>NC_086446.1:432062023-433262023 GCF_028390025.1 Pseudophryne corroboree | reverse complement strand
CACCCACCTAGCTCCAGACCCAACTCTAGCATTATTACAAGTCGGCCCCGCTTCAATAACGCCACCTGCCAGATATGTCCTGGGCCACATCCTGATAGCCGCTCGAGAAAACCTAGCCCAAATGTGGAAACAATCCACTCCCCCTACCCTGCTAAGAGTTATACATAAGATAAACCACCATTTCCATATGGAGACAGATTCAGCTTCCTCCTCCCCCAACTTCTCTTCCCTCAAAACGCGCTGGCTCGCGTGGCAAACCTTTATTTCCTCGATTGAAGGGTCTCAATATCTTCATAAATCCACCTCACCCCCACTTAGTCCATTCGGGATCTAAAATACAACACCTATCATCACACCCCCCATTACCTAGGCAGTTACACCTTCCCCTCCCTGTTAAGAGTCGACCCCTACCAGGTCTCCCCCCAATACCATCTTCTAAAGCGTACCTATAACTTCTGCTCAACGATTAGGCCACTACTACCTTACTGCAATGTATAGTTTTTCTATATGTCCCAACTTCTCTGTTCTCTGATGTATTATGTATACAAGGCTCCGATGTAACACTCCTCCAATTCTAGTCTGGACCCCTATTCTCCCCCCCCCCCCCCTCCCTCTTTCTTCTACATCCCTACCATACCGACCCTTACACTGTGTTGATGTATCACCCCCCCTTTTTCTTCGTTCTGTACCCCATAAAAATGTTTATCTTTTCAATAAAAACTATTGATTAAAAAAAAAAAAAGGTTACAAAATAGAGTTCGACTGTCTCCCGCCACTGCAGTTTTTCAAGACAGGACTGCCTGTGTCGGACGACAAGAGGGCGGTTCTGCAAATTGCCATTCAGTCTCTGCTGGATGCAGCAGTTTTGATTCCGGTCCCTGTACACCAACAAGGTCAGGGTTATTATTCCAGTCTGTTTGTGGTACCAAAGCCGGATGGCTCGGTCAGGCCAATATTGAACTTAAAGGGTCTCAATCAGTACGTCACTTACTACAGATTCAAGATGGAATCTCTGCGGTCAGTAATTGCAGGTTTAGAGCCACAGGAATTCATGATTGCACTGGATCTCAAGGATGCGTACTTACACATTCCGATTTGGCCACCTCATCAGAGGTTCTTGCGGTTTGCAATACGGCAGAACCATTACCAGTTTCAGGCTCTACCGTTTGGCCTCTCGTCAGCGCCTCGGGTATTCACCAAGGTGATGTCTGTGATGATAGCTCATCTCAGATCCCTGGGAGTGATAATAGTTCCGTACTTGGACGATTTGTTCATCAAAGCTCCGTCTCAACAGATGCTCCAACATGCGTTGCTAACGTACAATGTACTGGTTCAGCACGGTTGGATTGTCAACTTCAAGAAATCACATCTGATTCCGTCTCAACGACTTCAATTCCTAGGTATGATTCTCGTTACGGTAAATCAAAGAATTTACCTACCAGAACAGAAAGTACAGGTCATACATCATCTGGTACAATTAGTGCTCAAGCCACGCACAGTCTCGGTACATTTGTGCATTCGCCTCTTAGGCACAATGGTGGCGGCTTTCGAAGCGCTTCAGTTCGGGAGATTTCACTCGCGTCCTTTTCAACTGGATGTGCTCGCACAGTGGTTGGGCTCGCATCTGCAGATTCACCACAGGGTGAGGTTGTCGCCACGGGCCAGAGTGTCTCTACTCTGGTGGCTCAAAATACACAATCTAACCGCAGGGAAACGGTTCGGCGCCTGGAATTGGATAATTCTAATGACGGACGCGAGTCTCAGAGGTTGGGGAGCTGTAGTTCAAAATTGTCAGCTCCAGGGTCTCTGGGCGGATCACAAAAGATTGCTGTCTATAAATGTCCTGGAACTCCGGGCAATTTACAATGCGCTACGACAAGCAGTGCACATGCTTCGGTCTCACTGTTCAGGAGCAGTCAGACAATGCGACGGCGGTCGCATACATCAACAAACAAGGAGGAACGAGAAGCCGCATGGCAATGCGGGAAGTAGCTCGAATCCTCAATTGGGCCGAGCATCACCTAATGATATTGTCGGCAGTGTTCATTCCGGGAGTGGACAACTGGGAGGCGGATTATCTCAGCCGTCGGGATTTTCATCCAGGAGAATGGGCATTAAATCCAGAAGTGTTTCACATGTTGGTCCAGAGGTGGGGTTACCCTAAAGTGGACCTGATGGCATCTCGCCACAATCACCAAACGCCCCAGTATGTGTCCAGAACGCGAGATCCAAAGGCAGTGGCGGTGGATGCTCTCACCATCGCGTGGCCGTACAGCCTCGTGTATCTGTTTCCACCGTTTCCGCTGCTCCCTCTGTTGCTAAAACGGATCAAAAGAGAGTCCGTCACAGTCATACTAGTGGCGCCTCATTGGCCTCGGAGAGCTCGGTTCTCGGATCTCCGCGGACTACTCGAAGACAATCCTTGGCCGCTCCCACTACGTACGGACCTGTTACAACAGGGTCCGTTCCTTTACCCCGATTTAGCGCGGCTGCGTTTGACGGGGTGGCTGTTGAGACCGCCCTCTTAATAAGAGAGGGCATTCCAGAATCGGTTATACCAACCATGTTACGAGCTAGGAAGCCGGTTACGGCAGCTCATTATTACAGAATTTGGCGTGCCTATATAGCTTGGTGTGAAGATCGGAAGTTTCCGACATCTTTCAAGTTATCCCGTCTTTTGTTATTTCTACAGACGGGGCTAGATGGAGGACTGCGTTTATCTACACTAAAGGTGCAGGTATCTGCGTTGTCAATTTACTTTCAAAGACGATTGGCTCTATTGCCGTCGGTACACACTTTTCTGCAAGGTGTCCTCAGAGTACAGCCTCCATTCATTCCACCTACAGCGCCATGGGACTTGAATCTGGTTTTAGATTTCTTACAGTCTTCATATTTTGAACCCTTACAACAAGTGGATATTAAGTTTCTCACTTGGAAAACAATTTTTCTACTAGCCTTAGCTTCGGCAAGGCGTGTTTCAGATTTGGGCTCCTTGTCATGCAAGCCACCGTATTTTGTGTTTCATGATGACAGAGCGGAACTTCGGACGAATCCCGCTTTCTTACCAAAGGTAGTGTCATCTTTTCTCATCAATTTAACCAATAGTAGTAGTGTTGACAGGAAATTCTGGAACCTTGGATGTGGTACGCGCATTACGCGTTTATGTATCCCGAGCGTCTACAGTTCGTAAGACGGATACGTTGTTTGTTCTCTATGATGCTGCCAAAATGGGTTGGCCAGCTTCTAAGCAGACCTTATCCAGATGGATTAAACTGACCATTCGTCAGGCTTACCTTCATGCTAGGTTACAGCCGCCTACATCAGTAACCGCTCATTCCACACGTTTTGTGGGAACTTCGTGGGCAGCTGGTCGTGGGGCTTCTACGACGCAGCTTTGCCGTGCGGCTACGTTGTCATCAGTGCACATGTTTGTGCGCTTTTACAAGTTTGATACGTTTGCGGCATCAGCATCTAGCTTTGGCCGCCTAGTGTTACAGGTGCCAAATTGCTCTCCCGCCCACGGGGGAAGCTTTGGTACGTCCCAAGAGTACTCCAGTGACCCCTAGTGGATGAAAAAGAAAATAGGATTTTGGTACTTACCCGGTAAATCCTTTTCTTTGAATCCATAGGGGGCACTGGACGCCCACCCAGAGCAGTTTTACCTGGTTTGTGGTAAGTTCAGGAGATCTTATGGTAACACATTCTCACCGTCTGGTTCAAATTCAAGTTCTAGCGGTTATAGTGCCAACTGTTTAGTTGTCAGTCATGTTATGTGTCAACTTTATTGTTGTGCGTTATGTTATATGTACTTCTCCATTGTCAACCTCTCTATAGCTCCTGATCGGCTCAGTAAAAAACACTGAGGTACTCTGGGATATGGAGGGGAGGAGAGTTCTAAATTTAATTATTCAGTGCCTTGTTCCTGCGGAAGCCGTCCATATCCCAAGAGTACTCTAGTACCCCCTATGGATTCAAAGAAAAGGATTTACCTGGCAAGTACCAAAATCCTATTTTTTTTTGCCTTTTGTTCCCCCACAGCAAAAGAAAACGCCTCAGTACCAGATGCAGTCCTTTCGGTCTCATAAATTCAGAAAGGGGCGTGGATCGTCTTTCCTCGCCAGAGGTAGAGGAAAAGGGAAAAGAACACCAGCTACGGCTAGTTCCCAGGAGCAAAAGTCCTCTCCGGCTTCTGCCAAATCCACCGCATGACGCTGGGGCTCCCCTGCGGGAGTCCGCACCGGTGGGGGCACGTCTTTGGCTCTTCAGTCAGGTCTGGGTTCAGTCGGACCTGGATCCTTGGGTGCTAGGATTTGTGACCCAAGGGTAGGTACAAACTGGAGTTAGAGGACGTGCCTCCACACCGATTTTTCAAATCGGCCTTACCAGCTTCTCTCCCAGAGAGAACAATAGTTTCAGCGGCAATACAAAAGCTGTGTCAACAGCAAGTGATTATCATGGTTCCCCGGTTACAACAGGGGAAGGGGTTTTATTCAACTCTTTTCGTGGTCCCGATTCTAAACCTAAAATCCCTAAACCTGTATTTGAGAAGATTCAAATTCAAGATGGAATCTCTCCGAGCGGTGATCTCCAGTCTGGACGGGGGGAGGGGAGTTTATGGTCTCACTGGACATAAAGGATGCATACCTTCATGTCCCCATATACCCTCCACATCAGGCGTTCCTGAGATTCGCTGTACAGGATTGTCATTACCAATTTCAGACGCTGCCGTTTGGGCTTTCCACGGCCCCGAGGATTTTCACCAAGGTAATGGCAGAAATGATGGTGCTCCTGCAGGGGGTCACAATTATCCCGTACTTGGACAATCTCCTGATAAAAGCGAGATCAAGAGAACAATTACTGAAAAATGTGGAGCTCTCTCTGAGGGTGCTACAACAACACGGCTGGCTTCTAAATTTGCAGAAGTCGCAGTTTGTTCCGACAACTCGGCTGTCGTTCTTAGGCATGATTCTGGATACGGAAAGACAGAGGGTTTTTCTTCCAGTGGAAAAAGCTCAGGAAATCCAGACCATGGTCAAGGATCTGCTAAAACCAAAAAGAGTATCGATTCATCAATGCGCTCGAGTGTTGGGAAAGATGGTGGCGGCCTACGAGGCCATTCCGCTTGGCAGGTTTCATGCAAGAGCTTTTCAGTGGGACCTACTGAACAAGTGGTCAGGGTCCCATCTCCAAATGCATCGGTTGATATGCCTGTCCCCCAGGGCCAGGATCTCTCTCCTGTGGTGGCTCCAGGGGGCTCACCTTCTAGAGGGTCGCAAGTTCGGAATTCAGGATTGGGTTCTCGTGACCACAGACGCGAGCCTCCGAGGATGGGGAGCAGTCACACAGGGACTAAACTTTCAGGGAATATGGTCAAGCCAGGAGGCTTGTCTGCACATAAATGTGCTGGAATTAAGTGCCATATACAACGGCCTGAGACAGGCAGAGCACCTTCTTCGCAACCTACCGGTTCTGATCCAGTCAGATAACGTCACCGCCGTGGCGCATGTAAACCGACAAGGCGGAACAAAGAGCAGAGCAGCAATGGCAGAGACAACCAGGATTCTTCGCTGGGTGGAAAATCACGTGAGCGCTCTGTCAGCAGTATTCATTCCAGGAGTGGACAACTGGGAAGCAGACTTCCTCAGCAGACACGATCTCCATCCAGGAGAGTGGGGACTTCATCAAGAGGTCTTTGCAGAAGTGACAAGTTGCTGGGGACTCCCTCAAATAGACATGATGGCGTCACGCCTCAACAAGAAGCTTTGGACGTATTGTTCAAGGTCAAGGGACCCTCAGGCGATAGCGGTGGATGCGCTGGTAACACCATGGGTGTATCAGGCGGTCTATGTGTTCCCTCCACTTCCGCTCATCTCGAAAATATTGAGAATAATAAGAAGAACAAAGATTCAGACGATACTCATTGTTCCAGATTGGCCTCGAAGGGCCTGGTATCCAGATCTTCAGGAAATGCTCATGGAAGATCCTTGGCCTCTTCCTCTCAGAGAGGACCTGTTACAACAGGGGGCGTGTGTGTTCCAGGACTTACCGCGATTACGTTTGACGGCATGGCGGTTGAACGCCAGATGCTAGCTAGGAAAGGTATTCCAGGGGAAGTAATCTCTACTCTACTTAAAGCTAGGAAGGAGGTAACGGCGAAGCACTATCACCGTATCTGGAGGAAGTATGTGTCTTGGTGTGAATCCAAGAATGCTCCTACGGAGGATTTCCAGCTTAGTCGTTTTCTCCATTTTCTACAGACAGGAGTGGATATGGGCCTGAAGTTAGGCTCCATTAAGGTGCAGATTTCGGCATTATTAATATTCTTTCAGAAGGAATTGGCTTCTCTTCCAGAAGTGCAGACTTTTGTGAAGGGAGTACTGCACATCCAACCTCCTTTGTGCCCCCAGTGGCACCGTGGGACCTTAACGTGGTGTTACAGTTCCTTAATTCACATTGGTTTGAACCGCTTCAAACTGTTGACTTGAAATTTCTTACTTGGAAAGTGGTCATGTTATTGGCCTTGGCTTCGGTAAGGCGGGTATCAGAATTGGCGGCCTTGTCTCACAAGAGCCCCTATCTGATTTTCCATGTAGATAGAGCGGAATTGAGTACTCTGCCTCAATTTCTACCTAAGGTGGTTTCGTCGTTTCACATGAACCAACCTATTGTGGTGCCGGTGGCTACGGATATCTTGGAGGATTCCTAGTCCCTTGATGTGGTCAGGGCTCTAAAAATCTATGTAGCCAGAATGGCTCGTATTAGGAAAACAGAGGCACTGTTTGTCCTGTATGCGGCCAACAAGATTGGCGCGCCTGCTTCCAAGCAGACTGTTGCACGCTGGATCTGTAACACGATTCAGCAGGCTCATTCTATGGCTGGTTTGCCGTTACCAAAATCGGTAAAGGCCCATTCCACTAGGAAGGTGGGCTCATCTTGGGCGGCTGCCCGAGGCGTCTCGGCATTACAGCTTTGCCGAGCAGCTACTTGGTCGGGGTCAAACACTTTTGCAAAGTTCTGCAAGTTTGATACCCTGGCTGATGAGGACCTCATGTTTGCTCAATCAGTGCTGCAGAGTCATCCGCACTCTCCCGCCCGGTCTGGAGCTTTGGTATAAACCCCAATGGTCCTTACGGAGTCCCCAGCATCCTCTAGGACGTAAAAGAAAATAAGATTTTAAACCTACCGGTAAATCTTTTTCTCCTAGTCCGTAGAGGATGCTAGGCGCCCGTCCCAGTGCGGACTGAAATTTGCAATAATTGTACATAGTTATTGATAAGGTACACGCAGGTTGTGTTGCTGTTGAAATCAGGTTGTTGCTGTTTTCTGTTGTTGTTCATACTGTTAACTGGTTTACTTATATACCATGTCGAACGGTGTTTTTGTGGTGTGAGCTGGTATGTGTCCCACCCTTGATTAACAAATCCTTTTCCTCGAAATGTCCGTCTCCCCTGGGCACAGTTCCTATAACTGGAGTCTGGAGGAGGGGCATAGAGGGAGGAGCCAGTTCACGCCCATTAAAGGTCTTAAAGTGCCCATGTCTCCTGCGGAGCCCGTCTATACCCCATGGTCCTTACGGAGTCCCCAGCAACCTCTACGGACTAGGAGAAAAAGATTTACTGGTAGGTTTAAAATCTTATTATTGTTGCTTGGTTTTAGCTTCCAGGCATTGCCGATTTTTTTTTTTTTTTTTTTTAAAGAGGTCTCCCATTGGTGTAGGACCACAGATGTGTATATATAGTGATAACCCATTAGTGGGAGTTAGAAAATGTTTTCCCAGGTCTCCCAGCTGTTGAGCTATCTTGTTCCAATTTCTTTTTGTTTACATCCTTTTAATTTATTCATTGTTATTCTCACTTTTTTTCTATTCACATTTTTTCTCAGCATTGTATTTATTATGTATATGGCACTTTATTTGAAATGTGTGCCCCATCTATTGATGTATTTATTATGTATTTTATATTAATCATGTATTGCTGCACACTATTTGCACTTTATATCCTTTATGTGGTTGCAATGGCTACTTTATTATGCTTGTTTGATTGCTTTGGTCCCCCAGGTGTAACTGCTGCAACTTCCGGGAGTGACGTGCCGGCTTGAGGGCCATTGTTCAGCACCGATGCATTGACCATACCTCCCAACATGACCCATTCCAGGAGGGACAAAATGCTCTTTTCCTGAACTTCCCTCTTAATTTATGATACCTGTTGAACTAGGTATTTGATAAGAAAGGTGTTTCAACACAGGTGATGGCAATTATAAATTAAGAGGGAACAGTCCAGGAACAGAACATTTTATCCCTGACATGGGTCATGTTGGGAGGTATGTGGGTGGTGCAGCTAGGTCCCGACGTTTTGCTGTGACATCACACGATGCAACTGGTGCTACATGTTCATAAAGCATTCTTTGATATGGAGGGTTCTGTACATAAGGTATGTCACCTTTGTTTGCAGTTCAGTTCTTGATAAAAGTCGATAGTGACTGAAATATTGAACCAGAATTATCGATGGTCTATGACCGATGTCGCATACTTTTACCATCGATGGGGGAGAACCAGATTGTTTCCCTCCATTGATGGCTAGGCCTAAATGAATATTTGTTTTTATTTTCTTCTTACAAGATGCCGGGACACAGAGCACAGCTCCACCCCAGACGCCCTACCCCTGGGCTGTGATTGGCCCACAGGCCTTTCACAGAAATAACAGGGATGGCCATCGATGAGAGAAACCATCAATGGTCTATAGCATAGTTAGTGATAATTAATGGCCACTCTCAGTTTCGCCACCGATGGCGAACACACCGATGGCCATCCCTTACCAGAATACACAGTGTGTGGAGTGATTGTTTTCGTTTGAAGGTCCTGGGACTTATATATTGCAAAAAAATGTCTGTTTTTGTGGAACTTCCTGCAGAAAGAATAATGATGTGGCTTGTTCACACTTGGAGTCCTAGCTCATTTTAATATGCTTTGCCCATATCTGGGAGAATGCATGTAATACACATAGAAAACTCAGTTTGCTGTACAAATCATTGACATTGAGGCAAATGTGCTTTGTCCATGTAAACATGAATTCTGGATAAGGGATCAAGCATATTTCATAGCATTGTGAAAGAGAGTAATGTTCCTTTCTCTAACGTCCTAGTGGATGCTGGGGACTCCGAAAGGACCATGGGGAATAGCGGCTCCGCAGGAGACTGGGCACAAAAGTAAAAAGCTTTAGGACTACCTGGTGTGCACTGGCTCCTCCCCCTATGACCCTCCTCCAAGCCTCAGTTAGATTTTTGTGCCCGAACGAGACGGGTGCAGGCTAAGGGGCTCTCCTGAGCTGCTTAGTGTAAAAGTTTAAAGTAGGTTTTTTATTTTCAGTGAGACCTGCTGGCAACAGGCTCACTGCACCGAGGGACTAAGGGGAGAAGAAGCGAACTCACCTGCATGCAGAGTGGATTGGGCTTCTTAGGCTACTGGACATTAGCTCCAGAGGGACGATCACAGGCCCAGCCATGGATGGGTCCCAGAGCCGCGCCGCCGTCCCCCTTACAGAGCCAGAAGACGGAAGAGGTCCGGAAAATCGGCGGCAGAAGACGTCCTGTCTTCAATAAGGTAGCGCACTGCAGCTGTGCGCCATTGCTCTCAGCACACTTCACACTCCGGTCACTGAGGGTGCAGGGCGCTGGGGGGGGGGGGGGCGCCCTGAGACGCAATAAAAACACCTTTTTTGGCAAAAAATACATCACATATAGCTCCTGGGCTATATGGATGTATTTAACCCCTGCCAATTTTTACATAAAAAAGCGGGAGAAAGGCCGCCGAAAAAGGGGCGGAGCCTATCTCAGCACACTGGCGCCATTTTTTCCTCACAGCTCCGTTGGAGGAAGGCTCCCTGACTCTCCCCTGCAGTCCTGCACTACAGAAACAGGGTAAAACAAGAGAGGGGGGGCACTAAATTGGCATATAAATATATACAGCAGCTTTATTAGGGAAATACACTTATATAAGGTTATCCCTGTATATATATATAGCGCTCTGGTGTGTGCTGGCAAACTCTCCCTCTGTCTCCCCAAAGGGCTAGTGGGGTCCTGTCCTCTATCAGAGCATTCCCTGTGTGTGTGCTGTGTGTCGGTATGTTGTGTCGACATGTATGAGGAGGAAAATGGTGTGGAGGCGGAGCAATTGCCTGTGTTAGTGATGTCACCCCCTAGGGAGTCGACACCTGACTGGATGGTCTTATGGAAAGAATTACGTGATAGTGTCAGCACTTTACAAAAGACTGTTGACGACATGAGACAGCCGGCAAATCAGTTAATACCTGTACAGGCGTCTCAAACACCGTCAGGGGCTCTAAAGCGCACGTTACCTCAGGTGGTCGACACAGACCCAGACACGGACACTGACTCCAGTGTCGACGGTGAGGAAACAAACGTATTTTCCAGTAGGGCCACACGTTACATGATCACGGCAATGAAGGAGGTTTTGAACATTTCTGATACTACAAGTACCACAAAAAAGGGTATTATGTGGGGTGTGAAAAAACTACCCGTAGTTTTTCCCGAATCAGATGAATTAAATGAGGTGTGTGATGAAGCGTGGGTTTCCCCTGATAAAAAACTGCTAATTTCTAAAAAGTTATTGGCATTATACCCTTTCCCGCCAGAGGTTAGGGCGCGTTGGGAAACACCCCCTAGCGTAGATAAGGCGCTCACACGCTTATCAAAACAAGTGGCGTTACCGTCCCCAGATACGGCTGCCCTCAAGGAACCAGCTGATAGGAAGCTGGAAAATATCCTTAAAAGTATATACACACATACTGGTATTATACTGCGACCAGCAATCGCCTCAGCCTGGATGTGCAGTGCTGGGGTGGCTTGGTCGGATTCCCTGACTGAAAATATTGATACCCTGGACAGGGACAATATATTATTGACTATAGAGCATTTAAAGGATGCATTTCTATATATGCGAGATGCACAGAGGGATATTTGCACTCTGGCATCAAGAGTAAGTGCGATGTCCATTTCTGCCAGAAGAGGATTATGGACACGACAGTGGTCAGGGGATGCGGATTCCAAACGGCATATGGAAGCATTGCCGTATAAAGGGGAGGAGTTATTTGGGGTCGGTCTATCGGACCTGGTGGCCACGGCAACGGCTGGAAAATCCACCTTTTTACCCCAAGTCACCTCGCAGCAGAAAAAGATACCGTCTTTTCAGGCTCAGTCCTTTCGTCCCCATAAGGGCAAGCGGGCAAAAGGCCACTCATATCTGCCCCGGGGCAGAGGAAGGGGAAAAAGACTGCAGCAGACAGCCTCTTCCCACGAACAGAAGCCCTCCCCCGCTTCTGCCAAGTCCTCAGCATGACGCTGGGGCCTTACAAGCGGACTCAGGCACGGTGGGGGCCCGTCTCAAGAATTTCAGCGCGCAGTGGGCTCACTCGCAAGTGGACCCCTGGATCCTGCAGGTAGTATCTCAGGGGTACAAATTGGAATTCGAGACGTCTCCCCCTCGCCGGTTCCTGAAGTCTGCTTTACCAACGTCTCCCCCCGACAGGGAGGCGGTATTGGAAGCCATTCACAAGCTGTATTCCCAGCAGGTGATAATCAAGGTACCCCTCCTACAACAGGGAAAGGGGTATTATTCCACGCTGTTTGTGGTACCGAAGCCGGACAGCTCGGTGAGACCCATTTTAAATCTGAAATCCTTGAACACTTACATAAAAAGGTTCAAGTTCAAGATGGAGTCACTCAGAGCAGTGATAGCGAACCTGGAAGAAGGGGACTATATGGTGTCTCTGGACATCAAGGATGCTTACCTCCATGTCCCAATTTGCCCTTCTCACCAAGGGTACCTCAGGTTTGTGGTACAGAACTGTCACTATCAGTTTTCAGACGCTGCCGTTTGGATTGTCCACGGCACCCCGGGTCTTTACCAAGGTAATGGCCGAAATGAGGATTCTTCTTTGAAGAAAAGGCGTCTTAATTATCCCTTACTTGGACGATCTCCTGATAAGGGCAAGGTCCAGAGAACAGTTAGAGGTCGGAGTAGCACTATCTCAAGTAGTACTACGACAGCACGGATGGATTCTAAATATTCCAAAATCGCAGCTGATTCCGACGACACGTCTGCTGTTCCTAGGGATGATTCTGGACACAGTACAGAAAAAGGTGTTTCTCCCGGAGGAGAAAGCCAAGGAGTTATCCGACCTAGTCAGGAACCTCCTAAGACCAGGCCAAGTGTCAGTACATCAATGCACAAGGGTCCTGGGAAAGATGGTGGCTTCTTACGAAGCGATTCCATTCGGCAGATTCCACGCAAGAACTTTTCAGTGGGATCTGCTGGACAAATGGTCCGGATCGCATCTTCAAATGCATCAGCGGATAACCCTGTCTCCAAGGACAAGGGTGTCTCTCCTGTGGTGGTTACAGAGTGCTCATCTCCTAGAGGGCCGCAGATTCGGCATTCAGGATTGGGTCCTGGTGACCACGGATGCCAGCCTGAGAGGCTGGGGAGCAGTCGCACAGGGAAGAAATTTCCAGGGCTTGTGGTCAAGCATGGAAACGTCACTTCACATAAATATCCTGGAACTAAGGGCCATTTACAATGCCCTAAGTCAGGCAAGACCTCTGCTTCAGGGTCAGCCGGTGTTGATCCAGTCGGACAACATCACGGCAGTCGCCCACGTAAACAGACAGGGCGGCACAAGAAGCAGGAGGAATGATGGAAGTGGCAAGGATTCTTCGCTGGGCGGAGAATCATGTGATAGCACTGTCAGCAGTGTTCATTCCGGGAGTGGACAACTGGGAAGCAGACTTCCTCAGCAGACACGATCTTCACCCGGGGGAGTGGGGACTTCACCCAGAAGTCTTCCACATGATTGTGAGCCGTTGGGAAAAACCAAAGGTGGACATGATGGCGTCCCGCCTCAACAAAAAGCTGGACAGATATTGCGCCAGGTCAAGGGACCCTCAGGCAATAGCTGTGGACGCTCTGGTAACACCGTGGGTGTACCAGTCAGTGTATGTGTTCCCTCCTCTTCCTCTCATACCAAAAGTACTGAGAATCATAAGAAGGAGAGGAGTAAAGACTATACTCGTGGCTCCGGATTGGCCAAGAAGGACTTGGTACCCGGAAATTCAAGAGATGCTCACGGAAGACCCGTGGCCTCTACCTCTAAGAAAGTACCTGCTCCAGCAGGGACCATGTCTGTTCCAAGACTTACCGCGGCTGCGTTTGATGGCATGGCGGTTGAACGCCGGATCCTGAAGGAAAAAGGCATTCCGGATGAAGTCATCCCTACCTTGATCAAAGCCAGGAAGGATGTAACCGTACAACATTATCACCGTATTTGGCATAAATATGTTGCGTGGTGCGAGGCCAGGAAGGCCCCTACAGAGGAATTTCAACTGGGTCGTTTCCTGCATTTCCTGCAAACAGGACTGTCTATGGGCCTCAAATTAGGGTCCATTAAGGTTCAAATTTCGGCCCTGTCAATATTCTTCCAAAAAGAACTGGCTTCTGTTCCTGAAGTTCAGACGTTTGTCAAGGGAGTACTGCATATACAGCCTCCTTTTGTGCCTCCAGTGGCACCTTGGGATCTCAATGTAGTTTTGGGATTCCTAAAATCACATTGGTTTGAACCACTCACCACTGTGGACTTAAAATATCTCACATGGAAAGTGGTAATGCTGTTAGCCCTGGCTTCAGCCAGGCGTGTCTCAGAATTGGCGGCTTTATCCTATAAAAGCCCTTACCTAATTTTTCATACGGACAGGGCAGAATTGAGGACTCGTCCTCAATTTCTCCCTAAGGTGGTTTCAGCTTTTCACTTGAACCAGCCTATTGTGGTGCCTGCGGCTACTAGGGACTTGGAGGATTCCAAGTTGCTGGACGTAGTCAGGGCCCTGAAAATGTATGTTTCCAGGACGGCTGGAGTCAGAAAATCTGATTCGCTGTTTATCCTGTATGCACCCAACAAGCTGGGTGCTCCTGCTTCTAAGCAGACGATTGCTTGTTGGATTTGTAGTACAATTCAGCTTGCACATTCTGTGGCAGGCCTGCCACAGCCAAAATCTGTAAAAGCCCATTCCACACGGAAAGTGGGCTCATCTTGGGCGGCTGCCCGAGGGGTCTCGGCTTTACAACTTTGCCGAGCAGCTACTTGGTCAGGGGCAAACACGTTTGATAAATTCTACAAATTTGATACCCTGGCTGAGGAGGACCTGGAGTTCTCTCATTCGGTGCTGCAGAGTCATCCGCACTCTCCCGCCCGTTTGGGAGCTTTGGTATAATCCCCATGGTCCTTTCGGAGTCCCCAGCATCCACTAGGACGTTAGAGAAAATAAGAATTTACTTACCGATAATTCTATTTCTCATAGTCCGTAGTGGATGCTGGGCGCCCATCCCAAGTGCGGATTGTCTGCATTACTTGTACATAGTTATTGTTACAAAATCGGGTTATTGTTGTTGTGAGCCATCTTTTCAGAGGCTCCTTCTGTTATCATGCTGTTAACTGGGTTCAGATCACAAGTTGTACGGTGTGATTGGTGTGGCTGGTATGAGTCTTACCCGGGATTCAAAATCCTTCCTTATTGTGTACGCTCGTCCGGGCACAGTATCCTAACTGAGGCTTGGAGGAGGGTCATAGGGGGAGGAGCCAGTGCACACCAGGTAGTCCTAAAGCTTTTTACTTTTGTGCCCAGTCTCCTGCGGAGCCGCTATTCCCCATGGTCCTTTCGGAGTCCCCAGCATCCACTACGGACTATGAGAAATAGAATTATCGGTAAGTAAATTCTTATTTTTGCCATCAACAAATCAACATGTAATGGGAAAATGATGTGCAAATTATGTTGAACTAAAGGCACATGAACATGTGCGTAAGTCATACTTGCCTACCTGACCCTCTCCATGAGGGAGAAAATGCTCTGTTCCTGGACTGTCCTGGTAATGTATGATTGCCATCACCTGTGGTGAGCTAGTTAATTGATAAGAAAGGTGTTGCACCACAGGTGATGGCAATCATACATTACCAGGACAGTCCAGGAACAGAGTATTTTCTCCCTCATGGAGAGGGTCAGGTAGGCAAGTATGGCGTAAGTTCATACCAGACACCTGGAGGCTAAGTAGACTATGTTGCCCCCCTCCCCTGCCATATTTGTGGCATCATATTCAAAAAAACTTCAGGCTGTAATTGCTGCCAAAAGTGCATCAACAAAGTATTGAGCAAAGACTGTGAATACTTATGTACATGTGATTTCTTAGTTTTTTATTTTTAATAAATTAGTATTGTGTGCAGAATTTTGAGGAAAAAATTAATTTATTCCATTTTGGAATAAGGCTGTAACATAACAAAATGTGGAAAAAGTGAAGCGCTGTGTATAATTTCCGGATGCACTCTCTATGCACACAGCCACATATATACATATACACACACGCAGCCACATATAAAACACAGACATATACATATATACACAGCCACATATAAACACACAACCACATATATACATATACACACAATCACATATATACGTACACACACAGCCACATATAAATACATATACATGCAGATACACACACAAATACATATATGCACAGCCACATATATACTTTGTCTCTCTCTTCTCTCTATCCCTCTTCCCCGACACTCTCCCCTGTCAGTCCCCTCTTCTCACCAGTTGCTCCTCAAGGAGCTGCCGCTGCTGGACATGCCGATCTCTGTGGTAGCCGGCCAGCCAATGTGTTGGGGTCGGGGTCCGTACAGCCGGGGTGTTGGGAGGTGGGCAGCCAGAGTGTGGGGGCGGGAGCCGTGCATCCCGGTTGTCGGGACTGGAGTTGAGCAGCTGGATTGTCAGGTGGTGGGCACACTGCCTGCAAACACCGCCTCCCCTTTCAATGAATGCAAGAAGCCGCTGTACAGAGCTACCAGTGTTCACTCACTGTAAGTGGGTGGCACACAGTAATTGAAGTGCACCAGAGGCAATGGAGAAGGTGCCCCCTTTACGGCTGGAGCCCGAAAACAAACTACTCCATTGCCTCCGGGTATTCCGCCACTGCATATGAAAAAAAAATAGTGTATAGTAGCAAGGGGCACTGTTAGAGATCATGGGACACATTTATCAAGTGAAATACATGTGGAAACGACAGGACAGAATGAAGTATTGGAAATTTCTCCGGCTTTCCAGTCAGAAGCTCTTGCAGTAGCCACCACCATCCTTTTCACTGGGGATGGAATGTAACAAGTTTCGTAAAGCTTAGCTTTAAAGAGTTTTCTTGCGTTGGCTAACACCATCATTACATGACATTAGCCTGTTACCTCAGTGGAGCAGCCGTGGTGGACAGGGGTTCTCTGAGCTGGAGCTGTTCAAGATCCAAACCCAAAACTAAAGTGACTACACAAGTGATTCCTGTATCTCTGACTAAGGGAATGGACTCTTATCAGAGCCTGTGTCCAGTGACTGAAGCATCATACATACCCTGAAAAATATTCCTTAGTACCATGATATGCAGCAATAAGGAACATTCATTTTTTGGAGCACTTTGAAAATTGTAAAAAATATGCCCCTTAACTATAAATGGGAAGAAAACACTCTTGCTGTTTAAAATTTACTTGCGGCCTGCTTTGGTGTATGAACCTTTACAAACTTTATTTTCACTTTCAACATGTTTGCTGAGAAACTACTGAATTATACATGACCCTTAATATAGTAGATAACAGTAAGTAAGCAAAATCATTATGAATTTTCAGCCACGTTCATAGCTAGAAATGCCTTGATATCATTAAACTTGTTACATGTGAAGTTGATTAACAATTTCTTCTCTCCAGTCGCATAAGGCACAATGTCCAATTTAACATTCATCATCTTTGCAGGCTCCAGAACACCAAAACTGCAAGAATAGAAAAACAGAAAGTTACAATTAATATTTAGAGCAGTAGTATTTTACAATATGAAAGTAGATAGGAAGTGGGCCTCATGTATTGAATAATAATACAGAACTCTGTGTTTCAAGGAAATGTTCTTTGATGCCTTAGCGGGGCCACTGTATATGTATCTGAGTATGACCCTTGAAGACTTAATTACATCTGCACTCCTTTAGGGCAGTTTTCCATACACAGAAATTCCTCTAACGACAGAGATGTTCCTTTTCTGAAGGTCGCTTTCCCCATTTAGGAATTTAAGATGATGATTTAACTTTTCCAGTCTAACTATTTTTATTATTTTGCAGGTAGGTTATAAGCATCTACACATTGATTTTATCAAGTATGTATTATGCAATTGCTAACATTACAATATCTGGTTTTATACTTGAGTATTTTGGAATGAAGTTACTATGATGCATAGGAGGAAATAAAAATATCTCTAACAACCAAAAAGATTTTCAGTTGTTCAAGTGACATTTGTTAGGGTGCTACTGCCACCACCTCTAGCCAATAACTAATCTATTCATTCAGTACAAAGTGTCACCCTGTGCATGGAAGAGTGCCATTAATTAGATGTGTCATCTACAGACGTGGCTATGTCAGGTCTGGCCAACCTGTGGCTCTCCAGCTGTTGTGAAACTATACATCCCAGCATGCTCTGCCAGTGTTTTAGCATTTCCTAATAGCAAAAGTGTAGAAGGGCATGCTAGGACTCGCGTTTCACAACAGCTGGAGAGCCACAGGTTAGCCAGGCCTGGGCTATGTATTTTAGGAAAGAATAATTATAGGGAAGGACATACAGGTCACTACTTTTTTTGCCTATTTTCTGTGGTTAATAAAATGCATATCATGGTCCAAAAAGTATACTTAAAAAAAAAAAAAATGACAGTTGAACCTCAGTGTGCAATATAAATGATCAGCTCTAAATCTGTATAATAGAAATAGAAACATGTTTAATAAGTATTGTTCCAGCCTTGGACTCACCTTTTTGTTACATCCTCTTTTGTTAAACCACTTCCCTCTACTGTCAGCACGCAATCGCTCACAGCCGTAGGCAGAGGATTAGTAAATCTGACTTCTATAGCCACTGGTCTGCCCAACGCGGTTGGTCCAAGAACCTGAAGGAAGAACACAACCCAAATTGTTCAGAACCTTCTCAGCAAAAGTATGCATATTTTTGCTACATATGTATAAAAAAACATTAGTGCTACAGAGACCTTTACATAATTGCTGGCATTCAGGCATTCCTGAATGCAATATTGTCATTGCCTTGCTGAATAGAGTCCAGTGGTTCTCAAACTCGGTCCTCAGGACCCCACACGGTTCACGTTTTACATGTCACCCAGCAGCTGCACTGTGTATCACCAACTGTCACATTTAAAAAAAATACAGGTGACCTGCAAAACATGGACCGTGTGGGGTCCTGAGGATCGAGTTTGAGAACCTGTGGAATAGACCAAGCCATTCCCAAGGGCACGTACGTTTTTGTTATGACAAAGATCTGAATGGTCTGTGAGAAACCTGGCAAGTGTTATGATGGTGGATTTGTGTTGGCTTTTTATAACATTGTAATTAAATTGTAATGCCACTATATTAGCAAGCCGTTTTAGTCTGTTGGGCTAATAACATCTGATTCTGTATCAATGTCTTCTACAATTTGCTAGATGCTAAGATATATTTTGATGCCCAATTTGCTCATTGGCTTCAAGTTTAGTTTAATATTTTTGCATTTATTGCCAAATTCTAGTTTATAACACACTATATAAAACATAATAAATACAGTACAAATGATTGTCTTCTTTTATCAAAAGTTATAGGGACTGATGTATCATTCTTCGCATTTCACATTATATTTCTCCTTCGTCCTAGAGGATGCTGGGGACTCCAAAAGGACCATGGGGTATAGACGGAATCTGCAGGAGACATGAGCACTTTAAGACGTTAAATGGGTGTGAACTGGCTCCTCCCTCTATGCCCCTCCTCCAGACCTCAGTTAGATTCTGTGCCCAGAGGAGACTGGTCACACACTAGGGGAGCTCTACTGAGTTTCTCTAAAAAGACTTTTGTTAGGTTTTTATTTTCAGGGAGCACTGCTGGCAACAGGCTCCCTGCATCGTGGGACTGAGGGGAGAGAAGCAGACCTACTTCTGTGAGTTGAAAGGCTCTGCTTCTTAGGCTACTGGACACCATTAGCTCCAGAGGGTCTGATCACTTGGGTCACCTAGCTGCTCGTTCCCGGAGCCGCGCCGTCGTCCCCCTCACAGAGCCTGAAGAAAGAAGACAGGTGAGTAACCGAAGCAAAGAAGACTTCAGTGAAGGCGGCAGAAGACTTCAGTCTTCCTGAGGTACTGCGCAGCGATCGCGCTCCGCGCCATTGCTCCTGCACACAGGCACTACATGGTTGCAGGGCGCAGGGGAGGCGCCCTGGGCAGCAATAAAAACCTCAAAAATAAGGACTGGCATGTATATACAGTGCGGAGGCACTGTTAGGAGACCCCCGCCAGAATAAAAAAAATGCGGGACATAAGCGCGCCATGTAGGGGGCGGGGCTTCGTCCTCCAGCTCTGACCAGCACCATTTTCTCTCCACAGCTTGCTGCAGAGACGCTGCTCCTGGCCCTTCACTGCTGTGACAAGTAACAGGGTGTTAAAAACAAGGGGGGGGGGGGGGGCACGAAAATTTGGTGTTGGTTATTATTATTATAAAACAGCGCTTACAGGTATGGGGCATTGTTTAATTCTTCAAACCGGTGGGGCGCTGGGTGTGAGCTGGCAAACTCCCCCTCTGTCTCTCTGAAAGGCCTTACTGTGGGTCTGTCCCCTTTAGCCCAGTGTGTTTGGGGGTGTCGGTACACGTGTGTCGGCATGTCAGAAGCTGAATGCTCTTCCCAGGAGGAGGCTCGCGTGGGGGCTGAACAGAATGAGGTAGTGACTCCGTCGACACGCCGATTGCTGATTGGGTTGAGATGTGGAGTGTTTTAAGGAAGAAACCGGAGGTAACGTTTCCTCCCTCTCATGAACTGAACGCTCTTTTTGAAAGGGTCTGGGAAACTCCAGACAAAAGGTGGCAGATTCCCAGGAGAATTGCTATGGCATATCCGTTTCCTTCTCAGGATAGGGTTAGGTGGGAGTCAACACCCACGGTAGACAAAGCTCTAGCACGATTGTCTAAGAAGATGGCGCTACCGTCCCCTGAAATGGCGGCCCTTAAGGATCCTGCTGATCGTAGGCAGGAAGCTACCTTGAAATCTATTTATGTCACGACAGGGACGCTGCTCAGGCCGGCCGTGGCATCGGCTTGGGTGAGTAACGCGATTGAAAAGTGGGCAGATACCTTGTCATCTGAAATAGGCACCCTGGATAGGGATAATGTGCTTTTGACACTAGGTCATATCAGGGACGCTGCAGTCTATCTAAAGGAGACTGCGAGAGATATTGGCCTCTTGGGCTCAAGGGCCAATGCCATGGCAATCTCGGCTAGGAGGGCGTTGTGGACTCCTCAATGGAATGGTGATGCTGATTCTAAGAAGGCTATGGAGGCTCTGCCCTATAAGGGTGGAGTTTTGTTTGGTGAAGGCCTCGCGGACCTGGTTTCTACAGCTACCACGGGTAAGTCCTCTTTTCTGCCTTTTGTTCCTCCACAGCAAAAGAAAATGCCTCAATACCAGATGCAGTCCCTTCGGTCGCAGAAATTCCGGAAAGGACGTGGGTCATCCTTTCTTGCGGCAAGAGGTAAGGGAAAAGGAAAAAGATCCCCGGCTGTGGTAGGCTCCCAGGAGCAAAAGTCCTCCCCGGCTTCTGCCAAGTCCACCGCATGACGCTGGGGCTCCCCTGCGGGAGTCCGCACCGGTGGGGGGCGCGTCTTCAGCTCTTCAATCAGGTCTGGGTTCTCTCGGGCCTGGATCCTTGGGTGCTGGAAATTGTGACCCAAGGATAAAAACTGGAGTTTCAAGACGTGCCTCCACACCGATTTTTCAAATCGGCCTTGCCAGCTTCTCTTCCGGAAAGAAAGGTAGTGTGTGTGGCAATACAAAAGCTGTGTCAGCAGTGAGTCATTGTCGAGGTACCCCCGTCACAACGGGGAGAAGGGTTTTATTCAAGCCTGATTGTGGTCCCGAAGCCGGACGGCTCGGTCAGACCGATTCTGAACTTAAAATCCCTCAATCTGTATTTGAAAAGTTTCAAATTCAAGATGGAATCTCTCCGAGCAGTGATCTCCAGTCTGGAGGGGGGGGGGGGATTTTATGGTGTCACCGACAATACAGCTGTCATTCTTGGGCATGATTCTGGACACGGATCTACAGAGAGTTTTTCTCCCGTTGGAAAAAGCTCTGGATATCCAGAACATGGTCAAGGAACTTCTGAAACCGGCAAGAGTGTTGATTCATCAATGCACTCGAGTGCTGGGGAAAATGGTGGCGGCCTACGTGGCCATTCCGTTTGGCAGGTTTCATGCCAGGACTTTTCAGTGGGACCTGTTGGACAAGTGGTCCGGGTCCCATCTACACATGCACCGGAGGATAAGCCTATCCCCCAGGGCCAGGATTTCTCTCCTGTGGTGGCTCCAAAGTTCTCACCTTCTAGAGGGTTGCAGGTTCGGGATCCAGGATTGGGTCCTGGTAACCACGGATGCGAGTCTCCGAGGTTGGGGAGCAGTCACACAGGGGGAAAATTTCCAGTGAAAATGGTCAAGCCAAGAAGCTTGTCTGCACATAAACATTCTGGAATTAAGGGCCATTTACAACGGCCTCCTACAAGCAGAACATCTCCTTCGCGGCCTACCCGTCCTGATTCAGTCTGACAACATAACAGCGGTGGCACACATAAACTGCCAGGGTGGAACAAGGAGCAGAGCGGCGATGGCGGAGGCCACAAGGATTCTTCGCTGGGCGGAAAAACATGCAAGTGCTCTGTCAGCGGTCTTCATTCCAGGCGTGGACAACTGAGAAGCAGACTTCCTCAGCAGACACTATCTTCATCCAGGAGAGTGGGGTCTTCATCAAGAGGTCTTTGCAGAAGTGACAAGTCGTTGGGGACTGCCTCAAATAGACATGATGGCATCTTGCCTCAACAAGAAGATTCAAACATATTGTTCCAGGTCTAGGGACCCTCAAGCATTAGCAGTGGACGCACTGGTGACACCGTGGGTGTTTCAGTCGGTCTATGTGTTCCCTCCACTTCCACTCATCCCAAAGGTGTTAAGGATCATAAGAAGAACAAGGGTTCAGGCGATACTCGTTCCAGATTGGCCACGGAGGGCCTGGTATCCGGATCTTCAGGAATTACTCATAGGAGATTCCTGGCCTCTTCCTCTGAGAGAGGATCTATTACAGCAATGACCGTGCGTATTTCAAGACTTACCGCGGTTGCGTTTGACGGCATGACGGTTGAACGCCAAATCCTAGCTCGAAAGGGTATTCCCGGAGAGGTCATTCCGACTCTACTGAAAGCTAGGAAGGAGGTAACGGCGAAGAAAATATGGAGAAAACATGTGTCTTGGTGCGAATTCAAGAAGGCGCCTATGGAAGAATTTCAGCTGGGTCGTTTTCTCCATTTTTTGCAAGCAGGTGTGGATGCGGGCCTGAAGTTAGGCTCCATTAAAGTGCAGATTCCGCCTTATCTATTTTCTTTCAAAAGGAATTGGCCTCGCTTCCAGAAGTACAGACTTTCGTGAAGGGGTACTGCACATCCAACCTCCATTTGTGCCCCCGATGGCTCCATGGGACCTTAATGTGGTGTTACGGTTCCTGACGTCACATTGGTTTGAACCTTTACAAAAGGTTGAGTTGAAATTTCTCACTTGGAAAGTGGTCATGCTTTTGGCCTTGGCGTCTGCAAGGCGGGTGTCAGAGTTGGCAGCTTTGTCTCACAAAAGCCCCTACTTGGTTTTCCATGTTGATAGAGCAGAATTGAGGACTCGTCAACAATTTCTCCCAAAGGTGGTTTCTTCGTTTCACATGAACCAACCTATTGTGGTACCTGTGGCTACTGAAGCCTTGGCTGATTCTAAGTTGCTCGACGTGGTCAGAGCTTTGAAAATGTATGTAGCCAGAACGGCTCGTATTAGGAAAACAGAGGTGCCGTTTGTCCTGTATGCTTCCAACAAGGTTGGGGCTCCTGCTTCTAAGCAGACTATTGCACGCTGGATCTGTAATACGATTCAGCATGCCCATTCTGCAGCTGGATTGCCGTTACCGAATTCGGTGAAGGCCCATTCCACTAGGAAGGTGGGCTCGTTTTGGGCGGCTGCCCGGGGTGTCTCGGCATTACAACTTTGCCGAGCAGCTACTTGGTCGGGTTCAAACACTTTTGCTAAATTCTACAAGTTTGATACCCTGGCTGATGAGGACCTCATGTTTGCTCAATCGGTGCTGCAGAGTCATCCGCACTCTCCCGCCTGGTCTGGAGCTTTGGTATAAACCCCATGGTCCTTTTGGAGTCCCCAGCATCCTCTAGGACGAAGGAGAAAATAGGATTTTAATACCTACTGGTAAATCCTTTTCTCTTAGTCCGTAGAGGATGCTGGGCGCCCGTCCCAGTGCGCACCCTATCTGCAGTACTTGTTAACGGTTATTGCTTATGTTACACAATGGTTGCGTTTTAGTTAAGGTCAGCCTGTTGCTGATCGTTTTGGTTCACGCTGTTAACTGGTTGTAGTTACAGGCCATGTTGTACGGTGTGTGGTGGTGTGAGCTGGTAGGTATCTCACCCTTAGTTTAACAAAATCCTTTTCCTCGAAAGGTCCGTCTCCTCTGGGCACAGTTCCTATAACGAGGTCTGGAGGAGGGGCATAGAGGGAGGAGCCAGTTCACACCCATTTAAAGTCTTAAAGTGCCCATGTCTCCTGCGGATCCCGTCTATACCCCATGGTCCTTTTGGAGTCCCCAGCATCCTCTACGGACTAAGAGAAAAGGATTTACCGGTAGGTATTAAAATCCTATTTTTTTTTTGTCTAATCACATTTGATTGTTAGATTTTTAACACGTTGTGTATCAAATGCGATATTTATAGTGCATGCGATGTTATGCATTTTTTGTGATTTTAAAATGCGATCATTTTCATGTTTTTTTATCACATTTTTGTACTGAGCATGTGTGGAGTGATTATTTTCATTTGAAGGTCCCATGACTTACAGTATATATTGCAAAAAAAAAAGATTTTACTTACCGGTAAATCTATTTCTCGTAGTCCGTAGTGGATGCTGGGGACTCCGTAAGGACCATGGAGAATAGACGGGCTCCGCAGGAGACATGGGCACTTTAAGAAAGAATTTAGATTCTGGTGTGCTCTGGCTCCTCCCTCTATGTCCCTCCTCCAGACCTCAGTTAGAGAAACTGTGCCCGGAAGAGCTGACAGTACAAGGAAAGGATTTTGGTAATCCAGGGCAAGATACATACCAGCCACACCAATCACACCATATATTTTCTCTAACGTCCTAGAGGATGCTGGGGACTCCGTAAGGACCATGGGGATTATACCAAAGCTCCCAAACGGGCGGGAGAGTGCGGATGACTCTGCAGCACCGATTGAGCAAACACAAGGTCCTCCTCAGCCAGGGTATCAAACTTATAGAACTTTGCAAAAATGTTTGAACCTGACCAAGTAGCCGCTCGGCACAGCTGTAATGCCGAGACCCCTCGGGCAGCCGCCCAAGAAGAGCCCACCTTCCTAGTGGAATGGGCCTTAACTGATTTTGGCAGCGGCAATCCAGCCGCAGAATGAGCCTGCTGAATCGTGTTACAGATCCAGCGAGCAATAGTTTGCTTTGAAGCAGGAGCACCAAGCTTGTTGGAAGCATACAGGATAAACAAAGACTCTGTTTTCCTGACCCTAGCCGTTCTGGCTACATAAACCTTCAAAGCCCTGACCACATCAAGCAACTCGGAATCCTCCAAGTCAGTAGTAGCCACAGGCACCACAATAGTTTGGTTTATATGAAAAGATGAAACCACTTTCGGCAGGAATTGTGGACGGGTCCTCAATTCTGCTCTATCCGCATGGAAAACCAGATAGGGGCTTTTATGTGACAAAGCCGCCAATTCTGACACATGCCTAGCCGAAGCCAAGGCTAGTAGCATGACCACCTTCCACGTGAGATATTTCAATTCCACCGTTTTGAGTGGTTCAAACCAGTGGGATTTCAGGAAACTCAACACCACGTTAAGATCCCAAGGTGCCACTGGAGGCAAAAAAGGGGGCTGAATATGCAGCACTCCCTTTACAAACGTCTGAACCTCAAGTAGAGAAGCCAGCTCTTTTTGAAAGAAAATGGATAGGGCTGAAATCTGGACCTTAATGGAACCCAACTTTAGGCCCAAAGTCACTCCTGACTGTAGGAAGTGAAGGAAACGGCCTAGCTGGAATTCCTCCGTAGGGGCATTCCTGGCCTCACACCAAGCAATATATTTTCGCCATATACGGTGATAATGTTGAGCTGTCACGTCCTTCCTAGCCATTATCAGCGTAGGAATGACCTCATCCGGAATGCCTTTCTCTGCTAGGATCCGGCGTTCAACCGCCATGCCGTAAACGCAGCAGCGGTAAGTCTTGGAACAGACAGGGCCCCTGTTGCAACAAGTCCTGTCTTAGAGGAAGAGGCCACGGGTCCTCTGTGAGCATTTCTTGCAGATCTGGATACCAAGTCCTTCTTGGCCAATCCGGAACAATGAGTATTGTTCTCACTCCTCTTTTTCTTATGATTCTCAGCACCTTGGGTATGCGAGGAAGAGGAGGAAATACATAGACCGATTGGAACACCCACGGTGTCACCAGGGCGTCCACAGCTATCGCCTGAGGGTCTCTTGACCTGGCGCAATACCTCTGTAGCTTTTTGTTGAGGCGGGATGCCATCATGTCCACCTGTGGCAGTTCCCACCGACTTGCAATCTGCGTGAAGACTTCTTGATGAAGTCCCCACTCTCCCGGGTGGAGGTCGTGCCTGCTGAGAAAGTATGCTTCCCAGTTGTCCACTCCCGGGATGAACACTGCTGACAGTGCGCTTACGTGATTCTCCGCCCAGCGAAGAATTCTGGTGGCTTCCGCCATTGCCACCCTGCTCCTTGTGCCGCCTTGTCGGTTTACATGAGCCACAGCGGTGATGTTGTCTGACTGAATCAGAACCGGTTGGTCGCGAAGCAGGGTCTCCGCTTGACGTAGGGCGTTGTATATGGCCCTTAGTTCCAGGATGTTGATGTGAAGGCAAGTCTCCTGACTTGACCACAGACCTTGGAAATTTATTCCCTGTGTGACTGCTCCCCACCCTCAGAGGCTTGCATCCGTGGTCACCAGGACCCAGTCCTGAATGCCGAATCTGCGGCCCTCGAGAAGGTGAGCACTCTGCAGCCACCACAGGAGAGACACCCTGGCCCTGGGGGATAGGGTGATTAACCGATGCATCTGAAGATGTGATCCGGACCATTTGTCCAGTAAGTCCCATTGAAAGGTCCTCGCATGGAACCTGCTGAAGGGAATGGCCTCGTATGATGCCACCATCTTTCCCAGGACTCGAGTGCAGTGATGCACTGACACCTGTTTTGGTTTTAATAGGTTCCTGACCAGTGCCATGAGTTCCTGAGCTTTCTCTATCGGGAGATAAACCCTTTTCTGGTCTGTGTCCAGAATCATGCCCAGGAAAGGCAGACGAGTCGTAGGAATCAACTGCGACTTTGGAATATTTAGAATCCAGCCGTGTTTCCGTAACACTTCCAGAGAACGTGCTACGCTGATCAGCAACTGCTCTCTTGACCTCGCTTTTGTGAGGAGATCGTCCAAGTATGGGATAATTGTGACCCCTTGCTTCTGCAGGAGTACCATCATTTCCGCCATTACCTTGGTAAATATTCTCGGAGCCGTGGAGAGACCAAACGGCAACGTCTGAAATTGGTAATGACAATCCTGTACCACAAAGCTGAGGTACGCCTGATGAGGTGGATAAATGGGAACATGAAGGTATGCATCCTTTATGTCCAGAGACACCATAAAATCCCCCCCTTCCAGGCTTGCGATGACCGCTCTCAGCGATTCCATCTTGAACCGGAACCTTTTCAGGTACATGTTCAGGGATTTTAAATTCAATATGGGTCTGACCGAACCGTCCGGGTTCGGTACTACAAACATGGTCGAATAATAACCCCTTCCTTGTTGAAGGAGGGGATCCTTGACCACCACCTGTTGAAGATACAATTTGTGAATTGCAGTTAACACTATTTCCCTCTCGAGGGGGGAAGCTGGCAGGGCCGATTTGAGGTATCGGTGAGGGGGCATCTCTTCGAATTCCAGCTTGTATCCCTGAGACACAATATCTATTGCCCAGGGATCCAACTGGGAGTGAACCCACTTGTGGCTGAAATTTCGGAGACGCGCCCCCACCGGGCCTAGCTCCGCCTGTGGAGCCCCAGCGTCATGCGGTGGATTTTGTGGAAGCCGGGGAGGACTTCTGTTCCTGGGAACTAGCTGTGTTGTGCAGCTTCTTTCCTCTGCCCCTGGCAAAAAAGGACGCACCTCGGACTTTCTTGCTTTTCTGTGATCGAAAGGACTGCATTTGGTAATACGGTGCTTTCTTAGGCTGTGAGGAAACATATGGCAAAAAAATTTGACTTTCCAGCAGTAGCTGTGGAGACCAGGTCCGAGAGACCCTCCCCAAACAATTCCTCACCCTTGTAAGGTAAAACCTCCATGTGCCTTTTTGAGTCGGCATCACCTGTCCATTGCCGAGTCCACAGGACCCTTCTGGCAGAAATCGTCATAGCATTTATTCTAGAACCCAGTAGACTAATGTCTCTTTGAGCATCTCATATATAGGACAGCGTCTTTTATATGCCCCAGGGTCAATAATATAGTAAAGTTTTAAGGGAAGGGAAAGATTTGGACTGTGGGTGGCGCACTGTAATTATATGAATAATCGCATAAAATATAACTTTTATTAGTATTTATTTAAAAAACGCTGATAACTGTGAAATATTAAAATAAATCCAGACAAGTGCAAGACACAGTGCAACATATACATTAAAAAACACACTCTCTTGCTCCAATGTGTTGTGCAAAGTCAAATATATTAGGTATTTACTGTAGTAGGTTCTATGACCTTATACCAAATTCATAAGGTGTTGTCAGATAGTTATCCCTATTAATGGCTGGATATAGTTAGTGCGAACAGCAGTATGTTATAAGTAGTATTATTAAATACTAATAATGATAAATGAAGAAAATCTTTCAAACCTATTTTCTCTCTAAGGGACAGGAATTTAGGAACAACAGTACACTTATCTGATGTATGTTAGGATTGGAAATTATACATGTGGATAACATACTGCTGTTCGCACTAACTATATCCAGCCATTAATAGGGATAACTATCTGACAACACCTTATGAATTTGGTATAAGGTCATAGAACCTACTACAGTAAATACCTAATATATTTGACTTTGCACAACACATTGGAGCAAGAGAGTGTGTTTTTTAATGTATATGTTCCACTGTGTCTTGCACTTGTCTGGATTTATTTTAATATTTCACAGTTATCAGCGTTTTTTAAATAAACACTAATAAAAGTTATATTTTATGCGATTATTCATATAATTACAGTGCGCCACCCACAGTCCAAATCTTTCCCTTCCCTTAAAACTTATCTTATATGTTGGCAACATATATGGTGTGGCAGCACCCCCACAATACGTGACCAGATTCAAAGTGGCATAATATGAAATGGGGTTCCCTTTACATTTAAATTTAACTTAAGATATAAATACTAGTGCAGTAGATCTCCCACTTCCCTTTTCCCTTATATTCAATAATATAGTATCCTTGTCTAAGGTATCAAGTTCCTCAGACAGTGTGTCCATCCATGCTGCTACAGCACTACACACCCAGGCCGAAACGATCGCCGGCCTCAGTAAGGTACCTGAATGTGTATAAATGGACTTCAGGGTACCCTCCTGCTTTCTATCTGCAGCATCTTTGAGGGTAGCCGTATCCTGTGACGGCAGGGCTACCTTCTTGGATAAGCGTGTTAAAGCTTTGTCCACCCTAGGGGAGGATTCCCAGCGTAACCTGTCCGTTGGCGGGAAAGGATACGCCATAAGAATCCGTTTGGAAATCTGCAGTTTTTTATCTGGAGATTCCCAAGCCTTTTCACATAACTCATTTAGCTTGTGTGAAGGGGGAAAGGTCACCACCTGTTTCTTTTCCCCATACATATGCACCCTCTTGTCAGGGACTGGGATTTCCTCTGTGATGTGCAACACATCCTTAATTGCTATAATCATATAACGGATGGATTTAGCCAATTTTGGCTGTAACTTTGCATCATCGTAATAGACACTGGAGTCAGAATCCATGTCGGTATCTGTGTCAACAATTTGGAATAGTGGGCACTTCTGAGACCCTGACGGTCTCTGCGACATAGGATCAGGCACGGCTGAGACCCTGACTGTCCTGAGGCTTCAGCTTTTTCCAACCTTTTATGCAAGGAATTAACATTATCATTTAAAACCTTCCACATATCCATCCAATCAGGTGTCGGCGCCGTCAGCGGAGACACCACATTCATTTGCTCCCGCTCTGCTTCCACATAGCCTTCCTCATCAGCCTAATGCTAAAACCCCCCCCCCCCCCCCCCCCCCACTCCCGCAGCCTAAACCTATACTCCTCCCCCGACCCTGGCTGTCTGTATTCTGGTGTCGGGATGTTCTACCCCAGAGCCTGGGGGCGCAACTGCCCGCATCCTTTGCCTAAAGTCAGCGGCATTGTAATGAGTCAAACTGACTCATTACAAGCCTCCTGTGACTGTGTGCAAGCGCTGCTGCCGGCAAGGAGCAGCTCCGGGGGCAGCAGCAGGAGAGGAGGAGCCTGCTGTAATGTGTAAAAAGGGGACGCTGTCTGCCGTAATGTGTAAAAGGTGGGCTCTGTCTGCCGTAATGTGTAAAAAGGGGATGCCCTATCTTGCACACAGCGCTAAAATGTCTAGTTATGGCACTGTTCTACCCATTCAGGATGCCGGTGTCAGCATTCAGAATAGGGTCTGTATTCCGGGATACTAACAGCCAGGATCCTGACTGCTTCCCCTTCCTGCTCTCCCTCTATCCTTACAGTGTGCTGTCCATTCTTTCCCAGCTCTCATCTTGCTGACCACCTCCATGTCTGCAGAATGCTGCTGGTGAATCGTGGCAGCGTGGAGCGGGTACATTTCATCTGCAGCAGACTGATATGTGGAGGATGGGGGAAGAGAGGTGTCTGGAACAGGTGGCTCGGTAACAGCCAATTGGATGTATGGATAGAGAGCGTTGTTGTCACATGTAGTGAACGAGGCTTTGATGGGGCGGTTATCAGGTCCAGGGTTGGCAAGGTTTTTTTTGAGGCATTGGGGGAGTTATCAGGTATGGTGGCTCAATTCAACACTGCTGTATCCTAGTAGGATACCTGTCGCAATGATGTCATCACTCAATCCGGCACCGCTTGGCATTCTAGGAGCAGAGTGGGAGGAGTGCTGCTAAGAGAGAGGACCTGCAGTGTGTGCGCCTCAATGTTCTCTTCAGAATTCTTTTAAGGGGGGTACACCCTAGGCGATTTCAGCCTTAAAAATGAACGATAACGTCATGAATGTCGTCATTTAATTTTAAGCTGAAATCGTCCAGTGTGTATGGGGGTAATATTGGTGACCGATGTACGATGCACGCTCCTGCACACCGTTCAGTGATCACCACTATTGAGCTGACATGCAGCTCAACCCATCAATTTTTTGCTGAGCTGCATGTACGGGAATGCCGGCGGTGACGTCACTGAATGCTATCATTGAACGATAACGTTCAGTGTGTACGCACTATGGGGGTGATTCAGAGCTAATCGCTGTGCTACAAATTTTGCTGTCCAGCGATCAGATAGTCGCCGCCAGGGGGAGTGTAAATTCACCCCGTGCAAGTGTGCGTTCGCATGTGTACGCTGTGCAAAAAATTCCCCTCAGAGGACAGCTGCAAATCTGTTCGCAACTCACTCACCATCAAATGGTATGCAGTCTGTGAGCAGCCCAGGAATTACTCCTACAGTGCGAAAGAATCAGGCTGATTGGGGCTGGAGCTGACAACACATACACTCCCTGAAAACACTTGGGAACACCTGCGTTTTTCCTGACACGGCCAGAAAACTGTCAGTTACCACCCACAAACGGCCTCTTCCTGTCAATCACCTTGCGAACGCCCGTGCTATCTAAATTTTCGCACCGTGACGCACGTGTGCAATGTGGGCCATACGCATGCACAGTTATTCGATAATCGGCCGCTGTGCGAAAACGCATAGCAGCGATCAGGTCTGATTCGGGCCCTATATCGTTGAACGCTATACCGTTCAACGATATAGTCGTCCATCGCCGGCAATCCCGAATTGCGTAGTGTGTAGTAGTTATTGTCAACCATTTCAGCTGCTAGCTGAACTGAGATTGCGACTTATTTTTTGGAGCAAGTTAGAGAGTCTGTGTGGAAACAGATCGTGGACTGTTAGATTGTTAGTATTTATAGTTTTCTTTTAAACTACACTGTCTGTCACTTCATCGAATATATTTTTTTTCCTGAAGTAAAAATAAGATTTTACTTACCGGTAAATCTATTTCTCGTAGTCCGTAGAGGATGCTGGGGACTCCGTAAGGACCATGGGGAATAGACGGGCTCCGCAGGAGATAGGGCTCTTTAAGAAAGCTTTGGATTCTGGGTGTGCACTGGCTCCACCCTCTATGCCCCTCCTCCAGACCTCAGTTAGGGAAACTGTGCCCAGAGGAGATGGACAGTATGAGGAAGGATTTTTGTAAATCTAAGGGCGAGATTCATACCAGCCACACCAATCACACCGTATAACTTGTGATAAACTAGCCAGTTAACAGTATGAACAACACATAGCCTCGGTTCAACCGATAAAACTGTAACTTAACCCTTATGTAAGCAATAACTATATACAAGTCTTGCAGAAGAAGTCCGCACTTGGGACGGGCGCCCAGCATACTCTACGGACTACGAGAAATAGATTTACCGGTAAGTAAAATCTTACTTTCTCTAACGTCCTAGAAGATGCTGGGGACTCCGTAAGGACCATGGGGATTATACCAAAGCTCCCAAACGGGCGGTAGAGTGTGGATAACTCTGCAGCACCGATTGAGCAAACAGGAGGTCCTCCTCAGCCAGGGTATCAAACTTATAGAACTTTGCAAAGGTGTTTGACCCCGACCAAGTAGCTGCTCGGCACAGTTGTAATGCCGAGACCCCTCGGGCAGCCGCCCAGGAAGAGCCCACCTTCCTAGTGGAATGGGCCTTAACCGATTTAGGCAATGGCAATCCTGCCGTAGAATGCGCCTGCTGAATCGTGTTACAGATCCAGCGAGCAATAGTCTGCTTTGAAGCAGTAGCGCCAACCTTGTTGGCCGCATACAGAACAAACAGAGCTTCAGTCTTCCTGATCCTAGCCGTTCTGGTCACATAAATCTTCAAAGCCCTGACCACATCCAGGGACTCGGAATCCTCCAAGTCCCGTGTAGCCACAGGCACGACAATAGGTTGGTTCACATGAAAAGATGAGACCACCTTTGGCAGAAATTGAGGACAAGTCCTCAACTCTGCCCTATCCGCGTGAAAAACCAAGTATGGGCTTTAATGTGATAAAGCCGCCAATTCTGAAACACGCCTTGCCGAAGCTAATGCCAACAACATGACCACTTTCCACGTAAGGTATTTCAACTCCACTGTTTTGAGTGGTTCACAAACCAAGGTGACTTGAGGAAACGTAATACCACGTTAAGATCCCAAGGCGCCACCGGAGGTACAAAAGGAGGCTGAATATGCAGCACCCCCTTCACAAAAGTCTGTACTTCAAGAAGAGAGGCCAATTCTCTTTGAAAGAAATTGGATAAGGCCGAAATTTGGACCTTTATGGACCCTAATTTTAGGCCCAAATTCACTCCTGTTTGAAGGAAGTGAAGTAGACGGCCCAAATGGAACTCCTCCGTAGGAGCAGCTCTGGCCTCACACCAAGAAACATATTTTCGCCATATACGGTGATAATGTTTCAACGTCACGTCTTTCCTAGCCTTGATCAGGGTAGGAATGACCTCCTCCGGAATCCCTTTTTCCGCTAGGATCCGGCGTTCAACCACCATGCCGTCAAACGCAGCCACGGTAAGTCTTGGAACAGACAGGGCCCCTGCTGCAGCAGGTCCTGCCTTAGAGGAAGAGGCCACGGATCTTCTGTGAGCAACTCTTGCAGCTCCGGATACCAAGTCCTCCGTGGCCAATCTGGAACAATGAGAATTGTTCTGACCTTGCTTATTCTTATTATTCTCAACACCTTGGGTATGAGAGGAAGAGGAGGAAACACATAGACCGATCTGAACACCCAAGGTGTCACCAGAGCGTCTACCGCTACCGCCTGAGGTTCCCTTGACCTGGCGCAATACCGATTTAGCTTTTTGTTGAGACTGGATGCCATCATGTCTATTTGAGGCAGACCCCACCAACCCGTGATCTGTGCGAAGACTTCTTGATGAAGTCCCCACTCTCCCGGATGCAGGTCGCGCCTGCTGAGGAAGTCCGCCTCCCAGTTGTCCACCCCCGGGATGAACACTGCTGATAGTGCGCTTACATGGCCTTCCGCCCAGCATAGAATCCTAGTTGCTTCTGCCATGGCCACTCTGCTCCTTGTCCCGCCTTGGCGGTTTATATCAGCCACTGCCGTGACCTTGTCTGACTGAATCAGAACCATTTTTTCCTGAAGCAATTCCTCCGCCTGACGTAGGGCGTTGTATATGGCCCTCAACTCCAGGATGTTGATGTGGAGACAAGTCTCTAGATTTGACCAGAGATCTTGGAAATTTCTTCCCAGCGTGACTGCTCCCCAGCCTCGGAGGCTTGCGTCCGTTGTCACCAGGACCCAGTCCTCAATGCCGAACCTGCAACCCTCTAGTAGGTGAGCACTGTGCAGCCACCACAGAAGAGATACCCTGGTCCTGGGAGACAGGGTGATCCTTTGATGCATTTGTAAATGGGACCCGGACCATTTGTCCAAGAGGTCCCATTGAAAAGTCCTCGCATGGAACCTGCCGAAGGGGATGGCCTCGTATGAAGCCACCATCTTCCCCAGAACCCGTGTGCAATGATGCACTGAAACCTTCTTTGCCTTTAATAGGTACCTGACCAGGGCTATGAGCTCCTGAACCTTTTCCATCGGAAGAAAAACCTTTTTCTGGTCTGTGTCTAGAATCAGGCCCAAAAAGGTCAGACGCGTTGCAGGGACTAGCTGGGACTTCGGTATATTGAGAATCCAGCCGTGCAACTGCAACGTCTTCATGGACAGAGACACGCTGTCCAGCAACTTCTCCCGAGATCTCGCCTTTATGAGGAGATCGTCCAAGTATGGGATAATTGTGACACCCTGCTTGCGTAGGAGTACCATCATTTCCGCCATTACCTTGGTGAAAATTCTCGGGGCCGTGGAAAGCCCAAACGGCAACGTCTGAAATTGGTAGTGACAGTCCTGTACTGCAAGTCTCTGGAACGCCTGGTGAGGGGGGAATATCGGAACATGAAGGTATGCATCCTTTATGTCCAGGGGCACCATCCAATCCCCCCCCCTCCAGGCTGGCGATGACTGCCCTGAGTGATTCCATTTTGAACTTGAACCTCTTCAAGTACAGGTTCAGGGATTTTAGATTTAAAATGGGTCTGACCGAACCGTCCGGTTTCGGGACCACAAACAGGGTTGAATAATATCCCTCTCCTTGCTGGAGAAGAGGAACTGTGACTATCACCTGTTGAATATACAATTTTTGGATTGCGGCTAACACTAGCTCCCTCTCTGACGGGGAAGCCGGCAGAGCTGATTTTGAAAAACCGTCGAGGAGGCAAGTCTTCGAATTCTAGTCTGTATCCCTGAGAAACAATCTCTAATGCCCAGGGATCCACCTGCGAGTGAACCCAGACGTGGCTGAAAAACCGAAGACGTGCCCCCACTAGATCTGCCTCCCCCCGGGAAGCCCCAGAGTCATGCGGTGGACTTTGCAGATGTAGGGGAGGACTTCTGCTCCTGGGAACTAGCTGTGTGCAGCTTTTTTTCCCTTGCCTTTACCTCTGGCAACAAAGGACGATCCCTGTACCTTCTTGCTCTTATTGGAACGAAAGGACTGCATTTGATAATGAGGTGCCTTTTTAGTATGCTGCGGGGGGACATAAGGTAAGAAATTCGATTTACCGGCCGTAGCAGTTGAGACAAGGTCCGAGAGGCCGTCTCCAAACAACTCCTCCCCCTTGTAAGGCAAGGACTCCATATGCCGCTTGGAATCGGTGTCTCCCGTTTACTGTCGGGTCCACAAGAGCCGCCTAGCAGAAATAGACATAGCGTTTATTCTGGAGCTTAATAAACAAATGTCCCTTTGAGCATCTCTCATATACAAGGCAGCATCTCTGATGTGTTCTATGGTCATTAAAATGGCATCCCTATCGAAGGTGTCAATTTCCGTAGATAAGGAATCTCCCCATGCCACAACAGCACTACAAACCCAGGCCGACGCCATAGCCGGTCTAACAATAGTACCTGAATGTGTGTAAATGTGCTTCATGGTAATTTGCTTGCGATCAGCAGGATCCTTGAGGGAAGCTGTATCCTGAGAAGGCAGTGCCACCTTTTTGGATAAGCGTGTCAGTGCCTTGTCTACTTTAGGCGAAGATTCCCATCGTATCCTATCCGTTTGTGGAAAGGGATACGCCATAAGAATCCTTTTGGGAACGTGCAGTCTCCTATCTGGAGATTGCCAAGCCTTTTCGCACAATTCGCTTAGCTCAAATGAGGACGGAAAAGTGACCTCAGGCTTTTTCCCTTTATACATGTGTACCCTTGTGTCAGGGACAGGGGGTACCTCAGTAATATGCAAAACCTCTTTAATGGCAATAATCATGTACCGAATACCTTTTACCACCCTCGGCTGTAATTTTGCATCTTCATAGTCGACACTAGAGTCAGTATCCGTGTCGGTATCTGTGTCATCGATCTGGGATATGGTGCGCTTCTGAGACCCCGAAGGACCTGGCGCCACAGGGACAGGCATGGTCTGGCTACCTGACTGATCCCTAGTTTCAGCCTTGTCTAACCTTTTATGCAATAGATTTACATTTGCATTTAAAACATTCAGCATATCCACCCAGTCCGGTGTAGGCGATGCCGACGGCGACCTGACATTCAAGCACTCCCCCTCCACATTAAGCGAGCCTTCCTCGTCAAACATGTCGACACACGCGTACCGACACACTTCACCCACACAGGGAAACTCTTTTCTGAAGACAGTATCCCCTTTCAGGCCCTTTGGAGAGACAGAGAGAGAGTATGCCAGCACACACCCCAGCGCTATACCCCTGGAAAGAAACACAGAATGCCTTTTCCCAGTAGCGCTGCAGTAGTAATTAAATGCCAAATATGTGCCCCCCCCTCTCCTTCAAAACCCCCTTTCACCATGTGTAAAGCAGGGGAGAGTCCGGGGAGCTTCCTCTCAGCGGTGCTGTGGAGAGAAAATGGCGCTGGTGAGTGCTGAGGGAGAAGCCCCGCCCCCTCGGCGGCGGGTTTCTGTCCCGCTCAAAGTTATTAAAAAATGGCGGGGGCTCTTTTATATACATGTACAGTGCCCACCTGTACATGTATATAGTCTTTTGCCATAAGAGAGGTGTTTATATTGCTGAACAGGGCGCCCCCCCCCCCCCTTTGCCCTGCACCCTTACAGTGACCGGAGTGTGTGAGGTGTGTGGAGCAATGACGCACAGCTGCAGTGCTGTGCGTTACCTCAGTGAAGCTCTGAAGGCTTCTGCCGCCTGAGACGTCTTCTGACTTCGTTTCTTCTGGCTCTGTGAGGAGAACGGCGGCGCGGCTCTGGGAGTGAACGCCCAGGACGAACCTGTGTTCACTCCCTCTGGAGCTAATGGTGTCCAGTAGCCGAGGAAGCAGAGCTTATCATTTAAGTAGGTCTGCCCCTCTCTCCTCAGTCCCTCAATGCAGGGAGCCTGTTGCCAGCAGTGCTCCCTGTAAAAATACAGAAAAATCCAAACAAAAATGCTTTCTAGGCAGAGAACTCAGGGGAGCTCCCTGCAGTGCACCCATTTCCCTCTGGGCACAGTGTAAAACTGAGGTCTGGAGGAGGGGCATAGAGGGAGGAGCCAGTGCACACCCAGAATCCTAAGCTTTCTTAAAGTGCCCTATCTCCTGCGGAGCCCGTCTATTCCCCATGGTCCTTACGGAGTCCCCAGCATCCTCTAGGACGTTAGAGAAAGTGGATTGTATTGAAATTAACATTTATTTCTAAAAAAACAAATGGTACATTTCAATAAACTCCACTATGTATTTGATATTGAAAAAGTTTTTTGGGAGTAATTTAAGATGACTTTAATGGGCGATTCTCCATGGTGCACAGGACAGCTATACAAATTCAAACGACATACTTCTCCGAAATATAAGATTTTATTGGGTCTTAAGTTATAGGGTAAGGCATTGCTACTAAGCAATTAAGTTTTCATATAACAACAATTTCTTAACAGACCAGTTTAAAGGGATATTTTATTTAAAGCATGTGATGCACGGGACTTTATGTTCACTTTCTGGAGAATCACCCCAATATTTTTTGCAAATAATCATCGGAGGCAATAATTTTTAGGAAAACATTACTATGGATTCATTGTGGTGTGGTGTGGTGTGATACAGGAGGGGGGGTCCATGACATGGACACCATGAGTTACCCCACCGGATGACACCAACCCTAGTGACGACTCTGCATGCAAGAGATCCATTTCATGGTAGTGTGGTGGATGTGTAGCTTGTGTTCCGCCTATTCTGAGGTGTACATACAGCAAATGGGAGTCTGATTCTGACTATGTGGTAGGTGTAAGTGCCATACTAATGATAATGGTTGCAGCTGTGGACAGGAAACTGTGAGCGCTACCATAACACAGTAAATCAGGATTGACTCATTATAAAGCCCTAGACAGGATATAATGGAAATGACTTAACCTGGGTTATGAGTGGTGGGTTCTTCAAGCTGATGTTTGCTTCCACGAAGAGATCACCCCAGTCTTCAACCTGACATACAGCAGTCATGTGGATCATGTTATCAGTAGTCAATGCTTTTTCATACTGAGCATATGTAATTTTTAGTGGGATCTCTTTCACTGTAAAAGCAAATCAATAAAAAAAAAGAAATAAAGCCATGTTGTTGTCCTCTTAGTCTAACATTAAGGTGTCAAATTAAAGTAATTGTAATACAGGTGTGTTTCCGCACTGACTTTTAAGATAAATACACAAGAAATTAGCGACGAATATTAGAAACCAACTTTTTGTATTACAAAAAAAGTATGCTATATTGCTAATAACTTGTTGGTGGTGCACCGAGGGTAGAGTAGAACACTACTGGTTAGTCAAATTAACAAAAGACAAAAAAGAAAGACCCTTTTGTGGCACACTCATTAGGAAGGAGAAATAGATTAGTGTTGCTGTCTGTCATTAAAACCTAACTTTTAATTAGATTTGTATTAAAATAAATTGTGATCCCTCCCTGAACATTGTACATGCAGTAATGTGCACTCTGATCACTGGGTTTACAGGGTAATCAAAATGAAGAAAATAATTCTCTGAGATTAGAATAATTTAAGGCAGAATTGCCAAATATGCAGCAGGATACTGTCAATAATCCTAAAATTTGGGATTTGACAGCAACACTCTCTTGTGGATATTTAATCATGCACCCTGCATTTAGGAACAATACTGAGAAATAATCTCTTGTTCAGTCTACCTATTGATTCTCATGTATAGGTAATCTGGTGGAAAGTATACTAGAGAAGACTGTTTCGTAGGTGTAAAATAGGTATAAAGTAGGAAATGAAAACAAATGTATGAATCTGCTGTCAACGTTAGACTGGCTTCTAATTTCCTATAGAAGAAACAGAGAAAAAGTGGGTGCTAATGGGTAAAAATTAATATTTAAAAATTACAATTAATACTTTTAGTGTTGCTCACTACTTTTAGTGTTGCTCACTACTTTTCTGCCCACAACTGGGGATCAGGGCATCCACCAGGAATTAGATAGCAACCAAAGAATAAAAAATAATGTGGGCGCTCCAAAAAGATATCTTTGCAACAGCTGCTGGTTTTGTAAATATACAAAGTTTAATGGTAAAATTCTATATATTCACTGTAAAACTTAGATCCTAAGTATCACAATGAAAAACAAACAAATAAACAAATCAAAGACAAGTGTCCTGTGACTCAGAACTTGCTGACAGTCATACACATAGCCTATTGTATGTAATGTAAATGCATAAGCCGGCTGTTAGTAGTCATTAGTAATTTAGGCACATTGAGCTCAATAGCAGGTTAGTAGAAGCAATGCATTGCTTAATAGAGCCTGTTATACTTCACCAGTACTGGGCTAATGGTGTGAAAATCCAATAGTAAGGCGTATGATGACTGCAGACGGACGGGGTATACGTTTGTGTTGTGTCCGTATAGAAGGCTCACTTGCTCCGCTGGCTATTGTAAGGCAGGCCGCATGGCGGCGGTTCCCCAGGGATGTGACCTGTAGCTCGTTGGCGGTGTCCTGTGCTAGCAAGCGCCGCTGTTGGCTAGGGAGAGAGCGGAGTAGGCAGCAAGCCCAGAGCTGCAGGGGACGCTGTAATGCCGTGATCCGCGGCTTCCGGGTTCGGGGCTTCCAGCTGCGTTCCACCTGCGTTCCACACGTGATTCAGTCACCTGATGTGTTTATCCGCCTCTAAAGGGGCGGTTTCAACAGAGTTATGACCAGGGATGTTCAAAGTCTCTATTTATACCAGCTTATGATTCCTTATTGGTTACCACCGGAATGGGTTATTTTTAACCCTTTATGTGCACTGTGTCACCAAGGTATAATTAAAAAAAACAGCAATCGAACAATATTAGTCATATATAGATGATAATCTAAAAATATACATAATCCTCCAGCCAATATTATTCATAAAAAATGTAATATAAAAAATATATATAAAAAGAGGATGATCTAATCCATAACACACACATTATATATATATATATATATATATATATATATCTACATATATGACTTGTAGACCACAATGAGGTATTCAATAATATGATTCTACATATATAAAATTAATTTTAAACTTTGTAAATTTCCTTACTATAATTGATTATGAACTAATAACAATAATGTATATTTTAAATAATAATTTTAAATATGCATGGAACAAGGCATATTAGATATGGACTATGTCTACAGTCTTAAAAAGTATGTTATATTTAGACTTAACACTGCTTAGCAACCCATTCCATATGAATGCACAACTGGCACTCACCCATAGAATCAAACAGTAATAAACAAATAATTTATCAAAAAGAGTCAATGCATTAATCCATTTAAATTTAAAAATTGGACACTCAATGGGATAACGAGACCCAAAGAAACTCGACAAAATAACAATACTTATTTTATATAGACTAATTCAATATGAACAATCATTATCTATAGAGGTAAACTAGTGATCTTTATAATATCTTAACCATGTGTCCCCAAAGACCCCTATAGTCTAAAGGGACTAGGTTAGTAACACATACTGATGTATTACTTGTGCAGAGAGTGAGGGAAAAAAAAAAACCCAATACCTAATGGTCAATACCTGATTTGCGACCTAATGGCAATAAAAAAGAAGAAAAAAAGGGGAAGAGTGAATGAAGGGAGGGGAGAATACACAAAAAAAGGACCATTGAGGGGAGAAAGGCAAAAACGGTGGAGAGCAGAAGGCATGCATGTGATGCCATACACATTAGATTTTGTTCAATTCAATATTTTCGTTGAGGCCATTTGGTTCAAGGGTCCTCAAACGAAGAATCCAGAAGGCCTCCCTTCTACAGAGCAAAGTGAACCGATCTCCACCTCTTTCTGCTATTCTGGCTTGTTCTAAGGCCAATACACGAATATTGGTTAAAGCACCCTGTGCACAGGAGCTAGTATGTCTAGATAAACTATGTAATGGACATTTCTTAAGTATGTTCCTTCTGTGTTCAAGGTACCGCACTTTCAGTTTCCTGATAGTGCGGCCTACATACTGGATACCACAACCACATTCCACCAAATTAACTACATAGGTGGAATTACAGTTCAGAAACTGTGCTATGACATATCTTCACCTGTGGTTTTGGATCTACACAGCTTATTTCTGGGATTTATATTGTTGCATGTTAAACATCTAGAAGAGGCACACTTAAAGAATCCCTGAGGTTTCATTCTCAACCAATCGGAAGAGCTGGCCCCCATGGTTGAGGCACTTGTAGTTAGCTCCCCACCAGATCCTTTTTGTCCATTTTTCTTCTTATCTATGTTAATACCTCTATAGATAATGATTGTTCATATTGAATTAGTCTATATAAAATAAGTATTGTTATTTTGTTGAGTTTCTTTGGGTCTCGTTATCCCATTGAGTGTCCAATTTTTAATTCTAAATGGATTAATGCATTGACTCTTTTTGATAAATGATTTGTTTATTACTGTTTGATTCTATGGGTGAGTGCCAGTAGTGCATTCATATGGAATGGGTTGCTAAGCAGTGTTAAGTCTAAATATAACATACTTTTTAAGACTGTAGACATAGTCCATATCTAATATGCCTTGTTCCATGCATATTTAAATTATTATTTAAAATGTACATTATTGTTATTAGTTTATAATTAATTATACTAAGGAAATTTACAGAGTTTAAAATGAATTTTATATATGTAGAATCATATTATTGAATACCTCATTGTGGTCTACAAGTCATATATATATATGTATATATATATATATATTCTAGAAATAAAGATGAGGAGAAGGTGCGCTCATAGTGCAAATCAGTACTTTAATGAATAAAACACCGATATGTACAATCCAGCACAGGTAGTTAAAAACTCGTACCCTGAATACCCACACTGTGGGCTGATTACCACATGGTGAGTAGATATTCCACAAAGCTGTAGCTGTGATCGCCTACCGCAGTCCGGGACAAAGCACCGTATCCGGCCGTTGAATTAGCCAGGACCCGTCAAGCCACCGCGCCGAGGAATCGAGCAGATCATCCAGCACACTTGCAGGGAAAGATCGTCTGACAGACCACGCCCCAACGCGTTTCGTGTATCACTTCGTCAGGAGGCTCCTGACGAAGTGATACACGAAACGCGTCCTGGCTAATTCAACGGCCGGATACGAGTTTTTAACTACCTGTGCTGGATTGTACATACCGGTGTTTTATTCATTAAAGTACTGATTTGCACTATGAGCGCACCTTCTCCTCATCTTTATTTCTAGAAAACATTTCTCCCGGAGTTCGGAGTGAATATAGGAGAGACGTGCTGAGGTAATTAATTTTACCTGTGCTTCAAGCCCGGATTGTTGGTCTGTGGATTGTATACTAAAGAGTCACCAGCGCACCTGTACATGCTTCATCACACACATATATATATATATATATATATATATATATATATGTGTGTTATGGATTAGATCATCCTCTTTTTATATATATTTTTTAAATTAATTGTTTTATGAATAATATTGGATAGAGGATTATATATATTTTTAGAATATTATCTATATATGACTAATATTGCTCGATTGCTGGTTTTTTTCATTATACCTTGGTGACAGTGCACATAAAGGGTTAAAAATAACCCATTCTGGGGGTAACCAATAAGGAATCATAAGCTGGTATAAATAGAGACTTTGAACATCCCTGGTCATACCTCTGATTAAACCGCCCCCTTTAGAGGCGGAGAAACGCATCAGGTGACTGAATCACGTGTGGAACGCAGGTGGAACGCAGCCGGAAGCCGCGGATCGCGACATCACAGCGTCCCCTGCAGCTATGGGCTTGCTGCCTACTCCGCTCTCTCCCTGGCCAACAGCGGCGCTTGCTAGCGCAGGACACCGCCAACGAGCTACAGGTCACATCCCCGGGGAACCGCCGCCGTGCGGCCTGCCTTACAATAGCCAGCGGAGCAAGTGAGCCTTCTATACGGACACAACACAAACGTATACACCGTCCGTCTGCAGTCATCATACGCCTTTCTATTGGATTTCCACACCATTAGCCCAGTACTGGTGAAGTATAACAGGCTCTATTAAGCAATGCATTGCTTCTACTAACCTGCTATTTAGCTCAATGTGCCTAAATTACTAATTACTACTAACAGCTGGCTTATGCATGCTAATTACATTACATACAATGGCTATGTGTATGACTGTCAGCAAGTTCTGAGTTACAGGACACTTGTCTTTGATTTGTTTATTTGTTTTTCATTGTGATACTTAGGATCTAAGTTTTACAGTGACTATATAGAATTTTACCATTAAAATTTGTATATTTACAAAACCAGCAGCTGTTGCAAAGAGATCTTTTTGGACGCCCACATTATTTTTTATTCTTTAATTTCCTATAGAACCTACTACAGCGGATATTCTCTGGGGGTCCCCCTCTAGGTACTGATCTGGCCCAACACTATCGCTTCCAAGATCGGACGAGATTGGGCAATTTAAGTGTGGTTTGGTAGTAGATTGGACTGCATCTCTACCAGAATCGTTGATGAGAGTTCATGAATATGGAAATTTTAAGGTAAGTATTGGATAGAAAAAAAAGAGGAAGCAAAGTATGGTAGAGATGGATCTGCTGTTGGCATTAGACAGCGAGAAGTCTGTCCGTTGGAAAACTGCCACAGGGACTCGCTGAATCACCAATGAGAGTCCTGAAAATGAAAGATTTGACTTTTTTTTTTTTGTTATAATGCTGTTCTGATCTGAAGGTAACAGAATGGAGAAAACCAAAAGGATTTTGCTCTGCACCAACAAATATTATTTGAGTTGTGCTACATTCACATTGAAAGTCTTGTCTGCCAATTAGCAGGCTTATGAGTAAACAAGAAGAATCCTATGTACACCATAAAATATTGAATTAATACAATTTTGCTACATGCAGATAGCAGGTCTACTCTCTGCCTGCTGCCAGGCTGTTGAGTATTACCAATCAGGTAGTCAATCCATATATGAGAAATAAAGGGGAGAAAAACCGCACCGCTTTGCTGTGTACTTTTAGACACACTGTATCAATCAAAATATTTTCCAATTTGCATGAAACATAACAATAGAAAAAGAGATAAAGAAGAGTCAGCTGAGTGTTACTAATAAACATGGATCAAGGGTAATGATCCCTTCTTAACAGCTGAGCATAATCTAATACACTGGGAGATGTTAGTTAGTATGATCAATTCAATGGATGACGGGAGGGTAAGTGTATTATGTTACCACTCCCGATGGAGGTGTTGCTTTCCACGGTGTGAGCAGGCAGCGGTCGGGCAGGTGATCAGGACTCAGAGGGCGCTACTTGGATCCTGCTGCCGGGTGCCACCAGAAGATGCGTTTCGCCTGTCAAGCAGGCTTGCTTGCTTCCTGGCGGCTGTGTCTCCTGGTGACGCTTTAAAACACGTCACCGGGAATGCCTACTCTCTTGTAATAGGCTGTCTTAGTCTTCCCCTGTCAGCGTAAAGACGCTGTATGTGTTTGTTGTGCCTCCCTCCCTACGTAGTTGGTAGGTAGGTGTATTTACATCTCTCTCCTGTTGTATTAAAAAAAAAGGGGGGGGGGGGAGTGTCAACAGGCTGTGCTCCAGTGTTTCTTACTTAGAATATACGAGGGGAGGTTTATCCGCCCGGACGATGTAGGAGACCTCCTACTCCTGCTGAATCGCAGAGATGAAGAATCCATTTTTTTAATGTTCATTACTCATACCTATAATACAAAAACCTAAGTAGATTTGTTACAGATATTTGTCCGTGTGAGGTTATTACTGGGTGAAGGTATTTTCACCTATTACTGATCCAAGGTTGATCAGATAGTACGGATGGTGTAATTGTTAGCATTACTGCCTCACAGCACTGAGGTCATGGGTTCAATTCCCACCATGGCCCTAACTGTGTGGAGTTTGTATATTCTCCCCGTACTTGCGTGGGTTTCCTCCGGGTACTCCGGTTTCCTCCCACAATCCAAAAATATACAGGTAGGTTAATTGGCTCCCAACAAAATTAACCCTAACGTGTGTGTGTGTGTGGGTACATGTGATAGGGAATATAGGTTGTAAGCTCCACTGGGGCAGGGACTGATGTGAATGGCCAAATATTCTCTGTAAAGTGCTGCGGAATATGTGTGCGCTATATAAATAACTAGTAATAAAGAAATAATAAAGAGATTTAAGGAAAAAGGGAAACTGATGTGACACATCTAATCACAGGGAGCAAATGCTGGTTTCTATAGTAAGGACTGATGCTGAATAAGGAGTACACACATATATATCTGTGGATAAACATTATTTTTTATGCCGTAAGAATCTCAGGATATGTGTACTTAAAAGGGGTGTTAAGCACTTAGTACATGTCTACGCGCATATGTGGATTGATAAGATCCCTTATTGTGGTTATTATGAACAGCATCATGTCTCATACATTTCGTATGTGGAAATGTGTGTGTAGGTTGTACACTGTTGGTACCCACCTCTGTACTATGTCATGGGAGGAATATTTTTTTATATGAGCGTTGTCCAAGTAATTAACCCTCTAGGGCACATATAGACAGAAAAAGGAAAACAATAGGATGCTAAACTTGTATATAAGGTGCGTATAGTGTATCAAATATGTATTATGTTTAATAGATGTTATATGGGGTTACATTAGTTAGGGAAGAAAGGGGCAAATTAGTTCTTAAAATATTGGGGCATAAGTGAAGGAATATGAGGATATTGATAGGGAGACATTAGGTGATAACATAGGTCAGTACTGTATGTTAAGTGTAATTTCATAGGGTGGGACAGGAGGGTGAAAGTATGCGTGAAAGGTGGTAATCTAAATTAGGATTCAGGTGGAATAGGAGATTTTAAATAGGAGGGAAAAGATAAACTTGTACTAGATGAGAAAAGTGACATCCAGGCATATTGCCTGTAATATAGGGATATATCTGGGCCTACTGGCCCATCCTACGTGAGACCAAGAAGGACAAAAAGACTGGGATGAGGAAAACATATTGTGAACAAAAATAAATGTGAAGGTGTCCATCGTGAAAAATCAGTTGAAAAAGTAGGATGAGGAGTAGGTGGGGTTGCTACAAGAGGAGTGGAACCGTATTCATGGTAGAGTAGCAAATGTATAATGAAAATGTATTTAATTTATAAAAATGCACTGTAGTTGATAAATTCGTTAAGGCCTTGTGGTTTCAATGCCTCAAGTCCATCTGCTCTCTTTCTTTAGCAGTTCCTGTGTTAAATTGCCACCTTTAATGCACAATTTGACTTGTTCTAAGCCAAAGCATTTCATATCTTCTGTTGAGCTTCGATGGTGCTTATGAAAGTGTCTAGCCACAGAGGTGAGTTTACGCATTTTGCCCAAGTCTGTTGCCGCATTTTGAATATTGCCGGCGTGTTCTAGAATTCTCATTTTGATTACCTATATGAGAATCAATAGGTAGACTGAACAAGAGATTATTTCTCAGTATTGTTCCTAAATGCAGGGTGCATGATTAAATATCCACCAGAGGGCGTTGCTGTCAAATCCCTAATTTTAGGATTATTGACAGTATCCTGCTGCATATTTGCCAGTTCTGATTTAAATTCTAATCTCAGATAGAGAATTATTTTCTTCATTTTGATTACCCTGTAAACCCAGTGATCAGAGTGCACATTACTGCATGTACAATGTACAGGAGGGATCACAATTTATTTTAATACAAATCTAATTAAATGTTATGTTTTAATAATCTATTTCGTCTTCCTAATCAGTGCGCCACAAAAGGGTCTTTCTTTTTTGTCTTTTGGTAATTTGTCAAATTAAAGTAGTTATTGTGTTTTTGTGGGAAGCGGTTAAGATGCCGCCGCACGGGATCCTGACGGCGATCACAATGCCAATGCCAGAAATCCGCACAGCGGTACAAGGCTGGCGCCAGAATACCGGCGAGACAGGCTGTTCTCCCTCCGTGGGTGTCCACGACACCCACAGAGGGAGAATATTACCTGTTTCGAACGCAGCGAGCCACCGTGCTCGTAATGTGGTGAGTGCTGCGAGCCCGCAAGGGGCTTTCTAGCGCTTGCCCTGCTGCCGGCATACTGGTGGCCGGGATGCCGCTGTCGGTATACCGGCCATCGGTATTTCATACTGAACTGAACCCGTTTATGTTAACTGGACACAATTTTTATTTTAATTTACATTTTGCTTAATGCAGTGGCCAATAGCACATGAATAGTAATGCTGCAGGGGAGGGAGCTAGCTGTCACCTGGTTAAAAGACTCCGCTCAGCCCCAACCATCTATAGATAGTAGCCACCCTTGGCTTGCTTGAATACAGACATAATCATTGTATAGGTTAAAATCTTTCGATCCATTACATTCAGGTCCCAGCCCCTTCTGCATTTATTCTGTGGTTCTGTTTTCACGTTAAAATGGAGCATGCAGGCTCCACTACGTCAAGACTCAAAGGTAAGTATTGCTGCCTGCACTATGCTACCTGACATACCACATAGCATCACAGCAGTGATGTGCGGTGGGGTGAGGCAGAGCCTCTCCTGTCATACTTACGTTTGTGCCAGCGTTTTGACTGTATAAAGTATATGAAAAATACAAAGAATATGTTTGAAATATCTTATTTGCACTAGTCTAATCATTTTTATAGCCAAAACTCTGGAGTAAAAAGTCTATGGCAGGTGAGGCAGTGCCTCACCTGGCTAACTTTTACACACATCTCTGATCAAAACTCACCAAATTTCCAGGAGTTTATACTGCTGCACCTGTGTATAATGCCCAGATGTACCCTTTGGCTCATATTTTGTGTGTAAATCTGGCTCTGGTGCTAGCTAATGCCTCCTTAGCCTTTTAGCTCACCGCACGTCCCTGCATCACAGTGACCACCATATAATACAAAGAGCATCAGTGGCATAGCAATAGCCCCCGCAGATCCCACGGTGGCTTGTGGGCGCTGGGGTTATTGCTACACTACTGCCTAGACCTAAAGATACTTATGTGCAGTCCAATCACGCCTGCCCCCATTGAAAAGGTCCCTCCCAAAATGGCCACCGTCTCAGAGGGGACAGTTATTAAGTAATTTTGGGAGGGACATTTTTAAAGGGAGCAACAGAACCGCAGACCTACAGCAGCAGTGGCCGAAAGTGGGGGGTGGGAATCCCCTGACAACTAGCAGGTACCATGAAGGGATGGTGGCGCCTTATTCATAGTTATGCCGCTGGTGACTGCAATATAATAGAGTGTTTAAGTGAACTCCATGTAATACAGAGAGCATTAGTGAACACCATACAATACAGAAAGCAGCAGTGATTGCCATACAATACAGTGAGTGTCCCCTATATAGTACAGAGTAGTTGTTACCACCATATAGTACAGAAATAATTTTTTATCGCCTTTATAATTCCCTCATCTCTAATTAACATATCTGCAAAGAATATTATCTACTTCAGCATCATTATAACAACCCTATTTAATGCTAGCGTTTGGCCATGTCTTCGCTCGCATGGATGTCTGTTATTACTCAGTAGATAATTTTATTGTATTCATGGATCACAAAATATGTTTGTAAACATTTGTCTTGGCATACCATCTACTGAATTGACATGTATACTGCAACTTCATGAGTAGTGAGTAATATAGTAAAATTTTCATGCAGAATAGATATATATATTTATATAGACATCCCCAGGTGCGGCACTCCAATAAATACTGATTCCATGCAGTGATGCTGTCAATGTTTTGGTACCTAATACCGTCTTCAGGATATAAAATATGACATCCTGAAGATGGTATTAAAGTACCGAAACGTTAATAGCATCACTGCGTGCAGTGAGTATTTATTGGAGTGGAGTCATCCTGGGGATATCTGTATGCTGGAAATTTGGTGTTGTATTGTGAGGGTACCCACGTAAGCTTTTTATGTTAATGGAGTGTGTATATATATATATATATATATGTGTATGTGTATATATATACAGGTTGAGTATCCCTTATCCAAAATGCTTGGGACCAGAGGTATTTTGGATATCGGATTTTTCCGCATTTTGGAATAATAGCATGCCATAATGAGATATCATGGTAATGGGACCTAAATCTAAGCACAGAATGCATTTATGTTTCATATACACCTTATACAGACAGCCTGAAGGTCATTTTAGCCAATATTTTTTATAACTTTGTACATTAAACAAAGTGTGTGTACATTCACATAATTCATATATGTTTCATATACACCTTATACACACAGCTTGAAGGTCATTTAATACAATATTTTTAATAACTTTGTGTATTAAACAAAGTTTGTGTACATTGAGCCATCAAAAAACAAAGGTTTCACTATCTCACTCTCACTCAAAAAAGTCCGTATTTCGGAATATTCCGTATTTCGGAATATTTGGATATGGGATACTCAACCTGTGTATATATATATATATATATATATATATATATATATACACTGCTCAAAAAAATAAAGGGAACACTAAAATAACACATCCTAGATCTGAATGAATGAAATATTCTTATTAAATACTTTGTTCTTTACATAGTTGAATGTGCTGATAACAAAATCACACAAAAATTATCAATGGAAATCAAATTTATTAACCCATGGAGGTCTGGATTTGGAGTCGCCCTCAAACTTAAAGTGGAAAAACACACTACAGGCTGATCCAACTTTGATGTAATGTCCTTAAAACAAGTCAAAATGAGGTTCAGTAGTGTCTGTGGCCTCCTTGTGCCTGTATGAATTCCCTACAATGCCTGGGCATGCTCCTGATGAGGTGGCGGATGGTCTCCTGAGGGATCTCCTCCCAGACCTGGACTAAAGCATCCGCCAACTCCTGGACAGTCTGTGGTGCAACGTGGCATTGGTGGATGGAGCGAGACATGATGAACCAGATGTGCTCAATTGGAATCAGGTCTGGGGAAGGGGCGGGCCAGTCCATAGCATCAATGCCTTCGTCTTGCAGGAACTGCTGACACACTCCAGCCACATGAGGTCTAGCATTGTCTTGCATTATTAGGAACCCAGGGCCAACCGCACCAGCGTATGGTCTCACAAGGGGTCCGAGGATCTCATCTCGGTACCTAATGGCAGTCAGGCTACCTCTGCCGAGCACATGGAGGGCTGTGCGGCCCCCCAAAGAAATGCCACCCCACACCATTACTGACCCACTGCCAAACCGGTCATGCTGGAGGATGTTGCAGGCAGCAGAACGTTCTCCTTGGTGTCTCCAGACTCTGTCACATCTGTCACATGTGCTCAGTGAGAACCTGCTTTCATCTGTGAAGAGCATAGGGCGCCAGTGGCGAATTTGCCAATCTAGGTGTTCTCTGGCAAATGCCAAACGTCCTGCACGGTGTTGGGCTGTAAGCACAACCCCCACCTGTGGGCGTCGGGCCCTCATACCACCCTCATGGAGTCTGTTTCTGATCGTTTGAGTAGACACATGCACATTTGTGGCTTGCTGGAGGTCATTTTGCAGGGCTCTGGCAGTGCTCCTCCTGTTCCTCCATGCACAAAGGCGGAGGTAGCGGTCCTGCTGCTGGGTTGTTGCCCTCCTACGGCCTCCTCCATGTCTCCTTAAGCACTGGCCTGTCTCCTGGTAGTGCCTCCATGCTCTGGACACTACGCTGACAGACACAGCAAACCTTCTTGCCACAGCTCGCATTGATGTGCCATCCTGGATGAGCTGCACTACCTGAGCCACTTGTGTTGGTTGTAGAGAGGTCATAAAGGCACATGGAGGCCACACACACTACTGAGCCTCATTTTGACTTGTTTTAAGGACATTACATCAAAGTTGGATCAGCCTGTAGTGTGTTTTTCCACTTTAATTTTGAAGGTGACTCCAAATCCAGACCTCCATGGGTTAATAAATTTGATTTCCATTGATAATTTTTGTGTGATTTTGTTGTCAGCACATTCAACTATGTGAAGAAAAAAGTATTTAATAAGAAGTTTTCATTCATTCAGATCTAGGATGTGTTATTTTAGTGTTCCCTTTATTTTTTTGAGCAGTGTATATATATATATATATATATATATATATATATACATATATATACAGAAAAAAGTCTGTCACTCTCCGCTAGGCAAAGGTTAATAATAACGCTGCTCTGGTGCCTTCCCACTGGGTTAGCTGCCTATTCCTATATCCACTGTGCATTAGGCGGCACTCATACACAGTCCAAAGGCGTACATTTCTTCAAAACAATTTCTATGTACAGACACAACCATTACAACTTTATTATAAGTGTAGGTAATTAATACATTTATAAACATTACCTTCATAATCCCCGTTAATTATCCCCAACCTCATCAAATAATTCCATTCATGTGCATTAACCCACTAATTACCTCCCTCAGTCTCATAATAAAAAACTTTATCTTCATTAACCGCAATAAAGCATTAACCCCCATACTTTATTCTTATTATTACATACCATAAGCTGTAAACCCATTCCTCCCTATACCATGACTTACCTGTTAGTGATCTCCTCTGTTCCTCTTGTTGCAGGCACAGCAGCATTCAGGAAGCAGGCAGGCAGCCAGGCAGGTCCTGCAGAGGCTATGAGTGAGGTGGAGGGGCTATCAGAAGGGATACCGAGGCCATGCAGTCACTGCTGAGCATGGCTCCTGTAAAGGGATAAGATGTATGCTGCTGATCATCCTCTCTTTCCGCTTACAGTTTTCACTGTAAAATAAAATCACACCCACTCTCGAAAATGTATAGGACTCTCCCAATTTTTCAGGCAGTCTCCTGGAGCCCGGAAGAGTGGGTGATCCCCCGTATCCTGCCCACTTTCTATTTAAGTTGGTCTGATGGGGAGATAATACAGGGAATTGTGAATCTGCATCATTTTAGCCCCACCCCCCTTCCCACAGACCTGCACCAGATGAAATAGATCCAAGAGATCTCTTGTACTTGATCTATTGCAACCTGCACCTTCTCTATACCAGACGCAAGAGAAACTTCTGAATCTTGGGTGGCTTTACCAGATGCCCAGAAAAGTAGGCAAGTCTCTCGAAGGCCACCCATTGTGAGGAAGTAGGTGGGCTGGGCATCTTAAATGCGATTCAGGCTGAATCACGTCATCATTGCTTCACTCCCTGCCGTAAAGTGTCAGGAATAGGGGCAATGTGTAGTGTGGGGGTGGGGCAGTAGCAGATTCAGGTAGGGGCAGCCGGATGTCTGCGCTGTGGGGCCACCTCTCTCAATGATTTTCTTGCCCCTCACAGCCTCTCCCCAGGGCCAGCTGCTGCTGGCAGCTTCTCTCATCCTGCATCCATGCCCACAGCCCTCTCTCCCCTGCAGCCGTGTCCCGTACCTGCAGTCCTCTTCCCCCATAGCTATGCAGCTATGCCCACAGCCTCTTAGCCCCCATGCTTATGTTCCAGCAGCCATCTCGTAGCCCTTTCTCTCCTTCAGCTAGGCTCCCATCCCCACAGCTTCTCCCCTAATTTGTGGGAGGGGGGGAGGAGTTGCGATTGGTTACATGTGCTGCTGGTGGGGGTAGCGGAGTCATGAGTTTATGGTGCTGCAGGAGGGGATTTGGGGCAATTCTTGCGAGTTGTGGGTGCTGGTGGGGAGGGTGGGGAGGGGGGCCAGTGTCGCTGGTTGTGGGTGCTGCTGATGATGATGGTGGTGGTGGGGGGATGTCATGGGTTGCTCTAGAAGCCGCAGACAGGAAAACCGCAGGGAGGGATCTACAAAGATCCTTCTACCTCATGTAAATGGCAGATTGTGAAGGTTATCTGGTGCTGTACGCCATGCACAGAGAACCACGATACTCTGCATGGCACAACGCCTCTCCTTCACCCACTATCTTCCTGTCATCCTCTGGTGCTACCTGCCACCCACTGGTCCCTATCATCATCCACTGCCTCTCACTGTCACCGTGTTCTCCCTGTCACCCACTGCCTTTCCAGTCACTCACTGTCTCCCCCTTACACATTGCTTCTCCATCTCCCACTATCTCCCAGTCACCTCTCTCTCCTGTTATCCACTGCCTCTACCCGTGACCCTCTATGTCACCCGCTGCCTCCTCCAGGTGTCACCCACTTCCTCCCCCTGTCACCCATTTGCTGACGTCATTCACTGCCTCCCCCTGTCACCCATTCCCTGGCGTCACCCACTGCCTCTCACTGTCATCCTCTGCCTCTTTGTCTCAAATTATCTCTACCCATTACCCTCTGCTCCTCCTCTGCATCATTATCTCCCCATCACCCTCTCTCTAGTGTCACCCTTTGCCTTTCCAAGGGATCACCCTCTCCCTGTCATAGTGATACAACATTCCCTGGGAGGCCATGCCCCTCGTTGCGAGTCCACGCCTATTTTACGAGGAGCATGCATGCAATAACACCCTTACTCCGTCCCCTGTCATGGTGCCATCACTGTCATTTAGTTTTGGATCCACCCCTGGGGTAGGGCGACAATGATGCAAACTCAGCCTCATGCCTTCTGCTCCTACAACCTGTCCATGCCACACCAACGTCACGGAATCTCCCCTCCTAGTAGCCAGAACTCTGCAAGTATGGCCTAACTGGGTGGTAGCAGGGAATTTGCACGCAGGCTACGTAAGCCAGCTCGTATCTAGGGCTTGTAGTCAAAATTGTGTGCTACTCTATGCTGAGCTTTGCATAAACAGAGATTTGCCTGTTTCCAGACAAATCTCTTGCCCCTACTATAGAGCAATTGCACTATAAGATGCTTATTTCAACAAGTCTACGAATATGGGAGTTGCTGCATAGAAGCGTACAATCTGGCATAGGGGCGAATATTAGTTCCATACATGCCTGTATGCTGGTGGGCTTAAAGGCACCGTCAGTAGGCCGTGGGTTGTCACCTGATCTCCTGGCCAAGAGGCCAGCAGCTTGAGGTGCCCCATGTGCCTTCTGAGCAGTGGCGGATTGGGGTGGAATCCAGCCCAGGAATTTCATGGAAGCAGATGTAATGGGGGTGCCTGATTTTATGCAATTGTGGCCTTCCTTTCGTCTTTTGCTGCAGTTGTGTCCGAGACCCCTGGGCAGATTGGGAAAAAAAAGGGCCCTGTAAGATTTTGTAGAAAAGACCCTACATGGGCAGCACAGGAGGTATAACGTAGCCATGGCAGCATCACTGGACGGCAAAGTTGCTGTACTGCCGAGATGGAATAACAGAATGAATGGCGACAATGCAGTGTACTGAGGGGCTAATTCAGCATGGATCGTAGATGTGCGAAAAATCGCACATCTACGATATATTACACTGACATGAGGGGGTACGCCCAACACAGGGGATGTCCGCTCCGCATGATGAATCCAGACCCTCGCAGATGTGTGAGAGCATCGCACAGCGGAGATGCTTTCGCAGGTTCAGGGTAGCCCTCTGCCTACGCAGCCTAGTTACGAAGGCAGGCAGCTAACCGCTATGTTTTGGGTCTCTGCGGCTGCGTTGTCCAGACCGTACACCCCCAACGCCACCGCGCCACCCCCTAAACGCTGAGTCTTCGCCCCCTCCTGCCCTGCAAACGCCTCTGTCTGTCAATTAGGCAGAGGCGTTCCACAAGTGAGATGAAGTTGCATCTCACTGTGCACACGCGCAGTGCAGCTGCTGCGAGTGTGCACATTTCACAGGGCTTCAGCATGCGAATGCTGCCACAGCAGTGTTCCATGCTGAATTAAGCCCTGAGTGCGGTGGCCGGTCTGTCATGTGGGGAGTGGGGCCACATGACAACACACAAAACAGGTCCCACAGACACGTCCGCCTACCAGGAATCTTACTGGTAAGTCCTATTGCCAATCCGCCCCTGCTCCTCTGAGTCATGGGTGTCTGAATGGGTTCAGTATGATATCCCGGCTGTCGGGATCCCGGCGTGTGGGGATTCCGCCCAGCGTTCGGGATTCTGACAGCCGGTATTTCACCGGGTGTCGGGATCCCAACAGCCAGCAAAATTCTTGCCTCCCATCTGAACATGCACTGGTATTGAGAGCCACCTTTGCACTAGTATGGCACTTTGCACTGCACTTTATTTTTCAAGGAATTGTTAAGAAAGAGAGTTGCAAATGCAGCTCTCACTTCACTCATGGGGATATACAGTATGTAGTGCAAAATAATAACTAGGAGACAGAAACCAGCACCAAGTGACAAAAGCTTGCTGAGTTTTACCCATAACCACAAAAAAAATAGCACAAAATAACACAAATAGCATTGCTATTAATGTATTATGCAATGCTATTTGTGTTTAAGTTGTATTGTTTTTATAGGGATCCGTTTAGGATCCGGGCAATCTGGGTCCCAGCAGTCGAAATACCAACGCCGGAATCTTGACACTGGCCCAAATGCTGACGCCAGCATCCTGATAACTGATGACCATCCTGGTCCCAGAATCCCGACTGCCGGGATCCTGAACAAGCGTGGACCGGGATGCCAGGCAGGTAAGCCACGGGGGTAGGGGGGTTAGGGTTAGGCTGCAGAAAGGGTGCATTAGGTTTATGCACCTCTGGGGGGTTACGTTTAGACACCTCTAAAGGGGCTAGTGTTAGGCTGTGTGTGTGTGTGTCTGGGGGGGGGGTTAGGTTTAGGCTGCGGGGAGGCTTAATGTTAGGGAGGCATTGCTGTATGGTAACTATACTTACCTTACCCATGTCGGGATTCTAACCATCGGGATACCGCAGTTGGTGAGCACCGGCATTTCCAACCCAACGCGTTTTTATATTATATGTTTTATTTATATAAATATATTATCCTGAAATATCTTCAGGCTGTGTGTCTTCAATAAATAGGAGGCAGTCCTACTTACACATCCTTACTGAAACGGTTGACTATATTAAATAGGACGAACCGTAGCGCAGTGAAGTTGGTGATACTTTGTTTTTCAGTCTGCACTATTTTTCCTTTGCCCTATCATTTTGGCAGGGGTAAGGATCATATTTTATTTCCCTCAGGCTCCGGGCCACCACCCGAGCGGGAATATAATAGTGTTGTGACCTAAGGTCGCAACAGGACCCAAAGCGTGGTGTACACAGTGTCCCCTGCGAGGGGACATGCTGCGCTCACTGCCGGGAATCTGCCTGGTCTCCTGACTGCCGGGATCCCATACCGATCCCACATATAGTACACAAAGGAGTGCACATAGAAAGTAGTCGCAGGCTACACAGAACGAACACTCTCCAAACAAATAACAGAGAAATATTTAGGAACACTACACACACATACAGTATGTACAACCCAACATAGATAACACACAGTATAAACTATTTATATACACACAAGCATACACCAGGGGCTGGAATCTGAATCAGACGCAGCGGCGGCCGCAGTCTCATCTGCAACTTTATGCTAATGCAGATACAGCGCCCTTCCCTGGTGTACAGCCGTGCACCCGAAAGGGCTGAGGTTCTCACTATGAGTGTCTTTAGATGCCCGAATTGTGCTTGGTGTGCCTTTAGAAGCCCTATGCAAGATCCAGATCACTCGTCCTGAGTATGGACTTTAATATGAATGATTGTCTGTATACCCAATAACTCCCATGGTTCTCCTGCGCAAGCAAGGGGTGAGCCTGATTAGTTCCCCTGTCACTGTCCAGAAATGCTTAGTACATTTCTAATACATTTCATAGACCATGTGCCTGAGTCAGCACTGCGACTTTGGGATGCATGTGCAGTACAGTAACACTGCTTCCATGTGCATGACATCAACAGTGTTTGTGACCCAGAATCAGGCCTTGGGTCTGCTACTGCATCTGAAATGTGGATATAAATAATAAATATAGATATTTGCTTGCACACAACTTTCTGTCCGTACCACAATTATCCATCCACTAATGGAAGTATCCATCATCATTCCCAGCACATAATTGCCCCTGTATCTGCTGCAAGTCCATCTGAAATCAGTGGGATCTTGGCATACGCACAACTAAGCATAACCAGCAATTCCATCTACAGACCCACAACACATCCTCGGAACACTTATTAATTGCAAGGGAAACCCTTAAATTGTCCATAGTTGTCCATTTGTTGCTGAAAATGGCAAGAACGGTCTACAAAATGGAGTTGTATGAAAACATAGCCCCACTATGCACACTCTGCAATACTGGAGTTTATATCAGGCAAACTGGTCGAATATTGCACTCAGTGGGCCAAAAGTGACACTGATGCCTGGTAATGATTCTGATTCAAATTGGCGAGATAATCAATGAGCATGGCTTGAAACTGTGGCCATAATTCAGACTTGATCGCAGCAGCAAATTTGTTCTCTAATGGGCAAAACCATGTTCCCTTGCGTGGGGAGGGGTGGGGGTGGGGGTGGGGTTGGGGGCGGCAAATATAACATGTTAGATTTGGATGGGTTATATTGTTTCTGTGCAGGGTGAATACTGGCTGCTTTATTTTTACACTGCAATTCAGATTGCAGTTTGAACACACCCCACCCAAATCTAACTCTCTCTGCACATGTTACATCTGCCCCCCCCCCCCCCCCCCCTGCAGTGCACATGGTTTTGCCCATTAGAGAACAAATTTGCTGCTGCTATCAGGTCTGAATTAGGCCCTGTTTTTGGGATTGGAGTGCATGTGCAGCCATCTTCCACAGGGAAGCTGTGTGACGTGGTCCAGATGCTCAGCCAAAGTGGCAGAACAACTCGATTTGTCAGATTTGGCAAGCTGCATGTGTGACCTAACTGAATTATAACCTATTTGCTCAATTCTTAAGTCAAGCAGCTGGACTGCACAATTCACCTGATTCAACCTTCTGCCTGGGAGACACTACACTACTGTATACACTGTCACTGTTTTGCTAATACTCCTGGTGTATAATATATTGTGATCCTAGAATAAACTCTGAGTACTGCCCATATGTGGGGTTATTTAATAGCAGAAGCTATGGAGATGCAATTTAATCTCAGTTATGAGAACTATCAGGCAGAGGCTTTCGCAAGGCGTTGTCGGGGCGTGCAGTTAGAAACGGGGGTGGCTGTGTGACGTCACGTGGCTGCTGCGACTGAAAACATGGCGGCGGGCCAATCGGCAGGGGGGCTACCGTAAATCAGCGATGCAATCACAATTGTATTGTGATCGCATTGCTGGCTGCCATTAGCATGCTGAGTGGCCTTGCCCTATGATCGGTGGTCCCCAGCATGCGAGAGATAGCAGTTGCAGTTTTGCTTTTTCAGTAAAACTGCAACTGAAGCTGAATATAGTCTATGGGTGGTCATTCCGAGTTGTTCGCTCGCTAGCTGCTTTTAGCAGCATTGCACACGCTAAGCCGCCGCCTACTGGGAGTGAATCTTAGCTTTGCAGAATTGCGAACGAAAGATTTGCATAATTGCGAATAGAAATTTCTTTGCAGTTTCTGAGTAGCTCGGGACTTACTCTGCCACTACGATCAGTTCAGTCAGTTTCGTTCCTGGTTTGACGTCACAAACACACCCAGCGTTCGCCCAGACACTCCCCCGTTTCTCCAGACACTGAAGCGTTTTTCCCAGAAACGCAAGCGTTTTTTCGCACACGCCCAGAAAACGGCCAGTTTCCGCCCAGAAACACCCACTTCCTGTCAATCACAGTACAATCACCAGAACGATGAAAAATCCTCGTTATGCCGTGAGTAAAATACCTAACTTTTGAGTAAAATAACGTAGCGCATGAGCTCTGCTAACCTTGCGCATGCGCAGTAAGCGACTAATCGCAATATAGCAAAAATCGGCAACGAGCGAACAACTCGGAATGACCACCATCGGCCCTCATTCCGAGTTGTTCGCTCGCTAGCTGCTTTTAGCAGCATTGCACACGCTAAGCCGCCGCCTACTGGGAGTGAATCTTAGCTTTGCAGAATTGCGAACGAAACATTTGCATAATTGCGAATAGAAATTTCTTTGCAGTTTCTGAGTAGTTCGGGACTTACTCTGCCACTGCGATCAGTTCAGTCAGGTTCGTTCCTGGTTTGACGTCACAAACACACCCAGCGTTCGCCCAGATACTCCCCCGTTTCTCCAGCCACTCCCGCGTTTTTCCCAGAAACAGCAGCGTTTTTTCGCACACGCCCATAAAATGGCCAGTTTCCGCCCAGAAACACCCACTTCCTGTCAATCACAGTACGATCATCAGAACGATGCAAAATCCTTGTTATGCCGTGAGTAAAATACCTAACTTTTGAGTAAAATAACTAAGCGCATGCGCTCTGTGATCCTTGCGCATGCGCAGTAAGCGACTAATCGCAATATAGCGAAAATCGGCAATGAGCGAACAACTCGGAATGGCCACCATGGTGCGGTATTGTGCTTGATTATTGTGCATTGAAATAAAATACCAATGTCGTTGTGTTAAACCACTCCACATTAGACAAAGCATACTGTATTTTTTCTGTGATAAAAATGGGAGAGAGCTGAATAGGCCCGAAAATATATGAGTCTTTGATTTTTGTGATTGGTTAGTTAGGCTATGTTGCTAGGCAGATCAAGGGTATTAGGTTGTTTATTATTGGTTTAGGCTTGGCCTATCAGTAGGAGAGGGTAGGAGCAGAGCCGGCCCTAGGCATAGACAAACTAGGCAATTGCCTAGGGCATCTGGTATGCCTATATTCCATCATGCCTATATTCTGTGTGCAGCATTTCATATGCAGATACAGCCACAGTCGCACACAGTATATAGGCATGCCACATATCACTTTAATCAGCAGAAGCTGCTTGTGCATCCTAGCCACATAGCAATGCAAATAAGATGCATTTTTAGAAAAAATAGGCACCCGACGTTAGCAGAGCTGCCAGTTGACTCACATCAGGAACTATATGTGTCATTACGTGTATAAGGGCATAAATAATGTGTAACATATGTGTAAAGGGGCACTATGTGTGTCATTATGTGTTATAAGGGCACTAATAATGTGTGGCATATGTGAAAGGGACTTTATGTGTGTCATTATGTGTAAAAGGGCATTAACAATGTGTGGCATATGTGTAAGGGAAATTATGTGTATAAGGGCATTAATAAGGGTTGGCATAATGTGTAAGGCACACTATGTTTTTAAGGACATTAATAATGTGTGTCATATGTGTAAGGGGCATTACTGTGTGGTATTATGTGTATAAATGCATTACCAATGTGTGGCATTATGTGTATAAGGTGCTCACTGTGTGGTGTAACGTATAGAAAGGGCACTACTGTGTGGTCTAATATGAATAAAGAGCAATATGGTGTGGTGTAATGTGAATAAGGAGCAATATGGTGTGGTGTAATGAGAATAAAGAGCTATATGGTGTGGTGTAATGTGAATAAGGAGCAATTCAGTATGATGTTATGTGAATGAGGGGCACTACTGTGAGGAGTAACGTATATAAGGTAAAATGGTACTACTGTGTGATGTAATGTGAATAAGGGACACGAACGCATGATAAAATGTGAATAAAGTTGCACTACTGTGAGGCATAAGTTGAATTGGAGGTACTATTGTGTGGCCATGCCCCTTGTCAGCAAAAATACATACCTTTTTGGACTGTGCGCCGAATGTGCACACTGTTCTTATTTAAATTACAGGGGGTAGGAAAACAAAAAAAGGACTACTATGGGTGGGGGGTGATGGTGCTGGGAAAGGGGTGCAGGGTCAGAGGCAAAACTAGCGGGGGTGCTAGGGGGCACCAGCCAAAATCTTGCCTAGGGCATCATATTGGTTAGGGCCGGCTCTGGATTAGGAGGGCTTTATAAGGAGGGGTTTAAGTGATTTAAGCCCTCTTGTCGGTTTGGAAGCCTGCCCGCCCACCCTCCCGAAATTTTTTGTTTTTATGTTCTACATTGACAATACTCATTCGATCTGGAATTCATAATATTAATTAGGCGGGAAGGTGCTATGGCCAGCCATCATATGTAGCATAAGTGGTCACTGTGGGGCACTTACCCCTTTGATGGACGGCCGGTGTTGTCCTGCCCCTGAGTGGAGACAATGGGCGTTCCCAGTAGGAGGTCCATACCGTGCCAGTAAGGGGTGGTGAGTCCTTCACAGCACAGGTTATGTTTATAATATATAGTTGGGGTGTTTCAGTCGCCACCATTTACAGCTGCGGGCGTTTCAGCCACCGCCAAGTTGTATGATATATTTGACTGGAGCTGGCCATTGTAGCGTTTTTCTTGCCATCCCTATGTTTGGGGTCATCCAATTAATAAATACAATGACCTTTAAAATCTAACGCAGTTGGTGTCCGTGTCGTTATTTTTAGTTGGTAAGCTAGCTTAAAGTATATTTTAAGGTTAGAGCAATCATAAGGTTAGACGCCTTATTGTTTTTAAGTAATGTTATTTGCAACTAGAAGTTACACCCAGCCATCTACCTCTGGCTCTCATCTCTTCCACTTGCTATTCAGCCGTCAGTGCCGTTTCTAGTGGTCGTGGCACTTGCTGGCTCTTATCTTGCTCCCCCTCCTTCCTCCCATACTGACGACAGTAAGTATACACCCCTGGCAACAAGCATGACTCCCATACCATGAAACTCCTAGCAACGGGCATCACACCCACAGCACAAAAACCCCTGGCAACGAGCATTACACACCCCTAGGAATGAGCATGACACATAGAGCCAGAGCATGAAATCCCTGGCAACGAGCATGGAACCCCTGGTAACGAGCATTACATACTCCTGGGAATGAGCATGACACCGAGAGCATGGAACCCCTGGCAAAGAGCAATACGCATCCTTGACAACAAGCATGACACCCAGAGCATGAAACCCCTGACAATAAGCCTGACACCCAGAGCATGAAACCCCTGGCAACGAGCATGGATCCCAGAGCATGAAACCCCTGGTAACGAGCAGGTAATTTAAAAGTAATTAAAAGTCTTGCTGTAGGGCATAATGTATCACGGGCATTGCGGTGTGTGGCATGATATGGTGCAAGGGGCATTACTGTGTGGGGCTTAATATTGTGGAATTTTTTCTTTCCTGTGGTGGCTGAGATCTTTTGGTGCGGGGTCAAAAACCGGGGTGTAAGGTAGTCTTTTCCTGTGAGGCCACACCCATTTTAGTTTAAATGTATATGGTGGGTGCATTTTAGTATGTTTACTTTGGGGACGGGACATTTTTTTACTGTTCGCACTGGGAGCCAAATTGTTTAGAAACAGCCCTGTCAGCCGCATCCTTTATCTACAGCTAACCACCTGATGTATGTCAAGCTTCCACCCCCACCATTTCCATTCTCACAAACTTGTGTTAGGGGAATGTTGGGGACCCATGTGATGAAGTCACCTGGTTGCCGTACATGGGCCAGCAGATTTGTGCAAATGTGTGCTAAGAACTTCAGTTATACTTCATGTTAATTGTGAGGGTTTATTTAAATTATTCTTACTATCAATGTTCTTAGTGCTACAGTAGGAGTGTGCATCTGCATCTCTCTTCCTCCAGCTTACTAGTGAAAGTATAAACTATCCAAAGGTGTTGTCGGCCAGCCCAAGACAGTGAAAATGGGACTGACTCGGAGGGCATCTGGGCACCCTGCCCAGCCCACTACTAATCTGAAATACATATTTGTGGTAACACCTCTTCTGTTAGGTATCCATCTCGTAATATATATTTGCTTTTTACTATAATTAGGGTGGCCAATCCCGGGATCGGGATTCGTGGGATCCCGGGATTTAGGCCAAAAAACGACCGGGATTCAATCCCGGGACTGGAGGGATCAGACGGCCCTTTGTTTTTTTTAAGCTGGGCAGCGTTGAGCATTCTCAGGATGCTCAGACGCTGCACGACTCCACTGTGCAGCGTGACGTGCAGACACAAGTCACGCTCAGTAGCGGATCTTGCCACGGGCAAGCAGGACTTTTGCCCGGGGCGCCGCCTCCCGGAGGGCGCCGCACCAGGGCAAGATCCGCTGCTGCTGTGCCCCCCGCTGCCCGCCGCTGCCGCTGTGAAGGGAAATTAGACGCGTACGCGTCTAGTTTCCCTTCGTGGAGAGATCCTTTACTGTGCGGTGCGCGATGACGTCATCGCGCACCGCACATTTCAGCGCTACAGTAGTCTGTACAGGGGGCGTAAATGACCACGCCCCCTGTATGAAGCCACACCCCTATTGGCGCCCAGAGCCCCAGAACCGGCCCTGGTCACGCTGCACCGTCCGCTGTCACCCGCCGCTGACCCAGTGAGACAGTCGGATGTACCCTGCCCCGTTGTATGGTGAGTTATGTATGCAGGGCGGGGTGAGGGGGGCAGACACATAGGGAAAAGCCAATCCCGGGATTGACCATTTTTCCATCCCGATACCCGGGATTGAAAAAATGGCCCGGGATTGGCCTCCCTAACTATAATTTGTGTTCTAAGGGTTCTACCAATGTAATTATGCTAAAAACAGCGGCACATTTCCCCTCTTATCCACTTATTTGCCTTCAGATGGATGCTTTGTGTGCTGTCTATTAGGAACATGGACATAGGAGACTGAGTGAAGAAAAGGCAGCATGACTCCATCCCCTTCTCCCACATACATAATATGCATCAAGTTCCTGTTCTGTTATAGGGCAGAGTTGCATTATTTGCAATACTTACATGTTACATAAAAATAAAATATGGTGCCTTTCTTCTTCAAAAACAGAACACTTGGGGGTAAATTTACTAAGATGGGAGTTCTATTTAAGATGGGATGTTGCCCATAGCAACCAATCAGATTCCAGGTATTATCTACTAGAAGGTGCTAGATAAAGAGTAGAATCTGATTGGTTGCTATGGGCAACATCAAAACTTAAATATCACTCCCATCTTAGTAAATTCACCCCTTGGATTCTCTGTGTCATTTTTTTCTGGGATGCTCTGTTGCTTTTCTCTGGATAACAGTACTGCCGGGGAAGTGGTCTCACACCTGCTGAAACTCTGTAGCTGTGATAACAGGCATGGGTTGCTTCTCTTTGCAGATGTCCTGTCTCTCACAAGATGTTCCTTTGCAGAGACATTCAGATGTTGAGATTGCATTCACGACCACTGTTATGGTACGGGATCCAGAGCTACTCCTTCATTGACTACTTTGCCTCCCTTGGACTGTGGATAAAAACACTTTCCTCATTTAGAGTAGTGGAGAATATTATTTTGTTTGGCTCTACGGTGTTGCCCACTCACATCTGTTCTTTCTCTTCACAGTCACTGTTTCACGCTCTTTTTCTCTGCCTCCACTCACCATGGCTTGCTTCATCTCATAGGTTCAATTATCTGGTCAACTGTTTTTACAGACTCTTTCCCGCTCCTCGCTTCCCTTTCACCACAACACACTGTAGCTCTCTCTCTCCTCAGCACAACTCTGTCCTCCCACAACTAGTAACTAGCGCATGCTCCCTCTTACCCTTTTGCTTCCACCAACTCCTGCCCACCTATTCACGCTTACATCATCTTCTCATAGCCAGATTTAGACCTCATGGGGCCCTAGCTAAGATTCTGGTTTGGGGCACCCTCCCTAAAACAATCCATAGCACTTTATTTTTATTGCTGATTCATGCCCCTTACATTATTACTGCATTTTTGCTCCTTATAGTAATGCCCCTTATACATTATGCCACATAGTAATGCCCTTTACAAAATATGCACACACTGTAATGCCCCTTACACATTATGGCACACACTGCAATGCCCCTTACACATTATGCCACACACTGTAATGCCCCATACACATTATGCACCATACAATAATGCTCCTTGCACAGTGTGCCAAACACTGTCATGCCCCTTTTACTCCACACACAGTAATCAGGGGCAAACACAAGATTTTTAAGAGGGGGGGGGGGGGCGGGTTCCAGATATATTGTGGCAGGGACAGCATGATTCCACATGAGGTTAATGTGGAACGGCAGGCTTTTGCAGGAATCGAACAGCAGCAACAGCTCTGATGGAATCCAGTCCAGGTTTTAGCTGAGTTTGTGGTAAGCCACAGCTGGGCTACTCACTTCACCTTGTTTGCTGTATTTAAAAATGTGTTTTATTCAGTAAGTCATTGCTCCTGATGCCAGGAAGTTGCCAGGCGATAGATGGGAGTCTGGGGTTACATTAGGAGCCATTTGAAATATGCACTGTTTGTGATTACCTGAACTTGGAATGTTATACTTCTGTTTTAAGAACTGCCTGTAAACCTGACATGCAAAATCTGCACGTGAAGCTCTATCGTGCTTGAGGTGGAAATAAAGTGTGTTGAATTATACTCTGTCTATGTGATTCCTGTCACATTTGGTGCCCGCATAGAGACACAATTGCTAGACAGTATCCACAGCAAACCCTAAACGGATCCACCCACAGCATCAGTGAGATGCATTGCAGGCATCTACCCGCTGCACAGCAGCTTGGTGAGTGAATCTTTAAACAGATAAAGTGGTTATTCCTGTGTATGGGCCAGGAGCCCAGGGAATGGTATTCAGTGTTATGGGTAGCCTGTTGATGTAGTGTGCTGGGAAAATGGCTTACCCTAGCCGTTTAATTAAGCCTGCTAAATTTGTATATGAGAAGCAGGGAAATATGAAGGAAATTTCTGAAGATGTTTGTTGAATTGGATAGACAGGCCTGCACAATCTGGCTAAAGGTCAGCAAACCCAAATACAATTGTTGCATGCTGAGTTAACGGAGATGCGGAAAGTTGGACAGGAGCGTGAGATGTTACAAAAGCTCACACCATCAGATGATATTGAGGCATTTTTATGCACTTTTGAATGCACTGCATCACAGTTAAAGTGGTCGGAGGAGGCTTGGGCTACCAGGTTAGCTTCCTACGTCACAGGGAAATCACAGTGAGCCTATACTGACCTGAATTTGGTGCGGAAACATATTGTACTATAATAAATTCCTGAGGGAAGCTGCCAAAGAATAGACAGCCTTCTCTACCCAGATGGTTTGTTCCAGTATAAAGTGCTGCCTTTGGTTTGCATGAAGCCTCTGCAACATTCCAGAGAGGCATGAATAAATTGCTCCAGGCACACAGGGAATACGCAGCAGCCTATTTGGATGACATTGTCATTTTTAGCTCTGACTGAAAGTTGCACCTTTACCGAAGGTTGAAGCAGTGTTACGGTCTCTACGGGCACAAGGGTTCACAGCTGGAGAAGTGTACCATTGAAATTGTGGAGGCAAAATATCTGGGGTATATTGTAGGCCGAGGGCAACCCAGCAAAGTGGAAGCAGTCCTCACATGGACTAAACCAAAATGTAAGTCACAACTTAGGATGTTCTTGGGTCTGGTGGACTATTATATAGGTGCGATTTTGGCACCAGGGCGGTACCCTTAACTGAATGTCTGGGGAAACAGTCCCCAGACAAGATAGTGTGGTCTAAGCCCGTAGAGACTGCTTGGCAGGATTTGAGGAAAGCTTTATGCGCAGAGCCTGTATTGCAAGGTCCTGGTTTCAGAAAGCAGTTTGTGTTGCATACTGATGCCTCTGGGACAGGGTTAGGGGCAGTCCTTTTCCAAGATGTAGAAGGGGAAGAGAAACCCTTCCTCTACCTTAGCCCTAAATTGCTGCCCAGAGAACGCAAGTACTCAACTGTGAAGCAGGAGTGCTTGACAATTAAATGGGCAGCAGAGTCACTGAGATACTATTTGATGGGGCGAGAACTGGGGTGGAGAGAGGGAGACATGGGGAGGGAGAGGCATTGAGAGAGACACACACATGGGGGAGAGAGACAAAGAAGCATGAAGAGAGAAAGATTTGGGGGGAGAGGAAGAGACATGGAGAGAGAGACAGATACATGGAGAAGTAAAGAGATACATACAGACATGGAGAGAGAGAGAGACAGAGAGGGGTATATCATCAGCAGGGGGTTTGAAGGCATATGACCGGGGAAGGGGTCTTGAGCAGGGGACAATCTTCGGCATAAGCAGTAAGGCAGACATCACTGATTGAACTGACATGCAGCAGCCAGTAGGGATGATTCAACATGATGGTGACAGGCAGGCTGTAGAAGTGAAACAAAGCCGCTGTCACAGGGGTACTAGCAGGGTAGTATCTAGATTCCCTTCATGGAGCGGACCTTTCCCATAATGCACTGGGTCAACATCACAAACTATTTTACTATTTGGAATAGTAAGCAAGCGGAGAGTGACACCGTGCCCAAAGATAGGCGAGCAAAGCCCAATGAAACCTTCGCCCTGGGCGCCACAAGGTTTAGAACTGGCCCTGTGTAAGGGCAGAAGAGAACTTCCACCCTCACTTGATGTCCTGAGTCCTTTCCACAAAGGGAAAATAGACTAGCGGTAAATCTGGCTCTGCATCTTCTGTGCTGCAGAAAGTTGTAGTTCCTTAATCCAGGGAGGCAGTGATACCAGCACCAGAGCTACACTTTATTCAAACAAACATTCTTTTAGACAAACCCTCTTTCACCACTTTATTTTTCACCTAGATCCGGAAAAGGGGGTGGTGATTAGTTATTTTCTGTGCTTGTAATCCATGGGAAAAAATAAACCACATGACTACAACAAAAGTATATTTACCAGCTCTGAAGTAATGGAAGTACGCTTAGCATCCTCAGTGGTGCAAAGGCAGTGATCCTCAATTGACTGTGGTCATAGAAACTGTATCCAAACTGAGTGCAGTGGTAGGTTAAGGTGCAACATCTTACTCCAGATTAGGAGAGGCCATCAATGATTTTCCACCACCGGTAAGAAATCATTGATGGTTCACATATGCGCAGATGGTGCATGTGCATAGTGAGGTTTACACTCGCCATCGGGGACCAGCTACTGGGAGGAGCATTACTGGGAGGAGGTGTGGCATTCCGGGGCCACAGCCACGCCTCCTCCCAGTAGTACATCACCAGTTAAGAGACAGCCGGCTAGCACAGAAGGGGCTTACGGGGATGAGGAAGCAATCGTTCCCCCACACCAGTGCCTGCGCCTCCATCATGTATGGGGGCATCAAGCTGCCCCCTTGCCCCTCCCCTCGTTCCGACACCTATGGACTGCAGCTTTAGCAAACAGGGGGCTGACACTCAGACAACAAGGGATGGTAGATTCACTAAAGCTTCTAAACATGAAAAGTAGCATTATTGCCCATAGCAACAAATCAGATATTAACTATCATTTCTCTATTGTAGTCTAGAAAATGATAGACGTAATCTGATTGGTTGCCATCGGCGACACCTTCATTTGTCAGTTTTAGAAGCCTTAGTGAATCTACCCCTTAGAATCACAAACACCAAAAGGAGAGCACTGTCCATAAACACAAGGGTATTTATCCAAAACATGATCCACATTAAAATTAGCAACAGTACAGTAAATCATAATTGTTTTTTAAAACCTATTATTAGGCAACAGACCTGAAATCAATTAAAACATACATCACTCTACATGTTAGTAAAAGCTAAAATCAGGAAGATTAAAAGCGTGAGTCAGTGAGGATATGCCTCAGAAAGGCTAGAGGAGTACTTAAAACTAGTGCTGGCCATATACTACGAATAAACGATATCGACCTACTGTATCACTCGACCAATTTGCATGCACATCGTGCATGTTAATGAATGTAAATATGATGCAATGCGCGGCCCCGCAGGTCGCACTTCGCATCAGCTAATCATATGTGCTGCATATATGATCAGCCAATCCCAGCCACGGCAATTGCGGATCTACGATAGATTGCATGATGCAAAAGCACCATACAAATTATCGCATTCCCAGATGCTGGTAAGGCGGATCATTAGTGCGACTCAGTGTATGGCCAGCATAAGGATTTAATGCTACAGTACCTACTGTAGTAGCATTATTCTTAAACCTAAACAAAGCAATAACACACAGACAACAATTACTTGGGTTAATTCTTTAAAAAATATGAGGTAAATTATCAATAAGACAGCTAAATATCTTTGGCCTTGTTACACCAGAGGGTGCAATTTTAAATATAGGTTGATGAATACTGACCTTACATCAATGAGTAACCCATCTCCCACACACTTTCTAAAGGGGGGTACTGACGGGAGAGATGTGTGCTGAGCGATCTTAACACAGACCGCTCAGCACACATCTCTCCCCCCCGCTCAGCACAGCGTGATGTGCTGAGCGAGGGGGGGGACGACGACGTGGGGCCGCTGTGAAGTGAGCGACCCGCTAGATTGAGCCTGGACACACACACACTAGAGTGGGGATAGTTCAAACTGCTATTTAGCTGGATAGTAGGTCGATCCATGGATTAGGGACACTAGCATCCAGGGGGCATAACAGGATATTAGGCTTACAGTATTTTTACTAGGCAATTGACAGTGCCGTCATTAGTTAGTAGCAATTATGTGTACTAGTAGTTAGTAGATTAGCTGTGTGTCCTTAGTCTATATTTTTCAGCTTGCACTGACATCTCAGGTGCTGCAGGCATTATAGTATATTTTATGTGCTGACTTACTGTTTATAATAATGTGCTCCTTATTGTGCTGTCTTTAGGATATGCTATGCAGATGTCACTGAGGTTATTGCCTCGATGACACTACTTTTTGGGTTATGCATTTGCATAGTATTCACCAGGTTACTATGGGGACGGGTCAAAGTCACAGATTGGCCACCCTGTTTGCACATGTGGTGAATGTTTGTCTTTATTAGGTGAGAGTTTTGCATTTGTTCTTGTCCCTGATGAAAGTGTAACAATGCGCTAAAGTGTTGGGAAAAGGTTACGAAGTCTTTTGTTTTTGTTTTTAAGTATAGATCTGAGTGCCTCCATGATTATCCTTTTGGTGTTTATATCCTCAGCATGGAGGGCAACGGACTAAGGGGGTAATTCAGAGTTGATTGCAGGAGCAAATTTGTAAGCAGTTGGGCAAAACCATGTGCACTGCAGGGGGGCAGATAAAACATGTGCAGAGAGAGTTAGATTTGGGTGGGTTATTTTGTTTCTGTGCAGGGTAAATACTGGCTGCTTTATTTTTACACTGCAATTTAGATTTCAGTTTGAACACACCCCACCCAAATGTAACTCTCTCTGTAAATGTTATATCTGCCCCCCTGCAGTGCACATGGTTTTGCCCAACTGCTAATAAATTTGCTGCTGCCATCAACTCTGAATTAGGCCCATAGTATTGAACAACAAGCGTTTTATTTTACACCTATCGGCCCAACTGGATTCTGTTTTGTTCGCAATCACTGGGTCTTCTATAAATGCACATCTTATGGACGGTGGATTATTTGCCATCGGAGAACCCAACTGATGAATTACATGTTTCTCAAACTGGCCTGCTATACCTTGATTCTTTTTCATTGTTATATGATGATTATTTTTACATACATTATACTACTTACTAGTGTTTTTTATTTTGCATTGTTTTTTTAATACATTTTACTTTTCTGCTACTAATTTCATGATTAACTATTAGTCCTATATTAACTTGCAGTCCATTTTTGTTTTGTTGTTTAAGGCTGTTTTTGCAGATGGGAGCAACACTTGTAGGGGGTACACACCCTTTTTCTTTATAAAAAATAATAAACTACATTAAAACACATCAAAATGATGATGAGAACTGGCATATTAAAGCTTGGTGATATGTGTAATAGCGTATTATCATGAGTTACTCACACATAAGTATGTACTCCTATATGCTGATCACCACTTCACATAATAGCATATACAGTGTCAAAGTCAGAAAAATGTCTCTATGCACGTTGCCATATTTGCACCGCACACTGGTCCGCGCTGCGCATGCGTACGCTCTCCCGTGAAGGCGCATACCCGCAATAGCGTGCACTCGCAGGCGCGGTATGCGTATTTACGGTAGAGTTTATGTAGTCGTAGCGTGCGACTCATTCGTTACCTATTTTCACAATTAATGTAGTTTATAGATCATGATCCCTTTGATAGTTTCTGAAAGTTTGGCTAATATAGAAGGTCCCTGTTTAAAGGAATCCCTCTTTGTATTGTACGAAGGGTCTAACAGGAATCATACAGCAGTGTTTGGTACCCATCGGAAGAGTATTTAATTAGTAATATTCCGGTGTTGGTTTGGAGCGTATTAATCGCTCGTGCGAATAGTTATGGACATAAGAAGTTTATGTCCATTTCTATTATTTACACATACTCAGGTATGCGGCGGGAAACCCAGTTTCCCACCCACCTGAGCTGTTGGAAATCGTCACAGCCCACCTGTATGAATCACCCTATGACCTTTTGTTATGATGCAGGGCCGAATTCCTTCGGCCAATGGACAATGGGATTGTAGGACCATGAGATTGCATTGTGTGTGGGGCATAAATAGGCAGGCCGACCATATCCAACTCTCACTCTCTCATCAACGGTTATCTGCTAATAGCCGGGAGCTGGATATCGAGGCGCAGGCGATCATACCCTTTGTGCGTAAGTTTTCTCTCCGTAATCATTGTCTTACTGTGAGCCAATTTCTCTCATCTCTCCCCGTCTCTCTCTCTCTCCTCTTTTCTCTTATATCTCTCATAGTATTATAGTATTGTATTGTATTGCATTTAGGTCAGTGTAGTATTGTCTTTTTGTATTTATTGTTTAGTTCTGTGGTTAGGAAGTCTTTGTTATATTGGAGTGTATCATTTGTACTGTTATCCCCTTTTTACAAGTATATTAGATATAATACAGTTAATAGGCTTCGGACCCTAAACCAGTATCTGTGTATTTTCTATAGTGTTAAGTGTTCACTTGAGCGTCGGTGACGCTCAAGCAGCTTTGTAGTTAGTCAGGTTACACAAGGTTGCACTTACACCCTGTATTCACATTAAGGTATTCTGTGTATTTCATTAGTATAAGGTCTAGACATAAAGGTATAGCGCTGTGAGCGTCTGCATCGCTGGTGACCTCCTCGTGGTCTCGAGCGTACGCTACGCTACCGCGAATCATTACTCTAGTCATAGCCAATAACGTGTCCTGTGATCACTGGGCCGTGAGCGAACGTAACGCTTGAGCGTCTCGCCTACGGCTGAGTGATCGTTACGCAACTAGCGTACCATTACGGTACTTCTTAAGCAAACAGCGTACAGTGTTCTTAGACTTCATAAAGGGTTGTTTATACGACAAAGGAATTTAGCATTGTCAATTGGGGACTCGTCCTATCCTTCTCATATCTGCACTAGGTAGATCAGCAGACATTATCCCCCCAGCAAAGGGTGGGAGGTTGTCTCCCAGTGCTGACGGGATAAGCGTCTGCTTCGCTTAGATAAAGAGTGCTGAAGGAATCCGGGAACCGGAAGTAAGAACAAAACGCTTGTGTCTTTTAAAACTGTTTTATTTCTCTTCTGTCTTGCGTATACACGCACGCATACATTTATCTGCATTTCTTTTTCAATTTCGTATATCACTATTCCTGTTTGCCAATTTTTATAGTTGATAGAAAGTGCTAAAAAGAGATTTGCTGTTATTTCATAGTAAAGGTAATAGTTAAAGTATAGAACAACACACGATTTGTCTAGGAGACAAGGCAGTCAGTGTGGATTGCGGTAGATGATCAGGGATCATTTACATTGATAAAAGTATATATTGTGTTACGGTGGATCTTTGCATTGCGTACACGTGTCGCTAACAAAGACTAGCGTACGCAATCCAAAAGGCAGACGCACGCAGCGTTCATTACGCAACGTAGCGTCCGGTTACGCCCACGTAGCTCAAGTCACGAAAAGTTGAATTAGCGCAAAGCGATAATTAGCGCAAAGCGATAAGTAACGCACAGCGGTAGATAACGCGAAGCGGTAAATAACGCAAATCTATTTTTGGAAAAAATCTGAAATTTAGTTTAACAGATCCTGCTCCTAATTGGTAACACTGTTGGACTGAAGACAATTTCTGCGCAGAAATAGATATAGAAACAAAAGTGTACATGTGTTGAGTGAGTGTGTTTTTTTTTATATATAAGTTTATACAACTTTAAGGTGGAACCAAAAGGAAAGTCGGGTACTCGTCAAGGGACATACGTGTAAGTGACATATACGGTGGCTAGGGAGGCATCCCTGGTTAAATAATATTTGAGCATTAGAGTATAGCGGACCATAAGGTAACAAGACCAGGAGGTCATAAGGTCAAGACCAGGAGGTCACAAGGTACTAAAAGGTCCGCTATAAAGGTACAAGAGGCACAACGCCTGGGGTGTTGGTGCAGAACCCATATAGGCCATAAGCTCATGCTGAAGGAATCGCGGCCGGAAACATCGATTCCATTAAATCTCTCAGTACATAACAGGTAGTGCTTATGTACTGAACGATTGGACCGCACGTAATTGTGTGCAGTAGTTAGTAATCTGACCTAATACCATTAGAGTAAAGTGGTCACAAACGCTATTTGTACATTCTGACGTGATTTGTGTAATTTTTTATTTTTAAAGGGAAGTTCGCTGGTCACTCAGGAACTATCTAACAACCCCACCTTTACTGGAAAGAGTAAGTGTCCTGCGGGTAACCCTCATATGTTCCAGTAAACAGAAGGTTTTTGGTAGGGCCCTGTATCGAGTACGCCAGCACCACGTCGGTGTGATCAGGTCGTATTGGTCGAGGTGGGCGAGTGAGTGGGGTACTCGGTAAACCGCCACCGCCGGCCTACTGTGGAGTAATTTGGTTGTCTGTAAAGGCTTGCTGAAAACCTTGATACAGAAATCCAAGGAGGACTAAGCAACACCTGCAGACTATGGGGGCCAGTTGCTCAGGTAGGGGGCGATCAACCTTGGTTCAAGTTGATTCTGTGAACCGACCAGTTGGGTCGGCACGATATGTAATGTGTGAAAAATATGGAAGTCACACCGAATCTTTATGTGATGAATGGGAGAGAATGACTGTACAAGACAGGGACAAATTCCCAAGAATAGGTAGCTTTAGTCCAGAAGTGTTACAAAATTTAAGGAGGAGGATATGTCTCGTAAAATCAACAAAGAGACGAATTCAACATCATGATTATTTACAGTTATGGCACCAGGAAGGTGAGATACAGAGAGGTTTGGCTCTGGCGGCAGGATCTGGGGCAGTCAGGAAGCTGATAGCCACAGCTCCTCCTCCACCATACATTGCAGGAGAGAAGTTGATTGCGGAGAGAAACGCACTGGGTTGTAAAACACAAACTCTTAGTAACCCTGTAAATGTTAATGATGTTAACCAAATAACTCATGCAAGTATTAACCCGTGCAAGATGTACCCTGTTTTGAACCTTCCTCAGGAGTGTGATCAAGAAGACGATTCAGCAACAATTTCAGCTCTCTCTCTTGCAGCCACCATAGCAGAGACCACAGTAGGCACAGCGACACCCACGAGATTAGTGAAAGCCCCTAGCGGAGGGATAGGTGAGGTCGTGTCAACGGGTAAGTACGGCACCATGCACTACACTGAAACAATTGTACCACAACAAGCTGTAGAATCTACACAGGAAGAGGCTGTTAGAATTGCTCCTGTAAGGGTAATAGCAGTTCCCAATGGAAAAACAGATGTGTCTGGAGCCACTCCCATAAGGAACATTGCCATGTACACTCCATTTTCCAGAATGGAATTAAGAACAATAGTGTCCGAATTTCCTGACCCCAGAAAGGACTTAGTTGCTAGCCAAAAATACATCAGGGATCTAGGTAACACTGTAGAACCCAACAACAAGGATTGGCAGATACTGCTAAGAGCTTGTTTACCTTCCAATGTTGACGCAACTCAATTTTTAGCTGACTGTGCATTGGATAAAGATGTACCGCTTACAGACGTGTACAACAAGGATAATGTAAAAAGGATAAATTTACAGCTAAAGGAGTATTTCCCAGCCGTTGTTAAATGGAACAAGATATTCTCCATTAAGCAAAAGGAGTCCGAAACGGCAACAGAATATTTTCACCGGGCACTATTAGAAATGGCAAAGTACACTGGTATAGAAGACATTAAGACCAACCCAAACCATCGAGAAGTAGCAGTATCTGTACTGATGGATGGTTTGAAAGAAACATTAAAAGCTAGGGTACAGACCACGCAGCCATGTTGGCGAGGTCTGTCAGTGTCCACATTGAGAGAGGCTGCTATTGATCACGACAGAAACATCACTAGGCACAGGGAGTCGCAAAGTGATAAGTTGATGTCCGTAAGTATACAGGCGCTGACCACAAGGCAGCCTGCGTATGTACCACCGAATCCTGTGGGTAAGGCAAGTGTAATAACATGTTTTTCTTGTAACAGACCGGGACACTATGCACGAGAATGTAGAACAAAGAGTGTACAAAGATCTTTTCAACCCCCTAGACAACGACACGACACACGACATTGGGAGCAGGGTCCACAGAGGCGGAGTTTTGAGCCACATACAGGGGAAACAAAAAGATATCCCCCGAACAGAGATTGGCATGCCTCTGGTAGTTCCCAGCTAACCCCCGCACAAGTAGTCGCTGCCAGCAGGATTCAGGGAGGTCAGCATACCCAATAGGGGTGTGGCCATACCTGTAATCTGCACCCAGTTAAGTTGATTGCTAGTCTTGGAAGCGAACCAGAGATTGCAATCAATGTAGCTGGTAAAACTTTAAACTTTCTTGTAGACACAGGGGCGGCCAAGTCAGTGATAAATTCGACAGTGGGCATGAGAACCACTGGTAGGACAATTCCAGCCATGGGAGTAACAGGAGTAGTCCAGCACTACCCTGTTAGCAAACCAGCCGAGATTACAATAGGGCCTTTGCATACCAAGCATTCCTTTTTGCTGGCTGCATCGGCACCAACTAATCTCCTGGGAAGAGACTTACTATGTAACATGGGTTGCGTCATTTATTGTACTCCTGAAGGTGTATTCTTGGACATCCCTGAGAATCACGCTCAGGAAGTACGAGACATGTTAGACTCCCCATCAAAATTAATGTCACATTCCACTATGACAAATAGGAACCCATCCCAAGTAGAAGAGATGACATCTCAGATACCAGAGTCACTTTGGACAAAAGATGGACAGGACACTGGATTAATGGCAAACGTAGCTCCAGTAATTGTACAAGTAAAAGATGGTAGGATAGCTCCAAAAATCCCACAGTATCCTCTGAAGCCAGAGGTGGAGTTAGGAGTTTTTCCCGTAATAGAGCGCTTGCTACAACAGGGCATTCTAGTAAGAACGTCCAGCACAGCAAATAGTCCCATCTTCCCTGTTAAAAAGAGTGGGGGGAGGGGTTACAGGCTAGTGCAAGATCTAAGGGGGATTAACAAAATAGTTGAGAGTCAGTTCCCCGTAGTGCCTAATCCAGCTGTCATCCTAATGCAAATTCCTCCCACTGCCAAATTTTTCACTGTTATTGACCTCTGCTCCGCATTCTTTTCGGTACCTCTGCACCCTGACAGCCAATATTTGTTTGCATTCACATACAGAGGAGTCCAATACACGTGGACTCGGTTACCCCAAGGTTTCATAGATAGTCCAAGTATATTTTCTCAAGCTTTGCATGATTGTTTACAGTCTTTCCAACCGGAGAGTGGATCAGTGTTGATACAGTACGTGGATGATCTACTACTGTGTTCTGATTCATTGGAGGCATCCCTGAAGGATACGAAACAGCTCCTGTTTCATCTTTCAGACACAGGTCACAAGGTTTCCAAAGACAAGTTGCAATTATGCCAAGCTAAGGTAAAATATTTGGGACACTGTCTAACACAAGGACTGAGACACCTGACCGCTGATAGAATCCAAGCCATTAGAGACATGACACTGCCACAAACCCAACAACAGATCAGGACGTTTCTAGGAATGTGTGGGTATTGCCGTAATTGGATCCCAGGGTTTTCCATATTGGCGCTACCTTTGCAGGAAATGGTCTCCTCAAACAAACCTGATCGGATTTCGCATACAGACGAATCCGAAACAGCATTTGAGAGACTTAAACAGTGTCTAACGCAGGCACCAGCACTAGGTATGCCAGACTATGGGAAACCCTTTGAACTATACGGAACAGAAAGTGCTGGGTGCGCAGCAGGTGTACTAACACAAAAACACGGTGACGCCAGCAGGCCAATTGCATACTACAGCGCCCAGCTAGACACGGTAGCGCGATCCCTCCCCACATGCTTGCGTAGCGTTGCGGCGATAGCATTGCTAGTGACGAAAAGCGAAGATGTCGTGCTAGGCCACAACCTCACAATCCATACACCGCATGCGGTATCTGCCTTATTGAATTCTGCCCAAACCAGACACGTCTCATCAGCAAGGTTTACGAGATGGGAATTGGCATTAATGGCCCCAGTAAACATCACCATAAGGAGATGCAGCGCATTAAATCCTGCAACATTTCTCCCAGGTGTGCCTGGTCAGGCACAAAGGGTGGAAGGTGAGAGTGATGGGGAAGGAGGATTTAATGCAAAGGAAGATACACATGATTGTATGGAATATTTGACCCAAAATTTTACCGCAAGGCCTGACATCAGTGACAATCCACTGGAAGATGCAGAACTCACGTTCTACACGGACGGTAGTTGTCACAGACAGTCAGACTCGGGAGACTTGTGTACTGGATACGCAGTCGTAGATGACCAAGGCACCATAGAAGCGGAACCGCTAGGCCCACCTCACTCAGCCCAGGTTGCTGAACTGGTCGCCCTAACCAGAGCATGTGAATTGGCTAAGGGTAAGTCAGCCAATATCTACACCGATTCTAGATACGCCTTCGGGGTAGTACATGATTTCGGAGCGCTATGGCGGCTCAGAAATTTCATGACGGCGGCTGGTACACCGATAGCGCATGCAGCTTATATAAAAAGGCTTCTAACAGCGATACAGGAACCCGACAGAGTGGCTGTTATCAAATGTAAAGCACATACATATAGCCAAGACCCAGTATCCCTTGGTAACAGCCGAGCAGACGAGGCCGCAAAGCTTGCAGCTGCTACCCCCATACAGACAGACACCACACAACTGATGGTATTTAATACCATCAACACACAGAAGTTGTGTGAGATGCAGAATTTGTGTTCCACACAGGAAAGAGCAGTCTGGAAGGCAAAGGGATATGGCCAGGAGTCCTCAGGGCTCTGTACGGATGGACATGGTAAACCAGTGGCCCCCAGGGCATACCTTCCATGTCTGGCTGAAGCAGCTCACGGGCTGACTCATCTAGGCAAGGAGGGGATGTGCAAATTGGTAAGAGCATACTGGTGCGCCCCAGGATTCTCCTCTCATGCGAGTAAAAGAGCAATGTCATGCCTTACCTGTCTGAGAAAGAATATTGGAAAAGCAATACCTACAGAACCATCCCATATCCCACCTGCCGGCGGCCCTTTCCAGGTAATACAAATTGACTTCATTCAATTACCCCCATGTCGAAATTTGAAATATGTACTTGTTTGTATAGATGTTTTCTCGAATTGGGTCGAAGCTTTTCCAGCAGCTACAAATACTGCTATGTTTACAGCTAAGAAAATTGTGCAGGAATTTGTATGTAGATATGGTATCCCTAGAATCATTGAAAGTGATAGGGGTACCCATTTTACAGGTGATGTCTTTCAAGGAATGTGTAAGTTGATGGGAATTGATAGTAAGCTGCACACTCCGTACCGTCCACAGGCGAGTGCGAAGGTCGAAAGAGTGAACAGCACTATTAAAAATAAATTGAGTAAAGTAATGACAGAGACAGGATTGACGTGGCCAGAAGCTTTACCCATTGTTTTGTATAGCATCAGAACCACTCCCAGGTCCCCCCTTAATCTGTCTCCTTTTGAAATCTTGTTTGGTCGACAACCGCATGTCATGATTAACCCTCAGGATGATTTGAAATGTAACAATGAAGTAACTGTAAAGTACTTGATTAACATGAGTAAGCAGTTGAAGAGTCAAAATGATAATCTGAAGTTGGTGATTCCTGATTTACCAGGTAGTAATTGTCATGACATTGAACCTGGGGATTATGTAATGATACGAAATTTTCTACGCTCAGGTTGTCTTATTGATAGATGGGAAGGACCATACCAGGTCTTATTGACTAGCACCACAGCATTGAAGGTTGCTGAGAGAGAGATTTGGGTCCATTCATCCCACTGCAAAAAGGTTGCCGATCCAGAGAAGTCCCGTGATAAGGAACAGACGGTAGAGGTTGTATCACTGGAGTGTCTGTTCCAGGAGGACTGAGGCGGCACCTGAGCCTTGAAGACCGAAAGCAGTTGTCGACTCCCTTCTCCCTTTTATTGTTTTTCTCCACTTCCCAGCCCCTCTCCCTTAAAATTTCTTTTTCCCCCTTCTCATTCTTCTCTATTTCCTCCTCAAAGATGGACTTGCCCCAAGAGACTGTGATCCGGATTTTGATGTTAACCATGATGTTGACCAGAGCAGTCTGTTTTCCGGCGAGAGTACCATAGAGGTCGAAAGAGGTTCTGGAATGGGTTCCGATTATGATGATGGAGGCGCAGTTTTCCAAGATCAACCAAACCAACAAGCAAAGGCGAGTATCAGAAAACGATCCGATAGAAGAAATTGTGATGGATTGTTAGCTGAAGAAAATTGTATCTGTAGGCTCTGTGATAATCTGGTTGAAGATGGGTGCATAAAGAAATGCCAATCCAGTTTTAATATCCATATGGACCGGCATCCATTGAGTGACTATCACTCCTTAGTGGGTAACGTGTTAAACCAAACAGATTGTTGGGTATGCTCTCAAGTACCTCAGGGTCACAGCAAAACAGGGCTAGTACCATTTCCTTTAACGTTAGGGGAGGTACTTGAGCTAAGTGGTGGGAGACCGGTGGATCGGAGGTTTAACATCTCCAGCCCTCCTAGTTTGAAGCTCCACCAATACCATGTGGATAGGTCCCTCATATGTTTTAACATCTCCAATCCCAGAAAACCGGGAAATTGGGAAGTGTCATGGAGCAACCTTACCATGACCTTTTCACACAGAGCAGATAGAATGCCTACAGATACAGAGCTCGTACGCCATATAGCCAGTAGAGGAAAATCTTTTCGGTATCGATATACCTTAGGAAATAGGATTACTAGAGTTGGAGAGGTATCACCAGGATACTGTGCACATATCGTACAAACTGATACGTGCATTAAGCAGATGGAAGAATTAGGGTCAGGAGATTTCACCTGGAAGGTTTGTAACATGGTCATGTCCTTCTCCGTCCCTTATGTTCTCCCCGATGATGCATATTTCATATGCGGGAGAAAGGCGTACAAGTGGCTTGCCCCAAACTCTGAAGGATTGTGTTATATTGGAAAAGTATTGCCTGAAGTGATGACTGTTACACATGACAAAATGAAGGACATACACCGTGGTGCCCAAGCTCCTTATACTCACACTCATTACGAGCACCGAGTTAAAAGACAACTGTCAGAAAGGTTAGAGCATCCGGCCTCTGATCTTATCCATGAATCCACCGGGATTCAGGTTCTGGTAGCGTTAGATTTCACTCGTACCGCTCGAGGAGTGATGAATTATAGATACATTTCCGCACTCGCCAATTTGTTAGATAATATCACTGAAATGTATGATGACACGTTTAGATACACTGGAAGAGAACTTCAAGCTTACAAAACAGAACTAGTTCAGCATAGGATGGTTCTTAATTATCTTACAGCAGTAACAGGCGGATATTGTGTTACATTGGCAACACAGTACGGCATAAAGTGTTGCACGTATATCACAAATAGCACCGAGGATCCGGTAGAGGTCATAGACCAAAAGATGGACGATATTCTCCAATTGAAGTGGGAATTTCGTCGAAAACACAATCTCACCCTTGCTGCTGTAGGTAATGAGCTGACTGGTTGGGTGTCATGGTTGAACCCGCGAAATTGGTTCTCCGGTTTGGGAGACTGGGCTCAAGGAGTCATAATGGATGTTGGAAAGTTCCTACTATGTATCTTGGGTGTCATTATGTCGATTGGATTGATATTTAGATGCGGGCAGGCTTTAATGAGGTGCAAACAAAGTACAAAAGTGATGAGCTTGAGGAGCGAGGAAACTGTAATTAACCTGGATTTGATTTATGACCCAATGATAGAAACCAGGATGTGATGAAAATACGATTATACGGTCCGTTTCTTTCACCTGTTTTTCTGTTTTTCTCCAAGATACAAAGGCCCCCTTGGACGAGGAAGCTGACGAGACGAGATGTATACAGACAACAGACAAGCACCAAAGATGAAGTTTTGACAACCTATGATATGGACACTTGATGAACTTTGCCATGGATCCCCAGTTTCCCTAGTACTTTTAAACTCACGCTAGCCCAACATTTTTTTTGTAAATCTGATGGCACTGACAAAGCTTGTTGCTCATGCCCAAGGAGCAATACAGCGCAAAGAAGACGACTCTCAACAGATACCGAACACAACTTCAACAACAGATGTACATTTCCCTGACATAGAATATCATTGCATTTTTCGTAAGTGTTCTTTATCTTCATCTCTACAACCCCCAGGTAACGACACACATAGACGATAGGGAATACAGGCACAGATAGCAGCAACCACATACCTCCCCCATTCATGTATCATCAACTAAAATGTGCATCCCCATTTTGTTACAACCACAGCCGAAATGAGCTCGGTAGAGTTTGACAGCCCATCCACAGACCTGTACCACAGGATAAGAAGGAATTCAAATGTATACTTCGCAATACCTCGAAGCTTGATTTACCACACGTACGGCACGATGATACATGACCCTCCAAACATGGACTCATACACACATGCTTCTACTTTCTCACTAGGTCATACCCTTTTCACACCTACTCCTCTCTTCTTCCTTACCCCACCATGGAAATCAATTAACCCCTGACTTACATTTTTCTCCTTAAATATTTTAGAAGGTGGCAGTTATTATTGACTGCCAAAGGGTGGACTGTCAAAGTCAGAAAAATGTCTCTATGCACGTTGCCATATTTGCACCGCACACTGGTCCGCGCTGCGCATGCGTACGCTCTCCCGTGAAGGCGCATACCCGCAATAGCGTGCACTCGCAGGCGCGGTATGCGTATTTACGGTAGAGTTTATGTAGTCGTAGCGTGCGACTCATTCGTTACCTATTTTCACAATTAATGTAGTTTATAGATCATGATCCCTTTGATAGTTTCTGAAAGTTTGGCTAATATAGAAGGTCCCTGTTTAAAGGAATCCCTCTTTGTATTGTACGAAGGGTCTAACAGGAATCATACAGCAGTGTTTGGTACCCATCGGAAGAGTATTTAATTAGTAATATTCCGGTGTTGGTTTGGAGCGTATTAATCGCTCGTGCGAATAGTTATGGACATAAGAAGTTTATGTCCATTTCTATTATTTACACATACTCAGGTATGCGGCGGGAAACCCAGTTTCCCACCCACCTGAGCTGTTGGAAATCGTCACAGCCCACCTGTATGAATCACCCTATGACCTTTTGTTATGATGCAGGGCCGAATTCCTTCGGCCAATGGACAATGGGATTGTAGGACCATGAGATTGCATTGTGTGTGGGGCATAAATAGGCAGGCCGACCATATCCAACTCTCACTCTCTCATCAACGGTTATCTGCTGATAGCCGGGAGCTGGATATCGAGGCGCAGGCGATCATACCCTTTGTGCGTAAGTTTTCTCTCCGTAATCATTGTCTTACTGTGAGCCAATTTCTCTCATCTCTCCCCGTCTCTCTCTCTCTCCTCTTTTCTCTTATATCTCTCATAGTATTATAGTATTGTATTGTATTGCATTTAGGTCAGTGTAGTATTGTCTTTTTGTATTTATTGTTTAGTTCTGTGGTTAGGAAGTCTTTGTTATATTGGAGTGTATCATTTGTACTGTTATCCCCTTTTTACAAGTATATTAGATATAATACAGTTAATAGGCTTCGGACCCTAAACCAGTATCTGTGTATTTTCTATAGTGTTAAGTGTTCACTTGAGCGTCGGTGACGCTCAAGCAGCTTTGTAGTTAGTCAGGTTACACAAGGTTGCACTTACACCCTGTATTCACATTAAGGTATTCTGTGTATTTCATTAGTATAAGGTCTAGACATAAAGGTATAGCGCTGTGAGCGTCTGCATCGCTGGTGACCTCCTCGTGGTCTCGAGCGTACGCTACGCTACCGCGAATCATTACTCTAGTCATAGCCAATAACGTGTCCTGTGATCACTGGGCCGTGAGCGAACGTGACGCTTGAGCGTCTCACCTACGGCTGAGTGATCGTTACGCAACTAGCGTACCATTACGGTACTTCTTAAGCAAACAGCGTACAGTGTTCTTAGACTTCATAAAGGGTTGTTTATACGACAAAGGAATTTAGCATTGTCAACAGTTAGGTCGCGTTGGGGCATACACTGACACAATTTTTGTTATTTTAGCTGTTTACCCCAAACATATTCCGTTACAGTTATATAATGACTATGGTTTAAAAATTAAAAGTGCAGAATATCATCTTCAATTGGAAGGTACTCACTTCCAAATTGGAAGAGGGATTTAGGAATTACAGCTATATAATATGTAGACCAAAAGTAATTGGACAGTTTAGTCCACAGCTGTGCTGTGGACAGGTGTAGGCTTTTACTTTCTTTTTCTTTGTCTTTAGCTGTTGTTATGAACCCACAACATGCAGTCAAAGGAGCTCTCAATACAAGTAAAACAGGCTATCCTAAAGGCTGGTAAACACGGGAGAGATGTGTGCTGAGCGAACCGCTCAGCACAAATCTCTCCCGCCGCTCAGCACAGCGTGATGTGTGCTGAGCGATGCTGGGGAGGACGGGAGGGGGGGGCGCTCATTTCACCCAGCGGGTGAAATGAGCGTCGTGCTAGATTGGCCTGCATGCAGGCTCAATCTAGCACCGGCGATAGCGATGCGCGGCTATCGCTGTGGGAGATACACACGAGTGATCTGTGCGGAAAATCTAAGCAATCTATTCAGATTGTTTAGATTTTAAGCATGGATCTCTCCGTGAGTACCCCCCTTTAGGGTGGCAAAAACTAAACCAATCTATCAGGGAGATAGCAGAAACCTTAGAAGTGGCCAAATCAACAGGTTGGTGCATTCTGAAAACAAAATGCTCTGGCTAGCTCAACAACACAAAAAAGCCTGGACATCCATAGAGACAGGAGTAGTGGATGATTACAGGATTCTTTCCATGGTAAAGAAAAACCATTTCACAACATTCAGGAAAGTGAAGAACATTCTGCGGGAGGTAGGCATGGACATTATCCAAGTCTACCATAAGGAGTTCACTAGAGCAAATACAGAGGGTTCTCCACAAAATGCAAACCATTCATAAGCCTCAAAGTGGTTCTTATCTGCCATCAAATTCTATCTTCCTATGTTATTATGTTAAAGGTCAGAGTAGCCGGAAAAAAAAACATTTAAAAAAGCCAGCCCAGGACAGAATTCTTTGGACAAAAGAAACTAAGATCAACCTGTACCACAATGATGGGAAGAAATAACTTACTGAGAAGGCCTGGGTTGGCTCGTGATACAAAGCATGACACGTCATCTGTAAAATGCTGTGGATGCAGTGTGATGTCAGGGACATGCATGGCTTCCAGTGACACTGGGTCACTAGTGTTTATTGATGATGTGACAGAAGCAGCTGGATGAATTCTGAAGTGTAAATGGATATACTGTCTGCCAGTGTCGGACTGGGGCTACCAGGTGAATGTAGTGGTAGGAACCCATGTGTAGGGGGGTGCAACCAGCTGCCACAGAGGTTTATTTAACCATTAGAGAGTGCATGGGCTGGGTCCCTTGGTAAATTTCTAAAGTAAATACTGCTAGTGCATGTATGACAGTGTACCAAATTAGTAACAATTATGCACTGTAGAAGCTACACCGTAGTCCTGTGCAGTATAAGGTAACATATTCATAATGTTTAATTCAAGCGCACGTTCTGGAACTGCATCCCTAGAGGAGGAGCAGTGGCGTAACTAGGGGTCCGCAGCCACTGCGAGCGCTTGGAGGCGCACAGGGCTGCGGTGCGCCCTAGCCGCCACTGATCTCTGCTGTGAAGGAGGGACACGGAGGGCACAGCGTGCGCCTATCCTGTGTCCCTCCTGCGTCTCTGGCGGCAGCGGCGTGGCTATTAAATGAAGTGCCCGTTCGTGAGCTCTGATTGGCTCACGAACCGGCACTTCATTTAACACACACGCCGCTGCCGCCGGAGACGCAGGAGGGACACAGGAGAGGCACGCGCTGTGCCCTCCGTGTCCCTCCTTCACAAAACAGCGGGGGTGCGGGGAGGGTGGAGTTGTACCTGGCACTGGGGGAGCATATTTGGCACTGGGGGAACATATCTGGCACTGGGGAGGGGGGCATATTTGGCACGGGGGGATCATTTTTGTCACTGAGGGGGCATATGTGGCACTGGGGGAGCATATTTGTCACTGAGGGGGCATATGTGGCACTGGGGGGAGCATATTTGGCACTGAGGGGGCATATGTGGCACTGGGGGGTATATGTGTACCTGGCACTGGGGGGGGGGGCATATTTGGCACTGGGGGTATATGTGTACCTGGCACTGGGTGGGGGCATATTTGGCACTGGGGGTATATGTGTACCTGGCACTGGGGGGGCATATTTAGCACTGGGGGCATGTGTGTACCTGGCACTGTGGGGGAATATCTGGCATGGGGAGCACGGCCCTAGCAACAAGCATTACCCCCTGGTTATAAGCACAACACCCAGCTCATGAAATCCCTGGCAACAAGCATTACCCCCTAGCAGCGAGCATGACACCCAGTGCATGAAACCCCTGGCAATGAATATTACCCCCTGGCAACAAGCTTGAAACCCAGCACATGATACCTCTGGCAACAAGCATAACACCTACTGCATGAAACCCCTGGCAACGAGCATGACACCCTGAGCATGAAAACCCCTGGCACCGTGCATGGAACCAAGAGCATGAAACCCTGGCAACGAGCAGGTAATTTAAAAGTAATTAGAAGCCTTACTGTAGGACTTAATGTGTAATGGGCATTGCGGTGTGTGGCATAATGTATCACGGACAATGCGGTGTGTGTCATAATGTGTCACAGGCATTACGGTGTGTGGCATACTATATCACGGGCATTATGGTATAGTGTCTCAGGGGCATTGCAGTGTGTGGCATAATGTATAACGGGCATAGCGGTGTGTGGCATAGGGTATAACGGGCATTGCGGTATGTGTCACAGGCATTACGGTGTGTGGTATACTATATCACGGGCATTGTGGTATGTGGTATAATGTCTCTGGGTCATTTCTGTGTGTGTCATAATGTGTCACAGGCATTGCATGTGCTATAATGTATCAGGGGCATTGCATTGTGTAGCATAATGTATAACGGGCATAGCGATTCCTGTCATAATGTGTCACAGGCATTATGGTGTATGGCATAATGTGTCGGGGCATTATGGAGTGTGGTATATTGTGTCAAGGGCATTATTGTGTGTGGCATAATGTCTAAGGGCCATTGCAGTATGAGGCATAATGTATACTGGGCATTACTATACAGAGGAAAAATGACAAATAATGTAAGGGGTGTGAATCATTATTTTTTTTCTTTCCCGTGGTGACCAACGTCTGGGCGTGCAGGTTGCAAAACTGAGGTATAAGGTAGTCTTTTCCTGCAATGACACGCCCCTTTATGCAAAGGCATGCCCATTTAAGCAAGGCCACGCCCCTTTTGCGACGCGCGGCGCTTTACTAGTACCGATTATGGGGGGGAAGGGGGGGGGGGGGGCGCCAGAGAATTTTTTGGCTTGGTGGAGAAAAATTTCTAGTTACGCCACTGAGGAGGAGGATGCCCCCCCCTTTCCCAGGCAGTGGAGCCCACAGGGCGTTTCAGTGGACAGTGCTTCTCAGTACAGATGGACAATGATTCAGAACATACTGTACTATGAAAGTAACCCAGGAGTATTTTAAGGCAAAGAAGTGGAATATTCTGTAATGGCCAAGTCAATCAGTGGATCTCAATCCAATCGAGCATGCATATGACTTGCTGAAGACAAATAAAGACAGAAAGTCCCACAACCAAGCAGTAACTGCAGACATCTGTAGGAAAAGCCTGGCAAAGCATAACAAAGGAGGAAACCCAGTATTTGGTGATGTCCATGGGTTCCAGTCATTGCCTGCAAAGAATTCTTGAAAAACTATAAAAAATTAACATTTTATATGTGATTGTGTTAATTTGTCCACTTACATTTGTCCCCCTGAAAATAGAGGACTGTGTATAAAAATGGTTGCAATTAATAAACGTTTCATACAATATTTTTGTTCAACCTCTTGAATTAATGCGGAAAGTCTGCACTGCAATTGCATCTCCATTGTTAATTTGAAATCCATTGCTGTGGCGTACAGAGCCATAATTATGAAAATTGTGTCAATGTCCAAATACAGTGTATACAGTATATGGACCTAACTGTAATTTATGTTTGTATATGTTTTTTGGGGCTTAAGATACGCTCATTTTGCGGGAGCCTCTACATCAGCTTCTCAATGTTCACTCATCTGTAAATGTTAGCTAGGGTACACTACACTGTATCTCTGTATACTGTAAATCAAAGGATATCTACTTTTATTCTATGATATTACAATTGAGCTGGAGGGTGTAAGGATTGCATTTATTGTATGGCTTTATAGAGAAGCATCGGGTTTAGTATGAAATACCTACAATCAAAATCCCAATGGTCAAAATACCGGCAACAATTGATTGATGGTCAAAATACCGACAAGGTCAACATACCAACATTTAAAATGTTGAAAGGTCAAGGTGTAATTATTTTTGGTGTTATGTCGACATAGGTCGACATGGACACTGTATAAGTGTACTGCATCCCCTCGCTTCGCTCACCATCCTTCGGGCACGGTTTATATTCCCCCTACAAATCCACTGGGATGGTAGAGTATGAACAAGTCGGTTTCAATGAAAAACTTATGTTGACTTTTTGACCTGTCGACATTTTAAATGTCGGTATTTTGACCTTGTCGATATTTCGACCAGGTCAGGATTTTGACCGTCGGTCAATGGCTGTCGGTATTTGAACTGTCAGGATTTTGATTGTAAGTAAATTGACGGCATCCCGAAGCATCAGCAGGGAAACAGCATTTACAGTAATCATTTTTTAGAGAAAGCAAGCAGAAACCTTTAACCTAGATTAGCTACATTTTGTTTATACTCATTACTATGCATTGTAATGCCAAAGTTGAGGTACTGCAGTATTTATATTTAATGATTTACAAATTGTCCATATAGGCACTTGCTAAGTTTTCTTCCTCTATGACTTGCTGTGTATTATACAAATATTAACTTACTGAGAAATAATAAAAAACCTGCATGTACTACTTACCAAATGTTTTTTTCCTTTTACTCTGAATGCAGGACAAACAAGCGGGTACTCCCCGCCCCCCACCTATGGTAGGACAAGTAGGTTAATAGATGCTAAATAAGTCCCTTACTGGGTAAGCTACCATTTGTGTTGCATATTGCTACTTTATTTAAATGGTGACATTAATATGGACTGCTTAAACACAACTTTAATAAAGGAATTATTTGTGTAGCCTTCTTACTAAAGGAAATAGAAATTTTAAGGATATATAATGTTATTTGCGAACGTAATGTCCTCAGGCAGCGCTTACAAGTGAGATATACTGTAGTAAATAACATTGGAACTGTCAATTTCCTTTTCCACTGTATAGACTGCAATACAGGTCACAGATCTGCAACTTCCATTACAAACATTATTCATATAGTTATAGCGTACCACCCAGCATTTGAACATCCTGTTGCTAGGCCACACACCTTGGTATACGACATTTTTCGCGGGCGTGGACACTTGTAATGCCACCTGTTTCTTGTTATACTGGGGGTGAGCCCAGCACTCCGGCAACTGCTGGGCTACTCATTACCTCTACTGGCACTAAATGGACACCATGCGCATGTGCATGGTATCCATTCACTGTTGCAGTAACCGAGTTTCTGCCCCCAACCTACACCTCCCACAGGACACTGCGGCTCATGGGTGGGACAGCACCTAAAAAGCGGGACTGTTCCACTGATACTGGGACAGTTGGGTGGATTGGTTAAAGAATATTCTGGAGAGAGCAAAAATAGGGCTAGATACAATATTATTTAAAGACAACCAAAGAGCCAGGGGCGGATTAACAAAGAAGGAGGCTCATGTGCAGACTCCAGTCGGGCCCCCTCCTCTCTATGGTGCAGTATACTCTGGCACTGTGCCAGAGTATACTGTGCATGCACAGGTCTACGGTAACATGGAGCCCACCATGTTCCGGTGACTAATCACTACTGCGCATGTGTGGCAGCCATTTTCCCTGTGATTTATGCTGCTGCTGCAGCAGTTGAGGTATAACGCCAGGAAGGTAAGTAATTAAAGATGGGCGCAGTATGGGCCTACCTGGACCCAGTGTCCATGTACATCACACACACTGCGACCATTATAGATATGCCAATGCAAAGCCTATCTTTCACCAATTTATTAAATAGCAACATTTTTCAGACATAGTCCACGCGGAACTCTTCATCCACAATGTAATCCAATAAAAATAAAATCTATAATAATCCTAACAGAGCTCTGACGCAGAATTACATTGAGCCTCATTCAGAATTGGACATTATTTGCTTCTTTGGATGCAACAGCGATGTAAAAATATGCTAATACTACAGGAGGCATCTGAGGAAAAAATACGCCTTCTGCCAGCATCGCAGATCTGAGTGCTGTGTCACAGCCATCAGTTATCTGAGTAAATCTAATCTTACTCAGAATGACTGCTGGATCTCCTCTGCCGAGCCAGGAAATCTTCATTGGAAGACACAGACCCTAGCCTCTGCACGCCTACAAAATAGGAGCGACATGCTCCCGTTTTGTAAAATGGTCCATGTTGCCACCCCCAATGTCAATCATGGTGCAACTTGGGAGCACTGTGTGTGATCTCGCACAAAGAGATCTGCTCCAGTGGCGTCACAACGGGGGTGCAGGGGGTGCGGACGCACCCGGTTGTCACCCACCGAGGGGTATCACCAAAGTGTCGGCTCCTGCTAGTGACAGGAGCCTGGTGCTGCACTGTAACATTACATGTAGCGCCGGCACTGCAGACTCAGGGGTCAGCCAGCATCTCGCGTACCCCCGTAATGACGGAAACGGGGGTCTGTAAGCATAGCCACGCCCTGTCCAACTAGGTCATGCCCCATTCTGACCGCAGCCCGTGAGGCACCCCATGAGGCCATGCCTCCTTTTATAGAAGCCGCCAGGTGTTCCATATATGTGACGCCTTTGATCTGCACATGGGCAGTGTGGCATCTGCTCTCAACTTCGGAGTTGTATGCAAACCATTGGGATTGAGTACAAATCTGAATCAGCCCCTTTGTCCTCATTAGGGATGGGCATCAATGGCATGACACCATCGATGGGTAACTATCAATAGTTTGCATCCATCAATGGGCATCCATGCTGTAGAGAAAGTCAGGTGGAAGGAAATTATGGAAGGTGGGTGAGATAAGGCTGCTGTCTGCTGCTCCGAACCCCCACCACCACCCCCATCAGCGATGGTGGAGAGCCATCGTCTCTCTATTATCGATTGCTAAACCATCAACAAATGCTGGTTGTTAACCATCAATGGTCAATGCCTATCTCTAGACCTCATTTCAAAGTAGTTGCTCAGCCAATTTCAACTACCAAGCATGGAAAAAAAAATTTGACACTGCAGTATATATTTTTTTCTGTTCCTATTAGCCTGAAAACCACCTTCTGGGAATAAATCTAGTACTATTCAACACAGGTCTGGTTGCCACTTGGGGTGGAATTTTCTAGACCAGATTTGAACAAATTCCCACCAAGGGCTGGCTGGTTTGGGGAGCATTGTGGGGACGACTTCAGGAACCACAAGGCTAAAGCATTGTCTCTGTGCTGCCTATGTCAACAACAACTGCATAGGCTCTATGGCTCATCCCCACCTGCACCTCCCTTCTCCTGTCTGACCAATGGGATACATACTATATCCCGGTAGACGGGATGATGGCTGTCACTATGCCGTCTGCCGGAATCCCAGCAGCAAGTCCCCTCAGGGGCTCGCTGTGCTCACCATGCAAGTTCTATTTCCACTCGGTTGGTGGCATGGACCCACCTACCGAGTGGGAATAATGTGTGGGTGTTAGGATTCCGGCTGTTGGTATATCACCTTGTGTCGGGATTCCAGCATTGGTCTCCTGAATGCCGGGATCCCAAGAGACGGTAAACTGACTGCATCCCCTGGCCAATAAAATGAATAATGTCTCCTTTGCCCTCTTTTATTGGCACGCTGACTGTGATTGACTTACACTAATGTGAATATTGCAGTGACATGGACCGCATGTTGTGCAATACATGAACAGAAATGACCATCAAGTAAACAGATGACTGCATCTGCTCCAAGTCCAACCTGGCCATATATAGAGCCTAATTCAGACCTGATCATAGAAAAAACGCACTTCTACGATCAAAATCTTAGGCATGCGGGGGGACACCCAGCACAGGGATAGTCTGCCCCACATACCGGGCCCTACCGCCGCCTGCAGAAGTGCGAAAGCATGGCACAGCGGCGATGCACAGCCTAACTGCGAAGGCAGACGACTACCCGTGGCTGCATGTGGCTCATCCCCACCTCTACCTTCTGCCCCACAAACGGTCCAGACCGCGCCCATAAACGCCGCCAACATGCCCCGCGATCAGCTCAACAAAGATGCCGCTGCATCTGACTGTGTGCGCACCAGAATGCGGCTACTGTGCGTGCGCACACAGTGCAGGGCTTCAGCCTGCGTTTGCTGTCACTGCAGCGACCAGGTCTGACTTAGGCCCATAGTCCCATTTGCCCTGACCCATTCCTCCCCAGCCCACATCTGACTCTTTCTTGTCTTGTCAGTCTGCTTCTCCCTTCCCCCCGTGTGTTTGTATCTGTCACTCTCTCTTCCCTTTTTTCCCCTCTTTATCACCAGTTTTGTATGTACACTTGTCTCTATCTGCCTCTATCCATGTGGGACAATTCTAATTCCCATGTTAGCCTCTGCCAGTACCCATCTTTGCCTCTACCCTCTTTTGTACTTGTAAGTATCCCTATCTGTGCGACTGGTTATTTCTTTCTCCTGTCTGCCTTCTCCCCTTGTACATACACAATATGTCATTTATATAGCTCACCAGTGCCAGGCAGTGGGAGATTGGAAACTTTTGTTTAAGAGGGTGAAGAAGTGCAGCACTGGTGAGCTACATACTGCATTAAAGGAATGCTTTCTTTAAAGATTAAAGTACCTGTATTGTGTAATACTTTTGCCCTGGTAATGCCATGTAAGGATAATGTATCTAGAACTAGGATCTCTACCCTAATGCTTAATAAATTGGATCGCCCAGCATTGTTGTTATGAGCGGTAACTCCATTAATATATAGAAAAAAAGGGAAAACAAGTCTCCTGGTTCCCACTATGATGAGGGGCTCCATACTGTAGGTTTCCTGTTATAGTGGAGCGGGGCCTGCCTACCTGTCCGAGCCAAGTGCAGGTTGCCCCCCGCCACCGCGCTTTAGAGGGAACAAGCTATAGCGATAGAACTTGGTACCATAGGCGTGCGCAGCACATTTTATTAGGGAGTGCACCGTCAGAGGGGTGTGTCGAGCACCGCCTTTTGGGTGTGTCTAACACCATTTATTGACGGTCAACGCAATATAAAATGTCCATACTTGTACCAATCCTAATAAAGCAGGTACATTGTCAGATGTTGTGGTGTGCACCAAACAAACACCCCTGATGGCACTCACTGCAATTACACTGCTCCTCCTCAGCCTGGTCTGGCTCCCCCGCTCTTTCCCCTGCAAGCTGCAGCAGCTTACTTACAAGTCAGTCACTCACTGACACTGACAGTCACAGACTAGTACTGCCGCTGCTGGAAAAACGAGTGACGTGTCAATGTTGCTGCCGACCGCCTGCCAGTATTGAATTTGTCTTCCTAAGAGGAATGCTGGCTGCATGCTACAGCTCATCAGTGGCTGGCGTTGGCATAGCATAGAAAGAGCGAGGTGGGCGTGTGGCGGGTGTGACGGGTGGGCGTGCGAGCAGCATGACGTAATCACATCACATCATGCTGTTTTTGTACATGGAGGTGGAGCCGGGAGTTTGAAAGCCAGTGGCAGTGGCACCCTTGATTAACCCAGGCGTCCGGTCAGTAATGCAGTCCTGACAGGGTGCAGCGCAGAGGGTACAGTAATCTGCTTCTCATCAGTACCTGCGCACACCTATGCTTGGTACTGATGAGAAGCATATTTTTTTAATACTATTATTTTTTAAACTGTTAAGAATGCTATATGTTGTCATCAACAACAACATGTATCTTTACCCCAGACTTTGTAACACACAACAGCTATGTTTTCTAAGAAACTATCTAAGGATGCATCCATCTGTAAATAAGGTGCATCTCTTACGGATGTCATTCATTTATGTGGGTGCACCCTTACAGTACTGACCAAGAATGCCCCCAAACCACCTGTCCAGAATGGTCCATAACTGTAAGTTATATATAAAATTGGTGCATGTGTACACATTTTGAAGTGGTGTAAGTGCACTATAATATGTAGTAGAGATCATCCACTTGTATATACTGTCTGAAGATATTAAAGAAAAGTTCTATTTTTTCAAACTAACAGTAGCTACAGTATTAGTTCTGTCCTCTATTCATTGCTCTATGGGGGTAATTCCAAGTTGATCGCAGTAGGAATTTTGTTAGCAGTTGGGCAAAACCATTGGGGTAATTCCAAGTTGATCGCAGCAGGAAATTTTTTAGCAGTTGGGCAAAACCATGTGCACTGCAGGGGAGGCAGATATAACATGTGCAGAGAGAGTTAGATTTGGGTGGGTTATTTTGTTTCTGTGCAGGGTAAATACTGGCTGCTTTATTTTTACACTGCAATTTAGATTGCAGATTGAACTCACCACACCCAAAGCTATCTCTTTCTGCACATGTTATATCTGCCTCCCCTGCAGTGCACATGGTTTTGCCCAACTGCTAAAAAATTTCCTGATGCGATTAACTTGGAATTACCCCCCATGTGCACTGCAGGGGAGGCAGAAATAACTTGTGCAGAAAGAGTTACATTTGGGTGGGTTATTTTGTTTCTGTGCAGGGTAAATACTGGCTGCTTTATTTTTACACTGCAAATTAGATTGCAGATTGAACACACCACACCCAAATCTAACTCTCTCTGCACATGTTAAATCTGCCTCCTCTGTAGTGCACATAGGGGGTGATTCCGAGTTGTTCGCTCGCTAGCAGATTTTAGCAGCATTGCACACGCTAAGCCGCCGCCCTCTGGGAGTGTATCTTAGCAGAATTGCGAACGAAAGATTCGCAGAATAGCGAAAATAAATTTCTTAGCAGTTTCTGAGTAGCTCCAGACCTACTCACAAATCGCGATCAGCTCAGGCCGTTTCGTTCCTGGTTTGACGTCACAAACACGCCCAGCGTCCGGCCAGCCACTCCCCCGTTTCTCCAGACACTCCCGCGTTTTTCCCTGGCACGCCTGCGTTTTTCCGCACACTCCCAGAAAACGGCCAGTTTCCGCCCAGAAACACCCACTTCCTGTCAATCACACTCCGATCACTTCAACGATGAAAAATCTTCGTTCGGGCGTGAGTAAATCTACTAAGTTTTGTGTTAAAATACTAACCGCATGCGCACTGCGAACCATGCGCATGCGCATTTTTGCCTTAATCGCTCCGTTGCGAAAATCGGCAACGAGCGAACAACTCGGAATGACCCCCATGGTTTTGCCCAACTGCTAACAAAATTCCTGCTGTGATCAACTTGGAATTACCCCCTATATGTAGCTACAACATGCAGCATAGGTGACAAATATATAAGGATGTATATACTATACTAGCTGGATACCCGTGCTTCACTACGGAATTTCAAGTATTTCCGTGAGTAGAACTTTAATATTGAAGGACTTCCTGGTAAACTAATTAGAGCTACAGCAGGACATGCCCGCCGCTGCCAATCTTTGTCAGGCCGCACCTCTGGGCAGGCCTTCCCCAGATTGATGCTGTCAAAGGCTGGCGCTGAGGAGAATAATCCACCTCCTTCTCTGCCCCGTCCCGCCTCATTCTGCCCTGCTCAGTGGTGTGAATGCTGGGACAACAGGCCAAGCTCCACACTCTCTTATGTTAAATATGTAAGGTTTGCAGGGATAGGCTGACTCTATTGCAAAGGGCCCAAGCTCTGCTTGCTTAGCCTTTCACTCTCCTTAGGGCTCCTCCTTTGAGGTAAAAAGGTAAAGATTTGCGCACAACACTTAAGGTCACTGGCATAGCTGTCGTTACCCTTTACACAGCAGATAAGCAGTTTTATATATATATATATATATATATATATATATATATATATTACAGATGAGCGGGTTCGTTTCTCAGAGAACCGAACCCTACACCGAACTTTGCCTTCCGAGCCCGGATCCGAGTCCGGCTCGGATTTTCCCTCCTGGCTCGGAAACCCGAACGCGGCAAAATGTCATCATCCCACTGTTGGATTCTCGTAGGATTTGGATTCCATATAAGGAGCCGTGCGTCCCCGACATTTTCACTCCAGTCACGGAGAGTGTATAGAGAGGACGTGTCCTCAGTGTTTAGTGTCTGTGTGTTGGGGTGGGAAAGTGGGGTGGCAAGTGTTGTCCAGTCCAGTGTAGTCACTCAGTGTATTGTGCTGCATCAGTCCAGGCAGTCACAGTGTTGGTGTTCTCTGCTGTCATATATCCAGTGTAGCTGTAAAGTGGTGCTGTGTTGTGCAGACCAGTCCAGTGTAGTCAGTGTATTGTGCTGTATCAGTCCAGCCAGTCACAGTGTTGGTGTTCTCTGCTGCCATATATCCAGTGTAGCTGTATAAAGTGGTGCTGTGTTGTGCAGACCAGTGGTAGTGTCCTGTGTCATCAGTAATTCCAGTGACGATATACGCTGCTGCTATATGTCCACTGCTGCAGTATAACAATTATAACAACCTGTTGGGCTGCATCAGGCCAGTGGTAGTGTCCTGTGTCATCAGTAATTCCAGTGACGATATACGCTGCTGCTATATGTCTACTGCAGCAGTATAACAATTATAACAACCTGTTGGGCTGCATCAGACCAGTGGTAGTGTCCTGTGTCATCAGTAATTCCAGTGACGATATATGCTGCTGCTATATGTCCAGTGCTGCAGTATAATAATTATAACAACAACGTGTTGTGCTGCATCAGACCAGTGGTAGTGTCCTGTCTCATCAGTCATTCCATTCATTCCTGTGCCGCATATTGTCTCATATAACTCCCAAAAAATAATGGAGAATAAAAATTTTGAGTATAAAAATAGGGAAAGATCAAGAAGAACCACTTCCTCCTAGTGCTGAAGCTGCTGCCACTAGCCATGACATAGACGATGAAATGCCATCAACGTCGTCTGCCAAGGCCGATGCCCAGTGTGATAGTAGAGGGCATGTAAAATCCAAAAAGCCAAAGTTCAGTAAAAAGAACCAAAAACAGAAATTTAAATGGTCTGAGGAGAAACGTAAACTTGCCAATATGCCATTTACGACACGGAGTGACAAGGAACGGCTGAGACCCTGGCCTATGTTCATGACTAGTGGTTCAGCTTCACATGACGATGGAAGCCCTCATAACTGAGGCCTTGACACTTATGTTTGTGTTAGACGTGCATCCAGTATCCGCCGTTAATGCAGTGGGATTTAGACAATTGATGGAGGTATTGTGTCCCCGGTAACAAATCCCATCAAGATTCCACTTCACTAGGCAGGTGATAGCGAGATTTTGCCATTTAATTCCAGTGATTTGGACGTATAATTACAGTGATTTTGCCACTTAATTTCAGTGATTTATAATTATTAATTACAGTGATCTTGCCATTTAATTCCAGTGATTTGGACGTATAATTACAGTGATTTTGCCAATTAATGTCAGTGATTTACAGTTATTAATTACAGTGATCTTGCCAATTAATTCCAGTGATTTGGACGTATAATTCCAGTTGGAATTGTTTGTGTCGTTTGGCTCAGTCATACAGCTACCTCATTGCACCTCTTCGACATCTTTGCATGATCTGCTGTTTGGGGCCTAGTTTTTGAAAAGTGCCATCCTGTGTGACACTGCCGTATGAGTCCAGGGGTACTGCCGTATAAGTCCACCAATTGCAGAATTTTTAAAAAGTAACTCGAGCGTGCTGGAGATGCTGTCAGTGGACCGAACAATTGCGGCCCACTCTCGACATTCAACCACTGCGTGACACTACTAGATAGGCCAGGTGGTTGTGTTGCTTAGCTTAGTCATACAGCAACCTCGATGCACCTTTTTTTCTTCTTTGCATCATGTGCTGTTAGGGGCCTTTTTTATATATCTGCCCTCCTGTCTGCCATTCAGTGCCACACCTAGATGGGCCAATTGTGTGTGTCGCTTGGCTTAGTCATACAACTACCTCATTGCAAATCTTTTTTCTTCTTTGCATGATGTGCTGTTTGGGGCCTTTTTTTAATATCTGCCCTCCTGTCTGACACTGCAGTGCCACTCCTAGATGGGCCAGGTGTTTGTGTTGTCCACTTGTGTTGCTTAGCTTAGTCATACAGCCACCTCGGTGCAACTTTTAGGCCTAAAAACAATATTGTGAGGTGTGAGGTTTCAGAATAGACTGGAAATTAGTGGAAATGATTGTTATTGAGGTTAATAATACCGTAGGAGCAAAATTTCCCCCAAATTCTGTGATTTTAGCTGTTTTTATGTTTTCTTTTAAAAAATCATCCAGATCCAAAACCAAAACACAAAAGGGTGGTTTTGGCAAAACCAAGCCAAAACCAAAACACGAAAATGGAATTAGAACCAAAACCAAAACACAAAACACGAAAAGTGCCCGCCGCACATCTCTCTCTCTCTCTCTCTCTCTCTCTCTCTCTCTCTCTATATATATATATATATATATATATATATATTAGTGATGGCGTTCCTTTATATTGCAATAAGGAAACAGGCAGAACTCACCAGACTTAAAGTCAAGAAACTTGTATTAGTGCATCAATAAAACAAGTGTTACAGCATATACTTCCGATGTTTCAAGACCACGGCGGGTCTTTTTATCAAGGTGCTGTGAGCATAAAGCTTGACAAATAGAACCACCGCAGTCATGAAACGTTTAAAGCATATGCTATAACACTTGTTTTATTGACGCACTAAAACAAGTTTGTTGAACTTTAAGTCCGGTGAATGACACCTGTTTCCTTGCCGCCTGTTTCGTTATTGCAATATAAGAAAACTCTGTCTACCTATATATACCTATATATAAATTTACCTATTGGAATGCACCCCCGGCTGCTGCACATACCAGTGTGAGTGCTGAATCTTATGCATATATATATATATATATATATATATATATATGGCAAATACCACTGACTCATCACAAAATCTCTTGAACCATAAAGCTGCACTTCGTTGTCAGTGGCAGGTTTAGAGCACTCCATTATTCAAATAGGGGAGCCACACCCAGTGATGTTTGACAGTGTTTTGGGGTGGCAGTTGATGTTGCTCCCCTATTTGAATAATGGAGTGCACTGCAACTGCCACTGGCAAGGAAGTCCAGGAACAGAGCATTGTGTCCTCTCCCCTCCGCGACTTGGTATCGCCGGCACCATGCATTCTTTATAGCCCTGGATAATTGGGCTGTCTTAACTCTCCCCTGTGAGGGGGGGGGGGGGGTTATTTCACCCCTTTTAAGCCCTATGTGGGTAGAAGTTTGCAAAATCCCTTTTTAGTGGGTGCCTACATCTCAAAAGCAAGCAAGGCTAGTCCTTATGGTTCAGGAGATTTTGTGATGAGTCAGTGGTATTTGCCTTTTAGATATATATATAGATTTAAATATTATATGTATATGTACCTGTTAGAAGTAGATCCAAGGTATATTTAAGAACTACTTATATCCATGGCATTTTCAACAGATTCGAATAGTGTCTATAGTTGATGTATTAAGTCAAGCTACTGTACATACCTTCATTTGGGCCAAGATGCACAGTTACAGACTGCTTGAAGATCTTCCTTCGCACAGCTCTGGTATACACAACAGCAGCCACACTGATATTGGCAGTTACGGATCGTTTTTTTGATGTTAAGTTCTTAAGAATCAGGATTGTATTTACGTCATCGCCAACTTCGGGTGTACCAGACACTGATATCACCCCAGAAACATCTAATTCACGTCTTGGAGCTGAGGCTGGGGCTGCATCAGCTGAAAATGCTACAAACCCAGTACTTCGACCAATTGACTGCAGAGCTTTGTTATAGATTTCCCTCTCCTTCGGTGTACCTAAGAGGGATAACTTTGCATTAGTATATGAGGAAACAGAGTGATTCTGCTCTCTCCAGACTACTCAATGTGGTATAATGCTCATATATTACCTTCTGCATACTTGTACTCCTGTGTTATATCCATGTAGCTATCTCTACCCACAGCCTTCGTGCAGATTAATTGGCCAACTGTTGAACGTTCGGTGTCTCCCTTTGTTTTTTTCCCATCTTTTTGTACAATTGTATTGATGACATCCGCATTTACCTCCGAAAATACAAAGCGAGTGTCATACAGTTTATTCACCTCTCCTTCTTTCACTGCATGTTGAGATGTGGGACCTAGTTGATAAATACCTATAAAACAGATGTTAAGTTAAATACATGATGAAGTCTTCCAGATAAAATGAAACGCGTTGGTCCTGACACTGTACCCTGGACTTCCCCATGGACAGATAAGCGCTATTGTTTTATTTCTTGTAAAATGGGCTATTTACTATTGGTTTTACTGCTGAATTAAAAATACTAAAGGCATCTGAATTGAAGGATTCCTTTGTTGAGTTGGGACTATATTGTCCCTAATGTTGTTTACAGCATTTATTGTTCTATTTGCAGCGTTAAAACAGTGCATACTATGCTATTTTTCTGTTTTATTCTATAGACCTTGATTCAAGACAACTTGAATAAGATAAGTTGCTGGATCTGTCCATTATTTATTGCACTGCACACTAGAGTGACAGTTTGTGTGTGTGTGTGTGTGTGTGTGTATATATATATATGCAAAGTAAGTCAATGGATTGCGCAAAATAATCCTGATAGTCTCTCAATCTTTAAGAGGTTAATATCTTCTGTTCCCGATTGGTATACTGATGTTAGTGCAGTCACAACGGTAAGCCTTACCCGCAGACTCAGAGATACACATGTAAAAGAAACAGAAACCATTTGGGCTCAAATACTTTCTGCATCCACACATTAAAGACTTTGAGCCCAAACGGTTTGAATAAGAACTATGACATCACATCTTTTTTGCATTAATCTGGTGGCGAAGTTGCCCCCTGGCAGCGCACTATTGTTGAATCAATGGGTTCTGGTGCTCTGCTTATAGCGGGACAATGGGGCCGCTAGGTGTGTACAAGAATTAATGTTTATATTTTCCCCAAACGGGGGATTAGTAACAAGAAATAGAATTCATACCGTTGTATATAACAATGGGTACTGCGTACAGCGATAGGGTAGTATTTTAGAATTATTATTAATCACTCGATGAAAGAACAACCTTTTGGAAAAATTTGTTCTCGTATGTATTTATGTATATTCTTCATAACTAATATCTCCAATCATGTCCGTGATTTTATATATTAAATTTGCAGATATGTATTTCTAATTTTTAATCCATTATTAGTGTGAATAAAGTATAAATATGATGTACAACCCATGTGAGTGTTCTTGCATTTTTTAAATGAACCTGGCACCCCATTATTATCCCTTTGTGTCTATGTCTATATATCTATATAAATCTATATATATATCTATATATCTATATATACTATACATAAACGCATTTGTGCATTTTAAACACCTTATTGTTTTAAATATATACTGTATGTATATAAGTTTGCTTTCACACCATAAACCCATATTTACTGGATCTTCTTGGAATGCCCAGGAAACTCCTGGAATGTGTGATCTCCCGGTTTCCTGAGAGGAAGGGCAATATCTCTGAAGCTGGACAGGGAGGTGATGGGTGGAGTCACCACTGGGGAAACATTGGGGATAAGATTTAGTAATGACTACACATTTGCGCTGGAGGGTGGTGGACATGCTCTTGTAGCACACCTTATTTAGGAGGCAGCCATTCATTTTCTTCTTTCCAGTGTAAGAATGTGAGTCTAATAGTGGAGCACGGCTCAGAAATAAAAGGAGGGGAGGTGTGAGAGAAAAAGAATGCGGAGAGGGGGGTTTAGGGTGAAGGGAAGAGGGTGAAAACAAAGGTGATGAAAACGAGAGGGTTGGTAGAGAGAAAAAAGTTGTCATAGAGAGAGAAGGGGGAAGGGGAGGGTAAGAGAGCAGTGTGACTGCTAATTTGGTGATCCTTATGATGAAACAAGGTATCTCGCCTCAACCAGTCTGCACCTCATTTCTCACAAGGTTTGGACTATAAAAACATACACTTTTTGTAGCCATATGGTTCTCCGTATTTGTCAATCATATTTATACTTGTATATATTGCAGTTGTAAATGGTTATTTATTCTATGTCTGGCAGAATGGCTTTCTTATCTTGGCTGGGATGTACTAAAGGGAAAATGCAGTAAAAACCCAGTTTTGTTTTTGTCACATTTTCATATGTACTGTAGCTCGGCTGGCATGTATTCGGCTGGTGTTACCCTATAGAAGCCTATGGGCTTCTTTCTTCAGCCTTAATGGGAGGGATACAATTGGATCCATACCTCTGTGTGGGGCGCCCTCCTCCATAGATCTGTGCAGGGATCATCATCTGGCTGTCCGGGCGGCTGTGTGTGTGAGTCTGCGATCTCGTACACCTAAACATGTCACCGGCATTGCAGCTTCCGCAACTATTCTGCGCAGCATTGGAGGCACTCACAGAATCGATTTTCCTTGCATCTGCATTGTGGTTGCAATGGAGTATGCAGTTGCTGAGAATGATGCAATGGCTTTGGTGGGCGTCACTGCTTACTTATGGACGGCTGCTACACATGCGATGCCTTGCAGTTCCGTCACTAAAAAACATTGCTGCATCGCCATTGCAACCGCATCTTAGGAGAGGTAATCAGGTACAATAAAGTCTCTGAGATGCAGCCTTCTAGATAAGCGTTGTACACAATGGGGTAAATGTAATAGGGCGCAAGAAGCCAGAAGTGCAGGACTTTGTGAGAGAATGCCCATATTTTTAAAGCGGCAATCCTGTACAAAACATCACCAGTCTACATGTGGAAATGTACAAGGCGTGCATTGCATATGAAAGTGAATAAGGTAAGGACTGCAATTGACAGAGTAGGGTGAAGATGTGGATTGCAGGTGGAAATGAATATGGGGGGTTATTCAGAGATGGTCTCAGATTTTGCTATCGCTGGAAAATCAGTGACGATCCTACTCACATTCTTGGGGCCGCCTAGCAATGGTGCAAGGCCACCCAGCATGTGTGGCCCCGTTCCATAATGCGATCGCAATTGAATTGCTATCACACAGAATAGAGGTCGACCCTTGCCTATGCAGCCTGACTGCGCAGGCAGGAGCACTGCCACCATGTTTCCTATCACAGAAAACTTAGGCGGTTCCTGCCCACCTATCCCCCTAATGCCGCGCCGCTGTCCCTGGATGCCTGTCGCCTGTCAATTACTATGCAATTGCATACTTCCAGGATGCGATTGCATTGTGAAGGGTCATGCACGTACGCTACTGGCGCTGCGCGTGTGCAGACCATTTGGACATGGTCCTGCATTTGAACTCAGTGGCTGCGTCCATTTCTGAATAAGGCCCTTGGTGTAGGATGAAAGTGGAAAGTAAGGTGAAAACTGCAGGTGCGAGTGATACTGCATAGACTGCAGGTGGACGTGAGCAAAGTGAAGGTGGCAGGAGAATGTGATTAAGGTGAAGACTGCATGTAGAAGTGTGTAAGGTGAAGACTGCAGGTGGAAGTGAGTGAGGTGAAGACTGCAGATGGAAGTGAGTGAGGTGAAGACTGCAGATGGAAGTGAGTAAGGTGAAGACGGCAGATGGAAGTGAGTAAGATGAAGGCTGCAGGTGGAAGTGAATGAGGTGCAGACTGCATGTAGAAGTGAGTGAGGTGAAGACTGCATGTAGAAGTGAGTGGTGAAGACTGCATGTAAAAGTGAGTAAGGTGAAGACTGCATGCAGAAGTGAGTAAGGTGAAGACTACTTGTAGAAGTGAGTGAGGTGAAGACTGCAGGTGGAAGTGAGTGAGGTGAAGACTGCAGGTAGATGTGAGTAAGGTGAAGACTACAGGTAGATGTGAGTGAGGTGAAGACTGCATGTAAAAGTGAGTGAGGTGAAGACTGCATGTAGATGTAAGTAAGGTGAAGACTGCATGTAGAAGTGAGTGAGGTGAAGACTGCATGTAGAAGTGAGTAAGGTAAAGACTGCAGGTGGAGGTGAAAACTGCATGTAGAAGTGAGTGAGGTGAAGACTGCATGTAGAAGTGAGTAAGGTGGAAGTGAGTAAGGTGAAGACTGCATGTAGAAGTGAGTAAGGTGAAAACTGCAGTTGGAAGTGAGTGAGGTGAAGATTGCAGGAGGAAGTGAGTAAGGTGAAGATTGCAGGAGGAAGTGAGTAAGGTGAAGATTGCAGGTGGAAATTAGTAAGGTGAAGACTGCATGTAGAAGTGAGTAAGGTGAAAACTGCAGTTGGAAGTAAGTGAGGTGAAGACTGCATGTAAAAGTGAGTAAGGTGAAGACTGCAGGTAGATGTGAGTAAGGTGAAAACTGCAGTTGGAAGTGAGTGAGGTGAAGACTGCATGTAGAAGTGAGTGGTGAAGACTGCATGTAAAAGTGAGTAAGGTGAAAACTGCATGTAGAAGTGAGTAAGGTGAAGACTGCATGTAAAAGCGAGTAAGGTGAAGACTGCAGGTGGAAGTAAGGTGAAGACTACTTGTAGAAGTGAGTGAGGTGAAGACTGCAGGTGGAAGTGAGTGAGGTGAAGACTGCAGGTAGATGTGAGTGAGGTGAAGACTGCATGTAAAAGTGAGTGAGGTGAAGACTGCATGTAGATGTAAGTAAGGTGAAGACTGCATGTAGAAGTGAGTGAGGTGAAGACTGCATGTAGAAGTGAGTGAGGTGAAGACGGCATGTTAAAGTGAGTGAGGTGAAGACTGCATGTAGAAGTGCGTAAGGTGGAAGTGAGTAAGGTGAAGACTGCATGTAGAAGTGAGTAAGGTGAAAACTGCAGTTGGAAGTGAGTGAGGTGAAGATTGCAGGAGGAAGTGAGTAAGGTGAAGATTGCAGGAGGAAGTGAGTAAGGTGAAGATTGCAGGTGGAAATGAGTAAGGTGAAGACTGCATGTAGAAGTGAGTAAAGTGAAAACTGCAGTTGGAAGTAAGTGAGGTGAAGACTGCATGTAAAAGTGAGTAAGGTGAAGACTGCAGGTAGATGTGAGTAAGGTGAAAACTGCAGTTGGAAGTGAGTGAGGTGAAGATTGCAGGTGGAAGTGAATAAGGTGAAGATTGCAGGTGGAAATGAGTAAGGTGAAGACTGCATGTAGAAGTGAGTAAGGGGAAAACTGCAGTTGGAAGTAAGTGAGGTAAAGACTGCATGTAAAAGTGAGTAAGGTGAAGACTGCAGGTAGATGTGAGCGAGGTGACGACTGCAGTTGGAAGTGAGTGAGGTGACGACTGCAGGTAGATGTGAGTGAGATGAAGACTGCAGTTGGAAGTGAGTGAGGTGAAGACTGCAGGTGGGAGTAAGGTGAAGATTGCAGGTGGAACTTAGTGAGCGAGGTGAAGACTGCAGTTGGAAGTGAGTGAGGTGAAGACTGCAGTTGGAAGTGAGTGAGGTGAAGACAGCAGGTGGAAGTGAGTAAGGTGAAGATTGCAGGTGGAAGTGAATAAGGGGGGTAATTCCAAGTTGATCCCAGCAGGATTTTTTATAGCAATTGGGCAAAACCATGTGCACTGCAGGGGAGGCAGATATAACATGTGCAGAAAGAGTTAGATTTGGGTGGGTTATTTTATTTCTTTGCAGGGTAAATACTGGCTGCTTTATTTTTACACTGCAAATTAGATTGCAGATTGAACACACCCCACCCAAATCTAACTCTCTCTGCACATGTTATATCTGCCTCCCCTGCAGTGCACATGGTTTTGCCCAATTGCTAACAAAAATCCTTCTGCGATCAACTTGGAATTACCCCCAAGATTTGCAGATTCATCCCTAAATAGATATGCAATGAGAATGTTTTAGTCATCTGCACTTGATACCCAGCCTAGTTAGTAAACATTTGCCTAATATCTGTAGCTAAATAATGGAGTTACTGATGCATTTTCATCTCTTAGTCACAATATAGGAACTACAATATATATCTTTTGGTAGGTCAAAGTCTAATTACACGGAAAAAAATAAATAAATTATAATTTGTGACAACAGTTAATGGTAATGATCAGACTAACCTAGGGAATTCTATTCCTGAGTCATTACTGTACAATGTTTGGAATGGTTACTGTTTTTCTTTTCCAGATGTGTGCCCAGTCATTGTCTCACTAAAACAGACAGGCATGCATGCAATGTACTTAATGCATACAAATAAAAATGAGTACTTGACTGTAATTGGTTGCCAGTGTCAGTTTTATTATATGGCAGTGAATCTGTCATTATTCTGTTGATTTTAGTTGGAAGGAGGGAGGTCCTCCCCGTCATGTGTATGTTCTAGTAAGTGGGGTTTACATGTATAATAAAAGGATTGGCATAGAGTGAGTTCTATACTCATGATGGACAAATGATGAGGATGATTCAGGTTTTGCAACAAATGATATGATCAACATGTTCATGCAGATACCAGCTTTGTCTGGCCACATATACGATTTGTATGGGTTATTGCATATTAAGGTGGTAGCATGGATGTCCAAACCTGAAAATCAAAACTACTCTGAGGCAATCATTTGTTTTGGGCGGTTTTAGAAAACTTTTTGGGATATATATACAAAAGCTGGAAGTGGTAAAAGGAAGGGAAGTTGTTTGTATACCTAGTGTAAGCGCAGGCCACCTTGATTTTGCATAAGTACCCTATATGGTCCTCTTAACATGTGGTAAGCCTTTTGTTCATCAAGAGGCGTGCCACCTATTAACAGCTGGTGGGTTGGTGTGCAAGCCTACCGACGTTCACTGAGAAGGTATATAGTTAAAAAACTAGCCTTCTCCACAGCTGGGGGAGCAGGCACTGCTGAAGCCGCAGGTGCTGAAGGTCATGCATGCACATTACTGACATGCGCACGCTGGTCACGCAATCTGATAAAATACACCCCCCTTGAATTCAGATTTTACTTTAGTGCCGCTACATAAACTTTGCCTTAGTCCTCATCTTCCAACAAGAGGAACAGCAGGCAGCTCTCCAAACATGGGCTGCCTGTGGCATACATGAATTCCTCATCATATGAGGAAATATTGTTTAAGAGACAAAAGATATTAAACCCTGTAAGGTCGGAAGACAGCAGGAGGGAGAGGTTAGCTGGGCTGCTGAGTACCTTCCAGCATATTCACAAAGGGTGGTGAGAAAATGCTCCTCAGAAAAAAAACACTTAAGCACTGTTTCTGCAAGAGATGGCTGTTTAGGAAAAAAACATCTCTTTCCCAGGTATTACCCCTAGATGCGATACCTCCTAGGTCCTCAGCAGATCACTTTCTCCTACCCGTGACTGGCATACCTTTCCTGCCCCTGACTGGCACTATGGCCAACAGCGCTCTCATAAGGGGGCTAGTCAGCAGCACTCACTACCCCCTTCTCGCTTATATGAAGACAACACTTACCTCTCTGTGGACTGGAAGTCAGAGGAGGTTTCTAGAACCAGTGCAACTTCTCGCAGAGGTGAGAATAGTGACCTGCAAATGACCCATGTAGGTCTAGCAGGCAGAATACCTTCTTCTAAATTATGTACATCCCACTGGGCACTGAGCATGTGCTCTTAGGTGTATAATTTTGCCCAATAAGCCTTCAGAACTGCCCTCACAAAGAGGATAAAATAGTCCTCCATGACCAGACCGGCATCCTGAGCATCCCTGCCCTTTTTGCCCCAGAGATTGATCCGGTTCTCTCTCCACTCGTGGAGTAGTGATACCATTGATAAGGTACTGAGAAAAATCCAATACAATGTCTCAGACGCTGCTAGCCCGCTGTTGTTTGTTCTAGACAAAGCAGACAAAGAAAGAGTCTCTAACCAATTCTTAGACTCCCTTGTAGCTTCTAAAATGTATATCTTAAAGGCTATTAGCAGGGCTACCTTAATGATTGGCCAGATGTTTGACTTTATATCTAACTCTCGCAGAATTTGCTGGCTAGCTACAGTAAGTATGACTAATCTAACTCCCAGGCCAGTACATGTTCACAATTTCACAGATTCAGACTTCTTTGGCCCTTACTTTATAGATGAGGTTAAGGTTCGTTATAAGGCCTGCAAGCACTTTGCTGACTTGAGGGGCCACCAGCCTTCCAAATGGCCCCTTTGCAGCCAGCAGTTTGAGCTGAGACCCTAGCAAGGTACCCCCAGAGCATCCAGAGAAGGTTTCTCTCAGACACAAGCTGCAAGAGGTGCAGTGTCTGACGACACAAATCCCTCCAGGAAAAGACAGAGGATATGGAAAGTGATCTTTATGCACTCCCTTTTCTCTGTCTTTCTGAAGTAATAGCTTCCTGGAGGCAGATTACCACAGACAGGTGGTTATTACAAATCACAGGAAAAGGACTGTCCCTTCCCCTCTACAGTTGTCCATGCCAGATATTCCCCTACTCAAAGAATGCCAGTCCTCTAATACACAGTGTCTTATCTCTCACTCTTCATCAGCAGGGCAAAAACCACTGGCAGACACATCCAAAAGAGGCTGGATCAGAAAGGAGTCTTATGTGTCATCTACTTAGACGATCAGGCCAGGAGGTACTTCTGTCTTACAGGGAATTCATTTTGTCGCTCTTCCAAAATCTTGGGTTTACCATAAACCTCAACAAATTGATATTAACGCCTTGTTGGTCAATTGTTTTTCTGGAGTTTCTCATGGATTCCTTCTTTTTCTCAATAGCAGTTTCCCCAGACAAATAGAGGTTAAAAAATGTGTATGTTGGATGTACTCTCTCAGGTTCATTTATTCGTTATACCTGATCTCTCCTTTGATTCTAGGTGCTCCAAGGTCCCAAAGAAGCAGCAAGTGCAGCCACCTAATGACCAGAAATGACTTTGTTTCTCCTTTTTACAGTTACTACAAGTTCACCCATGACTGGTTTCAGGCCAACCTGACAGTAACTTTCCATTGCAATTCTAAAGCAACCTGGCAATTGTTTATTCATTCTAGCTGGTTTATGTATATGCATATTCTAGTAAACATTGTTTCTTCCGAATCCAGCGATCGTGAGTCCCTTCTTCGTATGCTATAAGGAAATAAGGGGATTTCATCCCCCTTTTGTTTCTTTCTTGTTCTACATAGGATTACCATGTGTAAGCTTCTGTAATATCTGAATTCAGGAAGTGGGCATTATCAGCAGCGTAGGCGTCAGTAACGCGCATGTGTGACCCGCAGCTTCAGTATTGCCTGCTCACACAGCTTTGGAGAAGGTAAGTGAAAGTTTTCTGTCACTCTACCTTCTCAGCGAACTGTGGGAGGCTTGCACACCAAACCCCTAGCTGTTGCTAGGTGACAATCCTATTCCCTAGAATTAAGAGAGTTTGCAGATCATAGATTCTTGCAAACTAGTGTTTCTCTACTTCTGTAGAATCCTTCACACACACACTTTGGAACCATGTCAAAAACAAAGTAATAAACAGTTGGCAACTAGCACCGTCAGGGTGCATCCAGAACACATTCCCTAGGAAAATGGATAGGAACACAAGAAAACTAACATGCACCTCAGATACAGTATTATGTGGGACTCTTACAGGCCAACTGCTGTAGGACTACAAAGCCCAGCATGCCAGCCAGGACCTAGAGCCAATTAAAGAGGAGGAGTACCAGCTTCCTGGGGAGGGGGATACACAATGTGGGTTATCCTGGCTGCAGAGAGGAGTCCCTAGAACTAACTGGTGTTATATATCTGATATAAGTCATGCAGTCACTGTATCACACTCATGGGGTAGGGGGATTGCCCTGTCCTCCTCTGGTGGAGCTGCGGGAAGGGGGAGGCACTGGAGAACAGGCCTGGGGGCAGAAATAACTTACACAGGCATAGGAGTGTGTGAGCGGCCATGGACCAGCGCTCTGGAAATGAAAGGGGGCAGCTGGAGAGTCCATGGTCACTGCCCCTGCCCCATTCATTAGCGTTCTATTTGCCGGAAAGGGGTACGTTTTTCAGGAGTCCACATTGGTGGTGCTGGGGAGCAGGTACCTATAGCCAGGGTTCTTGGACCTGGTAGAAGGTAGCACCGTAGGGCTGAGAGGAAGGAGGGGAAGCAGAGTTCCCATCTCTGCTCCCTCTCAGATTCTGCAACTGGGGCGCATGCCCCCTTAGCCCCTACCCTAGTTGCGGGCATGGTACATCAAAAAAACATAGCTACACCACATGTATTTTATTTACACCTACCGGTTATTAATCTCCTTTGTCCTTTCTATATCCACATCATGCCACATAGATTTGGCACGTCTTATGGTACACAATAAAACCCATGGTATAGAAAGTCTTAGAATAGCACTCTGCACAAATATTGTGCATATGGTAAATGCACTTTGCAAGTTTGGAACATTTAGGGCAATATTTACTTAACAGCGGTTTGCAAGAGGTTTTGTAATACTTTGGACATGCCGTGGATATAGCTAAAGTACAGCATTTACTAAAGGTCGATTTAACCATATAAATAGAACCCTATGTTTTTTTACTGGTTTCAAAATCCCTATTTTGATACAAACAAATTAATAAATAGTGTGGGAGTCCTAATTAAAACTGATAACCAATCCTAGGCCTCTAAACCTAGGCTTGTAGTGAAAAATACAGTACATGTGTACCCCTAAAAGATAGCAGGGACATTATGACATACAGCTGTATGTGTACATTAACGGTGTGTGTACGTAAAGTTTGCAGATGTTCTGAAAATACATATACAACTGAAAGGAGGCATATCTTTTGCTCCTGCAGATACACACTGTTGGCGATTTGTTGTAAGGTGCATATACCACAGACACATAGGAATTAGCATCTCAGAAGTCTATAACTTTACATTTGGGTGGAATCATTTACACCCAGTATGCCATAAATTCTGCATTAGCATCTTAATGTCAGCTTTTATTGTTACAATGCTTTTCTCTATACTGAGAGCCAGCAGTCTTTGAGAAGCAGCATGAAGTTCTACTATCAGTAATATGATATAATCCTCGGAGAAATGCGTCAACTTTAAAACCTGCCATTCTCTTTATTTGTATGGATATTACTGTATATACAAACAATTCTGTACTCGCTGTAAAAATAAGAGACTTTTCTTTTCTCATTGCAAGGTTTAAACATTATTTAAATTACTGAAATATTGTCTTTGTTTAAAATAGAGATGAGCGGGTTAGGTTCTCAGAGAACCAAACCCCCCCGAACTTTACCACCCCGAGCCCAGATCCGAGTCAGGCTCAAGTTTTCCCGCCTAACTCGGAAACCAGAACGTCATTATCCCGCTGTCTGACTCTCGCGGGGTTTGGATTCCATATAAGCAGCCGCGCGTCGCCGCCATTTTCACTCCGGCATTCGACAGGGCACAGAGAGGACGTGTCTCTGTCCTCAGTGTCCTGCATCAGTTCAGTGTTAGTGTCTTGTGCTGCATCAGTCCAGTCACAGTGGTTGTGTCCTCTGCTGTCATATGTCCAGTGCTGCTGTATGGGTGGTCTTCTGTATGCCGGCGGTCGGGCTCCCGGCGCTCAGTATACCGGCGCCGGGAGCCCGACAGCCGGCATACCGACACTTATTTTCCCTTGTGGGGGTCCACGACCCCCATAGAGGGAGAATAAAATAGTGTGGCGCGCGTAGCGCGCCACCGTGCCCGTAGCGTGGCGAGCGCAGCGAGCCCGCAAGGGGCTCATTTGCGCTCGCCACACTGTCGGTAAGCCGGCGGTCGGCCTCCCGGCGCCGGTATGCTGGTCGCCGGGAGCCCGACCGCCGGCCAGCCGTAGTGAACCCTGCTGTATAAGTCCTCCAGTCCAGTGGTGCTGTGTTGTGCTGCATCAGTTCAATAGTGGTGTATTGTGCTGCATCAGTCCAGTCACAGTGGTGGTGTCCTCTGCTGCCATATGTCCAGTTCTGCTGTAGAACTCCAGTCCATTGCAGTGGTGCTGTGTTGTCCTGCATCAGTCCAGTGGTGGTGTCCCTGTGCTGCTGTATATGTCCAGTGATATTGTCGTATATGTCCATTGATACTGCCATATATGTCCAGCGGTACTGCCGTATAAATCCAGTGATCCTGCCATATAATTCCAGTGATCCTGCTGTATAATTCCAGTGGCACTGGCGTATAAGTCCACTCCAGTGATACTGCCGCATATGTCTAGTGGTACTGCCGTATAAGTCCAGTGGTACTGCCGTATAATTCCAGTGATCCTGCCGTATAATTCCAGCGGTACTGGCGCATAAATCCAGTGATCCTGCCGTATAATTCCAGTGATCCTGCCGTATAATTCCAGTGGTACTGGCGTATAAGTCCAGTCCAGTGATACTGCGGTATATGTCGAGAGGTACTGCCATATAAGTCCAGTGGTACTGCCGTATAATTCCAGTGATCCTGCCGTATAATTACAGTTATCCTGCCATATAATTCCAGTGGTACTGGCGTATAATTCCAGTGATCTTGCCGTATAATTCCAGTGGTACTGGCGTATAAATCCAGTGATCCTGCCGTATAATTCCAGTGGTACTGCCGTATAATTCCGGTGGTACTGTGGTATAAATCCAGTGATCCTGCCGTATAATTTCAGTGATACTGGCGTATAAATCCAGTGATCCTGCCGTATAATTCCAGTGATCCTGCCGTATAATTCTAGTGGTACTGGCGTATAATTCCAGTGATCCTGCCGTATAATTCCAGTGGTACTGGCGTATAAATCCAGTGATCCTGCCGTATAATTCCAGTGGTACTGCCGTATAATTCCAGTGGTACTGTGGTATAAATTCAGTGATCCTGCCGTATAATTTCAGTGGTACTGGCGTATAAATCCAGTGATCCTGCCGTATAATTCCAGTGATCCTGCCGTATAATTCCAGTGATCCTGCCGTATAATTCCAGTGGTACTGCCGTATAATTCCAGTGGTACTGCCGTATAATTCCAGTGCTACTGGCGTATAATTCCAGTGATACTGCCGTATATATATATATATATATATATATATATACCCTGTTGCAAAGCAGATTACTGAGACCATAACAACTATGCTGGTGTTAGACGTGCGTCCGGTATCCGCAGTGAGACTGCAGTGCAACCCTAGATGTCCTCTTTTACTTCTTGGCATGATGTGCTGTTTGGGTACTATTTTTTTTTAAGTGCCCTCCTGTCTGACACTGCAATGCCACTCCAAGATGGGCCAATTGTTTGTGTCGCTTAGCTTAGTCATACAGCTACCTCATTGCACCTCTTTTTCATCTTTGCATGATGTGCTGTTTGGAGCCTTTTTTTTTATTTATATCTGCCCTCCTGTCTGACACTGCAGTGCCACTCCTAGATGGGCCAATTGTTTGTGTCGCTTAGCTTAGTCATACAGCTACATCATTGCACCTCTTTAATATCTCTGCATGATGTGCTGTTTGGGGACTTTTTTTTATATCTGCCCTCCTGTCTGCCACTGCAGTGCCACTCCTAGATGGGCCAGGCGTTTGTGCCGCACACTTGTGTCGCTTAGCTTAGTCATACAGCAACCTTGGTGCACCTCTTTTTCATCTGTGCATCATGTGCTGTTTGGGGCATGGTTTTTTAAAGTGCCATCCTGTCTGACACTGCCGTATAAGTCCAGGGGTACTGCTGTATTAGTCCAGGGGTACTGCCGTATAAGTCCACGAATTGCAGAATATTTTAAAAATGACAGGGGCGTGCAGGAGATGCTGTCAGTGGACTGAAAAATTGCGGGCCACTTTCGACACTCAGCCAAATGCCACTACTAGATGGCCAGGTGGTTGTGTCGCTTAGCTTAGTCATACAGCAACCTCGGTGCACTTCTTTTTCTTCTTTGCATCATGTGCTATTTGGGGACTAGTTTTTTAAAGTGCCATTTTGTCTGACACTGCAGTGCTACTCCTAGATGGGCCAGGTGTTTGTGCCGCACACTTGTGTCACTTAGCTTAATCATACAGCAACCTCGGTGCACCTCTTTTTCTTATTTGCATCATCTGCTGTTTGGGGCCTAGTTTTTTAAATATGCCATCCTGTCTGATGCTTAAGTGCCACTCCTCAATGGGCCAATTGTTTGTGTTGCTTAGCTTAGTCATACAGCTACCTCATTGCACCTCTTTTACATCTTTGCATGATGTGCTGTTTGGGGCCTTTTTTATATCTGCTATCCTGTCTGACACTGCAGTGCCACTCCTAGATGGGCCAGGTGATTGTTCCGCACACTTGTGTCGCTTACCTTAGTCATACAGCAACCTTGGTGCACCTCTTTTTCTTCTTTGCATTATGTGCTGTTTGGGAACTAGTTTTATTAAGTGCCATCCTGTTTGCCACTCCTAGATGGGCCAGGTGTTTGTGCCGCACACTTGTGTCGCTTAGCTTAGTCATCCAACCACCTTGGTGCAACCTTTTGGCTTAAAAACAATATTGTGAGGTGTTCAGTGTTCAGAATAGACTGGAAATTAGAGATGAGCGGGTTCGGTTCTCAGAGTTTTCCCGCCTGACTCGCAAATGTGGCAAAACATCATCATCCCACTGTCGGATTCTCGCGGGATTTGGATTCCATTTAAGGAGCCGCGCGTCGCAGCCATTTTCACTCCAGTCTCGGAGAGTGTATAGAGAGGACGTGTCCTCAGTGTTCAGTGTCTGTGTGGGGGCGGGAAAGTGGGGTGGCAAGTGTTGTGCTGCTCAGTCCAGTTCAGTGTAGTCACTCAGTGTATTGTGCTGCATCAGTCCAGCCAGTCACAGTGTTGGTGTTCTCTGCTGCCATATATCCAGTGCAGCTGTATAAAGTGCTGTGTTGTGCAGACCAGTCCAGTGTAGTTAGTGTATTGTGCTGCATCAGTCCAGCCAGTCACAGTGTTGGTGTTCTCTGCTGCCATATATCCAGTGTAGCTGTAAAGTGGTGCTGTGTTGTGCAGACCAGTCCAGCGTAGTCAGTGTATTCTGCTGCATCAGTCCAGCCAGTGACAGTGTTGGTGTTCTCTGCTGCCATATATCCAGTGTAGCTGTATAAAGTGGTGCTGTGTTGTGCTGTCCAGTCCAGTGTAGTCAGTGTATTGTGCTGCATCAGTCCAGTCAGTCACAGTGTTGGTGTTCTCTGCTGCCCTATATCCAGTGTAGCTGTATAAAGTGGTGCTGAGTTGTGCAGACCAGTGGTAGTGTCCTGTCTCATCCTTCATTCCAGTGACGATATACGCTGCTGCTATATGTCCACTGCTGCAGTATAATAATTATAACAACAACCTGTTTGTGCTGCATCAGACCAGTGGTAGTGTCCTGTCTCATCAGTCATTCCAGTGATGATATATGCTGCTGCTATATGTCCACTGCTGCAGTATAATAATTATAACAACTACTTGTTGTGCTGCATCAGACCAGTGGTAGTGTCCTGTCTCATCAGTTATTCCAGTGACGATATACACTGCTTCTATATGTCCACTGCTGCAGTATAATAATTATAACAACAACATGTTGTGCTGTATCAGACCATTGGTAGTGTCCTGTCTCATCAGTCATTCCAGTCATTCCTGTGCCGCATAGTGTCTCATATAACTCCCAAAAAATGATGGAGAACAAAAATTTTGAGGATAAAATAGGGAAAGATCAAGAAGAACCACTTCCTCCTAGTGCTGAAGCTGCTGCCACTAGCCATGACATAGACAATGAAATGCCATCAACGTCGTCTGCCAAGGCCGATGCCCAATTTGATAGTAGAGGGCATGTAAAATCCAAAAAGCCAAAGTTCAGTAAAAAAGAACCAAAAAAAGAAATTTAAATCGTCTGAGGAGAAATGTAAACTTGCCAATATGCCATTTACGACACGGAGTGGCAAGGAACCACTGGCCCTGGCCTATGTTCATGGCTAGTGGTTCAGCTTCACATGACGATGGAAGCCCTCATTCTCCCGCTAGAAAAATGAAAAGAGTTAAGCTGGAAAGAGCACAGAAAAGAACTGTGTGCTCTGAGATGGTATCACAAATCCCCAAGGAGAGTCCAAGTGTGTCGGCAGTTGCTATGCCTGACCTTCCCAACACTGGACGGGAAGAGTTGGCTCCTTCCACCATTTGCACGCCACCTGCAAGTGCTGGAAGGAGCACCACAGTCCAGTTCCTGATATTCAAATTGAAGATGTCACTGTTGAAGTACACCAGGATGAGGATATGGGTGTTGCTGGCGCTGAGGAGGAAGTTGACGATGAGGATTCTGATGGTGATGTGGTTTGTTTAAGTCAGGCACCGGGGGAGACACCTGTTGTTCTTGGGACAAAGAAGCCCATTATGATGCCTTGGCAAACTACCAAAAAAGCCACCTCTTCGGTGTGGAATTATTTCTCCACAAATCCAGACAACAGGTGTCAAGCCATCTGTTGTGCATTCATCAGAAGTCAGTGTCAAGTTGTGAAACTTTGGGTAAGAGCGTAAGCAGTCCACTGACACCTAAGTCCCTTCTTCCTCCTGTACCCAAGCTCCTGCAAGCCACACTACCAACTCCCTCAACGTCAACTTCCTCCTCAGTCAGGAACGTCCATGGTCCTGCAGGCCATGTCACTGTCAGGACTGAGGAGTCCTCTCCTAACCGGGATTCCTCCGATAGATCCTTGAGTGATACGCCTGCTGTTGCTGCCGCTGCTGTTGTTGCTGCAGGGAGTCGATCGTCATTGCAGAGGGGAAGTCGGAAGACCACTTGTACTACTTCCAGTAAGCAATTGACTGTCCAACAGTCCTTTGTGAGGAAGATGAAATATGACAGCAGTCATCCTTTTGCAAAGCGGATAACTGAGGCCTTGACAGCTATGTTGGTGTTAGAGATGTGTCTGGTATCCGCCATTAGTTCAGTGGGACTTAGAGAATTGATGGAGATAGTGTGTCCCCGGTATCAAATTACATCCAGTTTCCACTTCTCTAGGCAGGCGATACCGAGAATGTACACAGACATCAGAAAAAGAGTCACCAGTGTCCTAAAAAATGCGGTTGTATCCAGTGTCCACTTAACCACGGACATGTGGACAAGTGGAACAGGGCAGACTAAGGACTATATGACTGTAACAGCCCACTGGGTAGATGTATGGCCTCCTGCAGCAACAACAGCAGCGGCACCAGTAGCAGCATCTGGCAAACGCCAACTCGTTCCTAGGCAGGCTACGCTATGTATCACCGCTTTCCATAAGAGGCACACAGCTGAGAACCTCTTACGGAAACTGAGGAACATCCTCGCAGAATGGCTTACCCCAATTGGATTCTCCTGGGAATTTGTGATATCGGACAACGCCACCAATATTGTGCGTGCATTACATGTGGGCAAATTCCAGCATGTCCCATGTTTTGCACATACAATTAATTTGTTGGTGCAGAATTTTTTGAAAAATGACAGGAGTGTGCAGGAGATGCTGTCGGTGGCCCGAAAAATTGCGGGTCACTTTCGGCATTCTGCCACTGCGTGCCGAAGACTGGAGCGCCAGCAAACACTCCTGAACCTGCCCCGCCATCAACTGAAGCAAGAGGTGGTAACGAGGTGGAATTCAGCACTCTATATGCTTCAGAGGATGGAGGAGCAGCAAAAGGCCATTCAAGTCTATACATGCACCTACGATATAGGCAAAGGAGGGGTAATGCACCTGACTCAAGCGCAGTCGTTCTCCACCCCTTCGAACTTGCCACACGTGAAGTCAGTTCAGACACTGTCAGCTTGAGTCAGGTCATTCCCCTCATCAGGCTTTTGCAGAAGCAGCTGGATAAATTGAAGGAGGAGCTAAAACGGAGCGATTCATTCATTCATTCATGTGGATGGAGCCCTTCATTCGCTTTCCCAGGATTCAAGGTGGTCAATCTGCTGAAATCAGAGCACTACATTTTGGCCACCGTGCTCGATCCTAGGTTTAAACCCACCCGCTGGCGGTGATGCAGGGCAGTCAGGAGCGAAAGCTGACATCTGGTCCGGACTGAAGGACCTGCCAACGATTACTGACATGTCTACTGTCACTGCATATGATTCTGTCACCATTGAAAGAATGGTGGAGGATTATATGAGTGACAGCATCCAAGTAGGCATGTCAGACAGTCCGTACGTATTATACTGGCAGGAAAAAGAGGCAATTTAGAGGCCCTTGCACAAACTGCCTTTATTTTACCTAAGTTGCCCCCCCCTCCAGTGTGTACTCCGAAAGAGTGTTTAGTGCAGCCGGTAACCTTGTCAGCGATCGGCGTAGGAGGTTACTTCCACTAAATGTGGAGAAGATGATGTTCATCAAAATTAATTATAAATTCCTCCGGGAAGACCTTTACCAGCAATTGCCTCTAGAAAGTACACAGGGACCTGTGATGGTGGATTCCAGTGGGGACAAATTAATACTCAGTGAGGACATACACAGTGAAAGGGGTGAGGATTCGAAGGATGATGATGAGGTCGACATCTTGCCTCTGTTGAGCCAGTTTGTGCAAGGAGAGATTGATTGCTTCTTTTTTGGCGGGGGCCCAAACAAACCAGTCATTTCAGCCACAGTCGTGTGACAGACCCTGTCGCTGAAATGATTGGTTTGTTAAAGTGTGCATGTCATGTTTATACAACATAAGGGTGGGTGGGAGGGCCCAAGGACAATTCCATCTTGCACCTCTTTTTTCTTCTTTGCATCATGTGCTGTTTGGGGACTAGTTTTTTTAAGTGCCATCCTGTCTGACACTGCAGTGCCACTCCTAGATGGGCCAGGTGTTTGTGCCGCACACTTGTGTCACTTAGCTTAGTCATACAGCTACCTCATTGAGCCTCTTTTTCTTCTTTGCATCATGTGCTGTTTGGGGCCTATTTTTTAAATATGCCATCCTGTGTGTAACTGCAGTGCCACTCCTAGATGGGCCAGGTGTTTGTGCCGCACACTTGTGTCGCTTAGCTTAGTCATACAGCTACCTCATTGGGCCTCTTTTTCTTTTTTGCATCATGTGCTGTTTTGGGCCTATTTTTAAAATATGCAATCCTGTGTGTAAATGCAGTGCCACTCCTAGATGGGCCAGGTGTTTGTGCCGCACACTTGTGTCGCTTAGTTTGGCCATCCAGCTACCAAATTGCACCTCTTTTTCTTCTTTGCATCATGTGCTGTTTGGGGACTAGTTTTTGAATAGTGCCATCTTGTCTGCCACTGCAGTGCCACTCCTAGATGGGCCAGGTGTTTGTGCCGCACACTTGTGTCGCTTAGCTTAGTCATACAGCCACCTCGGTGCAACTTTTAGGCCTAAAAACAATATTGTGAGGTGTGAGGTGTTTAGAATAGACTGGAAATGAGTGGACATTAATGTTATTGAGGTTAGTAATACCGTAGGAGCAAAATTTCCCCCAAATGCTGTGATTTTAGCTGTTTTTATGTTTTTTAAATCATCCAGATCGATAAACCAAAACACGAAAGGGTGGTTTTGGCAAAACCAAGCCAAAACCAAATCACGAAAGTGGAATTAGAACCAAAACCAAAACACAAAACACGAAAAGTGCCCGCCGCACATCTCTACTGAAAATTAGTGGAAATGAATGTTATTGAGGTTAATAATACCGTAGGATCAAAATTACCCCCAAATTCTGTGATTTTAGCCGTTTTTATGTTTTTTACAAAAATCATCCAGATCCAAAACCAAAACACAAAAGGGTAGTTTTGGCAAAACCAATCCAAAACCAAAACACGAGCGGAGAATTAGGACCAAAACACAAAACACGAAAAGTGCCCGCCGCACATCTCTAGTTTAAATAATTAAAGGAAACCAGGAGTTCATATTTGTGACTACGGGAAAACTTATGAAATGTGCTGATATTCTTAAATGTTCCATTGTAATCTTGTGTGTGTATGTAGATTTATTTAAAAATGTTCACATGCTTTCTGTATATATATATATATATATATATATATATGTATATACATATATATATATATATATATATATATAGCAAATAGCGCTGTATGAAATTTACACTCTGAAGTTCAAGAACACCAGGTATTGCAAGTATACAGTGTGTCTCGTGTTTTTTTACCGTCACTCATCTCTTGTGGAGTTGAATCATAGATTTGCCATCCACTATAGGCATCACCAAGATCAGTCCGGAAGAACCAGCCCTCATTCCAGCAATGGAAGTTCCTAGTTTAGAAAAGATTGTTTATTGTTTTGGGTGTTGTTTTTTTTTGGGGGGGAGGAATAATAAATGTGTGGTTATATTTTGTAAAACACTGTTTAGAGCAAAATGTATGGACTTAATTAAAACACACAACTGTAATTGGGCATGAATAAGAATGGAAGTAAATGATGTAGCATGCATCACTGAAAGGTCAGATTTTGTGGCAGTTTATAGGGACTGACATTACAGTGGCAAATTTGGATATACACTAGATTTGCTGGATCAGAAACATTACTTTAAGGCGGCATCCGTGTAATAATATATTTTGTGAGGAAATGTACCATTGGTCTTCAACCTGCGGCCCTCCAGCTGCTGTAGAACTACAGTACACATACCAGTTTTAGCATGCCTTAATCACAAAACTGTGGCAGGGCATGCTGGGATGAGTAGTCCTACAGCAGCTGGAAGGCATCAGGTTGAAGACCCATGATTAACCTATTAGTGTGGTAGTGTCAGTAAGACAGTGTCACTTCACTTTCATTAATGACTGATAGCACTATCATTATTTCACCACTCGAGGTCTCTTCACTCCACTTTGTAGGAGGCAAAAATTACACATTCCTAGTTTTGTCCGCCCTGTGGATGAATCAGTGTAGGTCTCATAAGAATAATGATAAAAATGCTGAATTAATTGACATTTAAAAAGGTAATTGCTATAAATTTGCAATTAAATGGTCCATTAAGCAACAAAATAATACATACCATATGCTGTCATCGCTTTCCTCAACTGGCTCCCCTGACACATCATAATATCTCTCAATACTCAAGTTGCCGTCTGTGTCATGGGCGGAATTGTAGTTAGTAATCAGTCGACAGGGTAACCCAAGTGCTCTGCTGACTAAATTGAGAGATAAATTATAAAGCGAAGGAGCATGAAAGCATAGGGGTGTGGTATACAAGATCTAATATGTCTAGGTGCATTAGGAGTGTATTCAATAAGAGTCGGATTCATTCCGACATGCATTTGTCGGAATGGATCCGACAACCCCTATTCAATAGAGTGGCCAAATCCGCCTGTCGGATTTGAGCCTAATCCGACTGTCGGATTTAGCCGGTGTCTGTGCAGCTGCAGTCAGCAGCTCCCCGTGTGTGAGAACACAGGGAGCTGCTGGAGCCGCACATCACAGCCGTGTAGCCCAGTGCCCTGCTGCAGGGAGAGATGTGCCTGGCCAGAGGTACCTGCCAGCCCGCAGCACCTCTCCCCGTAGCCCCCCGCACCGCTCCCCCGTCTCCTCACCTCAATCCGACTTTTTTTAAAGTCGGATTGAGATTGTCGGAAACGAGGCCAAAACCTGTCAGATTTGGCACCGCTTCTGACAGAAGCACGCTGATTGGCAGCTATTTCGCCGATCCACGTGTTTTCCGACAAGTCGGGAAAAAACTGTCCCTAATGAATAGGTCGGAACCCCTTCCGGCCTAAACCAGTCGGGAACTGCCGTTTATTCGACAAGACGGCGGTTTCCGATTCTTATTGAATATACCCCTAGGCTGACATTGACAAAAGGTCGACATGGACAAAAAGTCGACATGGCAATGGTCAACACTTTTTTTTTTCTTTCATTTTTCCATCTCGGACCACCACTTCTAGAAATGGGTCCCCTCACGGGCTTGCTTCGCTCACCACGCTTCCGGCTAGTAAAGGTTATGATTTGTGATATGGATAGTCAAGGATAGGAAAAGTCCAAAAACATTGAAAAAAAACCCCAAACGTGTTAACTATTGCCAAGTTGACCATTTGAACCTGTTGACTTTTTGTCCATGTCAACCTATCCAGTGTCGACATTTCATATTTCAACCTTTTGTCTCTGTCGACCTAATGCATGTCAACCATATGGAATTTAGATTTGGGTGGGCTATATATTTCTGTGCAGGGTAAATTCTGTCTGCTTTTGCATGTAGCCCACAAATTCTGGACATCTTTGAAGATAGTATTCAGGAATTGTCCTAGTATTTTGTGATTGCAATTATTCATTATCTGTATTCTGCAATAAACTACAGTATGATGTTACTTTTACATTGTGCACCTCGTTCTTCTAAGACAGGCATTCCCAACCACGGTCAGGGCCGGCAACAGAAATCTTGGGGCCTGGTACACTGATATCTATGGGGGCCCCCCATAACCGCCCTCGAGCTCCCCCCTTCCTCATCATCCCCTCCTCCAAACATCCCACCCCTGCATGTGCATATAAGGTAGCATAAATATAAGAAGTAGAAGATCATGTATAAAATCTGTATTTAAGATGTATATAAATGTGTATGTATATATATATATATATATATATATATATATAATATAAAAAAATGTATAATTGTGTATAAAATGTGTACCAATTAAGTGAAAATATTAAAATACGTATAAAATGTACTAACAATGTTTAGGCTCTTAACACAAAAATTTGGACTGCAGCCCCCATGTAATGTGGCAAACTTTCCCTATCTTACCCTACAGACGTCTTCTCGTACCCCATGGAGAGATGGTTCAGCGCTGCAGATCTCACTTTGTGCGCTCTCTGTGTGACAGTCTGACTGCCCTCAGTTAGATGTGCTCACTCCAGAGGCTCCCCCCAGAAATGAACTGTGCCCGATGAAATGCGGGGGTCCGCTGTGTTGGTATTCTGCTGCAATACAGGTGTTGGTGCCGTCACTATAGTGGCTCCCTCCAGCAGTAGTTGTACACAGTTCCCATGCTGTATGGGGTCCGCTGTGCCTGGTTCCTGCTACCAGACAGGTGGAAGTGCCGTAACTGCTGTGACTCCTTTCAACAGTGCGGATCCTCAGCAGCACCGAGCAGTACTAGTACAGATCAGGATGACACGGCAGGGTATGGTGTACAGTATGCATAATAAAACTGTAATAGAAGGGGCATTATTTTTGTCAGGCAGGTTGCTGTGTCGGTTTTGGTGCTCCTACATGTGGGTATAACTTGGTGCACACTATGACCCGGGATGGCACTGAGTTATATCATCCACTGTAATGGAAGGGGCATTATTACTATTAATATTATTACCAGGCAGGTTTCTGTGTGGCTTCTGGTGCTGCCACATGTGGGTATAACTTGGTGCATAGTGTGCACCAAGTTATACCCACATGTACAGTAGCTGCACCAAAAGACACACAACAATTTGCTTGGTAATAATAATAGTAATAATGCCCCTTCCATTACAGTGATCTGATATAACTCAGTGCCATCCCGGGTCATAGTGTGCACTAAGTTATACCCACATGTAGCAGCACCACAAGCCACACAGCAACCTGCCTGCCAATAATAATGCCCCTTCTATTAGTGTTATTATGCATACTGTACATCATGCCCTGCAGTGTCATCCTGATCTGTACTAGTACTGCTAAGTTGTTGCCGTCGAGGAGCCGCACTGTTGAAAGGAGTATGTACAGCTCAGGATAACACTGTATGGCATACAGCAACAGCAAGAGACAGGGGATGGGCAGGGCCTGGGCCACAGCGCAGCGTCCTGACGTCAGCACCACAACGGGCCTGGACCAAGTGACAGGGTAAGGGGGGCCGGGGGAGAATGTTGGTGCGGCCGACAGCATTAATTAATTTTTTTAGTTAATTAGCGGCCGAGAGGAGTGGGTAGTTTAGACAGCATTAACAGGTGCTGCGGCTCGTTTTTTTGCGCCTCTGACCCTTGGGGCCCGGGACGAGTGTCCCCTTTGACCCCATCTGTCGCCGGGCCTGACCACGGTCCTCAAGGCACACCAACAGTGCAGCTTTTAGTGATATCCAGGCTTCAGAACAGATGGTTAAATCAAAATTACTGAGGTAATAATTAAGTCACCTGTGCTGAAGCCTGGATATCACTAAAACCAGGACTGTTAGTGTGCCTTGAGGACCGAGGTTGGGAAACACTGCTCTAAGACAATACCCTATTTATTTAAATTTCGTATTGGCTGAAGATTTGCAAAATTCATCTTGCCTTCTGTTACTATAAGTTCTCTTTCAACTCTTCCCTTAGTATATTCTAACTGCATTCTGTTATATAGCAATAATCACTATTCTATTCCATCTTGTTGGCTGTGCTCTTACTGTTCGGCCCTTATTCAGAGTTGACACCAACTCTCTGACTGGAGAATTTTATTTTTTAACATTGCCTAGAAAAATATATGTGCAATGCAAAAAGTTGTGCACTAAACAAAATAACTAGTTGGACCAAAAAAGGTCACAGCTTGTGTTTACATCCTTGAATGAGGACCATTCATGTGCAGTACAGTGCATTCTGGGACGGTACAGCCACTGGCTCCATATGCTTCCTAAAGAGCAATGGGCTGCAATTGTTTGAAAACAATAGGTGCGGGATGTACTAAAAAAGAAATGTGGTAAAAACCCAGTTTTCTATGTTTTTACTGCATATCCAAATGCAGGTTACCCTGTAGAAGTCTATGGGCTTTTTTCGGCATCATGTTGTTATATGAGGGGTTCGAACAGATCCCTCCCAGTATGCGCAGATAGAATCTCGGGGTTGATACTCGGAAGTCCACAGACTGGCGCGAATTGCGAAGGACAGCTCTTATCGTAAGAGCTGTCTTTCGCAATACTAGTTGCATATGCTAGTACATATGCGATTAGTATGTATGCAACATTTGGTGGGATGTACACTTCAAGGTCTGTTTCATCTAATTGAGTAGGGATGGTTATATCGAAACTGTGCCATATTGACAGATTATAATTACCTGTGCATAGAACACCTGCAAATACCCAGCATTGTCCGTACTTAACCGGCTGCCTCTTCTCATACCATGACTTAAGAATACTTGTACTTCCATTCCAGGCACTGGGGTTTGTGCCGTCGGAGTAATCACCACTCCAGTTTCCCTGTACAACACCGGTATCATCTTTGCTGTTCACCTGGAAACAAAGAAGGTGTAAGGATTAAAAACGTAGCAACATTTTTATTTTACTGTACATATTACTTGAATACAAAGCAGTGTTTGCAGTGTACTGGAGGTATTGCGTTGCTTAATCTGATAAAGTTCCTTTACAGTGTTGACATGTCCTATTGGCAAAGAACATAGGAGGTTTACAAGAGGTACCAGTGGAATTGTGAAATAGAGATTAGACCACACAGTGATCCTTAACCAGGCTTACAGGTTTATAGAGGAACAGCGGCAACATACACAGCAGTGTTAGGACCATACAGCAGTGGTGATATCAGAGATAACAGTGGTAATAGGTACTCACGCCTCTGAGGAGCAGGACATGCAGCACTGCAATACTCAACACAGTGATTTGCGCTGGGTCGCGCATGTACAGTAGCACACTTGGCGGCCATCTTGGTAAAGGTGCCTAGCCCCTTGGACTTTTTAGTATGAACAGTTCCTGATATATGTTGCAGAAAAGGTTCTGTAGGATCCAGCTGCAATGGGAATACCACAGAAAACCTCTACCATGTATGTGCTTGTAAAGACAGACATATCTGTATTTTGTGCCGTTCTTAAGTAAATACTATTGTCTGGTTGTTGAAAAAGAGCAATGTGCTATATATGTGCACAAAGGTAAGAAAGCAAAGTACCTACTCCGGAGTCTCCCACCTTCAGAAATGGCCAAACTCATCGTGGCTACATCTGCGCATCGGTGTGTCTTGGGTGCGCGCAGCATTATAGATGCGTACGTGCCCCATTCGCATGAATGGAAGCGTCTTGTATACTGCCTCGGCGCTGCTAGGCACTGTATCGCCTAGCCGCGCCAAGAGTGCCCGCCTGCGATGTAGGCACACTAGATGAGCGTGGCATCATCTGTAACACATTCTATTGCGTATACAGCTATGCGATCGCTGCACCCTACTCATTCATGCACAATGGCAGCCGCCACATTTATTATGAGCCCTTACACCCAGTGGCATCCCTATACCCTGTGACACCCAGTGTGTTTTAAGTTTCCCCTGTGCGCCGGTAAAAAGGGGATGTGGTTAGGGGGTGTGGTCTCACGGCTTGACCCCCGTTTTCATCAATCTGGGAGATGCTGGACCGATCCCCGGAAATTGACTGCTTGACTGGTTGCACTGCCGGCTCCATCACGTAATGTTACAGTGCAGTGCCTGGCTCCTGTCACTGAGGAGGAGCCAGCATTATTGTGTCACACCGCTGTGGGTGACACCCATGAGTGGCCTGAATCCCCTAATGACACCACTGCTTACACCTACCCAGTGGCGTAACTAGAAATATTTCTCCCCCAAGCCATAACATTCTCTGGCCTCCACCCATAATTGCCCCTAGTAAAGTGATGAATCTGTGCGCGCCGCAAAAAGGGTGTGTGGCCTTGCTGAAATGGGTGTGGCTTTGCTTAAAGGGGCGTGGCATTGCAGGAAAAGACTACCTTATTCCCCAGTTTTGCAACCTGCGCACCCAGACATTGGCCACCACAGGAAAAAAAAAATCCTGATTCATGCCCTTAACATTATTTGTAATTTTTCCTCCTTATAGTAATGCCCAGTATACATTATGCCACATACTGTAATGGCCCTTAGACTTTATGCCACACACAATAATGACCATTACACAATATGCCACACACCGTAATGCCCCTGACACATCATGCCACGCATCGCAATGCCCGTTATACATTATGCTACACACTGCAATGCCCCTGAGACATTATAGCACATAATCTCTCACCAGTAGGGCCCTCTTCCCTCATGTGCTTATCCTTTTCTTACTTTAATAATCCTCAACTGCCAAAATCCAGTAGTTTTTTGGCCACCTTGGAACTTATCTCTATGTCGTTAACTGGTGTAGTTATGCTTAGTTACCCTGTACTTGTCCTATATTGTCTTCAACTGTAAGTCATTGTTTTCCTGTTTTGATTATGTGCATATGTACTCTGTAATTGGGCACTGCGGAACCCTTGTGGCGCCATATAAATAAAGGATAATAATAATAATAATACAATGCCCATGATACAGTACACCACACACCGTCATGCCTGTGACACATTATGACACACACCTCAATGCCCGTTTTACATTATGCCACACACTGCAATGCCCCTGAGACATTATACCACATACCACAATGCCCATTATACATTATGCCACACACTGCAATACCCCTGAGACATTATACCACATACCACAAAGCCCGTGATATAGTATAACACACACTGTAATGCCTGTGACACATTATGACACACACTGCAATGTCCATGACACATTATGCCCCCCCCCCTGCAATGTCCATGACACATTATGACACACACCGCAATGTCTGTGATACATTATGCCACACACCGCAATGCCCATTACACATTAAGCCCTACAGTAAGGCTTGTAATTACTTTCAAATTACCTGCACGGTGCCAGGGGTTTTCATGCTCAGGGTGTCATGGTCGTTGCCAGGGGTTTCATGCGCTAGGTGTTATGCTTGTTGCCAGGGGTATCATGTGCTGGGTGTCAAGCTCGTTGCCACGGGGTAACATTCATTGCCAGGGTTTTCATGCACTGGGTGTCATGCTGGTTGCCAGGGGGTAATGCTTGTTGTCAGGGATTTCATGAGCTGGGTGTCGTGCTTGTTACCAGGGGGTAATGCTTGCTGCTAGGGCTGTGCCCCAAGTGCCACATATGCCCCCAGTGCCAGATATTCCTCCACAGTGCCAGATAAAAATATGCCCCATAGTGCCAGAAACACATATGCCCCCACAGTACCAGATACACATATGCCGCCAGTGCCAAATATGCCCCCCCAGTGCCAGATACACATATGCCCCCAGTGCCCCATATGCCCCCCCAGTGCCAGCTACACATATGCCCCCAGTGCCAAATATACCTCCCCAGTGCCAGGTACACACCCACCCCCGCTGCTGTGCTTTCCAGGAAGGAGGGTACAGTCTGTGAGTCCGGGAAGGAGCCAGAGGGCACAGCGCATGCCCCTCTTGTGTACGTCCTGTGTCTCCGGTGGTGTGTCTGCCAAATGAAGTGCCGGTACGTGAGCCAATCAGAGCTCGCGGACCGGCAGCTGCAGCTCCTGATTGGCTGCTGTTATGCACACCAGTGCCAGCAGGAATGTACTGGTGTCTGAACGGTGAGGGATGCAAAACAAATGAACGCACAGACAGACTGGGGAATATGACATTACATACACAGAAGGTGATAGGGTAACAAAATAAACACAAAGTGAACAGAGAAGCCCAAAGGCTAAGAAACTGGGTGTCTCCCTAGTATTAGGAATGCTGAGATGGAAAGAAGCGAGATGTAGTGATTTAATACGTAGAGAACCCGAAATGCTGTTACTAAGGGCAACAGCAAAACCCTAAAGGGTTACCAACGGGTATGGCAGTAAACTCCTTGGTCAGAGATGGAATAATAGACACAAGGAGAGTCTCCACAATCCTAGTCCTCACTTGCAGTGCACTGGTTCAGCTTACTGCCACTAAACTGACACCTGAACACCTTGCACAGTGAGAAAGGATTTTGGCAGGCAAGTCTGAGAATACAGCCGCAAACTTGCTAGGTTCACAGAGTAGCAAAAGAACCCCAGCAGGTTAAACGACTGACTCCAGTCTTACTGCTAAGTCTGGATTGGCAGAGTGTAATACCAAATCCCAAGGCCTATTTGCAGTAAGCAACAAACAAATACAAAGTTTACACAGTAATAGCTAGCTTTCAGGAACTGACTAACCAACAAAGATTCAGCAGCATCTGCCTAACCTGAGAAGAGGGTTTGTATAGCAGGTGCTGTCCACGCCCCACTCACACCTCACAGACTGTGAGCACAAAAACCAGCACCGGATCCCCTGCCGTGCACAGAGCCTGTAACCACTGCACAGCAAAAGACCTGAACCAGAGTATCAGCTACGCTCAGGTTACTCCGCTAGCACTTGTCTCCCGGTTACCATGACGACGTGGCAGCACAGAGCAGGAGATCCTAACAGTACCCCCCCTCTGACGAGGGGTCAAAGAACCCCTACCACCGGGTTTATCGAGAACTGCGAGAAGAAAGAGCGTAACAGTCTGGGGGCATGAAGATCACAACTGCGCACCCACGACCGCTCCTCCGGGCCATACCCCTTCCAGTGCACCAAAAATGACAGCCGACCCCGAACCATCTTGGAGTCAAGAATCCTTTCAACAACAAACTCCCTCTAGCCACGTATCAGAAGAGGGGAAGGTCTTCCACTGGAAGAAGGATTACTAATCGCCCGTTTTAAAAGGGAACAATGAAATGTTTTATTGATACCCAAAGAACGGGGTAGATCTAACTGAAATGCCACCGGATTGATAACCCTAGTGATCTTATAAGGACCGATGAACCGGGGGCCTAACTTATGAGATGGCTGTCTCAACTTCAAATTCTTGGTAGACAACCAGACGACGTCTCCTAATTTGAAGCTGCAGGGTCTTTTCCGCTTATCAAAAACCCTTTTGGTCACTAATGACACAGACAAAGGGCTTTCTTCACTTTCCTCCAAATACCTCTAAGGACCGAAACCACAGAGGAACCACCAGGCATGGAGTCCAGGGGGTCAAAAGAATTGGCCTTAGGATGATGCCCATACACACAAAGGAAGGGAGAGATCCCTGTAGCAGAGTGAGCCGCGTTGTTATAGGCAAACTCCGCCATGGACAGATGAGCAATCCAGTCAGTCTGACACTTGGAGACATAACACCTGAGGAACTGCTCCAAGGACTGGTTCACCCTTTCAGTCTGCCCATTAGACTGCGGATGGTAGCCTGATGACAAGCTGACAAAAATCTGGAGATCGGAACAAAATGCCCTCCAGAATTTGGCCACAAACTGGGATCCGCGGTCAGAGACCACATCAAGTGGCAACCCGTGGAGGCGCACAACATGCAGCATAAATAATTCAGACAGGCGTCTGGCCGATGGCAGCCCAACCAATGGAACGAAGTGCGCCATCTTCGAAAACCTGTCAACGACAACCCAGATGGCTGTCATCCCCGAGGATTTGGGCAAGTCCACCACAAAATCCATTGAAATGTGGGTCCATGGCTTAGATGGAATAGAGAGTGGATGTAATGGGCCAACAGGAACCCCTCTAGGAGTCTTATTTCGGGCACAGATGTCACATGCCCGAACCCACTGATCCACATCCCTAGCCACCGAGGGCCACCACACCACCCTAGATAGCAACTCCCGAGTTCTGGCAATACCCGGGTGACCTGCCGACTTCTTGGCATGGAATTCCAGGAACACTCGCTGTCTTAACCTAGGAGGCACAAACAAAAGACCTACCGGAAGGTCTGGAGGAGCCTGCTCCTGTGCTCTAAGGACTAATGACAAGAGGTCCTGGGTAATGCCCACTTTAATACATGATGGGGACACAATGGGCAATGGCTCCTCGGTGGTCTCCTGGATTGGAGCAAAACTCTGCGAGAGCGCATCAGCCTTGATGTTTTTTGACCCAGGGCGATATGTTATCAAAAAATTAAAGCGAGCAAAAAACAAAGCCCATCGTGCCTGCCTGGCGTTGAGGCGCTTCGCTGATATGCCAAATTCTTATGGTCGGTGAGAATTGAGACCACAAACTTAGCCCCCTCAAGCCAGTGTCTCCACTCCTCGAGTGCATCCTTAATAGCCAACAATTCCCGGTTACCCACGTCATAATTCATCTCGGCAGGCGAAAATTTACGGGAAAAGTAAGCACAGGGATGAAGGCGATTATCAGACACCCCCATCTGAGAGAGCACTGCCCCCAATACCCATCTCAGAGGCATCCACCTCCACCACAAAATGACGCTCTGGATCTGGGTGTCGCAGCACCTTGGCCGAGACAAATGCCCTTTTGAGACGGGCAAAAGCCGCTTTGGCCTCACAAGACCAGTGAGCAACATCCGCCCCTTTCTTAGTGAGTGCCACCAAGGGCGCCACTATAGACGAAAATCCAGCGATAAATCGTCTATAAAAATTCGCAAAGCCCAGAAAATGCTGAAGCGCCTTCAAACTAGTGGGCTGCACCCAATCCAGGACTGCCTGTACCTTGGAACCCTCCATTTGGAAACCTTCTGGGGAGATAATATATCCTAGAAATGCGATTTGCTGAACTTCAAATTCGCACTTCTCCAGCTTCGCCCCAAGCCGGTGGTCTCTGAGTTTCTGGAGGACTAAGCGTACATGCTTCCGATGTTCCTCCAGGGAATGGGAGAAGATTAGGATGTCATCTAAGTATACAACTAAGAATCTATCCAAATATTCCCTGAGCACATCGTTCATGAAGTACTGGAAGACTGCCGGGGCATTACAGAGCCCAAAAGGCATCACCAAATATTCATAATGCCCTGAGTAGGTATTAAAGGCAGTCTTCCATTCATCCCCCTCTCTTATTCGGATTAGATTGTACGCACCGCGTAGGTCAATCTTAGAAAAAATGGTGGCAGTACGAAGCTGGTCAAACAAGACCGAAATGAGAGGCAGTGGGTATGAGTTTTTAATCGTGATACGGTTCAATTCCCTGAAGTCGATGCAGGGTCGCAACAAACCGTCCTTTTTACCCACGAAGAAGAACCCCGACCCAACTGGAGACTGTGAAGGTCTGATAAATCCCTTAGCCAAGTTCTCCTGAATGTACTCTGCCATAGCCTGAGTCTCAGGACGTGACAGGGAGTACAACCTGCTCTTGGGAAGCTTAGCATTCGGCAACAAATCAATGGCACAGTCATAGGGGCGATGGGGAGGTAGTACCTCTGCAACTCTTTTGGAGAACACGTCCGCAAAATCTGCATAACATCCTGGCAATCCTGGCAAACTTAGCTGCGAAAGCCTGACTGGAAGGCTCAAGCAACTCCTGAAACAATCAGTACCCCAACTAAGAATCTCCCCAAAGACCCAGTCAAATTGAGGATTGTGGGCCCTTAACCAGGGTAACCCCAACACCAATGGGGCAAAAGTACAGACAGTCACATAAAAGGACAATTTTTCAGAGTGTGTGGCTCCAATAAACAAGGAAATCTGGCTAGTGCAAGAGGTAATTTTACCCTGGGATAATGGTTCCCCGTTTAACCCACAAATCTCAATTTCCGATGCCAAGGGTACTAAGGGAACAGAGTGTTTCAGGGCGAATTGGCGGTCCATAAAAACCCCGTCGGCCCCACTGTCCACAAAGGCCTCAGTCTTGACAGTTTGACCGAGGATCTTCAAGGTCACCGGAATGATAAAAGTCTTCTTGGGAAATTCTGACTTCTGGCCTGACAGGATATTTCCCATCACCCTCGGGCCCTGAAGTTTTCCGGCTTTTCTGGGCATGATACTACCACATAACCTTTATTCCCACAGTACAAACATAACCCCTGCTGTCTCCTCCGCGTCTTCTCACGCGAGGAGAGGCGGGTAGCCCCAATCTGCATAGGCTCCTCGGAAAATTCCTCAGAGTCTGAGGTTCCCTTGGGAAAGAAGGAAACCTCGGTCTCCCTTTCAAGCCTGCGCTCTCTCAGCCGTCTATCCACCCGAATTGATAACTGCATGAGCTGATCCAAGCTATCAGGCAAGGGATATTGTACCAGTTGGTCTTTTAACTGGTTAGAAAGACCTCTTCGGTACTGGTGTCTCAGGGCTGGGTCATTCCACTGGGTATCATGGGCCAACCTCTGAAACTCCGTACAATAAACCTCAACTGGCCTTCGCCCTTGCTTAAGGATCGAAATCTGAGCCTCGGCTGAGGCCGTCTTGTCAGGGTCATCATACAACATGCCCAGTGCCGTAAAAAAACATCATAACTTTTAAGCGACGGACAGTCAGGCTGCAACCCATATGCCCAGACCTGTGGGTCTCCTTGTAGCAAGGAAATCACTATGCCCACCCGCTGAATCTCCGACCCAGAAGACTGAGGCCTAAGCTGGAAATATAGCTTGCAGCTCTCCTTGAAACAAAAGAACTGCGAGCGATCTCCAGAAAAACGATCCGGGAGATTTACTTTCGGCTCTTTAACCCCTGAAGGTACTGCTGCTGCGGGAGCTCCGCCAGCGGCCTGTGAGGTGTGCATTTTAATGGACAAATCATTAAATTGTCTAGTCAGGACCTGCAACTGATCGACCACCTGTTGCAAAGTATTTTGAGGGGTATGCTCCATATTCCCACAAAATTTCAACAGGAGTATTGGGCTGCTGAATATGTTATGCACACCAGTGCCAGCAGGAATGTACTGGTGTCTGAACGGTGAGGGATGCAAAACAAATGAACTCACAGACAGACTGGGGAATATGACATTACATACACAGAAGGTGATAGGGTAACAAAATAAACACAAAGTGAACAGAGAAGCCCAAAGGCTAAGAAACTGGGTGTCTCCCTAGTATTAGGAATGCTCAGATGGAAAGAAGCGAGATGTAGTGATTTAATACGTAGAGAACCTGAAATGCTGTTACTAAGGGCAACAGCAAAACCCTAAAGGGTTACCAACGGGTATGGCAGTAAACTCCTTGGTCAGAGATGGAATAATAGACACAAGGAGAGTCTCCACAATCCTAGTCCTCACTTGCAGTGCACTGGTTCAGCTTACTGCCACTAAACTGACACCTGAACACCTTGCACAGTGAGAAAGGATTTTGGCAGGCAAGTCTGAGAATACAGCCGCAAACTTGCTAGGTTCACAGAGTAGCAAAAGAACCCCAGCAGGTTAAACGACTGACTCCAGTCTTACTGCTAGGTCTGGATTGGCAGAGTGTAATACCAAATCCCAAGGCTTATTTGCAGTAAGCAACAAACAAATACAAAGTTTACACAGTACTAGCTAGCTTTCAGGAACTGACTAACCAACAAAGATTCAGGTTACTCCGCTAGCACTTGTCTCCCGGTTGCCATGACGACGTGGCAGCACAGAGCAGGAGACCCTAACAGTACCCCCCCTCTGACGAGGGGTCAAAGAACCCCTACCACCGGGTTTATCGGGGAACTGCGAGAAGAAAGAGCGTAACAGTCTGGGGGCATGAAGATCACAACTGCGCACCCACGACCGCTCCTCCGGGCCATACCCCTTCCAGTGCACCAAAAATGACAGCCGACCCCGAACCATCTTGGAGTCAAGAATCCTTTCAACAACAAACTCCCTCTGGCCACGTATCAGAAGAGTGGAAGGTCTTCCACTGGAAGAAGGATTACTAATCGCCCGTTTTAAAAGGGAACAATGAAATGTTTTATTGATACCCAAAGAACGGGGTAGATCTAACTGAAATGCCACCGGATTGATAACCCTAGTGATCTTATAAGGACCGATGAACCGGGGGCCTAACTTATGAGATGGCTGTCTCAACTTCAAATTCTTGGTAGACAACCAGACGAAGTCTCCTAATTTGAAGCTGCAGGGTCTTTTCCGCTTATCAAAAACCCTTTTGGTCACTAATGACACAGACACAAGGGCTTTCTTCACTTTCCTCCAAATACCTCTAAGGACCGAAACCACAGAGGAACCACCAGGCATGGAGTCCAGGGGGTCAAAAGAATTGGCCTTAGGATGATGCCCATACACACAAAGGAAGGGAGAGATCCCTGTAGCAGAGTGAGCCGCGTTGTTATAGGCAAACTCCGCCATGGACAGATGAGCAACCAAGTCAGTCTGACACTTGGAGACATAACACCTGAGGAACTGCTCCAAGGACTGGTTCACCCTTTCAGTCTGCCCATTAGACTGCGGATGGTAGCCTGATGACAAGCTGACAAAAATCTGGAGATCGGAACAAAATGCCCTCCAGAATTTGGCCACAAACTGGGATCCGCGGTCAGAGACCACATCAAGTGGCAACCCGTGGAGGCGCACAACATGCAGCATAAATAATTCAGACAGGCGTCTGGCCGATGGCAGCCCAACCAATGGAACGAAGTGCGCCATCTTCGAAAACCTGTCAACGACAACCCAGATGGCTGTCATCCCCGAGGATTTGGGCAAGTCCACCACAAAATCCATTGAAATGTGGGTCCATGGCTTAGATGGAATAGAGAGTGGATGTAATGGGCCAACAGGAACCCCTCTAGGAGTCTTATTTCGGGCACAGATGTCACATGCCCGAACCCACTGATCCACATCCCTAGCCACCGAGGGCCACCACACCACCCTAGATAGCAACTCCCGAGTTCTGGCAATACCCGGGTGACCTGCCGACTTCTTGGCATGGAATTCCAGGAACACTCGCTGTCTTAACCTAGGAGGCACAAACAAAAGACCTACCGGAAGGTCTGGAGGAGCCTGCTCCTGTGCTCTAAGGACTAATGACAAGAGGTCCTGGGTAATGCCCACTTTAATACATGATGGGGACACAATGGGCAATGGCTCCTCGGTGGTCTCCTGGATTGGAGCAAAACTCCGCGAGAGCGTATCAGCCTTGATGTTTTTTGACCCAGGGCGATATGTTATCAAAAAATTAAAGCGAGCAAAAAACAAAGCCCATAGTGCCTGCCTGGCGTTGAGGCGCTTCGCTGATATGCCAAATTCTTATGGTCGGTGAGAATTGAGACCACAAACTTAGCCCCCTCAAGCCAGTGTCTCCACTCCTCGAGTGCATCCTTAATAGCCAACAATTCCCGGTTACCCACGTCATAATTCATCTTGGCAGGCGAAAATTTACGGGAAAAGTAAGCACAGGGATGAAGGCGATTATCAGACACCCCCATCTGAGAGAGCACTGCCCCCAATACCCATCTCAGAGGCATCCACCTCCACCACAAAAGGACGCTCTGGATCTGGGTGTCGCAGCACCTTGGCCGAGACAAATGCCCTTTTGAGACGGGCAAAAGCCGCTTTGGCCTCACAAGACCAGTGAGCAACATCCGCCCCTTTCTTAGTGAGTGCCACCAAGGGCGCCACTATAGACGAAAATCCAGCGATAAATCGTCTATAAAAATTCGCAAAGCCCAGAAAACGCTGAAGCGCCTTCAAACTAGTGGGCTGCACCCAATCCAGGACTGCCTGTACCTTGGAACCCTCCATTTGGAAACCTTCTGGGGAGATAATATATCCTAGAAATGCGATTTGCTGAACTTCAAATTCGCACTTCTCCAGCTTCGCCCCAAGCCGGTGGTCTCTGAGTTTCTGGAGGACTAAGCGTACATGCTTCCGATGTTCCTCCAGGGAATGGGAGAAGATTAGGATGTCATCTAAGTATACAACTAAGAATCTATCCAAATATTCCCTGAGCACATCGTTCATGAAGTACTGGAAGACTGCCGGGGCATTACAGAGCCCAAAAGGCATCACCAAATATTCATAATGCCCTGAGTGGGTATTAAAGGCAGTCTTCCATTCATCCCCCTCTCTTATTCGGATTAGATTGTACGCACCGCGTAGGTCAATCTTAGAAAAAATGGTGGCAGTACGAAGCTGGTCAAACAAGACCGAAATGAGAGGCAGTGGGTATGAGTTTTTAATCGTGATACGGTTCAATTCCCTGAAGTCGATGCAGGGTCGCAACGAACCGTCCTTTTTACCCACGAAGAAGAACCCCGACCCAACTGGAGACTGTGAAGGTCTGATAAATCCCTTAGCCAAGTTCTCCTGAATGTACTCTGCCATAGCCTGAGTCTCAGGACGTGACAGGGAGTACAACCTGCTCTTGGGAAGCTTAGCATTCGGCAACAAATCAATGGCACAGTCATAGGGGCGATGGGGAGGTAGTACCTCTGCAACTCTTTTGGAGAACACGTCCGCAAAATCTGCATAACATCCTGGCAATCCTGGCAAACTTAGCTGCGAAAGCCTGACTGGAAGGCTCAAGCAACTCCTGAAACAATCAGTACCCCAACTAAGAATCTCCCCAGAGACCCAGTCAAATTGAGGATTGTGGGCCCTTAACCAGGGTAACCCCAACACCAATGGGGCAAAAGTACAGACAGTCACATAAAAGGACAATTTTTCAGAGTGTGTGGCTCCAATAAACAAGGAAATCTGGCTAGTGCAAGAGGTAATTTTACCCTGGGATAATGGTTCCCCGTTTAACCCACAAATCTCAATTTCCGATGCCAAGGGTACTAAGGGAACAGAGTGTTTCAGGGCGAATTGGCAGTCCATAAAAACCCCGTCGGCCCCACTGTCCACAAAGGCCTCAGTCTTGACAGTTTGACCGAGGATCTTCAAGGTCACCGGAATGATAAAAGTCTTCTTGGGAAATTCTGACTTCTGGCCTGACAGGATATTTCCCATCACCCTCAGGCCCTGAAGTTTTCCGGCTTTTCTGGGCATGATACTACCACATGACCTTTATTCCCACAGTACAAACATAACCCCTGCTGTCTCCTCCGCGTCTTCTCACGCGAGGAGAGGCGGGTAGCCCCAATCTGCATAGGCTCCTCGGAAAATTCCTCAGAGTCTGAGGTTCCCTTGGGAAAGAAGGAAACCTCGGTCTCCCTTTCAAGCCTGCGCTCTCTCAGCCGTCTATCCACCCGAATTGATAACTGCATGAGCTGATCCAAGCTATCAGGCAAGGGATATTGTACCAGTTGGTCTTTTAACTGGTTAGAAAGACCTCTTCGGTACTGGTGTCTCAGGGCTGGGTCATTCCACTGGGTATCATGGGCCAACCTCCGAAACTCCGTACAATAAACCTCAACTGGCCTTCGCCCTTGCTTAAGGATCGAAATCTGAGCCTCGGCTGAGGCCGTCTTGTCAGGGTCATCATACAACATGCCCAGTGCCGTAAAAAAACATCATAACTTTTAAGCGACGGACAGTCAGGCTGCAACCCATATGCCCAGACCTGTGGGTCTCCTTGTAGCAAGGAAATCACTATGCTCACCCGCTGAATCTCCGACCCAGAAGACTGAGGCCTAAGCTGGAAATATAGCTTGCAGCTCTCCTTGAAACAAAAGAACTGCGAGCGATCTCCAGAAAAACGATCCGGGAGATTTACTTTCGGCTCTTTAACCCCTGAAGGTACTGCTGCTGCGGGAGCTCCGCCAGCGGCCTGTGAGGTGTGCATTTTAATGGACAAATCATTAAATTGTCGAGTCAGGACCTGCACCTGATCGACCACCTGTTGCAAAGTATTTTGAGGGGTATGCTCCATATTCCCACAAAATTTCAACAGGAGTATTGGGCTGCTGAATATATTATGCACACCAGTGCCAGCAGGAATGTACTGGTGTCTGAACGGTGAGGGATGCAAAACAAATGAACTCACAGACAGACTGGGGAATATGACATTACATACACAGAAGGTGATAGGGTAACAAAATAAACACAAAGTGAACAGAGAAGCCCAAAGGCTAAGAAACTGGGTGTCTCCCTAGTATTAGGAATGCTGAGATGGAAAGAAGCGAGATGTAGTGATTTAATACGTAGAGAACCCGAAATGCTGTTACTAAGGGCAACAGCAAAACCCTAAAGGGTTACCAACGGGTATGGCAGTAAACTCCTTGGTCAGAGATGGAATAATAGACACAAGGAGAGTCTCCACAATCCTAGTCCTCACTTGCAGTGCACTGGTTCAGCTTACTGCCACTAAACTGACACCTGAACACCTTGCACAGTGAGAAAGGATTTTGGCAGGCAAGTCTGAGAATACAGCCGCAAACTTGCTAGGTTCACAGAGTAGCAAAAGAACCCCAGCAGGTTAAACGACTGACTCCAGTCTTACTGCTAGGTCTGGATTGGCAGAGTGTAATACCAAATCCCAAGGCCTATTTGCAGTAAGCAACAAACAAATACAAAGTTTACACAGTACTAGCTAGCTTTCAGGAACTGACTAACCAACAAAGATTCAGCAGCATCTGCCTAACCTGAGAAGAGGGTTTATATAGCAGGTGCTGTCCACGCCCCACTCAGACCTCACAGACTGTGAGCACAAAAACCAGCACCGGATCCCCTGCCGTGCACAGAGCCTGTAACCACTGCACAGCAAAAGACCCGAACCGGAGTATCAGCTACGCTCAGGTTACTCCGCTAGCACTTGTCTCCCGGTTGCCATGATGACGTGGCAGCACAGAGCAGGAGACCCTAACAGCTGCCGGTCCACGAGCTCTGACTGGCTCACGAACCGGCACTTCATTTGACAGACACGCCGCCACTGCCCGAGACCCAGGAGGAACAAAGGGGAGGTGCGCACTGCGCCCTCTGGCGCCTTCCCGAACTCACACACAGCAGTAATCAGTGGCGGCGCCCCCGCAGCCCTACGCCTCCGCAGTGGCTGCGGGGGTGGGAGTTATGACACTGCACCTACCCTATGTTAGAGGTGGGAGATCCTTCTGAATCTGTTGTCCACACTGCATACACATGACTCAGAGTTATAAGTAACTCCAGCTATACACCGATGACGACACCCACCCTACCCAACCACTAAACCATCCTCTTGATTGCATTTGCATTGTTACCTCCCAGTCACCACCCAATAACTCCCATTTGACGGCCATAGAGAAAGGACTAGGATGTGATCTGAATCGTGTATATTTGCAAAGATGCAAGTGCAGTCCGCAATACAATCGCGGTATGCAAGGAATCTCCATATGCGGCTGTATTCCAAGTTGTGTGAAACTCAGAATTAGACCCAAACTGACCAAAATACCTCCTCACTACTCTGCTCCCTTCTTATTAATACATTTGAACTCTTCTCCTATCTGTATTCATTACCTGTGACATCCTACCGTTATCTTTATCTCTCTCTGCCTCTGCTTCTATTAGCTATGATATATAGCCAAATGTCTGCCCCCCCCCCCCCTTTCCTAGCAAATCTCAAACACATCACCTGTCTCCCATCACCCTCTATGGAAAGTACATTCTGGGCTGATTCGGAGTCTGATTAACTATCTTATTCTAATGCCAGATTTCCTTCAGCTTATGTGATGATTTGTGTGTCTGCAAGTGGAATGCCGTGCCGCCCACTGTTTTTTTGCCAACTGCCACATCTGTTATCATTAGTATGGAGACTTCTTGCACCGACCTCATGCTAGATCCGTCAGAAACCGCTTCCTTTCCCCATAAGCACAGTACTTTAGACACAAGTCAGTGAGATCACATTGTCACCACCCAGTTCCTGCCCCAAATGTCCAATTTTACTGAAAGACAGATCTGGGCAAGGTCTGTCTGATTCAGAGAGTCAAAATGCGGAAAATTGCATCTTAGAATATGCTGTATGAGAATACTCTCTCCCTGGGTGGTATTCAAGTTATATATCACGCCCAATCTCCTTTCTAAAGTGATCCCCATTATCGTTCATATTGCACCCATAGTAATCAAGTTTAGCTGCGTAAAGGGTTGGGCACATTGCTACGCCGGGGGTAGCAAGCTGAAATGATAATACCAAGCCATTTCAGCAGAAACAGAATGAGTGTGGAAGGGGGTGGAAAGAATTGAATACCACCCTTTATGTCCATGCACAGACATCCGTCGAAATCAGAATCAGCACCTAACATCCATCCATGACCTGGCTGGACCAATATGCAATATGTAGCACTAATCCTTATTTAATTAATTTTTATTTCTCTTTAGATTGCAAGCTTGGGATCTAGCCCCTCTTACCTCTTTGTCTGTTTGTTATTGCCCAGTTTTTTTTTTTTTTAACAGTTGCAACTTGCAATGGAATATGATGGTGCCTTATAACAAAAATGTACATGCTGTATAAAATAATTTACGTAAATAACAACCATCACTCCTCCCAGAGAGAAAAAAGAGGTGAATGATGCAATAGCAGATTCCTTCCCTCACCACCCATGGCTCTCCTCATCATCCTTGCCTCTAAAAGATTGGTTTCACCAAAAAATAAAGTCAAAATCACAGACAACTCCCATATAAAAACAGTCCTTGCTGACACATGTTCTTTGTATAGTCAATGAAAAGCCCTGTCCTTTATTATCATCAGAATTAATCCAATGTGTACCTCAGCTGAAGTCATTCATCAACTCTTGATCCAGTGAAGCTTCAACTATCGTTTTCCTTTATTTATTTTCCTTTTCTTATACACTCTATCACACAGCTAGAGGTTTCATTAGATTCCCATGTCATATATGGAAACATAAAACGAGTCACGTAAAAGTTGTTGAGTTTCATTCAGCGAGATTCAGCCACAGAGATACTTCTATAGCTTGTTACTGCAGTTTTGTATATGGGCCCTCATTCCGAGTTGTTCGCTCGCTAGCTGCTTTTAGCAGCATTGCACACGCTAAGCCGCCGCCCTCTAGGAGTGTATCTTAGCTTAGCAGAATTGCGAACGAAAGATTAGCAGAATTGCGAATAGAAATTTCTTTGCAGTTTCTGAGTAGCTCGAGACTTACTCCTACACTGCGATCAGTTCAGTCAGTTTCGTTCCTGGTTTGACGTCACAAACACACCCAGCATTCGCCCAGACACTCTCCCGTTTCTCCAGACACTCCCGCGTTTTTCCAAGAAACGCCAGCGTTTTTCCGCACACTCCCATAAAACGGCAAGTATCCGCCCAGAAACATCCACTTCCTGTCAATCACACTCTGATCACCAGAACGATGAAAAATCTTCGTTAGGCCGTGAGTAAAATACCAAACTTTTGTGCTAATTTACTTGGCGCAGGCGCACTGCAAACATTGCACATGCAAAGTTTGAGACTAATCGCTCCGTAGCGAAAAAAAATAACGAGCGAACAACTCGGAATGACCCCCATAGTGATTGCTGGGAAAGATATATCCAGTTATAGAATGAAAAATCAAAAATAATAGGCACTCACCAAGTCCATAAAAAAGCCATTAGAGGATTTATTTAGCACAAATGTATGTCATCATATGGTAAGTCGACGTTTCAGTCTCATCAAGATCTTTGTCAAGACAGCACATAGGGCCTAATTCAGACCTGATCATAGCAGCAACTTTGTTAGCAGATGGGCAAAACTATGGGGGTCATTCCGACCAGATCGCTCGCTGCAGTTTGTAGCAGCGCAGCGATCGGGTCGGAACCGCGCATGTGCCAGCGCCGCAGTGTGCCGTTGCATGGCAGTCTTCATTGCCTAGCGATCGCCTCCTAGGCGATTGCCTAATGATCGCCTAGGAGGCGCGGTCTGGCCAACGCAGCCGTGGCCAGACCGTTGGTGGGGCGGCCCGCAGCGGCAGCGTGACGACTGCGGCCAGCGGCAGCAACGAACAATTACTCCTGAAACACAAAAGCATCGCCGCCGTGCGATGCTTTTGTATTTGTGCGGGGTGGGAGGGAGGGGGGAGATGATCGTAGCTGTGCTAAATTTAGCACAGCTACGATCAACTCGGAATGACTCCCTATGTGCACTGCACGGGTGGCAGATATAACATGTGCAGAGAGAGTTAGATTTGGGTGGGGTGTGTTCTAACTGAAATCTAAATTGCAGTGTAAAAATAAAGCAGCCAGTATTTACTCTGCACAGAAACAATATAACCCACCCAAATCTAACTCTCTCTGCACATGTTATATCTGCCTCCCCCCTGCAGTGCACATAGGGCCTAATTCAGACCTGATCGCTCGCTAGGGTTTTTTTGCACTGCTGCGAGAGGTAGTCGCAGAATTGACGTCAGATACCCGCCCTGCAAACGCTTGGACCCGCCTGTGTTTTTCCAAACACTCCCAGAAAACGGTTAGTTGCCACCCACAAACGCCTTCTTCCTGTCAATCTCCTTGCGATCGGCTGTGTGAGTGGATTCTGCGTAAAACCCATTGCACAGCAACGATCCGCTTTGTACTTGTGCGATGCATCTGCGCATTGCAGTGTATACGCACGTCCAGTTCAGATCGCAGTTCAGATCGGCCTGATCGCTGCGCAGCGAAAAAACCTAGCATGCAGTCAGGTCTGAATGACCCCCATGATTTTGCACATCTGCTAACAAAGGGGGTCATTCCGAGTTGATCGCAGCTGGGCTAAGTTTAGCACACCTACGATCCTTAACTTAGACATGTAGGGGGACGCCCAGCACAGGGCTAGTCCGCCCCGCATGTCAGCGCCGCCCCCCCCCCCCCCCGTACAAATACAAAAGCATCACACAGAGGCAATGCCTTTGTATTTGAGGAGTAACTCCCGGCCAGCGCAGCTCCTGTCACGCAGCCGCCGCGGTCCGCCCCCCGAACGGTCCGGCCACGCCTGCGTTGGCCGGAATGCTCCCCCTAAACGGCGGCTAAATGCCGCCGTTCAGCCCCCTCCCGCCTAGCGACCGCCACTGTCTCAGAGGCGATCGCTAGGCAACGATGACTGCCATGCGCCAGCGCACTGCGGTGCTGGCGCATGCGTAGTTCCGACCCGATCGCACGGCTGCGAAGAAGTGCAGCGTGCGATCGGGTCGGAATGACCCCCAAAGTTGCTGCTATGATCAGGTCTGAATTAGGCCCATAGTTCCATATAAAGTGTAATCCCCTAATCCCCACAGAGCACTGTAAGCACTACATACCCCTTGGGAGCCATTTATAGCAACACCTATTGGCAAATAGACACTCCCATACACAGGTACACCAGCAACAGAAAAGTGTCCAGTAATCACATTTACTATTATTAATTTGATTACAATTAATTTATAAGGTGCCACAAGTGTTTTGCAGCGCCGCACATACAACACACATTAGAACAATACAGTATACAGAACTTAACATCACAGAAAACTAAAACAGAGCACAGGTAACAATTAGCGCCACAGTTTTCAGTACACAATACAGCAGAGATGTCAGGAAGCAAAGAAGTAATCTGCATACTACTGTGGGCGTTGGAAGAGATGAACAGTCACAAGCAGGAGGAAATGCAGGTATAGACAGTCAGCATACCTCTCAACTTTGTCCTCCTATGAAGAGGGACACGCGCGCGCGCGCGCGTGCAGTCCCGAAAAGGGACGTGGCCTATGAAAAGGGGGCATGGCTTCGAGGGAGGACCCGCGATCATGAGCCACGCCCCCATTTTCGTCACTGAGGGGGCATGCCCAGCGCTCTGTGAGCCGCTGGCATGCCCCCTCTCCCACTGCCTGCACTGAATAGACGCTGTGCGCATTCGCACAGCGTCTATTCACCGCTTCTCTGCTAAGCAGAGCAGCGAGTGCAGGAGCCTCCCAACTGCCCCCGCCCCACCACGGGACACTGCGGCCTGCGGGTGGGACAGCGGGACAGTCCCCAAAAAACGGGACTGTCCCGCGAAAATCGGGACAGTTGGGAGGTATGAGTCAGTGAGTAGGAGAGAGCTGTAACTGAAGTGCAGGAGAAGTGGTCTGTGAGAACAGGAGCGAAGAGGGCCCTGCTCCACGGAGCTTACAATTTAGGGTGTGCATTCATCAATCTCAAATTGTTCGCAGAAAGTTACAAAGCATAGCGTTTAATTAGTTTGATGAATCTGACCCGTATGTGAGTACTGTAAGTAGAGAAAAGATACATAAAGCAATTGGGGCCACTGGGCTGTAAATGCTGTGCGCTCCAGTGAGAAAGGATTTTGGCAGGCAAGTCTGAGAATACAGCCGCAAACTTGCTAGGTTCACAGAGTAGCAAAAGAACCCCAGCAGGTTAAACGACTGACTCCAGTCTTACTGCTAGGTCTGGATTGGCAGAGTGTAATACCAAATCCCAAGGCCTATTTGCAGTAAGCAACAAACAAATATAAAGTTTACACAGTACTAGCTAGCTTTCAGGAACTGACTAACCAACAAAGATTCAGCAGCATCTGCCTAACCTGAGAAGAGGGTTTATATAGCAGGTGCTGTCCACGCCCCACTCAGACCTCACAGAGTGTGAGCACAAAAACCAGCACCGGATCCCCTGCCGTGCACAGAGCCTGTAACCACTGCACAGCAAAAGACCCGAACCGGAGTATCAGCTACGCTCAGGTTACTCCGCTAGCACTTGTCTCCCGGTTGCCATGATGACGTGGCAGCACAGAGCAGGAGACCCTAACAGCTGCCGGTCCACGAGCTCTGACTGGCTCACGAACCGGCACTTCATTTGACAGACACGCCGCCACTGCCCGAGACCCAGGAGGAACAAAGGGGAGGTGCGCACTGCGCCCTCCGGCGCCTTCCCGAACTCACACACAGCAGTAATCAGTGGCGGCGCCCCCGCAGCCCTACGCCTCCGCAGTGGCTGCGGGGGTGGGAGTTATGACACTGCACCTACCCTATGTTAGAGGTGGGAGATCCTTCTGAATCTGTTGTCCACACTGCATACACATGACTCAGAGTTATAAGTAACTCCAGCTATACACCGATGACGACACCCACCCTACCCAACCACTAAACCATCCTCTTGATTGCATTTGCATTGTTACCTCCCAGTCACCACCCAATAACTCCCATTTGACGGCCATAGAGAAAGGACTAGGATGTGATCTGAATCGTGTATATTTGCAAAGATGCAAGTGCAGTCCGCAATACAATCGCGGTATGCAAGGAATCTCCATATGCGGCTGTATTCCAAGTTGTGTGAAACTCAGAATTAGACCCAAACTGACCAAAATACCTCCTCACTACTCTGCTCCCTTCTTATTAATACATTTGAACTCTTCTCCTATCTGTATTCATTACCTGTGACATCCTACCGTTATCTTTATCTCTCTCTGCCTCTGCTTCTATTAGCTATGATATATAGCCAAATGTCTGCCCCCCCCCCCCCCCCTTTCCTAGCAAATCTCAAACACATCACCTGTCTCCCATCACCCTTTATGGAAAGTACATTCTGGGCTGATTCGGAGTCTGATTAACTATCTTATTCTAATGCCAGATTTCCTTCAGCTTATGTGATGATTTGTGTGTCTGCAAGTGGAATGCCGTGCCGCCCACTGTTTTTTTGCCAACTGCCACATCTGTTATCATTAGTAGGGAGACTTCTTGCACCGACCTCATGCTAGATCCGTCAGAAACCGCTTCCTTTCCCCATAAGCACAGTACTTTAGACACAAGTCAGTGAGATCACATTGTCACCACCCAGTTCCTGCCCCAAATGTCCAATTTTACTGAAAGACAGATCTGGGCAAGGTCTGTCTGACTCAGAGAGTCAAAATGCGGAAAATTGCATCTTAGAATATGCTGTATGAGAATACTCTCTCCCTGGGTGGTATTCAAGTTATATATCACGCCCAATCTCCTTTCTAAAGTGATCCCCATTATCGTTCATATTGCACCCATAGTAATCAAGTTTAGCTGCGTAAAGGGTTGGGCACATTGCTACGCCGGGGGTAGCAAGCTGAAATGATAATACCAAGCCATTTCAGCAGAAACAGAATGAGTGTGGAAGGGGGTGGAAAGAATTGAATACCACCCTTTATGTCCATGCACAGACATCCGTCGAAATCAGAATCAGCACCTAACATCCATCCATGACCTGGCTGGACCAATATGCAATATGTAGCACTAATCCTTATTTAATTAATTTTTATTTCTCTTTAGATTGCAAGCTTGGGATCTAGCCCCTCTTACCTCTTTGTCTGTTTGTTATTGCCCAGTTTTGTTTTTTTTTAACAGTTGCAACTTGCAATGGAATATGATGGTGCCTTATAACAAAAATGTACATGCTGTATAAAATAATTTACGTAAATAACAACCATCACTCCTCCCAGAGAGAAAAAAGAGGTGAATGATGCAATAGCAGATTCCTTCCCTCACCACCCATGGCTCTCCTCATCATCCTTGCCTCTAAAAGATTGGTTTCACCAAAAAATAAAGTCAAAATCACAGACAACTCCCATATAAAAACAGTCCTTGCTGACACATGTTCTTTGTATAGTCAATGAAAAGCCCTGTCCTTTATTATCATCAGAATTAATCCAATGTGTACCTCAGCTGAAGTCATTCATCAACTCTTGATCCAGTGAAGCTTCAACTATCGTTTTCCTTTATTTATTTTCCTTTTCTTATACACTCTATCACACAGCTAGAGGTTTCATTAGATTCCCATGTCATATATGGAAACATAAAACGAGTCACGTAAAAGTTGTTGAGTTTCATTCAGCGAGATTCAGCCACAGAGATACTTCTATAGCTTGTTACTGCAGTTTTGTATATGGGCCCTCATTCCGAGTTGTTCGCTCGCTAGCTGCTTTTAGCAGCATTGCACACGCTAAGCCGCCGCCCTCTAGGAGTGTATCTTAGCTTAGCAGAATTGCGAACGAAAGATTAGCAGAATTGCGAATAGAAATTTCTTTGCAGTTTCTGAGTAGCTCGAGACTTACTCCTACACTGCGATCAGTTCAGTCAGTTTCGTTCCTGGTTTGACGTCACAAACACACCCAGCATTCGCCCAGACACTCTCCCGTTTCTCCAGACACTCCCGCGTTTTTCCAAGAAACGCCAGCGTTTTTCCGCACACTCCCATAAAACGGCAAGTATCCGCCCAGAAACATCCACTTCCTGTCAATCACACTCTGATCACCAGAACGATGAAAAATCTTCGTTAGGCCGTGAGTAAAATACCAAACTTTTGTGCTAATTTACTTGGCGCAGGCGCACTGCAAACATTGCACATGCAAAGTTTGAGACTAATCGCTCCGTAGCGAAAAAAAATAACGAGCGAACAACTCGGAATGACCCCCATAGTGATTGCTGGGAAAGATATATCCAGTTATAGAATGAAAAATCAAAAATAATAGGCACTCACCAAGTCCATAAAAAAGCCATTAGAGGATTTATTTAGCACAAATGTATGTCATCATATGGTAAGTCGACGTTTCAGTCTCATCAAGATCTTTGTCAAGACAGCACATAGGGCCTAATTCAGACCTGATCGTAGCAGCAACTTTGTTAGCAGATGGGCAAAACTATGGGGGTCATTCCGACCAGATCGCTCGCTGCAGTTTGTAGCAGCGCAGCGATCGGGTCGGAACCGCACATGTGCCAGCGCCGCAGTGTGCCGTTGCATGGCAGTCTTCATTGCCTAGCGATCGCCTCCTAGGCGATTGCCTAATGATCGCCTAGGAGGCGCGGTCTGGCCAACGCAGGCGTGGCCAGACCGTTGGTGGGGCGGCCCGCAGCGGCAGCGTGACGACTGCGGCCAGCGGCAGCAACGAACAATTACTCCTGAAACACAAAAGCATCGCCGCCGTGCGATGCTTTTGTATTTGTGCGGGGTGGGAGGGAGGGGGGAGATGATCGTAGCTGTGCTAAATTTAGCACAGCTACGATCAACTCGGAATGACTCCCTATGTGCACTGCACGGGTGGCAGATATAACATGTGCAGAGAGAGTTAGATTTGGGTGGGGTGTGTTCTAACTGAAATCTAAATTGCAGTGTAAAAATAAAGCAGCCAGTATTTACTCTGCACAGAAACAATATAACCCACCCAAATCTAACTCTCTCTGCACATGTTATATCTGCCTCCCCCCTGCAGTGCACATAGGGCCTAATTCAGACCTGATCGCTCGCTAGGGTTTTTTTGCACTGCTGCGAGAGGTAGTCGCAGAATTGACGTCAGATACCCGCCCTGCAAACGCTTGGACCCGCCTGTGTTTTTCCAAACACTCCCAGAAAACGGTTAGTTGCCACCCACAAACGCCTTCTTCCTGTCAATCTCCTTGCGATCGGCTGTGTGAATGGATTCTGCGTAAAACCCATTGCACAGCAACGATCCGCTTTGTACTTGTGCGATGCATCTGCGCATTGCAGTGTATACGCACGTCCAGTTCAGATCGCAGTTCAGATCGGCCTGATCGCTGCGCAGCGAAAAAACCTAGCATGCAGTCAGGTCTGAATGACCCCCATGATTTTGCACATCTGCTAACAAAGGGGGTCATTCCGAGTTGATCGCAGCTGGGCTAAGTTTAGCACACCTACGATCCTTAACTTAGACATGTAGGGGGACGCCCAGCACAGGGCTAGTCCGCCCCGCATGTCAGCGCCGCCCCCCCCCCCCCCCGTACAAATACAAAAGCATCACACAGAGGCAAAGCCTTTGTATTTGAGGAGTAACTCCCGGCCAGCGCAGCTCCTGTCACGCAGCCGCCGCGGTCCGCCCCCCGAACGGTCCGGCCACGCCTGCGTTGGCCGGAATGCTCCCCCTAAACGGCGGCTAAATGCCGCCGTTCAGCCCCCTCCCGCCTAGCGACCGCCACTGTCTCAGAGGCGATCGCTAGGCAACGATGACTGCCATGCGCCAGCGCACTGCGGTGCTGGCGCATGCGTAGTTCCGACCCGATCGCACGGCTGCGAAGAAGTGCAGCGTGCGATCGGGTCGGAATGACCCCCAAAGTTGCTGCTATGATCAGGTCTGAATTAGGCCCATAGTTCCATATAAAGTGTAATCCCCTAATCCCCACAGAGCACTGTAAGCACTACATACCCCTTGGGAGCCATTTATAGCAACACCTATTGGCAAATAGACACTCCCATACACAGGTACACCAGCAACAGAAAAGTGTCCAGTAATCACATTTACTATTATTAATTTGATTACAATTAATTTATAAGGTGCCACAAGTGTTTTGCAGCGCCGCACATACAACACACATTAGAACAATACAGTATACAGAACTTAACATCACAGAAAACTAAAACAGAGCACAGGTAACAATTAGCGCCACAGTTTTCAGTACACAATACAGCAGAGATGTCAGGAAGCAAAGAAGTAATCTGCATACTACTGTGGGCGTTGGAAGAGATGAACAGTCACAAGCAGGAGGAAATGCAGGTATAGACAGTCAGCATACCTCTCAACTTTGTCCTCCTATGAAGAGGGACACGCGCGCGTGTGCACTCCCGAAAAGGGACGTGGCCTATGAAAAGGGGGCATGGCTTCACAGGAGGACCCGCGATCATGAGCCACGCCCCCATTTTCGTCACTGAGGGGGCATGCCCAGCGCTCTGTGAGCCGCTGGCATGCCCCCTCTCCCACTGCCTGCACTGAATAGACGCTGTGCGCATTCGCACAGCGTCTATTCACCGCTTCTCTGCTAAGCAGAGCAGCGAGTGCAGGAGCCTCCCAACTGCCCCCGCCCCACCACGGGACACTGCGGCCTGCGGGTGGGACAGCGGGACAGTCCCCAAAAAATGGGACTGTCCCGCGAAAATCGGGACAGTTGGGAGGTATGAGTCAGTGAGTAGGAGAGAGCTGTAACTGAAGTGCAGGAGAAGTGGTCTGTGAGAACAGGAGGGAAGAGGGCCCTGCTCCACGGAGCTTACAATTTAGGGTGTGCATTCATCAATCTCAAATTGTTCGCAGAAAGTTACAAAGCATAGCGTTTAATTAGTTTGATGAATCTGACCCGTATGTGAGTACTGTAAGTAGAGAAAAGATACATAAAGCAATTGGGGCCACTGGGCTGTAAATGCTGTGCGCTCCACTCAGTAAAACGCATCACAGCAACTGGAACCGGAAATGACGCTCAGCTGCGGAACTCTGAGACAACAGAATGAATAGCGCCAGACTGGAATTCGCATGTGTTCCGCTGAATGGAATCCACTCCCAGCCTAGCCTAATCACTTTTAGTTATAGAATGAGATATTGTTTATTGTACTGAGATTGTATTTAAAAACAGGGACAATTTTTGCTGTAAATATTGGGGCGTATTCAGAGGTAGACGCTATAGTTGCCGCCGCTGTGTCTTTGTATGTAGCAACTGTGCAACAATTTCCAAATGCCACAGGGCATTCCTCTGATCATCTGCATGCACTGTGAACATTCGACATCTGATTAACCCTCAGGTTACTCAGGATGTGTGAGAAAATCACGCGCATGGGCAGATCTGCAAACATCAAAATCTCGGAATCAGGCTCAATGTCCATATACTGTATCACAATTGAATATGGAACAGAACCTTAAAAGAGCTAGCAATGGAAGCAGCAGCTTAATAGTGAATGAAAGTATGCAATATTTTTGTTAAAACAAAACTTTATAGAAAGATAACAATTCTAACATGTAACCATTGGGAATAATTATTTGATTTCAACATAGCATATAAGTGTTAATACCTGATTAGTGCCCCTCTAAGAAGATTCTATTAATGCTGAGATTGGTTGTAACTAGAGATGTGCAGCGGCCATTTTTCGTGTTTTGTGTTTTGGTTTTGGATTCGGGTCCACGGTCGTGTTTTTGATTCGGATGCGTTTTGTCAAAACCACCCTTTTGGGTTTTGGATTCGGATGCGTTTTGGATCCGGGTGATTTTTTTAAAAAAACCTCAAAAACAGCTAAAATCGTAGAATTTGGGGGTAATTTTGATCCTATAGTATTATTAAGCTCAATAACCATAATTTCCACTCAATTCCAGTCTATTCTGAACACCTCACACCTCACAATATTATTTTTAGTCCTAAAATATGCACCGAGGTCACTGGATGACTAAGCTAAGTGACCCAAGTGGGCGGCACAAACACCTGGCCCATCTAGGAGTGGCACTGCAGTGTCAGACAGGATGGCACTTAAAAAAATAGTCCCCAAACAGCACAATAAAAAAAGAGGTGCAAGATGGAATTGTCTTTGGGCCCTCCCACTCACCCTTATGTTGTATAAACAGGACATGCACACTTTAACAAACAAATCATTTCAGCGACAGGGTCTGCCACACGACTGTGGCTGAAATGACTGGTTGGTTTGGGCCCCCACCAAAAAGAAGCAATCAATCTCTCCTTGCACAAACTGGCTCTACAGAGGCAAGATGTCCATCTCATCCTCATCGTCCGATTCCTCACCCCTTTCACTGTGTACATCCTCCTCACAGAGTATTAATTCGTCCCCACTGGAATCCACCATCACAGGTCCCTATGTACTTTCTGGAGGCAATTGCTGGTAAATGTCTCCACGGGGGAATTTATCATTAATTTTGATGAACATCATCTTCTCCACATTTTCTGGAAGTAACCTCCTACGCCGATCGCTGACAAGGTGACCGGCTGAACTAAACACTCCTTCGGAGTACACACTGGAGGGGGGGCAACTTAGGTAAAATAAAGCCAGTTTGTGCAAGGGCCTCTAAATTGCCTCTTTCTCTGACGTCCTAGTGGATGCTGGGACTCCGTCAGGACCATGGGGATTAGCGGCTCCGCAGGAGACAGGGCACAAAAATAAAAGCTTTAGGACTAGGTGGTGTGCACTGGCTCCTCCCCCTATGACCCTCCTCCAAGCCTCAGTTAGGTTTTTGTGCCCGTCCGAGCAGGGTGCAATCTAGGTGGCTCTCCTAAAGAGCTGCTTAGAAAAAGTTATTAGGTTTTTTATTTTCAGTGAGTCCTGCTGGCAACAGGCTCACTGCAACGAGGGACTTAGGGGAGAAGAAGTGAACTCACCTGCGTGCAGGATGGATTGGCTTCTTAGGCTACTGGACACCATTAGCTCCAGAGGGATCGAACACAGGCCCAGCCATGGAGTCCGGTCCCGAAGCCGCGCCGCCGCGCCGCCGACCCCCTTGCAGATGCCGAAAAGTGAAGAGGTCCAGAAACCGGCGGCAGAAGACTTTTCAGTCTTCATGAGGTAGCGCACAGCACTGCAGCTGTGCGCCATTGTTGTCAGCACACTTCACACCAGCGGTCACTGAGGGTGCAGGGCGCTGGGGGGGGCGCCCTGGGCAGCAATGATAATACCTTGTTCTGGCTAAAAATAGATCACATATAGCCCCTGGGGCTATATGGATGTATTTAACCCCTGCCAGGTCTCACAAACACCGGGAGAAGAGCCCGCCGAAATAGGGGGCGGGGCCTATCTCCTCAGCACACAGCGCCATTTTCCTGCACAGCTCCGCTGCGAGGAAGGCTCCCAGGACTCTCCCCTGCACTGCACTACAGAAACAGGGTAAAAAAACAGAGAGGGGGGGCACTTTTTTGGCGATATTGATATATTAAGCTGCTATAAAGGAAACAACACTTCTGTAGGGTTGTTCCTATATATTTATAGCGCTTGGGTGTGTGCTGGCAAACTCTCCCTCTGTCTCCCCAAAGGGCTAGTGGGGTCCTGTCTTCGATAAGAGCATTCCCTGTGTGTCTGCTGTGTGTCGGTACGTGTGTGTCGACATGTATGAGGACGATGTTGGTGTGGAGGCGGAGCAATTGCCGGTAATGGTGATGTCACCCCCTAGGGAGTCGACACCGGAATGGATGGCTTTGTTTATGGAATTACGTGATAATGACAGCACGTTACAAAAATCAGTTGACGACATGAGACGGCCGGCAAACCAGTTAGTACCTGTCCAGGCGTCTCAGACACCGTCAGGGGCTGTAAAACGCCCTTTACCTCAGTCGGTCGACACAGACCCAGACACGGACACCGAATCTAGTGTCGACGGTGAAGAAACAAACGTATTTTCCAGTAGGGCCACACGTTATATGATCACGGCAATGAAGGAGGCTTTGCATATCTCTGATACTGCAAGTACCACAAAAAGGGGTATTATGTGGGGTCTGAAAAAACTACCTGTAGTTTTTCCTGAATCAGAGGAATTGAATGAAGTGTGTGATGAAGCGTGGGTTAACCCCGATAGAAAACTGCTAATTTCAAAGAAGTTATTGGCATTATATCCTTTCCCGCCAGAGGTTAGGGCGCGCTGGGAAACACCCCCTAGGGTGGATAAGGCACTCACACGCTTATCAAAACAAGTGGCGTTACCGTCTCCTGAAACGGCCGCCCTCAAGGATCCAGCTGATAGGAGGCTGGAAACTACCCTGAAAAGTATATACACTCATACTGGTGTTATACTGCGACCAGCCATCGCCTCAGCATGGATGTGCAGTGCTGGGGTGGTTTGGTCGGATTCCCTGACTGAAAATATTGATACCCTGGATAGGGACAGTATTTTATTGACTATAGAGCAATTAAAGGATGCTTTTCTTTATATGCGAGATGCTCAGAGGGATATTTGCACTCTGGCATCGAGAGTAAGTGCGATGTCCATATCTGCCAGAAGAAGTTTATGGACGCGACAGTGGTCAGGTGATGCGGATTCCAAACGGCATATGGAAGTATTGCCGTATAAAGGGGAGGAATTATTTGGGGTCGGTCTATCGGATTTGGTGGCCACGGCAACAGCCGGGAAATCCACCTTTTTACCTCAGGTCCCCTCCCAACAGAAAAAGACACCGTCTTTTCAGCCGCAGTCCTTTCGTTCCTATAAGAACAAGCGGGCAAAAGGACAGTCATATCTGCCCCGAGGCAAAGGAAAGGGTAAGAGAGTGCACCAAATTGGAAGCCATTCACAAGCTGTATTCTCAGCAGGTGATAGTCAAGGTACCCCTCCTACAACAGGGAAAGGGGTATTATTCCACACTATTTGTGGTACCGAAGCCGGACGGCTCGGTAAGACCTATTCTAAATCTGAAATCTTTGAACCTGTACATACAAAAATTCAAGTTCAAGATGGAGTCACTCAGAGCAGTGATAGCGAATCTGGAAGAAGGGGACTTTATGGTGTCTCTGGACATCAAGGATGCTTACCTGCATGTCCCAATTTGCCCTTCACATCAAGGGTACCTCAGGTTCGTGGTGCAAAACTGTCATTATCAGTTTCAGACGCTGCCGTTTGGATTGTCCACGGCACCTCGGGTCTTTACCAAGGTAATGGCCGAAATGATGTTTCTTCTGCGAAGAAAAGGCGTATTAATTATCCCTTACTTGGACGATCTCCTGATAAGGGCAAGGTCCAGAGAACAGCTGGAGGACGTAGTAGCACTAACCCAAGTAGTGCTGCAACAGCACGGGTGGATTCTGAATTTTCCAAAATCTCAATTGACCCCGACGACACGTCTGCTGTTCCTGGGAATGATTCTGGACACGGTTCAGAAAAAGGTGTTTCTTCCGGAGGAGAAAGCCAGGGAGTTATCCGAACTTGTCAGGAACCTCCTAAAACCAGGAAAAGTGTCTGTGCATCAATGCACAAGAGTCCTGGGAAAAATGGTGGCTTCTTACGAAGCGATTCCATTCGGCAGATTCCACGCACAAACTTTTCAGTGGGATCTGCTGGACAAATGGTCCGGATCGCATCTGCAGATGCATCAGCGGATAACTTTGTCTCCACGGACAAGGGTGTCTCTTCTGTGGTGGTTGCAGAGTGCTCATCTGTTAGAGGGCCGCAGATTCGGCATACAGGACTGGGTCCTGGTGACCACGGATGCCAGTCTGAGAGGCTGGGGAGCGGTCACACAGGGAAGAAACTTCCAGGGAGTGTGGTCAAGCCTGGAGATGTCTCTTCACATAAATATACTGGAGCTAAGAGCGATTTACAATGCTCTAAGCCTGGCAAAACCCCTGCTTCAGGGTCAGCCGGTGTTGATCCAGTCGGACAACATCACGGCAGTCGCCCACGTAAACAGACAGGGCGGCACAAGAAGCAGGAGGGCAATGGCAGAAGCTGCAAGGATTCTTCGCTGGGCGGAAGATCATGTGATAGCACTGTCAGCAGTGTTCATTCCGGGAGTGGACAACTGGGAAGCGGACTTCCTCAGCAGACACGATCTACACCCGGGAGAGTGGGGACTTCATCCAGAAGTCTTCCACATGATTGTGAACCGTTGGGAAAAACCAAAGGTGGATATGATGGCGTCCCGCCTCAACAAAAAACTGGACAGGTATTGCGCCAGGTCAAGAGACCCTCAGGCAATAGCTGTGGACGCTCTGGTAACACCGTGGGTGTTCCAGTCAGTGTATGTGTTTCCTCCTCTGCCTCTCATACCAAAAGTACTGAGAATTATACGGCAAAGGGGAGTAAGAACGATACTCGTGGCTCCGGATTGGCCAAGAAGAACTTGGTACCCGGAACTTCAGGAGATGCTCACGGAAGATCCGTGGCCTCTACCTCTAAGACGGGACCTGCTTCAGCAGGGACCGTGTCTATTCCAAGACTTACCGCGGCTGCGTTTGACGGCATGGCGGTTGAACGCCGAATTCTAAGGGAAAAAGGCATTCCGGAAGAGGTCATCCCTACCCTGGTAAAAGCCAGGAAGGAGGTGACTGCACAACATTATCACCGCATTTGGAGAAAATATGTTGCGTGGTGTGAGGCCAGGAAGGCCCCGACGGAGGAATTTCAACTGGGTTGATTCCTACATTTCCTGCAAACAGGATTGTCTATGGGCCTCAAATTAGGGTCCATTAAGGTTCAAATTTCGGCCCTGTCGATTTTCTTCCAGAAAGAATTGGCTTCAGTTCCTGAAGTCCAGACTTTTGTAAAAGGAGTACTACATATACAGCCCCCGGTTGTGCCCCCAGTGGCTCCGTGGGATCTTAATGTAGTTTTGGATTTTCTCAAATCCCATTGGTTTGAGCCACTCAAATCGGTGGATTTGAAACATCTTACATGGAAAGTAACCATGCTACTGGCCCTGGCTTCAGCCAGGAGAGTGTCAGAATTGGCGGCTTTATCGTATAAAAGCCCATATCTGATTTTCCATTCGGACAGGGCAGAACTGCGGACGCGTCCTCAGTTTCTGCCTAAGGTGGTTTCAGCGTTTCACCTGAACCAGCCTATTGTGGTGCCTGCGGCTACTAGCGATTTGGAGGATTCCAAGTTGCTGGACGTTGTCAGGGCATTGAAAATATATATTTCAAGGACGGCTGGAGTCAGAAAATCTGACTCGCTGTTTATACTGTATGCACCCAACAAGCTGGGTGCTCCTGCTTCTAAGCAGACGATTGCTCGTTGGATTTGTAGCACAATTCAACTTGCACATTCTGTGGCAGGCCTGCCACAGCCTAAATCTATCAAGGCCCATTCCACAAGGAAGGTGGGCTCATCTTGGGCGGCTGCCCGAGGGGTCTCGGCATTACAACTCTGCCGAGCAGCTACGTGGTCGGGGGAGAACACGTTTGTAAAATTCTACAAATTTGATACCCTGGCTAAAGAGGACCTGGAGTTCTCTCATTTGGTGCTGCAGAGTCATCCGCACTCTCCCGCCCGTTTGGGAGCTTTGGTATAATCCCCATGGTCCTGACGGAGTCCCAGCATCCACTAGGACGTCAGAGAAAATAAGATTTTACTTACCGATAAATCTATTTCTCGTAGTCCGTAGTGGATGCTGGGCGCCCATCCCAAGTGCGGATTGTCTGCAATACTTGTACATAGTTATTGTTACAAAAAAATCGGGTTGTTATTGTTGTGAGCCGTCTGTTCAGAGGCTCCTACGTTTGTCATACTGTTAACTGGGTTCAGATCACAGGTTGTACGGTGTGATTGGTGTGGCTGGTATGAGTCTTACCCGGGATTCAAAATCCTTCCTTATTGTGTACGCTCGTCCGGGCACAGTATCCTAACTGAGGCTTGGAGGAGGGTCATAGGGGGAGGAGCCAGTGCACACCACCTAGTCCTAAAGCTTTTATTTTTGTGCCCTGTCTCCTGCGGAGCCGCTAATCCCCATGGTCCTGACGGAGTCCCAGCATCCACTACGGACTACGAGAAATAGATTTATCGGTAAGTAAAATCTTATTTTTTCCTACCAGTATATGTACAGACTGTCTGACATGCCTACTTGGATGCTGTCACTCATATAATCCTCCACCATTCTTTCAATGGTGTCAGACTCATATGCAGTGACAGTAGACATGTCAGTAATCGTTGGCAGGTCCTTCAGTCCGGACCAGATGTCAGCACTTGCTCCTGACTGCCCTGCATCACCGCCAGTGGGTGGTTTTGGAAATTTGATCCTTTTCCTGGCAGCTCCAGTGGCGGTAGAAAATGAAGGAGGAGCTGTTGGCGGGTCACGTTCCGCTTGATTTGACAATTGTCTTACCAGCAGGTCTTTGAACATCTACAGACTTGTGTCTGCTGGAAAGAGAGATACAACGTAGGCTTTAAACCTAGGACATGGCCACAACTAGGGGGGGGCTAGGGGGGCATGTGACTTGGGCGCCGTATTGGACAGGGCGCCGAGCTGGCACTTTAATCCCCCCTAACGCCCCCTCCCTATGCGGCAGTGTTTGCTTAGAGCCAGTGCCGCCTATGAAGAAGCCGTTGCCGAGCACACAGCATCGCCGTGATGAAACTGAAAATAAACTACATCTCCCAGCAGCCCTTGCTGCTGGGAGCTGTAGTTTACTTTGAGTTTCATCTTTTCAGCGTGTGATCGGTAGAGCAGAGTGGGCACAGGGGACAAGTTACCGCCTCCCCTCCCTCCCCGCCAGTGCATTTAATCATTGCAGTGCACTGCTGCACTGAAAAAGAAGCATCCTGAGATCTGAAAAGGGGGCGGGGCTAAACGGCACTGTACACAGTGCCATGTCAGCCAGCCAGTAGCATGGGAGAGAAGAGGGGGAGAGAACAGCAAAACAGCCTAAATAGTGAGTATGACTTTGGGAAGGAGCACTGTATGTGTGTGTGACTACTATATATGTGTGTATGACAGGGTTGCCTACCCTCCCGCATTTAGCGGGAGGCTCCCGATTTTTAAGTGAGCCTCCCGCTGCCCCGCTTACCTTGCCTGCCCTCCCGGTTTTTAAAGCAGCTCCCTGTAAATCCGGACAGTGCATGCGCTAGCACGTAAATGCGGGGGGGCGGAGCTTGCACTGAAGAGGTCACAGCTGGCGGCTACCGCGGGGTTGTGGGTAGCGGTGGCCGTCCTGCTGTGCATACCGAGTCGGGCAGTCTGAGGCTGAGCGGAGGCAGGAGAATGATTAGCAGAGCAGCTGGTCTATTGACAGCCAGTTGCTCTGCTTTACTGCTGCTGGCCCCGCCCACCTCACTCAGAGTGGGCTGCGTGTAACACACAGCCCAGCTTACCTCTTCCTGGTCCTGCAATCTGCTTATGGCTGCCCAGTGCTGACTCCCCCACTACACTATCCTGGGACAGCTCCCTGATCCTCACAGGAAAGAGCAGCAAAGCCAGCAGGTGGGTGCTGTGTGTACTGGGGTTTATATGGGGAAGGGGGGGGATGGGATGTTTGGGCTGTGTATAATACAATGTTATATGGTACTTTGTGTAATATGGGGGAGGGCTGTGTATAATGTAATGTGCTATTTGGACGTAATATGGGGTGGGGGCTGTGTGTGCTGTGCATAATGTAATATGGTAGTGGGTGTAATACTGGGAAGGGGAACTGTGTGAAATGTAAAGTGTTACTGTGTGTAATGTTGGGGGGGGGGTGTATAATATAATGCAGGCTTGCCTACCCTCCCGCTGCATCCACCCACCCACCACCCCTCACCCAACCCTCGGTTTTCAGTGTCCCACTGTGAAAAATCAGGACTGTGCATGCGCTAGTCCGGAAATGCCGCAGGCGGGGCCTGCATAGGAGACTTCATGACGGATGCGCTATTTCGCCAGGGATGGATGCGCTCCGGGAGAGAGGGTCAATCCGGCTCCTGCAAGTGTGCTGTATCCTAAATTCCATCCTCAGTGCAGGGAGCTGCTGGTGAGGGAAGAGCTAGTGTATTCGTCATTTACCCAGGCACTTAGCGCCACCTTCCCCCCCCACAGCCAGTGCAGAACACTGGCAGCTGGCACTGCTGCTGGGTAGCTCTTTCCTGTGTCAATATGTACCCTGGTCCAGCTGCTGCTTTGTTCAGAGGCGGAACTACCGCCAGTGCAACCAGTGCGTTGCACTGGGGCCCGCCACTGTCCAGGGGCCCAAAGCATGTAATGAGTCAAACTGACTCATTACATGCCGCTGTGTGCTGTGGGCAACCGCTGCCCGCAGCACACAGCCGCCCGGAGAGAAGCGGAGCGGACACGGGGGAAGGAGGAGGAGGGAGCCGCAGCAGCGCTTTGTTACTGGTGGAGGCGCTGCTGCTGCTGTCCCTCTGCTTCACTATAGGCTGTCTTCCGTCGCTGTGAAGCGCATCCCAGCATTCACAGCGGCGGAGGACAGCCTATGGTGAAGGACTGGGACAGCAGCAGCAGCGCCTCCACCAATAACACAGCGCTGCTGCGGCTCCCTCCTCCACCTCCCTCCTCCTCCTCCTCCTTCCTTCCTTCCTTCCTTTCCTTTCCTTTCCTTTCCTTTCCTTTCCTTTCCTTTCCTTTCCTTTCCTTTCCTTCCCTCCCTTCCTTCCTTCCTTCCTTCCTTCCTTCCTTCCTTCCTTCCTTCCTTCCTTCCTTCCCTTCCTTTCCTTTCCTTTCCTTTCCTTTCCTTTCCTTTCCTTTCCTTTCCTTTCCTTCCCTTCCCTTCCTTCCTTTCCTTCCTTTCCTTCCTTTCCTTCCTTTCCTTCCTTTCCTTCCTTTCCTTCCTTCCTTCCTTCCTTCCCTTCCTTCCTTCCTTTCCTTCCTTTCCTTTCCTTCCTTTCCTTCCTTTCCTTCCTTTCCTTCCCTTCCTTCCTCCCTCCCTTCCTTCCTTCCTTCCTTCCTATGTGTAAAAAGGGCACGCTGTCTGCCGCCATGCGTAAAAGGGGCTCTACCTGGTGTAGTGGTGCTACTGTGCGGCGTAATTTGAATAATGGAGACTACTGTGCACCGTTTTATAAATTGGTATTATTTTGTGGCCACACCCCTTCCCCACGAAGCCACGCCCCTATGTATTTTTGCGTGCGCCTACGACGCGCACTGCCCTTGTTTTGGATTGAGGTATGGGGCTCCGATGCCGTTTCTTGCACACAGTGCTAAATGTCTAGTTACGGCACTGTTGCTAGGTATCCATTTCTCTGGCCCTGAGCAGGTCCCCCTCACCAGATCCTCTCCAGGGGTGAGGGGGTGGACTTGAATTGGATGGGGGGGGGGGGGGGGGCAAAGCATTTTGTCGCACCTGGGCCCACCGCTCGCTAGTTCCGCCACTGGCCTTGTTACCCACTCTCACACCAAGAGTGTTACCCACTCACACCGATCACACACCCCAAGCCTGAGGCATTACTGCTGGCATCATTAACGCAAGCTACTGTATGCATATCCCAAATTGTGTGTCCCTGACGTTATACAGCAGCAGGCAGAGCCGGCCCTAACCAATATGATGCCCTAGGCAAGATTTTGGCTGGTGCCCCCTAGCACCACCGCTGGTTCCGCCTCTGACCTTGCACCCCTTTCCCAGCACCATCATCCCTCATCCATAGCAGTACTTATTTTGGTATTTGTACCCCCTATATTTTAAATAGGAACAGTTCGCACATTTGGCGCACAGCCCAAAAAGGGGTGTGTTTTTGCTGGCAAGGGGCATGGCCACACAATAGTAACCCCAATTCCAATTACGCCACACGATACTGCAACTTTATTCACATTTGATCATGCGATAGTGTCCATAATTCATATTACATCCCACAGTAGTATCACTTTACCTTATAAACGTTACTCCTCACAGTAGAGCCCCTTATTCACATTACATCACACTGAATTGCTCCTTATTCACATTACACCACACCATATTGCTCTTTATTCACATTAGACGACACAGTAGTGCCCTTTCTCTACGCAATGTCACATAGTAGAGCACCTTATACACATAATTCCGCACCGTAATGCCCCTTACACATATGAGACACATTATTAATGTCCTTATAAACATAATGCGCCTTACACATTATGATAACCTTTATTAATGTACTTTTACACATAATGTCCCTTACACATATGCCGCACATTATTAATGCCCTTATACACATAATGACACACACAGTGCCCCTTACACATATGTTGCACATTATTAATGCATTTTTACATGACACACATAATGCTCCTTACACATATTCTAAACACTACTGCACAACCAACCCACTCACATGCACACAGCACTCACACTGCCACTTACACTGTGACCTCTGCCTCTGCTTGCATACAGATGTGTCCTCATAAATCTTGCCTCAATGCTAACGTCGGGCACATTTTTTAAATGAAAATGCATCTTATTTGCATTGCTATGTTGCTAGGATGCACAATGCTTATATACTGTGTGAGACTGTGGCTGTATCTGCATATAAAATGCTACATACAGAATATAGGCATGCCGCATATCATTTTAATCAGCAGAAGCTGCTGATGCCCCTAGGCATATCAAATGCCCTAGGCAATTGCCTAGTTTGCATATGCCTATGGCCGGCTCTGGCAGCGGGCATTCTACAATCCACAATACACAGAAGGGATGTAGTCATGTGACTGACGGCAGGGCCGTAACTACGTGTGTGCCAAGTGGGCTTGGCACACAGCGCAGTTGGCCTGAGGGCGTACGGCCAGCGGCATGTAATGAGTCAAATTGACTCATTACATGCCGCCTCTGCTGTGTGCGTCGTGCGCCGCGCTGGAGGGAGAAGAGACCAGCGCCGGGCAGCGGACAAGGAGGAAGAGGGAGGGGGAGCAGGGAGCCGCAGCAGCGCTATTTCATTGGTAGTAAGCGCCGCTGCAGCATCCCCCTCTCCTTCTGTATTGGCTGCCCGGCGCTGCTATGGATTCTGGGATGCGGTTCCTTCATCCCAGCATCCAAAGCAGCGCCAGGCAGCCAATACGGAAGGAGAGGGGGATGCTGCAGCGGTGCTTACTACCAATGAAATAGCGCTGCTGCGGCTCCCTGCTCCCCCTCCCCCCTCCTCCTTCTCACCTCACTGCCTGCACCGAGAGGGAGATGCCAGCACGAGGAGCCTGTCAGCGGGGAGAAGGTAAGTATATCCCTCTCTCTCTCTCTCTCTCTCTCTCTCTCTCTCTCTCTCTCAGGGGGACACCGTCTGCCGCAATGTGTAAAAAGGGGTCCTGGCTGCCGCAATGTGTAAAAAGGGGTCCTGGCTGCCGCAATGTGTAAAGAGGGGGCCTGGCTGCCGCAATGTGTAATAAGGGGGACTGGCTGCCGCAATGTGTAAAGAGGGGGCCTGGCTGCCTCAATGTGTAAAAAGGGGGCCTGGCTGCCGCAATGTGTAAAAAGGGGTCCTGGCTGCCGCAATGTGTAAAAAGGGGTCCTGGCTGCCGCAATGTGTAAAAAGGGGTCCTGGCTGCCGCAATGTGTAAAAAGGGGTCCTGGCTGCCGCAATGTGTAAAGAGGGGGCCTGGCTGCCGCAATGTGTAAAAAGGGGGACTGGCTGCCGCAGTGTGTAAAGAGGGGGCCTGGCTGCCGCAATGTGTAAAAAGGGGGACTGGCTGCCGCAATGTGTAAAAAGGGGGCCTGGCTGCCGCAATGTGTAAAAAGAGGGACTGGCTGCCGCAATGTGTAAAAAGAGGGACTGGCTGCCGCAATGTGTAAAAAGAGGGACTGGCTGCCGCAATGTGTAAAAAGGGGAACTGTCTGCTGTAATGTGTAAAAAGGGGGACGCTGTCTGCTGTAATGTATAAAAGGGGCTCTACCTGGTGTAGTGGCGCTACTGTGCAGCGTAATTTGAATAATGTAGACTACTGTGCACCGTAGTACGAATTGCTATTATTTTGTGGCCACGCCCCTTCCCCGTGAAGCCACGCCCCTATAAATGTTTTGAGCGCCTACGGCGCGCACTGCCCCTATCTTACATGGGGGGGGGGGCGCCACTGTCATTTCTTGCGCACAGCGCTAAAATGCCTAGTTACGGCACTGACTGACGGTCACATAACCTCTCCCTACATCCTGCCCCCTCACAATCCCAATGGTCGGCATGCCGACCAACAGGGACTCCACAACACCCATAGAGTGGGAATAGAACCCGTGGCAGGATCCTGGCGTCAGTATGCTGGCCGCCGGTCACGCATACCACACCCGATACAGAATAATGATACCCATTTTCATATAATCAAATCTACCCTTCTGCTGCTCACGTTTTTTTAATTGAGCCTCCCGCTGCCTTGCAATCTTTGCTAGCCCTCCTGGTTTTTCAGTGTCCCTCTATAAAAATCCAGACTGCGCATGCGCGAGTCTGGCAATGCATGGGCCTGCATGGGTTGTGGGTAGCAGTGGCCGTCTCGCAGTGCATACTCAGAGTCTGAGAGGAGGCTAGTGTGCTCGTGGTGGCAGTGTCAGCAGCAGAGGCGGCAGTGTCAGCGACAGTGGTGGCTTCTTCTCCCCCCACAGTGGCCTGTTAAAACGTAAGGGGATTTAATAAACTAGACTGCGTCAAGGTGACCATGGTGTCTGGGTTGGGCAGGAGAAAGGGAGGAAGCTGGGTGCTGAATGTCACAGACAATAACTGCACTGAAAGTGCACTCACTGACAGACATCTATGCTCTCTCTGGTGGTAGGTAATGTCTGTGACACTCAGCACCCAGTTTCTTCCCTTTCTCCAGTCTTTAGGTCTTGGGTTAGTGTAAAAGCAGCCAATCTCACAGTGGCCTCACGTAAAAGGAATAAATGTTATTTGTACAGTTGTATATGCAAGTTCTCATTTGGGAGCAAAGGTGTCCAAGGTGATTTTTAAATTAAATAAAGTGATCTCACATTGCCAATAAGCCAGCAGCTCAGCTGCAGGCCACACCCCTGAGTGGCACTATATACGCCCATAGGTGGAGCTAGACACGCCCTTTGGGTGGAATATGACACGCCCCTTCAGCGTTGCATAGCGCATTCTGCTACCACCTGCAATCTCCCTGAAACTAGTTTTCAACAGTAGGCAAGTATGGTGTATGAATGTGTGCTTGCGTGTGACTGTATGTGAATAGGTGTGTGACTACATATCTGTATGTGTGCTCGTGTGTCACTGTATGTATACATGTCACTATATATGTTTGGGATGTAGTTATGTGACCGGCGGTCCCCTATCGGCACCTACATCCCGCCCCCTGAACATCCCGACAGCCGGCATGCCGACCAACAGGGACTATTCCCACTCGTGGGTGTCCACGACACCAATAGAGTGGGAATAGAACCTGTGGCGAGGGAATAGAACCTTTGTTGTGCTCACCCCCCCTCCCGCGCCGCCGCCATTTTACAGCTGGGATCCCTGGGGGGGGCTGGCTTGTGGCGCCGAGTTAATGTCTCGCCCCGGGTGACAAAACTCCTAGTTTCGGCCCTGCCTAGGATCGAGCACGGTGGCCAAAATGTAGTGCTCTGATTTCGACAGATTGACCAACCATGAATCCTGGTTAAGCGAATGAAGGGCTCCATCTACAAGTCCCACATGCCTAGCGGAATCGCTCCATTTTGGCTCCTCCTTCAATCTCTCCAGCTGCCTCTGCAAAAGCCTGATGAGGGGAATGACCTGACTTAGGCTGGCAGTGTCTGAACTGACTTCACGTGTGGCAAGTTCAAAGGGTTGGAGAACCTCGCACAACATGGAAATCATTCTCCACTGCGCTTGAGTCAGGTGCATTCGCCCTCCTTTGCCTATATCATAGGCAGATGTATAGGCTTGAATGGCCTTTTGCTGCTCCTCCATCCTCTGAAGCATATAGAGGGTTGAATTCCACCTCGTTACCACCTCTTGCTTCAGCTGATGGCAGGGCATGTTGAGGAGTGTTTGCTGGCGCTCCAGTCTTCGGCACGCGGTGGCTGAATGCCGAAAGTGGCCCACAATTTTTTGGGCCACCGACAGCATCTCCTGCATGCCCCTGTGGTTTTTAAAAAAATTATGCACCACCAAATTAATTGTATGTGCAAAACATGGGACGTGCTGGAATTTGCCCACATGTAATGCACGCACAATATTGGTGGCGTTGTCCGATATCACAAATCCCCAGTAGAGTCCAATTGGGGTAAGCCATTCTGCGATGATGTTACTCAGTTTCCGTAAGAGGTTGTCAGCTGTGTGCCTCTTATGGAAAGCAGTGATACAAAGCGTAGCCTGCCTAGGAACGAGTTGGCGTTTGCGAGATGCTGCTACTGGTGCCGCCGCTGTTGTTGCTGCGGGAGGCAATACATCTACCCAGTGGGCTGTCACAGTCATATAGTCCTTAGTCTGCCCTGCTCCACTTGTCCACATGTCCGTGGTTAAGTGGACAGTGGGTACAACTGCATTTTTTAGGACACTGAGGACACTTTTTCTGACGTCTGTGTACATTCTCGGTATCGCCTGCCTAGAGAAGTGGAACCTAGATGGCATTTGGTACCGGGGACACACTACCTCAAGCAATTCCCTAAGTCCCTGTGAACTAACGGTGGATACCGGACGCACGTCTAACACCAACATAGTTGTCAAGGCCTGAGTTATCCGCTTTGCAACAGGATGACTGCTGTGATATGTCATCTTCCTCGCAAAGGACTGTTGGACAGTCAATTGCTTAATGGAAGTAGTACAAGTGGTCTTCCGACTTCCCCTCTGGGATGACGATCGACTCCCAGCAGCAACAGCAGCAGCGCCAGCAGCAACAGCAGCAGTAGGCATTCCACTCAAGGATCTATCGGAGGAATCCCAGTTAGGAGAGGACTCGTCAGTCTTGCCAGTGACATGGTCTGCAGGACTATTGTCGTTCCTGTCTAAGGAGGAAATTGACATTGAGGGAGTTGGTGGTGTGGTTTGCAGGAGCTAGGGTACAAGAGGAAGAAGGGATTTAGTTGTCAGTGGACTGCTTCCGCTGTTACCCAAAGTTTTTGAACTTGTCAATGACTTCTGATGTATGCGCTCCAGGTGACGTATAAGGGAGGATGTTCCTAGGTGGTTAACGTCCTTACCCCTACATATTACGGCTTGACAAAGGCAACACACGGCTTGACACCCGTTGTCTGCATTTCTGTTGAAACAATTCCACACCGAAGAGGTGATTTTTTTTGTAATTTGACCAGGCATGTCAATGGCCTTATTCATCCCACGGACAACAACTGTCTTCCCGGGTGCCTGACTTAAACAAACCACATCACCATCAGAATCCTCATTGTCAACTTCCTCAGCGCCAGCAACACCCATATCCTCATCCTGGTGTACTTCAACAGTGACATCTTCAATTTGAATATCAGGAACTGGACTGTGGGTGCTCCTTCCAGCACTTGCAGGGGGCGTGCAAATGGTGGAAGGCGCCACCTCTTCCCGTCCAGCGTTGGGAAGGGCAGGCATCGCACCCGCCGACACATTGGACTCTCCTTGGGGATTTGAGATTTAGAACACACAATTCTTTGCTGTGCTTTTGCCAGCTTAACTCTTTTCATTTTTCTAGCGGGAGGATGAGGGCTTCCATCGTCATGTGAAGCTGAACCACTAGTCATGAGGAACATAGGAGAGGGCCTTAGCCGTTCCTTGCCACTCCATGTTGTAAATGGCATATTGGCAAGTTTACGCTTCTCCTCAGACGATTTTAATGTAGACTTTTGGGTAATTTTACTGAATTTTTGCTTTTTGGATTTTACATGCTCTCTACTATGACATTGGGCATCGGCCTTGGCAGATGACGTTGATGGCATTTCATCATCTCTGTCATGACTAGTGGCAGCAGCTTCAGCTCTAGGTGGAAGTGGATCTTGATCTTTCCCTATTTTACCCTCCAAATTTTTGTTCTCCATTTTTTAATGTGTGGAATTATATGCCAGTAATATATCTGGAATTAGACGGCAGTAATGTCTGGAATTAGATACCACTAGATAGATACCAGATACCACTGTGACTGGAATGATGATGACCTATGCACAGTGACAGGACACTACCACAGCACCCTACAGCAGCAAGATGCAGCAAAAGACAATGAGCAGTGATACTGAGCACTGATGATACTACTGAGCACTGACACTGAGCAGCATGATGCAGCACAAGACACTGTACTAGTATTAGTAATGTAGTATTACTGAGCACCAAAAGACAATGAGCAGTGATACTGAGCACTGATGATACTTCTGAGCACTGACACTGAGCAGCACGGTGCAGCACAAGACACTGTACTAGTATTAGTAATGTAGTATTACTGAGCACCAAAAGACAATGAGCAGTGATCAGTGGCGGAACAAGCAAGCGGTGGGCCCAGGTGCAACAAAATGCTTTGGGCCCCCCATCCCATCCAAGTCCACCCCATGGGCAGTGCGCGCCGTAGGCGCGCAAAAATACATAGTGGCGTGGCTTCGTGGGGAAGGGGTGTGTCCACAAAATAATACCAATTTATAAAACGGTGCACAGTAGTCTCCATTCTTCAAATTACGCCGCACAGTAGCACCACTACACCAGGTAGAGACCCTTTTACTCCTTACAGCGAACAGATTCCCCTTTTTACACATAACGGCAGACAGCGTGCACTTTTTACACATAACGGCAGACAGCGTGCCCTCGTTACACATAGCGGCAGACAGCATACACTTTTTACACAATGGCAGACAGCGTGCCCTCGTTACACATAGCGGCAGACAGCGTGCCCTCGTTACACATAGCGGCAGACAGCGTGCACTTTTTACACATTACGGCAGACAGCGTCCCCATTTTACACATTACGGCAGACAGCGTCCCCATTTTACACATTACGGCAGACACCATACACTTTTACACATAACGGCAGATAGCGTGCCCTTTTTACACATTACGGCAGGCAGATTCTACCTTTTTACACATAGCGGCAGGCAGATTCCCCATTTTTATACATAGAGGCAGGCAGATTCCCCATTTTTATACATAGCGGCAGGCAGATTCCCCATTTTTATACATAGCGGCAGGCAGATTCCCCATTTTTATACATAGCGGCAGGCAGATTCCCCATTTTTACACATTGCGGCAGGCAGATTGCCCATTTTTACATTGCGGCAGGCAGATTCCCCATTTTTACACATTGCGGCAGGCAGATTCCCCATTTTTACATTGCGGCAGGCAGATTCCCCATTTTTACATTGCGGCAGGCAGATTCCCCATTTTTACATTGCGGCAGGCAGATTCCCCATTTTTACATTGCGGCATGCAGATTCCCCATTTTTATACATAGCGGCAGGCAGTCCCCCCTTTTTACACATTGCGGCAGGCAGTCCCAACAAATAAAAAAAGAAAGAGAAAGAAAGAAAGAAAGAGAAAGAAGGAAGGAAGAATTATACTTACCCTCTCTGTTGGCTCAGGCTCCTCGGTGCAGCTTCCCGGGCAGTAGAGAAGAAGGAGGAGGGAGGTGAAGGAGGGAGCCGCAGCAGCGCTGTGTTACTGGTGGAGGCGCTGCTGCTGCTGCCCCTCTGCTTCCCTACAGGCTGTTCTCAGAGACAGCCTATAGTGAAGCAGAGGAGCAGCAGCAGCAGCGCCTCCACCAGTAACAAAGCGCTGCTGCGGCTCTCTCCTTCACTGAGAGACTGTGACCTGTTTGTATATGAGGGAGGGAGGGACGGACCCACCTCCCTCCTTTGTGTGCGGGTGGCCAGAATCGTTCCTTATGACGGGCGGATCACGGGAGCGCTGGTGTGCGGCTGCGGCATGACATACAATGAGTCATTGTGACCAGTGGCGTAACTAGAAATTTTTCTCCCCCAAGCCAAAAAATCCTGCGGGGCCCCCCCCCCCCCCCCCATACACCCCGTAATTGGCACTAGCAAAGGTAGAAAAATGCGTGCGCCGCATTGCCCGTTATACATTATGCTACACACTGCAATGCCCCTGATACATTATAGCACATACAATGTCTGTGACACGGTATGACACACACCACAATGATCCTGAGACATTATACCACATACCACAATGCCCGTGATATAGTATACAACACACCGTAATGCCTGAAACATTATGACACACACCGCAATGTCCGTGATACATTATGCCACACACCGTAATGCCCATTACACATTAAGTTCTACAGTAAGGCTTCCAATTACTTTTAAATTACCTGCTTGTTGCCAGGGGTTTCATGCACTTGGTTCCATGCACGGTGCCAGGATGTCATGCTCGTTGCCAGGGGTTTCATGCACTGGGTGTCATGCTCGTTGCTAGTGGGTAGTGCTTGTTGCTAGGGCCGTGCTCCCAGTGCCACATATGCTCCCAGTGCCAGATATTCCCCCACAGTGCCAGGTATATGCACCCAGTGCCAGATATTCTCCCACAGTGCCAGATATTCCCCCCCAGTGCCAGGTATATGCCCCCAGTGCCAGGTACATGCCCGCCCAGTGCCAGGTACATGCCCCCCCAGTGCCAGTTATATGCCCCCAGTGCCAGGTATATGCCCCCAGTGCCAGATATTCCCCCCAGTGCCTGCTTCCCCCCCAGTGCCAGGTATATGCCCCCAGTGCCGGGTATATGCCCCCAGTGCCGGGTATATGCCCTCCCAGTGCCAGATATTCTCCCACAGTGCCAGATATTCCCCCCCAGTGCCAGGTATATGCCCCCAGTGCCAGGTATATGCCCCCAGTGCCAGGTATATGCCCCCAGTGCCAGGTACATGCCCCCCCAGTGCCAGTTATATGCTCCCAGTGCCAGGTATATGCCCCCAGTGCCAGATATTCCCCCCCAGTGCCTGCTTCCCCCCCCCCCCAGTGCCAGGTATATGCCCCCAGTGCCGGGTATATGCCCCCAGTGCCAGGTATATGCCCCCCCAATGCCGGGTATATGCCCCCAGTGCCAGATATTCCCCCCCAGTGCCTGCTTCCCCCCCAGTGCCAGGTATATGCCTCCAGTGCTGGGTATATGCCTCTCCCCCAGTGCCAGGTATATGCCCCCCCCAGTGCCAGGTATATGCCCCCAGTGCCAGGTACATGCCCCCAGTGCCAGGTATATGCCCCCCCCCCCAGTGCCGGGTATATGCCCCCCCAGTGCCAGGTACATGCCCTCAGTGCCGGGTATATGCCCCCCCAGTGCCAGGTATATGTCCCCCCAGTGCCAGGTATATGTCCCCCCAGTGCCAGGTATATGTCCCCCCAGTGCCAGGTATATGTCCCCCCAGTGCCAGGTATATGTCCCCAGTGCCAGGTATATGTCCCCCCAGTGCCAGGTATATGCCGCAGTGCCTGCTCCCCCGGCCCCCCCTCCCCCCTCTATGTGTTGGAGGGACACGAGCGCATCGCGCGTCTCTCCTGTGTCCCTCCTGGCTCTCCCCCCGGCCGGTCTAATAAAGGAAGTGCCGTTCGTGAGCCAATCAGAGCTCACGAACGGCACATGCTTCCTTAGATCGGCCGGGGGAGAGCCAGGAAGGACACAGGAGAGACGCGCGATGCGCTCGTGTCCCTCCAACACATAGGGGGGGGGGGGGCCGGGGGAGCAGGCACCACAGCAGGGAGGGAGAGGAGACCGCAGATTGACATGCGGACGTTCGTCCGCATGTCAATCTGTTCTAAATGCCGGCCGGCGGCTGTGGGCCCTTCAGTGCGGCGGGGCCCCAGTGCAATGCAATGCACTGCCTGCCCCGCCAGTAGTTCCGCCCCTGGCAGTGATACTGAGCACTGATGATACTACTGAGCACTGACACTGAGCAGCATGATGCAGCACAAGACACTGTACTAGTATTAGTAATGTAGTAATACTGAGCACCAAAAGACAATGAGCAGTGATACTGAGCACTGATGATACTACTGAGCACTGACACTGAGCAGCACGATGCAGCACAAGACAGTGTACTAGTATTAGTAATGTAGTATTACTGAGCACCAAAAGACAATGAGCAGTGATACTGAGCACTGATGATACTTCTGAGCACTGACACTGAGCAGCACGATGCAGCACAAGACACTGTACTAGTATTAGTAATGTAGTATTACTGAGCACCACAATGCAGCACAAGACAATGAGCAGTGATACTGTGCACTGATGATACTACTGAGCACTGCCACTGAGCAGCACGATGCAGCACAAGACACTGTACTAATATTAGTAATGTAGTATTACTGAGCACCAAAAGACAATGGCCCTCATTCCGAGTTGTTCGCTCGCAAGCGGATTTTAGCAGATTTGCTCATGCTAAGCCGCCGCCTACTGGGAGTGAATCTTAGCATCTTAAAATTGCGAACGATGTATTCGCAATATTGCGATTACACACCTCGTAGCAGTTTCTGAGTAGCTTCAGACTTACTCGGCATCTGCGATCAGTTCAGTGCTTGTCGTTCCTGGTTTGACGTCACAAACACACCCAGCGTTCGCCCAGACACTCCCCCGTTTCTCCGGCCACACCTGCGTTTTTTCCGGAAACGGTAGCGTTTTTTCCCACACGCCCATAAAACGGCCTGTTTCCGCCCAGTAACACCCATTTCCTGTCAATCACATTGCGATCTCCAGAACGATGAAAAAGCCGTGAGTAAAATTCCTAACTGCATAGCAAATTTACTTGGCGCAGTCGCAGTGCGAACATTGCGCATGCGCATTATGCGGAAAATCGCTGCGATGCGAAGATTTTTACCGAGCGAACAACTCGGAATGAGGGCCAATGAGCAGTGATACTGAGCACTGATGATACTACTGAGCACTGACACTGAGCAGCACGATGCAGCACAGGACACTGTACTAGTATTAGTAATGTAGTATTACTGAGTACCACAATGCAGCACAAGACAATGGCCCTCATTCCGAGTTGTTCGCTCGCAAGGCGAATGTAGCAGAGTTACACACGCTAAGCCGCCGCCTACTGGGAGTGAATCTTAGCTTCTTAAAATTGCGACCGACATACGCGCAATATTGCGATTACAAACGAGTTAGCAGTTTCTGAGTAGCTTCAGACTTACTCTGCCTGTGCGATCAGTTCAGTGCTTTTCGTTCCTGGCTGACGTCATAAACACACCCAGCGTTCGCCCAGGCACTCCCACCGTTTCTCCGGCCACTCCTGCGTTTTTTCCGGAAACGGTAGCGTTTCCATTCACACGCCCCTAAAACGCCGTGCATCCGCCCAGTAACACCCATTTCCTGTCAATCACAATGCGAACGTCGGAGCGATGAAAATGCCGTGAGTAAACTTACTTTCTTCATAGTAAAGTTACTTGGCGCAGTCGCAGTGCGAACATTGCGCATGCGCACTAAGAGAATTCTCACTGCGATGCGATGAAAAACTCCGAGCGAACAACTCGGAATGAGGGCCAATGAGCAGTGATACTGAGCACTGATGATACTACTGAGAACTTACACTGAGCAGCACAAGACACTACTAGTATTAGTGAGCAGCACAAAAGCACTCTGGAATTGTCACCCCCCAGATACCACTGTGACTGGAATGATGATGACCGATGCACAGTCACAGGACACTACTACCACAGCACCCTACAGCAGCAAGATGCAGCACAAGAGAGACACTGTACTAGTATTACTGAGCAGCAATAAGCACTGATACTGAGCACTGATACTGAGAACTGACACTGAGAGAACGTAGCCACGTCCTCTCTGTACCCTCTACAATGCCCAAGTGAAAATGGCGGCGACGCGTGGCTCTTTACATGGAATCCGAATCTCGCGAGAATCCAACAGCGGGATGATGACGTTTTGCCTCGTTCAGGTTTTCCGAGTCAGGCGGGAACAACCGAGCCGGGCTTGGACCGGTGTTTCACACGTGGAGTTCGGTAGAGTTCGGTTCTCTGCGAACCGAACCCGCTCATCTCTAGTTGTAAGTTAACCTTTAAAGTCACACAAGACTACGGGGGAGATGTACTCTGCTTTTTCCTATCTAATAGACAGGGAAAAAACAGACACCCAAGCAACTTTTCAAACAATTGAATGCCACCCACTGTGTCTTGGGGATATAATTACTAAGCCTTGGATGGAGATAGAGAGGACCGAGATAAAGTACCAGCCAATCGGCTCCTGTCATTTTTCATACCCAGCCTGTGATATGGCAGTTAGGAGCTGATTGGCTGGTACTTTAACTCTGTCCACTTTATCTCCATCCCAGGCTTAGTAAAATAGACCCCTCGGTCTTATATTTGTTAGTTCTTACTGAGCATGTGTGTTAAAGATAAGCACTGGTACCAGCTAGTGACTGGTGCATATATATATATATATATATATATATATATATATGTTAGTTTTTATATATGTTAGTACTCACTGAGCATGTGTGTGAAAGATAAGCACTGGTACCAGCTAGTGACTGGTGCATATATATATATATATATATATATATATATATATATATATATATACACATATGTTAGTTTTTATATATGTTAGTACTCACTGAGCATGTGTGTGAAAGATAAGCACTGGTACCAGCTAGTGACTGGTGCATATTTGCTTAACATCTGGCAGCTACGATCAACTCTGAATCACCCCCTTTGTGTCTCTAATTTATGCAAAGTTGACTGGGAATAATATTATGTAAATAATGCCATAAACATCCCTATGCTGTCCTTCTGTAATCATAACGACAGATTTAAGACCCAATTGAGCAAGCAAGGAAAATCATTGGCTTGAGAAATATTTTCCTAAGGCTCAATATTTAATATAAGTAGGATCAAAGCCAAGAACAACATATAATTAACTGCCATCCACAAAATTATGAAACTTTCTCTCTGATGTCAATAATAAAGTAGTGTTTTGTTGAAACTGAATATGGTATGAAAATAATAGTAGATTAACCCCTTCACTACCTGACACATGTCAGTTTTGTGACCAGACCAAATTGAAGAATTTGGTATTTCAGTTAAATTGGGACTAACTATCATGTGTTACAATGTGATTTGTTTTGAAACAATCAGAACTTTTTTTGGACATAGTAACTTTAGTGTATTTGGCATATATAAGGAAAAATACGCAGAAAGAGGACACAAACCGTTATGCAGCCTTTTTACTGCAGCCCTGCTGATAGACGCCAATTTTGTGCAGTTTAACACTCATAGATATACTTTATTTTACTGTCTATGGAGGTTATAGATATCCATATTTATATGCATAACTTTCATTTCAATTGTATACATAACTTTCATTCCCTGATTTTCTTCTCTACTCTCTTCTATTTATTTATTTTAAATACTTGTTGCATAAATGTGTTGCAATTAACCAACAATATATTGTATACAACCAAAATATCCACACAAACACATACTGCATTGGGTTAAAGGTCATACTTAAAAAAAAAAAAAACAACACCCTGATTTTTATGTCATTGGGATGCAAAGAAAGACACTAAAACACTCAGCTCCATCCAGATATGATTATAAACTGAACTAGCGGATGACTAATATCCCCCATCACCACCACCACCCCCAGTGGCAAATGTAAGCTGAGCTGTGAAGACTCACAACCCCTTACTAATGCATAGTACGAGCATGTCCGCAGAGACAGATGTGGAGGCAGGCTATACTTCACAAATGCTATGTGCCTCACAGTGACTTCTTAAGGTGCATACACAGTCACACTTGCCGATAAAGTGAACAACGTCGCTCAGGAAGGATGAAAATGAGCAACGTTGTTCACTTTATCGGCAAGTGTGTATGCCGGCGACGACAAGTGATGCACGTTCTCTGGGGTCGTTAACGACCCTCGCTTTGGACTGTCGTCCAAGAGCTGCCTGCACAGCCCGGCCGTGGCGTGACGTCGCTAAGCGATGTGGTAGTCATATCGCTCAGTGTGTATGCACTGCCACCGACCGCCCAGCTCGGGAGGGGGATCACTAGGCAACGTCGCTCATACAAAGACATAATAAAGAGGGAATTGCCATCACTTTGGATTCAAGCGATGATCCAGCCCTGAATATGCTAAAGCAACTATTGGACGAAAATTCTAGTTCAATAACGGATACAAGTCTGAGTTTTACCCCCTCACCTACAAGAGCCCCATGGTAGAATGTTTATATAAGACCACGCTGGACGATTTAAAAAATCTGTGTCAGCAAGGGAAACCAATGAATAAGAAAGCCACTACCAATCTCACTAAGTGGGAAAGGAAAGCCCTGCGAGATCTTTCTAAGGATACCTCTCTGTTTTCAGGAAGGCTGACAAGGGGGGGTGGCCTGGTGGTGCAAGATAGGAAAAATTATATTGCCGAGGCAACTAGACAATTGAGTAATAATGAGTTTTATAAACAACTGACATTTGATCCAACATTAATATATTTGAGAGAATTACAACATATGTTGGATGATGCCTTGGCGGATGGAGTTATCTCCAGGGAGGAATTTAATTTTCTACATATCAAGCACCCCACTGTTCTGATCTACTATCACCTCCCGAAAATACACAAATCACCACCTGAGCGTCCCATCATCTCTGGTATAAGTTCTCTGTCATCTAATTTGTCTTTTTATGTTGACTCCTTTCTCCAACCCCGTGTCTCTACCTTGAGATCACATATCAAAGATATCACCCACTTTCTTCAGCTGATACAGGATTTTACTTGGAAAGAGACGTATGCCTTTATGACTCTAGATGTACCAAGTCTCTATACCAATATTCCACACGATTTGGGTCAAAATGCAATAGCAACTAGATTAAGAGCTGATGGTGATCTCTCGGAGAGACACAGGGTTTTCTTGTTGGATGCTATTTCCTACATTCTTCAGCACAATTATTTTCTGTTCATGGACTTTTTATTTGCAGGTGATGGGCCAAGTTATGCAAATCTATACATGGGCCTGTTTGAGGACACCCATGTGTGGGGCGGGGACTTTGGCGCAAACCTGGTCCTCTATGGCCGCCATATTGATGATCTTTTTATTATTTGGGATGGGGACCTATTATCTGCACAACATTTTGTTTCTTGTTTGAATTCTAATCACTTTAATCTCCAATTCACTCATTCCTTTCACCGGTCCACCATTAACTTCCTGGACATAACTCTAGAAGCCAGGGATGGAAAAATATACAGCTCCAATTATAATAAGGAGGTTGCCACCCATTCCTATCTGCACTATCAAAGCGCACATTATCCCCCTTGGAGGAGGAATATTCCGCGGGGACAATTCCTGCATCTAAGACGCAATTGCATGGAAGACTCCAAATTCATGGAACAAGCTGACTCCATGATGGACGCATTCAACAGTAGGGGTTATCCATATTCACCTTTTTAAAAAAAGAGATGCCTTGCTCAAACCTGATAAAATAAATAAGAAAGATAGAAGTAACAACACCAATGCTAAGCAAGAAGACTTGTCCTTTATATCCACATATAATAGTGAAAGTATGCAGATTAAGAAAATTATTTGTAAGAACTTTAAAGTTTTGAATCAAGATGCTCTACTCAGAGGCCACCTAGCAGATAGACCTAAAATATATTTTTTTAAAAAGTAGATCACTTAAAAATATACTTGCTCCCAGCTTTATTAAGAAATTGACAACATAAGAGGGCAAAGAGACCCCAAAAGATAACTGGCTACCAATTAGACCAAAGGTTTTTTTTGGTGTGGGGCCATTAGATGTACTACGTGTAAACATATGTTCAGAAAAACAACATGTCTTCATATAAAAGATGGAGAAAAGTATGAGCTCACCAGCTTTATGAATTGTGATACAACATGCATTATATACCTCTTGTCTTGTGGTTGTAACCAGAGATATGTGGATCGCACAACAAGAAGTATAAAAGTGCGGCTTATGGAACACCGCTGGAATGTTATTAATAAATACACACATATAGTGTTTCAAGACATTTTAGGGACTGCTATGGGGGTGACCCTAGTTCTCTCCATTTGGTAGCAATTGAACATGTTGAGATGACAAATAGAGGTGGGGATCGTTATAAAGCCCTATGCAAGCAGGAGCTATATTGGATGTTTAGGTTGAATACTGTATATCCGTTGGGGTTGAATGAAGCGGTTGAACTCAACTCAGTTTTGTGAACTCTCCTCTCACTTTCTTTTCCCCTTCCCTCTTCCCGCCCGCCCCCTCTCTGTTCCACAACATCATGATAATATACCATCTTTCTCTATCTCTTGAACCTTCCGGTAGCTACAAATGATATTGTATATCCCTGAGCTCTGTACAGGAGTATTCATAGCTTTGGATTCTTATATTGCGGTATAATTATTGTGGGTTATACTATTGAAGTAATACGATGCACAGTAAGGGACTAATGCAATAATAAATAAATAGAAATAAGTCTGCAAAATACGACTGATACAGAATAGGACTCATTTTATATATATATATATATATATATATATATATATATATAGCCGTAGTTCCAGTTTCCTGGGGGGCACTCTCCTTTAAACATCATCACACGAATTTTCTTAATCCATAATAGGCTTTATTCGGTCTCACAATTGGCTTTATTAAGTCGACGTTTCGGCTCTATCAATAGAGCCTTTATCAAGACAAGCCTTGCAAACAATTTTATAGTCAAGTGGTCATAACCTATACAAATAACAAATACATGAAATGAATAAATACAATCAGTCTCACGGGCCCAATCAGAGAATCACCATAGTTGTGCCAACCATATAGTCCATAAAGGAAGAGAGTGTGTCAAACAGTAATAGTACCAACAGGTAGGGGGTGTCCAATGGAAACATCTCTCTTTTATAAAGGGGTATCCAGTGCAAAGAGTATCTATTCACCCAACCATTGTGTGCCGCCAGAAGTCATATCAGTATTCACATTAACATAGAGGCGTACTTACTAAAATGAGTATAACTCAACAAAACAACACTGAGGGTGGATTCTCGGTCACTCCAGCATCTTAACCTGTTAATGAAACAACAAGTACTCTATAGCAATTTCCTAATGACGTACGAAAATATTGCCAAAAGTCACCTATATCAAATGGTGATTTCCACTTACTTCTTATAAATAGGGAAGATATCCTGGATAACTATCCATATAGAAACACCTTGGTCAATAAACCTCTGCAGAAAAGAGTAAAGTGGGGTATGCCATAAGACAAATGTCCCATCTTAATCAAAGAAAGACCTCAATCCTCATAAAAAAGGTCTGTTATACACCATAATGTCTCTTACCCCTGGAGGTCACAAATCCACGTCCATTCAGTGTGGCTGCCTATCGACCAATGCACACAGCATGCCTTATAACCATATTCAACCGGAAGTGCCATCGCCCCCACAGTGTTAACACTTCACCTCGTATTTCCACTTTGTGTAACTTTCAAAGTCCTCAATAATCTCCGCTGTACCCGCCGTCACCTCTCCACACTGCACAATATCTTCAAACTCACCAAAGACTTAAGGAAGACACGTTTTGCGGCCAGTCCGGACGGCGTGCGTGTCACCACCCGGAAGTCAGGCACCGGGTGCGTTCCACAGCCCGGAAGTCATACGCAAACGCGTATCAGATGATCCGACCTTCCCCCAACAACGGGGGCCGCTACCTAGTAACAAAACGCCAAAACCATATAGTTCACAAAACAGAGCGAGGCTGCTCACAGGATCCAAATTGTCAAGACATTCCCAGAACGGAACAACCAGAGTAAACAACAACCCCTCTATGCCTCTTTTACGTGTCAAAAGGACATATAACCATTCCATAGTAACAATACAGGTTTTCATATGGTCACAACACCCATACTTAGTTCAGTCAATGGATGATCGGATCGCACTTTTAGTCAAAATATGTAAATTCAGTCCCATTGAGTCTAGATGATATAAGGATTAGGGGATCTATCACTTCAATCTAAGTGGTAGGAAATAGATATACATAAATCATAGAAGGTCCCTAATCCCCTAGATCATCCATTGACTGAACTAAGTATGGGTGTTGTGACCATATGAAAACCTGTATTGTTACTATGGAATGGTTATATGTCCTTTTGACACGTAAAAGAGGCATAGAGGGGTTGTTGTTTACTCTGGTTGTTCCGTTCTGGGAATGTCTTGACAATTTGGATCCTGTGAGCAGCCTCGCTCTGTTTTGTGAACTATATGGTTTTGGCGTTTTGTTGCTAGGTAGCGGCCCCCGTTGTTGGGGGAAGGTTGGATCATCTGATACGCGTTTGCGTATGACTTCCGGGCTGTGGAACGCACCCGGTGCCTGACTTCCGGGTGGTGACACGCACGCCGTCCGGACTGGCCGCAAAACGTGTCTTCCTTCAGTCTTTGGTGAGTTTGAAGATATTGTGCAGTGTGGAGAGGTGACGGCGGGTACAGCGGAGATTATTGAGGACTTTGAAAGTTACACAAAGTGGAAATACGAGGTGAAGTGTTAACACTGTGGGGGCGATGGCACTTCCGGTTGAATATGGTTATAAGGCATGCTGTGTGCATTGGTCGATAGGCAGCCACACTGAATGGACGTGGATTTGTGACCTCCAGGGGTAAGAGACATTATGGTGTATAACAGACCTTTTTTATGAGGATTGAGGTCTTTCTTTGATTAAGATGGGACATTTGTCTTATGGCATACCCCACTTTACTCTTTTCTGCAGAGGTTTATTGACCAAGGTGTTTCTATATGGATAGTTATCCAGGATATCTTCCCTATTTATATGAAGTAAGTGGAAATCACCATTTGATATAGGTGACTTTTGGCAATATTTTCGTACGTCATTAGGAAATTGCTATAGAGTACTTGTTGTTTCATTAACAGGTTAAGATGCTGGAGTGACCGAGAATCCACCCTCAGTGTTGTTTTGTTGAGTTATACTCATTTTAGTAAGTACGCCTCTATGTTAATGTGAATACTGATATGACTTCTGGCGGCACACAATGGTTGGGTGAATAGATACTCTTTGCACTGGATACCCCTTTATAAAAGAGAGATGTTTCCATTGGACACCCCCTACCTGTTGGTACTATTACTGTTTGACACACCCTCTTCCTTTATGGACTATATGGTTGGCACAACTATGGTGATTCTCTGATTGGGCCCGTGAGACTGATTGTATTTATTCATTTCATGTATTTGTTATTTGTATAGGTTATGACCACTTGACTATAAAATTGTTTGCAAGGCTTGTCTTGATAAAGGCTCTATTGATAGAGCCGAAACGTCGACTTAATAAAGCCAATTGTGAGACCGAATAAAGCCTATTATGGATTAAGAAAATTCGTGTGATGATGTTTAAAGGAGAGTGCCCCCCAGGAAACTGGAACTACGGCTACATATGTTGATCTACAGGGATTCTGTGGATTCTACTGGGTGCACCCCATAGTTGATGATATACGGACGTGAGTGCAGGACTTCCATGGAGATATATATATATATATATATACATATAAGACCAAAAATCCCTGCACTCTCACACAGCTCAGCCAACTACTGGGGTGCCAATCAGAGTCCGACCCACACAGAGGTGGGACCCATAGTACAATACAGGATGAACCACAAAGTGGAACAGATAGCACTCACCAGATTTCAAATCAAAAATTCAGCAAAAAGAATATTTAATGTAAATGGTAATCTCACAGTTCAAAGGTAATGTCCATATTTATCCGACGTTTCGGTCCAAACCAGGACCTTTGTCAAGGATTCACAGCTTTGTCAAACCAGTCAGCATCACAGCAAAGTCAATATAATAGGTACTGGAGTCTGGAGATGATGTCTCACCGGCCCCTGTTATATAGCCAGCATAATTGGCGTGTTTGGCGCCTGGATCCACCCCCACTAGCGCAGGAAGTGGGGTGGAACGCATTGGTTGAACGCAGACGTCACTTCCGCCATTGCCGGAAGTGAGTTGGGTCCGCAATATCAAAGGGAGTCATCGAGCGCCCCGTGCTGCACAATCAGGAAGTGGGTAGTGTGTTGGAACGCAAACGTCACATCCGTTTTCACCGGAAGTGCGTTGCGCCCAACTCATGTCGAGTGAATATCGCGGGCACGCAGTGGAGCGCAACCCGGAAGCGGGGACAGGCATCTGGTGGAGCGCACAGTGTCACTCCCGGTGTTGCCGGAAATGAGCCGCGTCCGTCCACTTAACAACATAGTTGTACACACAATTTGCTGTAATCATGGAAAAATGCCTCACACGAGCCTGTTAGTTATATAATACCCAGCTTATGGTTGGTTGGTTAACCAGAGGGTAATATATAACTAACAGGCTCGTGTGAGGCATTTTTCCATCATTACAGCAAGTTGTGTGTACAACTATGTTGTTAAGTGGACGGACGCGGCTCATTTGCGGCAACACCGGGAGTGACGCTGTGCACTCCACCAGATGCCTGTCCCCGCTTCCGGGTTGCGCTCCACGGCGCGCCCGCGATATTCACTCGACATGAGTTGGGCGCAACGCACTTCCGATGAAAACGGATGTGACGTTTGCGTTCCAACACACTACCCACTTCCTGATTGTGCAGCACGGGGCGCTCGATGACTCCCTTTGATATTGCGGACCCAACTCACTTCCGGCAATGGCGGAAGTGACGTCTGCGTTCCACCAATGCGTTCCACCCCACTTCCTGCTCTAGTGGGGGTGGATCCAGGCGCCAAACACGCCAATTATGCTGGCTATATAACAGGGGCCGGTGAGACATCATCTCCAGACTCCAGTACCTATTATATTGACTTTGCTGCGATGATGACTGGTTTGACAAAGCTGTGAATCCTTGACAAAGGTCCTGGTTTGGACCGAAACGTCGGATAAATATGGACATTACCTTTGAACTGTGAGATTACCATTTACATTAAATATTCTTTTTGCTGAATTTTTGATTTGAAATCTGGTGAGTGCTATCTGTTCCACTTTGTGGTTCATCCTGTATTATATATTTCTCTGACGTCCTAGTGGATGCTGGGAACTCCGAAAGGACCATGGGGAATAGCGGGCTCCGAAGGAGGCTGGGCACTCTAGAAAGATTTATGACTGCCTGGTGTGCACTGGCTCCTCCCACTATGACCCTCCTCCAAGCCTCAGTTAGATCTTGTGCCCGGCCGAGGTTGGATGCACACTAGGGGCTCTCCTGAGCCTCTAGAAAGAAAGTATAAATTAGGTTTTTTATTTTCAGTGAGACCTGCTGGCAACAGGCTCACTGCAGCGAGGGACTAAGGGGAGAAGAAGCGAACTCGCCTGCTTGCAGCCGGATTGGGCTTCTTAGGCTACTGGACACCATTAGCTCCAGAGGGATCGACCGCAGGCCCAGTCCTTGGTGTTCGGTCCCGGAGCCGCGCCGCCGTCCCCCTTACAGAGCCAGAAGCAAGAAGAGGTCCGGAAAATCGGCGGCAGAAGACATCAGTCTTCACCAAGGTAGCGCACAGCACTGCAGCTGTGCGCCATTGCTCCTCATACACACTTCATACTCCGGTCACTGAGGGTGCAGGGCGCTTGGGGGGGGCGCCCTGAGCAGCAATAAAAACACCTTGGCTGGCAAAAATACCACAATATATAGCCCCAGAGGCTATATATGTGGTAAATACCCCTGCCAGAATCCAGAAAAAAGCGGGAGAATAGGCCGCGGAAAAGGGGCGGAGCTATCTCCCTCAGACACACTGGCGCCATTTTCTCTTCACAGTGCAGCTGGAAGAAAGCTCCCCAGGCTCTCCCCTGTAGTTTTCAGGCTCAAAGGGTTAAAAAGAGGGGGGGGCACTAAATTTAGGCGCAATATTGTATATACAAGCAGCTATGGGGGAAAATTCACTCAGTTATAGTGTTAATCCCCACATTATATAGCGCTCTGGTGTGTGCTGGCATACTCTCTCTCTGTCTCCCCAAAGGGCTTTGTGGGGTCCTGTCCTCAGTCAGAGCATTCCCTGTGTGTGTGCGGTGTGTCGGTACAGCTGTGTCGACATGTTTGAGGAGGAGGCTTATATAGTGACGGAGCAGATGCCGATAAATGTGATGTCGCCCCCTGTGGGGCCGACACCAGAGTGGATGGTTAGGTGAAAGGTATTAACAGACAGTGTCAACTCCTTACATAAAAGGGTGGATGACGTAACAGCTGTGGGACAGCCGGCTTCTCAGCCCGCGCCTGCCCAGGCGTCTCAAAGGCCATCAGGGGCTCAAAAACGCCCGCTCATTCAGATGGCAGACACAGATGTCGACACGGAGTCTGACTCCAGTGTCGACAAGGTTGAGACATATACACAATCCACTAGGAACATCCGTGACTTGATCCCGGCAATAAAAAATGTGTTACACATTTCTGACATTAACCTCTAAAAATGGGTTTTTATGTTTGGGGAGAAAAAGCAGGCAGTGTTTTGTTCCCCCATCAGATGAATGAATGAAGTGTGTGAAAAGCGTGGGTTCCCCCTGATAAGAAACTGGTAATTTCTAAAAAGTTACTGATGGCGTACCTTTTCCCGCCAGAGGATAAGTTACGCTGGGAGATATCCCCTAGGGTGGATAAGGCGCTCACACGGTTGTCAAAATAGGTGGCACTGCCGTTTTAGGAATGGCCACTTTGAAGGTACCTGTTGATAAAAAGCAGGAGGCTATCCTGAAGTCTGTTTTTACACACTCAGGTACTAGACTGAAACCTGCAGAGCGTGCTGCTGCAGCGTGGTCGGTGACCCTGTCAAACATACTAGTTTGCTAACATGAGAACATATTAAAGACGTCGTCTTATATATGAGGGATGCACAGAGGGATATTTTGCCGGCTGGCATCCAAAATGAATGTAATGTCCATTCTGTCAGGAGGGTATTAGAGACCTGTCACTGGACAGGTGATGCTGACTTTAAAAGGCGCATAGAGATTCTGCCTTATAATGGTGAGGAATTATTTGGGGATGGTCTCTGGGACCTCGTATCCGCAGCAACAGCTGGGAAGAAATATTTTTACCTCAGTTTTCCTCACAGACTAAGAAAGCACTGTATTATCAGGTACAGTCCTTTCGGCTTCAGAAAAGCAAGCGGGTCAAAGGCGCTTCCTTTCTGTACAGAGACAAGGGAAGAGGAAAAAAGCTGCACCAGTCAGCCTGTTCCCAGAATCATAATTCTTCTCTCGCTTCCTCTGAGTCCACAGCATGACGCGGGGGCTCCACAGGTGTAGCCAGGTACGGTGGGGGGCCGTCTCAAAAATTTCAGCGATCAGTGGGCTCGCTCACAGGTGGATCCCTGTTTCATTCAAGTAGTATTTCAGGGGTACAAGCTGGAATTCGAGATGTCTTCCCCCCGCCGTTTCCTCAAATATGCCTTGCCGACAACTCCCTCAGGCAGGGAGGCTGTGCTAGAGGCAATTAATAAGCTGTATTCCCATCAGGTAATACTTAAGGTGCCCCTACTTCAACAAGGACGGGGTTACTATTCCACACGGTTTGGGGTACCGAAACCGCATGGTTCGGTGTGACCCTTTTTTATATTAAAATCCTTGAACACATACATAAAAAAATTCAAGTTCAAGATGGAATCGCTCAGGGCGGTTATTGCAAGCCTGGACGAGGGGGATTACATGGTATCCTGGAACATCAAGGATGCTTACCTGCATTTCCCCATTTACTATCCTCGCCAGGAGTACCTCAGATTTGTGGTACAGGATTACCATTACCAAGTCCAGACTCTGCCGTTTGGACTGTATATGGCACCGAGGGTGTTACCAAGGTAATGGCCGGAATGATGATACTCCTTCGAAAAAGGGGAGTTTTTAATGATCCCGTACTTGGACAATCTCCTTATAAGGGCGAGGTCCAAGGAGCAGTTGCTAGTCGGGGTAGCACTATTTTGGAAAGTGCTACAACAGCACGGTTGGATTCTAAACAGTCCAAAGACACAGCTGTTTCCTACGACACGTCTACTGTTCCTGGGGATGGTTCTGGACACAGACCAGAAATAAGTGTTTCTCCCGGAGGAGAAAGCCAAGGAGCTGTCATCTCTAGTCAGAGACCTCCTGAAGCCAAAACAGTTATCGGTGCATCATTGCACGCGAGTCCTGGGAAAAATGATAGCTTCCTACGAAGCAATCCCATTCGGCAGGTTCCATGCAAGAACTTTTCAGGGGGACCTGTTAGACAAGTGGTCCGGATCACATCTTCAGATGCATCGGCTGATAACCCTGTCTCCAAGGACCAGGGTATCTCTACTGTAGTGGCTGCAGAGTGCCCATCTTCAAGAGGGCCGCAGGTTCGACATACAGGACTAGGTCCTAGTGACCATGGATGCCAGCCTTTGAGGCTGGGGGGCAGTCACACAGGGAAGAAGCTTCCAGGGACTTTGGTCAAGTAAGGTGACTTCCCTACATAAATATTCTGGAACTGAGGGCCATTTACAATGCCCTGAGTCAGGCAAGGCCTCTGCTTCAAAACCGGCCGGTCCTGATCCAATCAGACAACATCACGGCAGTCGCCCATGTAAACCAACAGGGCGGCACAAGAAGCAGGATGGCGATGGCAGAAGCCACAAGGATTCTCCGATGGGCGGAAAATCATGTGTTAGCACTGTCAGCAGTGTTCATTCCCAGGGTGGACAACTGGGAAGCAGATCTTCTCAGCAGACACGATTTCCACCCGGGAGAGTGGGGACTTCATCCAGAAGTCTTCCAAAGGATTGTACACCATTGGGAAAGGCCACAGGTGGACATGAAGGCGTCCCGCCTCAACAAAAAGCTATAAAAGATATTGCGCCAGGTCAAGGGACCTTCAGGCGATAGTTGTGGACGCTCTGGTAACACCGTGGGTGTACCAGTCGGTTTATGTGTTCCCCCCTCTGCCTCTCATACCAAAGGTACTGAGAATAATAAGAAGGCGAGGAGTAAGAACGATACTCGTGGTTCCGGATTGGCCAAGAAGAGCCTGGTACCCAGAACTTCAAGAAATTATATCAGAGGACCCATGGCCTCTACCGCTCAGACAGGACCTGCTGCAGCAGGGGCCCTGTCTGTTCCAAGACTTACCGCGGCTACGTTTTGATGGCATGGCGGTTGAACGCCGGATCCTAAAGGAAAAGGGCATTCCGGAGGAAGTCATTCCTACGCTGATTCAAGCCAGGAAAGATGTAACTGCAAAACATTATCACCGCATATGTCGGAAATATGTTGCTTGGTGTGAGGCCACAAAAGGCCCCAACAGAGGAATTTCAACTAGGTCGATTTCTGCATTTCCTACAAGCAGGAGTGTCTATGGGCCTAAAATTAGGCTCCATTAAGATACAGATCTCGGCTCTGTCGATTTTCTTCCAGAAAGAATTAACTTCAGTACCTGAAGTTCAGACATTGTAAAAGGAGTGCTGCATATTCAGCCCCCGGTTGTGCCTCCAGTGGCACCTTGGGATCTCAACGTGGTGTTGAGTTTCTTAAAATCACATTGGTTTGAACCACTAAAAACCGTGGATCTAAAATATCTCACGCGGCAAGTGGTCATGTTATTGACCTTGGCTTCGGCCAGGCGTGTATCAGAATTGGCGGCTTTGTCATATAAATGTCCTTATCTGATTTTCCATATGGAGAGGGCAGAATTGAGGACTCGTCCCCAGTTTCTCCCTAAGGTGGTATCAGTTTTTCACTTGAACCAACCTATTGTGGTGCCTGCGGCTACTAGGGACTTGGAGGATTCCAAGTTACTGGACGTAGTAAGGGCCTTGAAAAATTATGTTTCCAGGACGGCTAGAGTCAAGAAAATTGACTCGCTATTTATCCTGTATGCACCCAACAGGCTGGGTGCTCCTGCTTCTAAGCAGACTATCGCTCGCTGGATCTGTGACACGATTCAGCAGGCGCATTCTGCGGCTGGACTGCCGCATCCTAAATCAGTGAAAGCCCATTCCACAGGGAAGGTGGGCTCATCTTGGGCGGCTGCCCGAGAGGTCTCGGCTTTACAACTTTGCCGAGCTGTTACTTGGTCAGGGGCAAACACGTTTGCAAAATTCTACAAATTTGATACCCTGGCTGAGGAGGACCTTGAGTTCTCTCATTCGGTGCTGCAGAGTCATCCGCACTCTCCCGCCCGTTTGGGAGCTTTGGTATAATCCCCATGGTCCTTTCGGAGTTCCCAGCATCCACTAGGACGTCAGAGAAAATAAGATTTTACTCACCGGTAAATCTATTTCTCGTAGTCCGTAGTGGATGCTGGGCGCCCATCCCAAGTGCGGATTGTCTGCAATACTTGTAAATAGTTATTGCTAACTAAAGGGTTATTGTTGAGCCATCTGTTGAGAGGCTCAGTTGTTTTCATACTGTCAAACTGGATATAGTATCACGAGTTGTACGGTGTGATTGGTGTGGCTGGTATGAGTCTTACCCGGGATTCAAAATCCTTCCTTATTATGTCAGCTCGTCCGGGCACAGTGTCCTAACTGAGGCTTGGAGGAGGGTCATAGTGGGAGGAGCCAGTGCACACCAGGCAGTCATAAATCTTTCTAGAGTGCCCAGCCTCCTTCGGAGCCCGCTATTCCCCATGGTCCTTTCGGAGTTCCCAGCATCCACTACGGACTACGAGAAATAGATTTACCGGTGAGTAAAATCTTATTATATATGTTACTTATTCTACGTGAATTATATAATAGAACCATTACCCTAAGTTTGGTGATGAGACTATAAATAATGTAATAAATGTATTTATCATTTTATGCTCCATTCCTCCCTGGTTGGCACAGTGGTTGGCAGGTTTATGTATGCACCGCCGCGAGTGGCCTCCGGGGGGCGATGACTTACTATAGTTAATGTTACCTTTCCGAGACAGCGCGTAAGGTTACATGTTGCCCCGGAAACCCAGTGTGTTTCCCATTGCGTCACTGTATGTGCGCCCGGACGCGGCAGAGTGACGCGGTGCTTGTGTTCCAGGAAGCCGCATTGCCCTCAGTGCGCGTCCGGGCGCGATTAAGTGATGCGATGGGACCTGATCCCGCCTGGTGCACTGGTCCAGATGGAAGCTGCTCTGTAGTAATGATGGGGCGGGGACTTTGCCTTAGGGACGGTCTGAATATGCGGACCTTACCTCCACTTGTGTCTACATTGTTGTGATGATTAAAAAGAATCAGGTACCACTCTATGTATTCTATTAGACATACCTCTACCTGAGAAACAGTGGTCATGTGACTGAATCATATATATATATATATATATATATGATATATATGTAGTTTACTAATATGTAGACTACATATAGGATTGTATAATTGAATGAGGTTTATTATAAATATTATGGACTGTCATTATTTGGTCACTCTATGAGATGGTCAGAATCAATCACATATGCAAATGAGCAGCCATATTGTTTGGGTATATAAATCCTTATCAGCAGCACTGTGAGCATTGTGAGCAGAAACGCGTTGGTCATAGCTGCTGTGTGTGTCTACTCCCATGGACTTACAATAACAGAAGACTTGCAGACCTGGACCAAGTCCCCATTTTTGCAACATTCAGACCTTGCTGGAGGGAACTCCCTTACCGTGGCTACTCTTCTGCACTTTTTCCATCAAGGGACTGCTACTTGTGGGACGCTGAACTGCTTAAACGCCTTGAACTCATCCTTGGTAACTATTATGCATGGTTGTTGATTACACAGGTCCACACGAGATTCAAAGGGGACTGTATTTAAGGAACAGGTCATTTGAACTCTTCTTGATTCACATGTCCTTCAGCTGGGAGCAGCACTACATACAATCATTTTTATCGGATTTTATTGTGTATATCTTGTCTTTTTATTTTTGTTTTTAACTCGTTACATTGTAATTTTGCTCTAAATTATTAAATATGTGTATTGCAATGACCTACTCATCCGTGACCTATTAAGCGCTACATGTTCTATTGTTCACATATCCTATTTGGGGTCTGACCAACCTCTTTTTTGTTTAGCTGCTGTGTGGAACCTCCTTATCTAGTGCCAGGAGTTGATTACCCTATGGGTCATTTTCCTCTCTATTGCATTTACAATGTCGCTCATAGAGCACATCGCCTAGTGTGTACCCACCTTTACACTCTAAACAGCTTTTGGTTTGTCACATCTTCCCACCCAACAGTACTTTATAAAAATGAAGGGTGAGAAAAACAAAGAAAAAAGATGAAAAATAGAAATAGAGAGGTAGGGATAACAACAATCCGGCAAGATGGCTGCCAGGATCACCATCTGTCCTTTATATGTTACATATATGTTGAAAACCCATATTTGCCTACTTTTGATACAGCATTTCAGGGAGATTGTTACGGTAACACCTCTAAAGGCCCGTACACACTGGTCGATATATCGGCCGTTCTCTTGAACGGCCGATATATCGCGAGACCGTCGGCCAGTGTGTACGGCCGATACGTCTGTGAACTCCGTCGTTCACAGACGTATCGCGTCGGCCCCGCAGCACAGCCGACGGCCAATATATCTACCGATATATTGGCGCGTCGCTGTGTGTGTACGGGGCGGTCGGCCGACCGCCCGTACACATGCTGCGGCGGCCGGCGGTGATTGACAGCTGAACTGGGCAGGCGTGTGTACACGCCCGCCCAGTTCATGACGTTAGTCCCCGACGGATCGAGCATTGTGTATGCTGAACACACTGCTCGATCCGTCCATAGATATATCTGCAGATCAATTGATCTGCAGATATATCTACTAGTGTGTACCCACCTTAAGCCTGGACGTGTACGGCTACATTTGAGAGGTGTGTCATAAATATGACTTACATCCAAATGTTAATGAGCCCCAAAGCAGTTAGTAAGAACTACATGTTAATGCAAAGACACTGAGACTTTTCACGGCATGCTCATGTATTGTGTTTTACAAGAGGTTTCATATAAGAAGTGCATGTAGCCATAGGGATCATTGTGACTATAGTCAATGCAGGGAAATGGCACTGATGACACTGTTTGAATGTCTATATCCCAAGAATATAACAGCTACATAATGGTGGTAAGATGCAATCAGAGAGATTCCTAGACTCTTCAGGGAGATTGCTATTATTTCAGGGAGTCTCCCTCACAATCAGGGAGCATGGCAAGTACTGTATGAGAAAAAGATCTGCTGTACTTAGCACAGCACTCTATATTAAAATGCTGTGCAAGTTCTCAATATATGCATCTACCTGTCCCCACATTACAATATTATAATTGGGCTCTCTATCACCCACTCCTGTTTCAAATGTGGCCAGTCATAGGCCATTGTTTATGGTCATGTCCGCTAATTTGTAGATTCGTAGATTCTGGTTGTAAGTGCTCAATTACTCCAGAGACCATTTCCAGATACTGTTTGGCTTTAACCACTGAATGGGCTCTATTTGGCATTTCCAATAGAGGGCATCAAATTCCAAAGGGAGGCAGATGGCTATTACTGGTGGTCAACACTAATTTCAAAGGGAGGCAGATGGCTGTTACTAGCGGCCTATTCTGCAGGCGTGGATTCATCCTGAGACCCCCACATTACCTTTTAAAAATTAAATTGTTTTACCTCTTTCATATGGCATGGGTGAAGGTGGTGCAAGAAAAGGAGGCCATACCGATTTGTTTTTTAAATGTGGGAGAGTTTCATTGTGACCCTCTCCACAGATATTCAGAATTCCTTATTTAACACTTCCTGGTATTTTCTGCAGATGGTTAAGGGGATCCTCTAATTTCATTATAATTGTGGGGGGGGGGGGGGGGGAAAGTGAGCGAACTTTATTTTGTTAAGTCCCAATTTGATTTAATTGTAACTTTTGTGTACTTGTTTGTTGTCGTCTGTTGGACCTACTAATGATTGCTTTTTTTTCTGACTGAATGACCATATGTCCAATATGTCATCTATCAATATAACATTCATGCTCAATTGGTCCATTGTATTCACACCATGTTGGCTTTACTGTTTGTGAATATGTATACATTATGCTGCATTATGTTCACTGTACTACATTTTATACATTGCTTCAATAGAAAAAGATATATTGAAAAAATGGAGTTCAAGTAAAAGCCAGGAATTGCTTCATAAGACTGAAACTGTTATCACTCAATGTTATAGAAGCAGCGCGGTGTAGCATCAGCACCTGCAGATCCCGCGGTGGCTTGGGCGCTGGCACTGATGCTCCCATGCCAAAGAATTTTTTGGAGCAGGTGGGAGCAAATGTATAGTTACGCCACTGGAAGCAGGTCCTGCATGTGAAACCCTGGTGTATGCAATGTGCATCAAATGCACAGGATACAGACACCACAGTAAATGAAAAGCCAACAGCAAGATGCAACAATGACCAATGACCAAGCAGGAAAGTGCAAAATTGTAAGAACTGCAGAATATTCTACTTATTACGCATTGGGCTGCAATATTTTAGATGTTTCTCTGGGGCATTTTGGCCTTAAATACTTCCTCCAGGAATTCACTTATTGTCTTTGTCTTCTACCTTAGTATATCCCAGCCACATCACATAACAGCATTAATTGACACTGCTGCATCCCAGTTATATAAGCTATATATTTAGTGGAACACCATTCTAAAAATAGTAAAGCAAAAGTTGACTCAAAAATTGTATCAAATGAACTTTGCACAATGGTTTTTTTTTGCCTCAACACTTTGCACAGTATTTTACCACAATCTCATTCCCCCCCCCCCAAGTAACTTATATTGGTGACAATGTAATTTTCTGTTTAGTAAAGGCAGGGCCGTAACTAGGGGGGGGGGGGGGGGGGGGTGGCGTCATTGTGCCCCGGGTGCAGGATTTGAGTGGGCGCCAAGGAGTTACAGAGGAGCAAGGTTTTTGTTTTTTTTACTGGCAGTGCTGTGCTGCTCCAGTGAGACAGCTCCCAGGGCAATGCATGTGACCCACCTGTCTGCCCACAGCTGGCTCCCGACGCTTTGCGGGTGAGCTCCAGTATCTGGGATCTCTCCTATGTCGGCTACTGTCTTAAACTCTCTTCTTTGCCATGCAGTGATGTGACTAGCGTGTGGTGTACTGTACAAGCTATAGAAGCACACAGTGCTCCCAGTTAGCAGTATAGACCTCCGCTTTGCCTCCCAGATGGGGGATTTGGGTGTAGCTTATAGGGTGGTGTAGTGCAGTGATGTAGTGTACCAGATAGGGTATGTAGTGTAGTAGTGTATTGCAGTATATAGGGGCATGTAGTGCACTTATGTGGTGTAGCATTTAGGGGGATGTAGCGTAGTGATGTAATGTGGCATATAGTGTAGTGCAGTGCAGAGGGGCATGTAGTGTAGTGTTGTAGTTCAGCGTGTAGGGGATGTAGTATACATAGTGATGTAGTGCAGTGGATAGAGGAATGTAGTGCATTGATGAAGTGTTATGATATAGGTGCAGGGGTGGGGAACCTCCGGCCCGCGGGGCCCGCGAAGCCGTTTGCTCCGGCCCACCCGCTTCTCTGTGAGACACGCCGCCACTCAGTCCGGCGCAGCGTGTCTCAGCTGTCAGGACAGGGGACTCAGGAGGAGAGTGCGGCGGATGGCGGCGGCGGCGGCGCGTAGGACTAGAAACCAGCCGCCGGTTTGTGAACCAATCAGAGCTCGCGGACCGGCAGCCAATCAGGAGCCGCGGCTGCCGGTCCGCGAGCTCTGATTGGCTCTCGAACCGGCGGCTGGTTTCAAGTCCTACACGCCGCCGCCCAACATAGCCGCGCTCTCCTCCGAAAGAAGCAGCGGTAAGCAGCGCGGGGACGGGGGGGGACAGGGGGGCATCTGTATACCTGACACTGTGAGGGGCAATTGTATACCTGGCACTGTGGGGGGCATCTGTATACCTGGCACTGTGGGGGGCATCTGTATACCTGGCACTGTGGGGGGCATCTGTATACCTGGCACTGTGAGGGGCATTTGTATACCTGGCACTGTGAGGGGCATTTGTATACCTGGCACTGTGGGGGCATCTGTATACCTGGCACTGTGGGGGGGGGGGATCTGTATACCTGGCACTGTAGGGGCATCTGTATACCTGGCACTGTAAGGGGCATTTGTATACCTGGCACTGTGGGGGCATCTGTATACCTGGCACTGTGAGGGGCATTTGTATACCTGGCACTGTGGGGGCATCTGTATACCTGGCACTGTGGGGGCATCTGTATACTGGGGCATCTGTATACCTGGCACTGTGGGGGGCATCTGTATACCTGGCACTGTGGGGGCATCTGTATACCTGGCACTGTGAGGGGCATTTGTATACCTGGCACTGTGAGGGGGCATTTGTATACCTGGCACTGTGGGGGCATTTGTATACCTGGCACTGTACTATTGGGGGCATATGTGTATCACGTCCCATTTTAATTGGCCACACCCATTTTTTTGGTACGCGCGCCTCCGGCGCGCACACACAGTGCCTCTAAGGGGCAGACCTACTGGGGGGCAGGGTAATTTTTTAAGTTGAGAATTTTTGTATGGCCCCCGAAGGATTTTATAAATATCCAAATGGCCCTCGGTAGAAAAAAGGTTCCCCACACCTGATATAGTGCAAAGTATGGGGACACACAGAGGAGCATGTAGTTGAACATGCTGCCAGGGCATGTGACGCATAGGGCATTTGAGGCACACAGGGGATATTGTCCAGCAATATCCCCTTTTTTCAAAACTTTTGATAATCTGATTATTTTAGTCTGATAGGGTTTTTTTATTTTTTTATTTTATATATATATATATATATATATATATATATATATAATATATAATATATATATACTGCTCAAAAAAAATAAAGGGAACACTTAAACCACACAATGTAATTCCAAGTCAATCACACTTCTGTGAAAATCAAACTGTCCACTTAGGAAGCAACACTGATTGACAATCAATTTCACATGCTGTTGTGCAAATGGAATAGACAACAGGTGGGAATTATAGGCAATTAGCAATACACCCCCAATAAAGGAGTTGTTCTGCAGGTGGTGACCACAGACCACTTCTCAGCTCCTATGCTTTCTGGCTGATGTTTTGGTCACTTTTGAAAGCTGGCGGTGCTTTCACTCTAGTGGTATCATGAGACTGAGTCTACAACCCACACAAGTGGCTCACAGGATGGCACATCAATGCGAGCTATGGCAAGAAGGCTTGCTGTGTCTGTCAGCGTAGTGTCCAGAGCATGGAGGCGCTACCAGGAGACAGGCCAGTACATCAGGAGATGTAGAGGAGGCCGTAGGAGGGCAACAACCCAGCAGCAGGAACGCTACCTCCGCCTTTGTGCAAGGAGGAACAGGAGGAGCACTGCCAGAGCCCTGCAAAATGACCTCCAGCAAGCCACAAATGTGCATGTGTCTACTCAAACGATTAGAAACAGACTCCATGAGGGTGGTATGAGGGCCCGACGTCCACAGGTGGGGGGTTGTGCTTACAGCCCAACACCGTGCAGGACGTTTGGCATTTGCCAGAGAACACCAAGATTGGCAAATTCACCACTGGCGCCCTGTGCTCTTCACAGATGAAAGCAAGTTCTCACTCAGCACATGTGACAGAGTCTGGAGACGCCAAAGAGAACGTTCTGCTGCCTGCAACATCCTCCAGCATGACCGGTTTGGCAGTGGGTCAGTAATGGTGTGGGGTGGCATTTCTTTGGGGGGCCGCACAGCCCTCCATGTGCTCGCTAGAGGTAGCCTGACTGCCATTAGGTACCGAGATGAGATCCTCAGACCCCTTGTGAGACTATATGCTGGTGCAGTTGGCCCTGGGTTCCTCCTAATGCAAAACAATGCTAGACATCATGTGTCTGGAGTGTGTCAGCAGTTCCTGCAAGACAAAGGCATTGATGCTATGGACTGGCCCGCCCGTTCCCCAGACCTGAATCCAATAGAGCACATCTGGGACATCATGTCTCGCTCCATCCACCAACGCCATGTTGCATCACAGACTGTCCAGGAGTTGGTGGATGCTTTAGTCCAGGTCTGGGAGGAGATCCCTCAGGAGACCATCCGCCACCTCATCAGGAGCATGCCCAGGCGTTGTAGGGAGGTCCTACAGGCACGTGGAGGCCACACACACTACTGAGCCTCATTTTAACTTGTTTTAAGGACATTACATCAAAGTTGGATCAGCCTGTAGTGTGTTTTTCCACTTTAATTTTGAGTGTGACTCCAAATCCAGACCTCCATGGGTTAATAAATTTGATTTCCATTAATAATTTCTGTGTGATTTTGTTGTCAGCACATTCAACTATGTAAAGAACAAAGTATTTAATAAGAATATTTCATTCATTCAGATCTAGGATGTGTTATTTTAGTGTTCCCTTTATTTTTTTGAGCAGTGTATATATATATATATATATAATTTTTCTTTTCTTTTTTTTTTTTTTTTTTTTGGGGGGGGGGGGGGGGGGGGGGGGGGCGCGCCAAATTACTGCCTTGCCCCGGGTGACGAAAATCCTAGTTTCGGCCCTGGCAAAGGTACCACACTTCTTCATCTGCAACAATTCATCAAACATAAGGGGGTAATCAGAGGTGGGAGCAATGTCAGAAAAATTGTAAGAGGTCGAACAGTAGTGCACTGTGCCTGCGTAAACTTTCATTATGATTGACAGGGAATGGGCTTTCGTAGGCGACAACGTGATGTTGGGGGGGAGTGGAGCAGGAAACATAGTCGTGGCATGGCCATTTTGGGGCGGGCCGGTGATATCGCCTGCATTTTCTGTGATTGGAAACGTGTACCTGCCTACGCTAATTCTAGATTCTGCGATGTGATCGCAAGGAGAGAGAATTGACTGCATAGGAAAGGAAAGAGTTAAACATCTGGTGAGGGGTGGACCTAGCTGTTGAGGAAAGTACAGCCCTTTTTTGAAGGGGAGGGTTTGATATATATAGGGAAGGTGAGGCCATTTTAGCTCTCTCTTGTATTGATTTGCCTTGGTGAGTGCTGCAGTGCAGACATTAATTTGTTTCACACATATTTGGTGCTGTTTTTTGTGTGTGCACTTCTGCCTGTGCCATTTTAAGCATTTAATTATGTCTGCCCGCCCTCACCGTTCCGCTGGGCCCCCAGCTCGGTACCGCGGTTCTAGCAATGGAGCTGGGCCAGGGGAAGGGGTGGTTGGCCTGGGGGACGGGGCCCCGTCCCCCGGGGCCTCCACGAGTGCGGGCAGGAGTCAGTGGCGGCGTCGGGCGCCCGCGGGCGCGCGCATGCGCGCCGCGGAGGGCGCCAGGTTGTGCGGACGGACCCGGCCTCTATCTCTCCCCCCTTGCCGCGGCCGGGTGGAAGTGCCGGGCGGGGGGAGAGGGCCGGACGGGGGTCGGTTGTTCGCCGCGCGGGGCCTGTATCAGAGCCTCGCGCGGCGGCAGTAAGTGATGCGGCGGCCGGGAGCTCTATGGCGGGAGGCAGTGGAACGCGCGCACGCGCCCACCGCGGGTGACGCCAGCCGCGCACGGGAGCGCGCAGGGGCGCCAGCAGCATTTCTGTCCCCTCTCGTAGCTCCCCGGCGGCCGGAATCCGGCAGGAACCGGGAGGGGGAGATGGACAGGGGAGTGTAGCGCAGGCATGTGGAAGGCAGCGCTGGGCAGGAGCGGGCAAGGCCGGCACACAGGGACACGGCAGTGCGCGGTGCTGGGGCGCGTGCACGGAGTGCGCACGTGCCCACCGCGGGCGGGGCTGTGCGCGCGCAGCAGCGCCGCGGTCCTCCCTGTCTCCCCAAAATACTCCAACGGAGCCGGAATACAGCGGCTTTCGGGGGAGGAGGGGCGACAGGGAATGGGTTGGTGGCCGCAGGGCCGCGGCACGCGCTGTGTGGCAGGGCGGCGGCTCCTCCCCAGCTCCGATTTGCAAGGGGAGGAGGTGTTTTCTGATGGGGAAAGGGAGGGCTCCGACAGGGGTGCCCTCGCTTTCCCGCTGGGGCGGCGGGCGGCGGATGCCCGGGTCACGACCGTCGGGCGCCGGGCGTGGGATCGCGCCCGGGCGCTGGCCGGGGGTCCTTCAGGGTCCGTTGCCGGTTTTCGCGGCGGTCGGAACCCTCCCGGGGCGCTGGCGTCGGCCCTGGCCACAGTGGTGGAGGCATTGGGGCCGCTAGCCGCGGTGGCCTCCCCGAGGGCGGCAGCAAGTTCAGGCGCGTCTGCGGAGGCAGGCGGGTCCGGCAGGCGGAGGGCCTCAGCGGCGCAGCGGGTGGCACGCGCCTGCCGGGAGCTTGGAGCAGCCGCTGCGGAATTGGAGATAGGTCCGGGACAGGAGGGGCAGGGGCGCGCGGCCGCAGCGCCCCCCACTCATAGGGCTCGGCATGCGCCGCGAGTGCGGGCCGGGTCCCCCTCTTCTTTGTCGTTTATAGGGGAGCACGAGGAAGAAGGGATGGAAGACTTCATGGAGGAAGACGTCGAGGTGGACGCGCCAGAGGATTCCATGTCGGAGCGGTCGACGGCATCAGGTGAGGTGGTGCAGTCAGTATCGGGTTCCTCCGCGAGCGATAGTTCTCGCAGCTCTTCTTCTTCCTCCTCTTCATCTTCTCTGTCGTCGCAGGCGTCCGATGTAAGTAGCACTACTCAGGCGAAGAAGAGGGCGGCGAAATTTGCCAAGCGGGCGGCGGGGCAGCAGAAGAGGCGGAAGAGGCGCAAGTGGCTTAGCGAGGAAGCCCGGAGGGCCAAGAAGCGCCGCGATTTGCCCGGGGTTGTTCGCTGTGAATACACCGCCGTTATGCGAGGCCTGCGGGATAGCTGCCGCAAGAAGATCCGGAAGGGGGACTTCGTGGATGTCTTTGTACTGACGAAGGCCGCGAAGAAAGTTTATAAGGCGGCGGTCGCAAAGAAGGGCATCGGGGCGGAGGCATTCCGGTCTCCGGACCTTCGATAGTTGGTTGGCCGGTTTCTGGGTATTTGCGGCGTGCTACCTGGAGGACAGACCGGAGGAGCACATGAATGTAATCCGGTACCTGCATCTCGTACACGACATGCAGCGCACATCCTCGGGCTCGGACTGGCGTCGGTATGATCAGGAGTTTCGGGAGAAGCAGGACGGTTTGCGGGTTATGGACTTCGGATTCAAGGATGTGGAGGTCTGGCTCAAAGTAACCCGGGCCTCGCAGCAGGAGGAGGAACCCCGGAAACAGGGGGCGGACGGGCGACGCGCAGGGTCATCAGCCCAGGGGTCCGGCGCGGACGGTGGATTTGCAAAGGCAGGTGGATCGGCCGTCCGCGCAGGAGGGCGCTCCGCCACGAGAGGAAAGTGTTTCGCGTTTAACAGCGGAACATGTTCCTTTGGCAAGCAGTGTCGTTTTCGACACTCCTGCCTGCAGTGTGGCGGATCCCACCCAGCCTCCTCCTGTTTCAAAGGCGGTAGACAGGGGACGCGGGGTAAGCAAGCGTACCCCAGGCCGGCCGCGAGCGGGACCGCTCCGCAGAGCTCCAACACCAATTAAGTTGGGGACTATGGGCCGGTGGTTGGAATTGTATCCGAACAGAGAGGATGCAAATTTTTTGTTTGACGGTTTTAAGTTTGGCTTTCGCTTGCCTGTTGCGAGTGAGGTGTCCGTGCGGGCGCAGAGGAACCTCCAATCTGCCCGAGCCTTGCCGGGAGTGCAACGGGAGAAAGTGGATAAGGAGGTCAGGTTGGGGAGGATGGAGGGACCGTTTATGTCACCCCCGGTGGATGATTTGGTCATCTCTCCGGTCGGGGTGGTTCCTAAGAAGACTCCAGGCGCTTTCCGGCTCATCCAGCATCTTTCTTACCCGTTAGGGGCGTCGGTCAATGACGCAATACCGCCGGCTCATTGCTCGGTGGTGTATCAGTCATTCGATGAGGCGCTAGAGATGGTACGCAGCTACGGGACCGGGGCCCTTATGGCTAAGATTGATGTTGAATCAGCTTTTAGGTTATTGCCGTTGCATCCGGACTCATTCTGTTTTATGGGTTTCCGGATTGGGGCGGAGTATTTCATCGACAAATGTTTGCCGATGGGATGTTCCGTTTCATGCTCATTTTTCGAGCGTTTTAGCACGTTTCTTCATTGGTGCGTGGAGTCTTCGTCAGGGGGTCACGGGGTTGCCCATTACCTCGATGACTTTCTGTGTGCGGGTCCGGCTAATAGTACACGGTGCGGCGACTTGCTTTTCAGCATCCGAGCTCTCTTTTACCACTTCGGTGTTCCCGTGGCCATGGACAAAACAGAGGGTCCAGCCTCCTGCTTGTCATTTTTGGGGATTGAAATTGACACAGTGGCGGGAGAGTGTCGGCTGCCCCGGGACAAGGTTTCGAAGCTCCGCGACACCATTGGCCGGTTCGAAGGGGCGCGTAAAGTCACGCTGCGGCAGGCACAATCCTTGCTGGGCATGTTGAACTTTGCTTGTCGGGTAATACCAATGGGCAGGGTTTTCTGCCGGAAGCTTGAAAGGGCGACGGCGGGGTGTGCCAGGCCACATCATTTTGTGCGTTTGTCATCCGAAATAAAAAGGGATTTGGCCATATGGGCCTCGTTCCTGGAGGAGTTCAACGGGGTGTGCATATGGCAAGCGCCAGCGGTGGACAGCGAGCGGTTGCAGCTGTTCACCGACGCAGCGGGTGCCTCTGGATTCGGTTGCTTTCTGGAGGGATCTTGGTGCGCGGCATCCTGGCCGGCAAAATGGCATAGCGAAGGTCTAACAAAAGATCTGGTGCTTCTGGAGCTTTTTCCCATTATGGTAGCATTGGAGGTCTGGGGCGATCGGCTGGCTAATCGCAGCATATTGTTTAGATGCGATAATCTGGGCGTGGTACATGCGATTAATAACCAGAGGGCAAAGTCGTTGGTGGTTCTGCGGGTGCTAGGGCAATTGCTTTTGACATGCTTGCGCAGGAACCTGTGATTCCGCGCGCAGCATGTGCCCGGTTTGGAGAATGGAATTGCCGACGCTTTGTCGCGAGGACAGTGGGAGAGGTTTTGGTTGTTGGCACCCGAGGCCGACGAGCAAGGTTTTCATTGTCCCGGTTATGTTTGGCAGGTGATCGGGCCGGACTGGAGGGTCTAGCGTTGCGGTCAGTCGCGCCAGCCACGCTCAAGGCTTACGGACAAGCTTGGAGCGAGTGGGAAGAGTTTGTCCAAGGTCGTCAGCAACAAGGTAAGAGCAGGCATCGGCTGATGCTTTCTTTTATTTGGCAGATGTATGTTTCCGGTAGGTCCCGAGCGGTGGTATCCCGGTACTTGGCTGGGGTCTCGTTTTTCTGCAAGCTGCGGGGCGTCCCGATGTGACAAAAAGCGAGGTTCTGCGGAAGGCAATGAAAGGGTGGGCGCGAGTAGCGCCGACGCCACCGGATAGGAGGCGGCCCATAGATGCGGCTTTGTTGCCGGCCGTCATCGCGGCGGTGGGGCGAGTCGCGTCGTCCAGGTTTGAGACGCTTTTGTTCAGTTTGGCGTTCTCAATGGCTTACCACGGGGCCTTTAGGGTTTCGGAGTTGGTAGCGCCTTCCAAGAGAGCAGATTCGCGCATGCTGTTCGGAGACGTGGTAGTGGGTGAGAGGTCCTTGCTGTGCAGATTGCGGCGCTCTAAGACGGACCAAGTGGGGAGAGGTCGCTGGGTCACTTTGGTTCCGGCGCAAGAGGAGAGCGTTTGCCCAGTAGGTCTGGCCGTGCAATATGTGGCGGTGCGACCCGTTAGGAGGGGGTCATGGCTATTGCATTATGATGGGCTGCCGGTGACGAAATACCAGTTTCGTTGGATGCTGAGTTGTTGTTTGGCGAGCTTGGGCCTCCCATGTGTTTCCCGTTTTATACCCCCCCCCTGTTTTAATTTTGTTGATTTTATTTTGAACTTCCCCTTTGTGTGTCTATGTTCGCTTCAAATTGGCTAGAAGCATGGTGCAGATCGGCTAGGCCGTGACTGCTGCAATAGCGAGATCTAAAGTTTTTTCTTTTTGGCAGATCCTTCAGGTGAAAGCAATTAATGAGGCTTTTTAGTAATCAATTTACCCCTCTTTTCCCCTTCAGGTTGGTTTGAAGACAATTTGGCTATTTGGGTGGTCGGCCACTCTTATGTATACTGGGCAGCCAAGTTTGTGGCATCGGAGGGGGCTCAGGCGTTGCCTGGAGCACAGGGTGTCAGATGGCTTGGCTGGCGAGGGATGATGTGGAGCGAGATGAAGAGTAGGCTAGTTAGTCAGGCCAGCAAGCATGGAGTCCCTAGGGTCTTGGTTGTCCATTTAGGTGGCAACGACCTGGGGAAGAGGACATCCTTAGATCTGCGGTGGGCCATGATACAAGATCTGGCAAGTGTGGCCGCGGCATGGACCAATTGTGTGTTGGTTTTTTCATTGATGGTGCCGAGGTTGAGTTGGAGGGGTGTGGCGGATGGTCGCCAGATTGATGAGGCCCGGAAAAAGGTGAACGGGGCGGTGGCGAAGTGGGTGCTATCCCACGGGGGCAAGGTAGTTCGCCACCCTAGGATTCGGTTCAGAGACAGTCACCTTTATCGGCCTGATGGGGTGCATCTATCCAATGAGGAGATGATGTTTTTCCTGGAGGATCTGGGTTTCGTTTTGCAGGAGTTAGGGTAGGTTATGGTGGCGGTGCGAAGACTTTGGGGATGAGTCTTTCGCTGTTGGCGGAAAAGAACGGCAGTTTGGTATTTGTATGATAAGCTGTAGTGTTTTACAGTTTGGTGTGGTTTAGGTGCACTCACCTCCATCGACTTATTGGCCGCTTGACCACCCGTCCGGGAAGGCAGCGGCAGGGCACCCAGGAGCGGTGGGTAGTCACTGTGGGGGTTGAGTTGTCACCTATTACCGGTTTGTGATAGTTGTAGTAAAATTACGATGGTTTCGAATTTTTTGTAATTTAAGGTTAATTTAGGTTAATAGAGCCGTTCTTTTTGCTGCCACCATATGCCGGCTGGATCGGCATCTTAATAAAATTTTCTATTACAGGTTTGCTACTGGTTAGGGTCAAATAAATAGCTAGCAATTTTTCTGCCAAAATTCAAGTCTCCGTGTCTTTATTTCTGGTTTTGAGGGTAATGAATGCTTTACTTTAAAAGAAGGGGGTCCACCGAATATCACTAGGATGTTTATTGAATTGTGATCGCATTGTGTGGCTGCACCATACATGCTGGGCGGCCTCGCCCTGTGCTGGGCAGACCCTGGCATGCGATTTGATCCTTAGCAGTTTTTGCTAATTTAGCAAAATCTGCTAAGAACTCTGAATAACCCCATTAGTTTAGTTCTTTTAGTTGCAAATTCAGACCTGAAAGTTTTGGCATAATTTTAGTGATGTGATGGGATGATTTTGTATTTAAAAAACTGCAAATAACAAATCTTTTAATTAAACGAATGACTCAAAGGTGAGACAGGGAGTCTCCTCTCTATAAAACTATCACATCATATCACGCAATTCTAAACAGAAAAAAAATTTGACCTAGAATTTATCTATTGTATTTTTGCACACTGAGTCAACCAAACTTAAATATGGAACCCACCCCAAGCAGTGGCGCATCCTGCGGGGGCTATAAGGGTGATCGCCCCCCATAACACACAGACCCAGCCCTGCCCACTTGTTGTTCATGCGGGCAGCAGAGCCAGAGGTCGGGGGAGCTGCGTGCGACTGCCGGGACCTGGCCGCGCTGGTCACATTCAGGCAGTGCAGCTGAAACGGCGCCGTGTGGGACCACGCAGGGTGCCCCGGCCCCTGCTACCAGCGGCAGCAGCAGCACAACTCTCTGTGCACCACGACGACCTTGTTCTTTAAGGCTTCAACCGCGGTGCAGCTGCCACCGCCATGTTTGAGTGCCCCGGAGCCCAGGCCGGGAACCACATGGATGGCAACTCCGTATTGATGGCCCGACAGGTGGGGGGCGTGGAGACGACAGAAGGTGAGTGGCTGGTGATGAGAGAGCGGCTGGTGTGCTGTGCTGGGGAGAGCCAGGGCAGGAGAGACATGGGACCCATTCCGGCAGATGGAGGAGGGCTGAGTGGACAAGACTCTATTTTATTGTGTCTGTGTATGTACTGTATGGTGCATCACTAGTGTCTGTATGTGCATGGAGTGTTACTAGGGGTTGTGTGTGCTGTGCATCACTAGTGTCTGTGTGTGTATTAGTAGTGTATGTATGGTGTATCACTAGTGTCTGTGTGTGTAACTAGTGTTTGTATGGTGTATCAATAGTGTCTGTGTGTGTTACTAGTGTGTGTGTATGGTGTATCAATAGTGTCTGTGTGTTACTAGTGTGTGTATGGTGTAGCGTTACTGTTTGTGGTTCATTCTAGTGTATCTATGGTGTATCGTTAGTGTCTTTGTGTGTTACTAGTGTATGTATGGTGTATCGTGTATTTGTGTGTTACTAGTGTATGTATGGTGTATCATTAGTGTCTGTTTGTGTTACTAGTGTGTGTATGGTGTATTATTACTGTCTGTGTGTGTGTGTGTGTGACTAGTGTATGTATGGTGTATCATTAGTGTCTTTGTGTATTACTAGTGTATGTATGTTGTTGTATCATTAGTGTCTGTATGTATGGTGTATCACTTGGGGCCTAGCGGACTAGAAGGGGGAAAAGTGGAAAAGTTCTGGATTCATTTTAAACCCCCCCCCCCCCCATAGGAGAAGTCTAGATCCGCCACTGACCCCAAGCAGTGCGCACTGGCACAGCAGATGGTGGTAGGTGAGCTGGGCAGCAGAGGAAAGAAACTAAGGCCCTCATTCCGAGTTGTTTGCTCGTTTGCCGAATTTCGCTATGTTGCGATTAGTCGCCTACTGCGCATGTGCAATGTTCGCAGAGCGCATGCGCTTAGTTATTTTACTCAAAAGTTAGGTATTTTACTCTCGGCATTACGAGGATTTTTCTTCGTTCTGGTGATCGTAGTGTGATTGACAGGAAGTGGGTGTTTCTGGGCGGAAACTGGACGTTTTATGGGTGTGTGTGAAAAAACGCTACCGTTTCTGGGAAAAACGCGGGAGTGGCTGGAGAAACGGGGGAGTGCCTGGGCGAACGCTGGGTGTGTTTGTGACGTCAAACCAGGAACGAAACTGACTGAAATGATCGCAGTGGCAAAGTAAGTGTCGAGCTACTCAGAAACTAAGAAATTTCTATTCGCAATTTTGCGAATCTTTCATTCGCAATTCTGCTAAGCTAAGATTCACTCCCAGAGGGCGGCGGCTTAGCGCGTGCAATGCTGCTAAAAGCAGCTAGCGAGCGAACAACTCGGAATGAGGGCCTAAATTGATACGATAACCAGCCCATTGCTAGTAATAGGAAAATTGGAGGAACTCCATGCCATACTGATCTGTGCAGTGCTTGTCTAAATGTCACCTGCCACAGGCAAGTGTATTGTTTGGGCAGATTTACTATTAGTTTTTGGTCTGTTTTTAAACTGATCTATCTGCTACGGGGTACACTGGGCTCCACAAGGAATGACAATGGGTTGTAGAGTAGGATCTTAATCCGAGGCACCAACAGGCTCAAAGCTTTGACCTTCTTCCCAAGATGCATAGCGCCGCCTCCTATATCACCCCGCCTCCGACACTTTTCCATGTGTCAACAAAACAGTGCACTTAAAATCATAAGTATTGTCTGCATTGTCCACTTAACGCGTAAGCATGGATGCTGGAGAGCCCAACCATGCTGTGGTGTCTGGTAGAAGCAACGCTACGCTAACCAGATTTTGGGTGCACCTTCATTTTTGTCAGCTTAAACAGAGGTTCTCCTCACTTCTGCTGTTTCATGATGCAAAATCCCTGGATTTTAGTGGTAGTTCCCAAGTACAGACAGAAGTATCTGCAGTTTTCACCATAGACCCTGTGGCTCCTTCCAAGGATTCACCTGCTGCAAGTGTATGCAAGGAAATCATGTATAAGCTCCAATGCCTGCAAATATCTACTACAGAGGTCTACACAGTTGTCTCTGGCTAGAAAGCAGTGCTTAAATTGGTCCTAGAGAGGTGGTGGAACTCATCCCACCCCCAGCGTCTGTGCAATAAAGGGATTGCAAAAAGGGGTGTGGTCACAAAAGAAAGGGGCGTGATCACCCAATAGTATCCCCAATTCAAATTACGCCGCACAGTAGCACAATCTTATTTACATTACACCACATAGTAGTGTCCCTTATTCATGTTATGACACACATTAGTGCCCCTTATACACAAAGCCTACAGTAGTAACACCCCAAATACACATAATGGCCACAACAGTAGTGCCACTTATACAATGCCCACAGTAGTAGTGCCCCTTATGCAGTACCCACTGTAGTGGTAGTACCCACAGTGGTAGTGCCCCTTATGTAGAGCCCATAGTAGTAGTGCCCCTTATGTCCCCAGGAGTGATTCCCCCATATTAGGTGCCCCCTATGCAATGCCCTCATTAGTAGTGCCCCCAGTAGTAATGCCCTGTGTAGTATTGCCCCCGTAGTTATGCCTCCATGCAGTAGTTATGCCCCCTGTAGATATACCCCCTGTAGATATGCCCCCTGTAGATAAGCCCACAGTAGTTATGCTCTCAGTAGGTATTCCCTCAGTAGATATACCCTCTCAGTAGGTATGACCCGAGTAGTAATGTCCCCTTTAGTTATGCCCCCAGTAGATATGCCCCCTGTAGTTATGCCCCCAGTAGATGTGCCCCGTGTAGTTATGCCCCCAGTAGTTATGTCCCAGTAGTTATGCCCCCAGTAGTTACACCTCAGTAGGTATGCTTCCCTCAGTAGGTATGCCCCATAGTTATGCCCCTTCAGTAGGTATGCCCCCAGTAGGTATGCCCCCTCAGTAGGTATGCCCTCTCAGTAGATATGCTCCCTCAGTAGATATGCCCCCAGTAGGTATGCCCCTAGTAGGTACAGTATGCCCCCTCAGTAGGTATGCCCCCAGTAGGTATGCCCCCTCAGTAGGTATGCACTGCTTACACACACAACCCCCCCCCCCCCCCACAATACTCACCTTATGCCCTGCTCCTGCATCTGACTGCTGCCGTCCTTCCTTGCCGCCTGTCCTCGAACTATGGGAGAGACGTCTCTCCCATAGCGCACACTGCCAAAGCCAGAAGCCGGAGCTCAAGAGTGATCTCCTGCCTCTGGCTGCCGCTGTAGAAGCCGAGTGCCCGTTGGTAACAAAATCTCAGCGGGCGCCCGACATCTCCCTGCTCACCGGCTGACATCCGGGATCTGGTCTTAGGTCGACAGTAAGTAGGTTGACACTGTCTAGGTCGACCACTATTGGTCGACAGTAAGTAGGTCGACATGGTTTCTAGCTCGACAGGGACTCTAGGTCGACTTGTTCTAGGTCGACATGACAAAAGGTCAACATGAGTTTTTCACATTTTTTTATTTTTTTTTACTTTTTCATACTTTATGATCCATGTGGACTACAACTGGGAATGGTAACCTGTGCTGAGCGCAGCGGTAGCGGAGCGAGGCTCCTTGCTCGAAGCTTGTGAGCCATGCGAGGGGACACGTGCACTAATTAGGGTTCCCCGGTCACTGTACAGAGAAAACGACACCATAAAAAGTAAAAAAAATCATGTTGACATTTTATCATGTCAACCTAGTACATGTCGACCTAAAGTCCCTGTCGACTTAGAAACCATGTCGACCTACTTACTGTCAACCAATAGTGGGCGACCTAGACACTGTCAACCTAAATCTAATCTACCTAACATACCACACCCCTGACATCCTGGGTTAGGTGTGCCGGAGGAGGTGGAACTGGTGGGAACCCGTCCCGTTCCGGCTCACTTTAACCTCTGCTAGAAAGTATTTCCATAAAACATTGGCAAAAGCAGGCAATATGAAAGACTTGAAGATGGTTATCAGCGGTGTTGTGGTGTGGCTAAACATTAGTGCATGGGCAAATACTCTAATAAAACCTCCAAATGGCACTGTAGAGGGTTTGCAATAGGGCAAAGGTGAGAACTGCAGATTCCTGTCTGCTGTGGCATTGTTTAACTCCATGTGATGATGGTGCCAGCAGTCTAGGAACCCATAATGATAAAAGTCCATAGCAGAAAGGTAATTTGATGAGTTTCTCAGAGCCAAATACAGCACTGCGGGATCAGTGGCCATAGGCAACAGAGCAATCACCTGCACGTCCGTTTTTCCATTTATTATTAAATATCTATGTTTGCAGACTAACACAGTGCAAATAGTGTTGAATGAAATTCATTACGATATATGTGATGCTGACCCAGTAGACTTTTTTTTTTTCTTTTTTTAAATTTTTGTATAACAGTTCACAACTGCTGGTTTAAAAAAAAACAAAAACAACAACTTAGATTTACAAAAAAATTTAAACTGTAAACTTGTTCAATTTTAAACGTCATTCCACACCATTTGCACTTATAACAACATTGTACTATATAATAAGATTTTACTCACCGGTAAATCTATTTCTCGTAGTCCGTAGTGGATGCTGGGAACTCCGTAAGGACCATGGGGAATAGCGGCTCCGCAGGAGACTGGGCACAACTAAAGAAAGCTTTAGAACTACCTGGTGTGCACTGGCTCCTCCCTCTATGACCCTCCTCCAGACCTCAGTTAGGATACTGTGCCCGGAAGAGCTGACACAATAAGGAGAGGATTTTGAATCCCGGGTAAGACTCATACCAGCCACACCAATCACACCGTATAACTCGTGATACTATACCCAGTTAACAGTATGAAATATAACTGAGCCTCTCAACAGATGGCTCAACAATAACCCTTTAGTTAAACAATAACTATATACAAGTATTGCAGACAATCCGCACGTGGGACGGGCGCCCAGCATCCACTACGGACTACGAGAAATAGATTTACCGGTGAGTAAAATCTTATTTTCTCTGACGTCCTAGTGGATGCTGGGAACTCTGTAAGGACCATGGGGATTATACCAAAGCTCCCAAACGGGCGGGAGAGTGCGGATGACTCTGCAGCACCGAATGAGCGAACTCTAGGTCCTCCTCAGCCAGGGTATCAAACTTGTAGAATGTAGCAAATGTGTTTGACCCCGACCAAGTAGCTGCTCGGCAAAGTTGTAAAGCCGAGACCCCTCGGGCAGCTGCCCAAGAAGAGCCCACCTTCCTCGTGGAATGGGCTTTCACAGATTTAGGATGCGGCAGTCCAGCCGCAGAATGTGCAAGTTGAATCGTGCTACAGATCCAGCGAGCAATAGTCTGCTTTGAAGCAGGTGCACCCAACTTGGTGGGCGCAAGCAGGATAAATAGCGAGTCAGTCTTTCTGACTCCAGCTGTCCTGGAAACATAGATTTTTAGGGCCCGGACTACGTCCAGCAACTTGGAGTCCTCCAAGTCACGAGTAGCCGCAGGCACCACAATAGGCTGGTTCAAATGAAACGCTGAAACCACCTTTGGGAGAAATTGGGGACGAGTCCTCAATTCCGCCCTATCCATATGGAAAATCAGATAAGGGCTTTTACATGACAAAGCCGCCAATTCTGACACACGCCTGGCCGAAGCCAAGGCCAACAGCATGACCACTTTCCACGTGAGATATTTTAGTTCCACGGTTTTAAGTGGTTCAAACCAATGCGACTTTAGGAAATCCAACACCACGTTGAGATCCCAAGGTGCCACTGGGGGCACAAAAGGGGGCTGAATATGCAGCACTCCCTTAACAAATGTCTGAACTTCAGGTAGTGAAGCCAGTTCTTTTTGGAAGAAAATCGATAGAGCCGAAATCTGGACCTTAATGGAACCCAATTTCAGGCCCATAGTCACCCCTGACTGTAGGAAGTGCAGAAATCGACCTAGCTGAAATTCCTCCGTTGGGGCCTTCCTGGCCTCACACCACGCAACATATTTCCGCCATATGCGGTGATAATGGTTTGCGGTCACTTCTTTCCTAGCTTTAATAAGCGTAGGGATAACTTCGTCCGGAATGCCCTTTTCCTTCAGGATCTGGCGTTCAACCGCCATGCCGTCAAACACAGCCGCGGTAAGTCTTGGAACAGACAGGGCCCCTGCTGCAGCAGGTCCTGTCTGAGCGAGCGGCAGAGGCCATGGGTCCTCTGAGATCATTTCTTGAAGTTCTGGGTACCAAACTCTTCTTGGCCAATCCGGAACAATGAGTATAGTTCTTACTCCTCTCCTTCTTATTAGTCTCAGTACCTTGGGTATGAGAGGCAGAGGAGGGAACACATACACCGACCGGTACACCCACGGTGTTACCAGAGCGTCCACAGCTATCACCTGAGGGTCCCTTGACCTGGCGCAATATCTTTTTAGCTTTTTGTTGAGGCGGGACGCCATCATGTCCGCCTGTGGCCTTTCCCACCGGTGTACAATCATTTGAAAGACTTCTGGATGAAGTCCCCACTCTCCCGGGTGGAGGTCGTGTCTGCTGAGAAAGTCTGCTTCCCAGTTGTCCACTCCGGGAATGAACACTGCTGACAGTGCTAACACATGATTTCTCTAACGTCCTAGTGGATGCTGGGAACTCCGTAAGGACCATGGGGAATAGCGGGCTCCGAAGGAGGCTGGGCACTCTAGAAAGATTTAGGACTACCTGGTGTGCACTGGCCCCTCCCACTATGACCCTCCTCCAAGCCTCAGTTAGATTTCGTGCCCGGCCGAGGTTGGATGCACACTAGGGGCTCTCCTGAGCCCTTAGAAAGAAAGTATAGTTTTAGGTTTTTTATTTTCAGTGAGACCTGCTGGCAACAGGCTCACTGCAGCGAGGGACTAAGGGGAGAAGAAGCGAACTCGCCTGCTTGCAGCCGGATTGGGCTTCTTAGGCTACTGGACACCATTAGCTCCAGAGGGATCGACCGCAGGCCCAGTCCTTGGTGTTCGGTCTCGGAGCCGCGCCGCCGTCCCCCTTACAGAGCCAGAAGCAAGAAGAGGTCCGGAAAAACGGCGGCAGAAGACATCAGTCTTCACCAAGGTAGCGCACAGCACTGCAGCTGTGCGCCATTGCTCCTCATGCACACTTCACACTCCGGTCACTGAGGGTGCAGGGCGCTGGGGGGGGGGGGGCGCCCTGAGCTGCAATAAAAACACCTTGGCTGGCAAAAATACCACAATATATAGCCCTAGAGGCTATATATGTGGTAAATTCCCCTGCCAGAATCCAGAAAAAAGCGGGAGAATAGGCTGCGAAAAAGGGGCGGAGCTATCTCCCTCAGACACACTGGCGCCATTTCTCCTTCACAGATCCGCTGGAAGGAAGCTCCCTGGCTCTCCCCTGCAGTCTACACTTCAGAACAGGGTAAAAACAGAGAGGGGGGGCACTAAATTTGGGCGCAATACATATATAATATAAAAAGCAGCTATAGGGGACATAACTCAGTTAGTCCCTGCATTATATGGCGCTCTGGTGTGTGCTGGCATACTCTCACTCTGTCCCCCCAAAGGGCTTTTGTGGGTCCTGTCCTCATTCGGAGCATTCCTTGTGTGTGTGCGGTGTGTCGGTACGGCTGTGTCGACATGTTTGATGAGGATAATGATGTGGAGGCGGAGCAGATGCCTTTAGAAGGGATGTCACCCCCTGCGGGGCAGACACCTGAGTGGATGGGCTTATGGAAAGTAATGAGTGCACGTATAGACTCCTTATATAAGAAAATCGACGACATGCCAAATGTGGGACAGCCGACTTCTCAGCTCGTGCCTGCCCAGGCGTCGCATGGGTCGTCAGGGGCTCTAAAATGCCCGCTACCTCAAGCAGACCCAGATGTCGACACTGATACTGACACCAGTGTCGACGACGATGAGTCAAACCTGATGCCCACTAAGGCCATTCACTGTATGATTGAGGCAATGAAAGAGGTGTTAAACATTTCTGATATAACTACTGGTACCACTAAAAAGGGTATTATGTTTGGAGAGAAAAAACTACCCGTAGTTTTTCCCCCATCAGATGAATTAAATGAAGTGTGTGAAGAAGCGTGGGCTTTCCCTGATAAAAAATTGGTAATTCCTAAGAAGGTACTAATGGCGTTCCCTTTCCCGCCAGAGGATAGGTCACGTTGGGAAACACCCCATAGAGTGGATAAAGCGCTCACACGTTTGTCTAAAAAGGTGGCACTACCGTCTCCGGATACGGCCGCCCTCAAGGAACCTGCTGATAGAAAGCAGGAGGCGATCCTGAAGTCTGTATATACACACACAGGCATTATACTTAGGCCAGCTATTGCGTCAGCTTGGATGTGCAGTGCTGCCGCTGCTTGGTCAGATAAACTGTCAGAAAATATTGACACATTAGACAGAGACACGATCCTGTTAACCATAGACCATATAAAAGACTCAGTCTTATATATGAGAGATGCACAGAGGGAAATCTACCGACTGGCATCTAAAGTAAGTGCATTGTCCATTTCTGCTAGGAGAGGCTTATGGACTCGCCAGTGGACAGGAGATGCAGATTCTAAAAAGCACATGGAAGTGTTGCCATATAAGGGTGAGGAATTATTTGGGGATGGTCTCTCGGACCTAGTTTCCACAGCAACGTCTGGGAAGTCAGCATTTTTACCCCATGTCCCCTCACAGCCTAAGAAGGCGCCGTTTTATCAGGTTCAGTCCTTTCGGACCCAGAAAAACAGGCGTGGAAAAGGCGGGTTTTTTCTGTCCAGAGGCAGAGGTAGGGGAAAAAGGCTGCAACAAACAGCAGGTTCCCAGGAGCAAAAGTCCTCCCCCGCTTCTTCTTCCAAGTCCGCCGCATGACGGTGGGGCTCCACAGGCGGAGCCAGGTACGGTGGGGGGTCGCCTCAAAAATTTCAGCGATCAGTGGGTTCGCTCACAGGTGGATCCCTGGATCCTGCAAATAGTATCTCAGGGGTACAAGCTGGAATTCGAGGCGTCCCCACCCCACCGGTTCCTAAAATCTGCCTTGCCAATTGCTCCCTCAGACAGGGAGGCGGTGCTAACGGCAATTCACAAGCTGTATTCTCAGCAGGTGATAATCAAGGTACCCCTACTTCAACAAGGCCGGGGTTATTATTCCACACTATTTGTGGTACCGAAACCGGACGGTTCGGTGAGACCCATTCTAAATTTGAAATCCTTGAACACATACATAAAGAAATTCAAGTTCAAGATGGAATCGCTCAGGGCGGTTATTGCAAGCCTGGACGAGGGGGATTACATGGTATCCCTGGACATCAAGGATGCTTACTTGCATGTCCCCATTTACCATCCTCACGAGGAGTACCTCAGATTTGTGGTACAGGATTGCCATTACAAATTCCAGACGCTGCCGTTTGGACTGTCCACGGCACCGAGGGTATTTACCAAGGTTATGGCGGAAATGATGATACTCCTTCGAAGAAAGGGAGTTTTCATTATCCCGTACTTGGACGATCTCCTAATAAAAGCGAGGTCCAAGGAACAGTTGTTGGTGGGAGTAGCACTATCCCAGGATGTGCTGCACCAGCACGGCTGGATTCTGAATATCCCAAAGTCACAGCTGGTTCCGACAACACGGCTACTGTTCCTGGGTATGATTCTGGATACAGTCCAGAAAAAAGTGTTTCTCCCGGAGAAGAAAGCCAGGGAGTTGTCATCTCTAGTCAGAGACCTCCTGAAACCAAAACAGGTATCAGTGTATCACTGCACGCGGGTCCTGGGAAAGATGGTGGCTTCTTACGAAGCAATTCCCTTCGGCAGGTTCCATGCCAGAATCTTTCAGTGGGACCTGTTGGACCAGTGGTCCGGATCGCATCTTCAGATGCATCGCTTGATAACCCTGTCTCCAAGAACCAGGGTGTTGCTACTGTGGTGGCTGCAGAGTGCCCATCTTCTAGAGGGCCGCAGGTTCGGCATACAGGACTGGGTCCTGGTGACCACGGATGCCAGCCTTCGAGGCTGGGGGGCAGTCACACAGGGAAGAAACTTCCAAGGACTATGGTCGAGTCAGGAGACTTCCCTTCACATAAATATTCTGGAACTAAGGGCCATCTACAATGCCCTAAGTCAAGCAAAATCCCTGCTCCTACACCAGCCGGTGCTGATCCAGTCAGACAACATCACGGCAGTCGCCCATGTAAATCGACAGGGCGGCACAAGAAGCAGGATGGCGATGGCGGAAGCCACAAGAATTCTCCGATGGGCGGAGAATCATGTACTAGCACTGTCAGCAGTGTTCATTCCGGGAGTGGACAACTGGGAAGCAGACTTCCTCAGCAGACACGACCTCCACCCGGGAGAGTGGGGACTTCATCCAGAAGTCTTCCAGATGCTGGTAAACCGTTGGGAAAAACCACAGGTGGACATGATGGCGTCCCGCCTCAACAAAAAGTTAAAAAGATATTGCGCCAGGTCAAGGGCCCCTCAGGCGATAGCTGTGGACACTCTAGTGACACCGAGGGTGTACCAGTCGGTTTATGTGTTCCCTCCTCTGCCTCTCATACTAAAGGTATTGAGAATAATAAGAAAGCGAGGAGTAAACACCATTCTCGTGGTTCCGGATTGGCCAAGACGAGCGTGGTACCCGGAACTTCAAGAGATGCTCTCAGAGGACCCGTGGCCTCTACCGCTCAGACAGGACCTGCTACAACAGGGGCCCTGTCTGTTCCAAGACTTACCGCGGCTGCGTTTGACGGCATGGCGGTTGAACACCGGATCCTAAAGGAAAAGGGTATTCCGGAAGAAGTCATTCCTACGCTTATTAAGGCCAGGAAAGATGTTACGGCAAAGCATTATCACCGCATATGGCGGAAATATGTTGCATGGTGCGAGGCCAAAAAGGCCCCAACAGAGGAATTTCGACTAGGTCGATTTCTGCATTTCCTGCAAGCAGGAGTGAATATGGGCCTAAAACTAGGCTCCATTAAAGTACAGATCTCGGCTCTGTCGATTTTCTTTCAAAAAGAACTAGCTTCAGTACCTGAAGTTCAGACATTTGTGAAAGGAGTGCTGCATATTCAGCCCCCATTTGTGCCTCCTGTGGCACCTTGGGATCTCAACGTGATGTTGAGTTTCTTAAAATCACATTGGTTTGAGCCACTAAAAACCGTGGATCTGAACTATCTCACGTGGAAAGTGGTCATGTTATTGGCCCTGGCTTCAGCCAGGCGAGTGTCAGAATTGGCGGCTTTATCATGTAAAAGCCCTTATCTGATTTTCCATATGGATAGGGCAGAATTGAGGACTCGTCCCCAGTTTCTCCCTAAGGTGGTGTCAGCGTTTCACCTGAACCAGCCTATTGTGGTGCCTGCGGCTACTAAGGATTTGGAGGACTCCAAGTTGCTAGACGTTGTCAGGGCCCTGAAAATATATGTTTCCAGGACGGCTGGAGTCAGAAAATCTGACTCGCTGTTTATCCTGTATGCACCCAACAAGCTGGGTGCTCCTGCTTCTAAGCAGTCTATTGCTCGCTGGATTTGTAGTACAATTCAGCTTGCACATTCTGTGGCAGGCATGCCACAGCCAAAATCTGTAAATGCCCATTCCACAAGGAAGGTGGGCTCATCTTGGGCGGCTGCCCGAGGGGTCTCGGCTTTACAACTTTGCCGAGCAGCTACTTGGTCAGGGGCAAACACATTTGCAAAATTCTACAAATTTGATACCCTGGCTGAGGAGGACCTGGAGTTCTCTCATTCGGTGCTACAGAGTCATCCGCACTCTCCCGCCCGTTTGGGAGCTTTGGTATAATCCCCATGGTCCTTACGGAGTTCCCAGCATCCACTAGGACGTTAGAGAAAATAAGAATTTACTCACCGGTAATTCTATTTCTCGTAGTCCGTAGTGGATGCTGGGCGCCCATCCCAAGTGCGGATTGTCTGCAATACTTGTAAATAGTTATTGTTAACTAAAGGGTTATTGTTGAGCCATCTGTTGAGAGGCTCAGTTGTTTTCATACTGTCAAACTGGATATAGTATCACGAGTTGTACGGTGTGATTGGTGTGGCTGGTAAGAGTCTTACCCGGGATTCTAAATCCTTCCTTATTATGTCTGCTCGTCCGGGCACGGTGTCCTAACTGAGGCTTGGAGGAGGGTCATAGTGGGAGGGGCCAGTGCACACCAGGTAGTCCTAAATCTTTCTAGAGTGCCCAGCCTCCTTCGGAGCCCGCTATTCCCCATGGTCCTTACGGAGTTCCCAGCATCCACTACGGACTACGAGAAATAGAATTACCGGTGAGTAAATTCTTATTTTTCCGCCCATCGGAGAATCCTTGTGGCTTCTGCCATCGCCATCCTGCTTCTTGTGCCGCCCTGTCGGTTTACATGGGCGACCGCCGTGATGTTGTCTGACTGGATCAGCACCGGCTGGTGTTGAAGCAGGGGTCTTGCCTGACTTAGGGCATTGTAAATGGCCCTTAGTTCCAGAATATTTATGTGTAGGGAAGTCTCCTGACTTGTCCATAGTCCCTGGAAGTTTCTTCCCTGTGTGACTGCCCCCCAACCTCGAAGGCTGGCATCCGTGGTCACCAGGACCCAGTCCTGTATGCCGAATCTGCGGCCCTCTAGAAGATGAGCACTCTGCAGCCACCACAACAGCGACACCCTGGTCCTTGGAGACAGGGTTATCAGCCGATGCATCTGAAGATGCGATCCGGACCACTTGTCCAACAGATCCCACTGAAAGATCCTTGCATGGAACCTTCCGAATGGAATTGCTTCGTAAGAAGCCACCATCTTTCCCAGGACTCGCGTGCAGTGGTGCACCGACACCTGTTTTGGTTTTAGGAGGTCTCTGACTAGAGATGACAACTCCTTGGCCTTCTCCTCCGGGAGAAATACTTTTTTCTGTTCTGTGTCCAGAACCATCCCCAGGAACAGTAGACGCGTTGTAGGAACCAGCTGCGACTTTGGAATATTCAGGATCCAGCCGTGCTGTTGTAGCACTTCCCGAGCTAGTGCTACACCGATCAACAACTGTTCCCTGGACCTCGCCTTTATAAGGAGATCGTCCAAGTACGGGATAATTAAAACTCCCTTTCTCCGAAGGAGTACCATCATTTCGGCCATTACCTTGGTAAATACCCTCGGTTGCCGTGGACAGACCAAACGGCAACGTCTGGAATTGGTAATGACAGTCCTGTACCACAAATCTGAGGTACTCCTGGTGAGGAGGGTAAATGGGGACATGCAGGTAAGCATCCTTGATGTCCAGTGATACCATGGAATCCCCCTCGTCCAGGCTTGCAATCACCGCCCTGAGCGATTCCATCTTGAACTTGAACCTTCTTATATAAGTGTTCAAGGATTTTAAATTTAAAATGGGTCTCACCGAACCGTCCGGTTTCGGTACCACAAACATTGTGGAATAGTAACCCCGTCCTTGTTGAAGGAGGGGCACCTTGATTATCACCTGCTGAGAATACAGCTTGTGAATCGCCTCCAGCACTGCCTCCCGGTCCGGGGGAGCTGTCGGCAAGGCAGATTTGAGGAAACGGCGAGGGGGAGACGTCTCGAATTCCAGCTTGTACCCCTGAGATACTACTTGTAGAATCCAGGGATCCACCCGTGTGCGAGCCCACTGGTCGCTGAAGTTCTTGAGACGGGCCCCCACCGTACCTGGCTCCGCCTGTGGAGCCCCAGCGTCATGCGGTGGACTTAGAGGAAGCGGGGGAGGACTTTTGTTCCTGGGAACTGGCTGTATGTTGCAGCTTTTTCCCTCTGCCTCTGGGCAGAAAGGACGCGCCTCTAACCCGCTTGCCTTTCTGGGGCCGAAAGGACTGTACCTGATAATACGGTGCTTTCTTTGGCTGTGAGGGAACATGGGGTAAAAATGCTGATTTCTCAGCTGTCGCTGTGGAAACGAGGTCCGAGAGACCATCCCCAAACAACTCCTCACCCTTGTAAGGCAATACTTCCATGTGCCTTTTAGAATCTGCATCTCCTGTCCACTGCCGAGTCCACAATCCTCTCCTGGCAGAAATGGACATTGCGTTTATTTTAGATGCCAGCCGGCAAATATCCCTCTGTGCATCTCTCATGTACAAGACAGCGTCTTTAATATGCTCTACGGTTAGCAATATAGTGTCCCTGTCTAGGGTATCAATGTTTTCCGACAGGGAATCTGACCACGCAGCTGCAGCACTGCACATCCATGCTGAAGCAATAGCCGGTCTCAGTATAATACCTGAGTGTGTATATACAGACTTCAGGATAGCCTCCTGCTTTCTATCTGCAGGCTCCTTTAGGGCGGCCGTGTCCGGAGATGGTAGTGCCACCTTTTTTGACAGACGTGTGAGCGCTTTATCCACCCTAGGGGATGTCTCCCAACGTGACCTGTCCTCTGGCGGGAAAGGGTACGCCATTAGTAACTTTTTAGAAATTACCAGTTTCTTATCGGGGGAAGCCCACGCTTCTTCACACACTTCATTTAATTCATCAGATGGGGGAAAAACCACTGGTAGTTTTTTCTCCCCAAACATAATACCCTTTTTTGTGGTACCTGGGGTAATATCAGAAATATGCAACACATTTTTCATTGCCGTAATCATGTACCGGGTGGCTCTATTGGAATGTACACTAGTCTCATCATCGTCGACACTGGAGTCAGTATCCGTGTCGACATCTTTGTCTGCCATCTGAGGTAGCGGGCGTTTTAGAGCCCCTGATGGCTTTAGAGACGTCTGGGCAGGCACAGGCTGAGAAGCCGGCTGTCCCACATCTGCTATGTCGTCAAACCTTTTATGTAAGGAGTCGACACTGTCGCGTAATTCCTTCCATATAACCATCCACTCAGGTGTCGACCCCGCAGGGGGTGACATCACATTTATTGGCACCTGCTCCGCCTCCACATAAGCCTCCTCATCAAACATGTCGACACAGCAGTACCGACACACCGCACACACACCGGGAATGCTCTAACTGAGGACAGGACCCCACAAAGCCCTTTGGGGAGACAGAGAGAGAGAGTATGCCAGCACACACCAACAGCGCCATATAACACAGGGATTAACACTATAACTGAGTGATTTTTCCCAATAGCTGATGGTATACACAATATTGCACCTAAATTTAGTGCCCCCCCTCTCTTTTTTACTCTATGTAGTCTGGAAACTGCAGGGGAGAGCCTGGGAGCAATCCTTCCAGCGGAGCTGTGAGGGAAAATGGCGCCAGTGTGCTGAGGGAGATAGCCCCGCCCCTTTTCCGGCGGACTTCTCCCGCTTTTTTCTATGTATATCTGGCAGGGGTATTTTACACATATATAGTCTCTATGACTATATTATGTGTTATTTGCCAGCCAAGGTACTCAATATTGCAGCCCAGGGCGCCCCCCCCCCAGCGCCCTGCACCCATCAGTGACCGGAGTGTGAGGTGTGCATGGGAAGCAATGGCGCACAGCTGCAGTGCTGTGCGCTACCTTGATGAAGACCGAAGTCTTCTGCCGCCGATTTCCAGGACCCTCTTCTTGCTTCTGGCTCTGTAAGGGGGACGGCGGCGCGGCTCCGGGACCGGACGACCGAGGCTGGGCCTGTGTTCGATCCCTCTGGAGCTAATGGTGTCCAGTAGCCTAGAAGCCCAAGCTAGCTGCAAGCAGGTAGGTTCGCTTCTCTCCCCTTAGTCCCTCGTAGCAGTGAGTCTGTTGCCAGCAGATCTCACTGAAAATAAAAAACCTAAAATAAACTTTCTTTTTCTAAGAGCTCAGGAGAGCCCCTAGTGTGCATCCAGCTCAGCCGGGCACAAAATTCTAACTGAGGTCTGGAGGAGGGTCATAGAGGGAGGAGCCAGTGCACACCAGTTAGTCCTAAAGCTTTCTTTAGTTGTGCCCAGTCTCCTGCGGAGCCGCTTTTCCCCATGGTCCTTACGGAGTTCCCAGCATCCACTAGGACGTCAGAGAAATTTTATATTTGTCTTGCTTTGTATGTTTATTAGGATGGGTAATTTTAGGGAAGGGGAATAGAATGCTGTTTAGTTTGCACTTTATGTGAAAAGCATTTTGTTATATAATCAATTCAAAACAGTGCTGATATAATAAACATATTTTCACTGTATTTAGGAAGCTCCCATAATACACATAACCTCACCTCCTATACACATCCTAACTGTTTTGGAACATGAGGTTTGATTCAGAGGTAGACGCAGTGCCAATATTTGCGCAGTTGAATGATCATTTGCTATTGCCCTTGCAGAAAATACCTTAAAAACCCTATGGCGCATGTGTACCACTGAATGTAGACCCTTGCAGTAGAGCCTGTGGCACACAACCTGGGCATACTCGGCGATGACTGGGAGGTGGCCTGAAGCTTTCACAAATACTCATGTGCATGTTATGAGAGTTCCACAAGCGTGTCAGTGAACATGGCTACATTCCCAAACGCAGATCCACATTCACAGAGGCCATGTTTTGAGGAATTTGAGAAGAAAACACTGAGCAGGCCAAAGGTTGTGGTAAGTGTCAATGGTGGAGTATTCAGACCCACCGATACAGTTCCACTGTTCACGGACACTGGATATGGGCAACTCAGCACTTGTACTCTGTCACATGCCGATGCACAAACAGGAGGCAGAAAGTAGCATTTGCATATTACCGCAACCACAAATCCAGAGCAAATCACAATAGCTAATGCAACTGCATCCACTTCTGAATCAGGCTTATTATTTCATACTTTTCTATGGGGGTCATTCTGAGTTGTTCTCTCATTGCCGATTTTCGCAACGGAGCGATTAAGGCAAAAATGCGCATTGTACGCAGTGCGCATGCGGTAAGTATTTTAGCACAAAACTTAGTAGATTTACTCACGTCCGAACGAAGATTTTTCATCGTTCTACTGATCGGTGAGTGATTGACAGGAAGTAGGTGTTTCTGGGCGGAAACTGGCCGTTTTCTGGGAGTGTGTGGAAAAACGCAGGCGTGCCAGGAAAAAAACGGGAGTGTCTGGAGAAACGGGGGAGTGGCTGGCCGAACGCTGGGCGTGTTTGTGACGTCAAACCAGGAACGAAATGGCCTGAGCTGATCGCAATCTGTGAGTAGGTCTGGAGCTACTCAGAAACTGCTAAGAAGTGTCTATTCGCAATTCTGCTAATCTTTCGTTCGCAATTCTGCTAAGCTAAGATACACTCCCAGAGGGCAGCGGCCTAGCGTGTGCAATGCTGCTAAAAGCAGCTAGCGAGCGAACAACTCGGAATGACCACCTATGTTCAGAGACACTACAATTTGCACTTGCTTTTACACTGCATTTTTAAATTATTATTATTTTTTTTGTATAGGTACACTGTATTGCTGTATCGTAGATGTTTTAGGGGCCCATTTATCAAACAGTATGTGCGGCTATGTCCCCGAAACACCCATTTTCGGGGGCTAGCTGTAAATACTATGTATCCCTGCATTGTATGAAGGAGGGATCGCAGCAGGTACCGATACTGATACCTGCTGCAATCCCTCCATTGCCGTACTCAGCGACATCCCCCCTAGGTTTCTATGGGGGAGGCGGCTCGACGAATAAATCTATCTGGATTCCCATTGTAGCATATGGGATAGACTTTGCGGGATGTAGTTCCGGCAGGGTTTCCCAGGAACCCTCCACCGGAAATAGCCCCTGAGCACAACGGTGAGGATAACGCGCATGCACAGAGGCACGGACACTGCGCTTGACACATCACAGGTACGGGCTCCTTTCAGAGCCCTTGTCCCTGTATGTGCTGGATGTTACATACTGAAAATAGGATCGCATATAGCAATGCAATTCTGGACGATAAGATCCTGCCCAGATCACATGCAATATTCAATCTATGGTAAATGTCTCCCTTAGGCCTTGCAAAGAATAGAATTGAAATCCCTGATTTATAAAGTGGTGGTTTTTTAACATCGCTAGCAAACCCACCCAAAAAAAATGAATAGACTGAACAGGAGTAATTGCTAAAACATCAAGTTAATTAATTGCTTTTGACAGGCAAGATTGCGTGGCATGACTGAACGTTAACAGAGATACACAAACAAATAAATAAATAAATACAAATAAAACAATAAAAAAAGAAATCAATCGCACCACTCAAAAAACCAACCAACCAACCAACCAACCAACCAACCAACCAACCAACCAACCAACCAACCAAACACTGCATAGTAAATTAGGACCAGATCTCACAAGTATATCATTTCCGGTACAGCATTGTAGGGCATATATACAACCGCCTGCGAGGGTCTATGTACGAAGCCTTAAAGACAGATAAAGTGGATGGAGATAAAGTACCAGCCAATCAGCTCATAACTGCCATGTTACAGGCTTAGTTTGAAAAATGTCAGGAGCTGATTGGTTGGTACTATGGGGTCTATTACTAAGGCTTGGATGGAGATAAAGTCACTGGAGATAAAGTACCAGCCAATCAGCTCCTAACTGCCGTGCCACAGCCTGTGTTTGAAAAATGACAGTTAGGAGCCGATTGGCTGGTACTTTATCTCCAGCAACTTTATGTCCATCCAAGGCTTAGTAAATAGACCCCAAATCTCTCTCCAAGGCTTAGTACATCTGCCCCACTGTGCTTAGTATAGCTGACAAGTGACAACACAAGTTTCTGATTAAGGTTTAGTTGGTCACTTACTATGGCACTCAGGACTCTGCTGACATGTAAAGGGTTGTTACGTTTCCGGACATCCTCAGAGGGGTTCCTTCGGAAACTCAAAGATGAATCCAGCAGGACAAAAGTGATATAAAGAATCCTTTCCTGAAACTAAATGTACATATACAGTTTGTAAGGAGCTGTAATATCATAGTGAAATCAAGCCATGATTGTGTAGTATCTCATATATAGTTGTCCAGATCTGTGACTCTATGACTCATTTGCTAACGCTGGGCGTGGCTAGGAGCTCTGTGTCAGAGAGTCACAGATCTGTATAAGAGAGACCAGGTCTGCAAGTGCGACGGTACGCTCGGGTACGGCATATGGTTAAGAATCTAGTCACCCGTACGCCGTACCCGTGGGCCGTCACTCACACACCATAGCCACTGTTAGCGGCTACTGCGGTAAAAGCCGCCGATGTGCTCCTCCTCCCCTTCCCAGCCTGTTGCTGTGTCAGGGAAGGAGAGGAGAGCGCAGCGCAGTTCTGTCCCTCAGTGCTGCTCAGTCACACTTTGGTCTCTGGTCACGGCATGTATCTTCACAGCTTAGCACCGGTTCATTAGCCAATCAGGAGTCGCGGCTGCCGGTCCGCGAGCTCTGATTGGCTAACGAACCGGTGCTCAGTTGAGAAGATACATGCCGCTGACGGAGATCACCAGAGTCTGACTGAGCAGCACTGAGGGATGGGCCCGCGCTCTGCTCTCCTCTCCATCCTCCGACCCTGACACAGCAGTAGCGGGAGGGAGGTGGGAGGTGAGGGGAGGTGAGGGGTGGGGTGGGTGGGGCATATGTATAACTGGCATTGTGGGGCATATCTGAAATATCTGAAATAGGTCGACATGGCCATTAGGTCGACATGAACAAGGTTGACATGAAAAAGGTCAACATCAGTTTTTCATGTTTTTTTGGTGTTTTCTTCGTAAAGTGACCGGGAACCCCAATTAGTCCAATTCGCTTCGCTCGCCATGCTTCGGACAAGGTTACCATTCCCAATCGTAGTCCACGTGGATCGTAAAGTATGAAAAAGTTCAAAAAAATATATTTAGAAAAAAACTCATGTCGACCCTTTTGCATGTCGACCTTGTTCAGGTTGAATTAATGACTGCATCGACCTATTTCTGGTGTCGACCTAGCCACTGTCGACCAATGGGTGTCGGCCTAAGTGGTGTCGACCCAGAGTCCAGATACCGTTTTAAAAGCAATAGGTTGCTTTATAGAAATAGCCTCACAATGTGGATTTACCAGTTACTACATATATGGGAAAACACCTTGCTATTCTAAATAGCAGTTTCATTTGAGTCAGGGGACAAGTCCATATTGGAGTAGTCTATGACAATTAGCCAGAAGCTGAAATATAACTTAAACAGGTACAGAAACCTATCCATTGGATATTTTTGTTATCACTCGTTATACTAATCATAAATGGTGCTCCAACCAATCAGCTCCTATCTATCATGTTTTAAACAGATGACACTAAGGAGCTGATTGGTTGGATCACCATTTAAGATTAGTAACGAGTGATAACAAGAACATTAGCCATTGTTAAATCTGCCCCTTAGTTTAAAAAGAGAATGTTACTCATCCGGAATAGATTAGAGGGAGGTTTGGTTAAAGTGTGGCTGAAGTTATCATTGTATCTTATTTATTTATTTTTTGTGCATGCAGCATAAACCCTATATTTCCTTCTTATACCCCTTTCACACTAAAACCATGTGTCCGACCATATAGAATATGGATTCTATATAAAAAATGACATGCAAAGTGATATATATCATGTCAGATGCAAAATGGCCCTTTTACACAGAGCCGGGAAGCCGGGATATGGCCTGGGCAAGCCCGCACAACCTGGGTTCAGGCTCGTTGTGAAAGGTTCGACCCAGGTTATGCATCCCGGGTCCTTGACCTGGGTTGCGACCAGGGTTATTCCTGGGTCTGATCCCATGTCAACTGCAATGTGAAAGGCAGACTTGGGTTGGACCCAGGAATAACCCTAGACACAAGCAGTATTGGACCCAGGATGCATTACCCGAGTCGACCCCTTCACACTGAGTCTGGACCCGGGTCACGCAGGCTTGCCCCAGCAAAAATCTGGGTTTTCGGCTCCGTGTGAAAGGGGTATTAGTAAAATGGGATGTCAGTGTGACTAATGATAATTTCTCTGACGTCCTAGTGGATGCTGGGGACTCCGAAAGGACCATGGGGAATAGCGGCTCCGCAGGAGACTGGGCACAAAAGTAAAAGCTTTAGGACTACCTGGTGTGCACTGGCCCCTCCCCCTATGACCCTCCTCCAAGCCTCAGTTAGATTTTTGTGCCCGAACGAGAAGGGTGCATACTAAGGGGCTCTCCTGAGCTGCTTAGAGTAAAAGTTTAAAGTAGGTTTTTTATTTTCAGTGAGACCTGCTGGCAACAGGCTCACTGCACCGAGGGACTAAGGGGAGAAGAAGCGAACTCACCTGCGTGCAGAGTGGATTGGGCTTCTTATGCTACTGGACATTAGCTCCAGAGGGACGATCACAGGCCCAGCCATGGATGGGTCCCAGAGCCGCGCCGCCGGCCCCCTTACAGAGCCAGAAGACTGAAGAGGTCCGGAAAATCGGCGGCAGAAGACGTCCTGTCTTCAATAAGGTAGCGCACAGCACCGCAGCTGTGCGCCATTGCTCTCAGCACACTTCACACTCCGGTCACTGAGGGTGCAGGGCGCTGGGGGGGGCACCCTGAGACGCAATAAAAACACCTTATTTGGCAAAAAATACATCACATATAGCTCCTGGGCTATATGGATGCATTTAACCACTGCCAATTTTTCCTTAAAAAAGCGGGAGAAAGGCCGCCGAGAAGGGGGCGGAGCCTATCTCCTCAGCACACTGGCGCCATTTTTTCCTCACAGCTCCGTTGGAGGAAGGCTCCCTGACTCTCCCCTGCAGTCCTGCACTACAGAAACAGGGTAAAACAAGAGAGGGGGGGCACTAATTTGGCAGATAAATATATACAGCAGCTATATCAGGGAAAAACACTTATATAAGGTTATCCCTATATATATATAGCGCTCTGGTGTGTGCTGGCAAACTCTCCCTCTGTCTCCCCAAAGGGCTAGTGGGGACCTGTCCTCTATCAGAGCATTCCCTGTGTGTGTGCTGTGTGTCGGTACGTTGTGTCGACATGTATGAGGAGGAAAATGGTGTGGAGGCGGAGCAATTGCCTGTGTTAGTGATGTCACCCCCTAGGGAGTCGACACCTGACTGGATGGTCTTATGGAAAGAATTCCGTGATAGTGTCAGCACTTTACAAAAGACTGTTGACGACATGAGACAGCCGGCAAATCAGTTAATACCTGTACAGGCGTCTCAAACACCGTCAGGGGCTCTAAAGCGCCCGTTACCTCAGGTGGTCGACACAGACACGGACACTGACTCCAGTGTCGACGGTGAGGAAACAAACGTATTTTCCAGTAGGGCCACACGTTACATGATCACGGCAATGAAGGAGGTTTTGAACATTTCTGATACTACAAGTACCACAAAAAAGGGTATTATGTGGGGTGTGAAAAAACTACCCGTAGTTTTTCCGGAATCAGATGAATTAAATGAGGTGTGTGATGAAGCGTGGGTTTCCCCCGATAAAAAACTGCTAATTTCTAAAAAATTATTGGCATTATACCCTTTCCCGCCAGAGGTTAGGGCGCGTTGGGAAACACCCCCTAGGGTAGATAAGGCGCTCACACACTTATCAAAACAAGTGGCGTTACCGTCTCCTGATACGGCCGCCCTCAAGGAACCAGCTGATAGGAAGCTGGAAAATATCCTAAAAAGTATATACACACATACTGGTATTATACTGCGACCAGCAATCGCCTCCGCCTGGATGTGCAGTGCTGGGGTGGCTTGGTCGGATTCCCTGACTGAAAATATTGATACCCTGGACAGGGACAATATATTATTGACTATAGAGCATTTAAAGGATGCATTTCTATATATGCGAGATGCACAGAGGGATATTTGCACTCTGGCATCAAGAGTAAGTGCGCTGTCCATTTCTGCCAGAAGAGGGTTATGGACGCGACAGTGGTCAGGTGATGCGGATTCCAAACGGCATATGGAAGTATTGCCGTATAAAGGGGAGGAGTTATTTGGGGTCGGTCTATCGGACCTGGTGGCCACGGCAACGGCTGGGAAATCCACCTTTTTACCCCAGGTCACCTCTCAGCAGAAAAAGATACCGTCTTTTCAGGCTCAGTCCTTTCGTCCCCATAAGGGCAAGCGGGCAAAAGGCCACTCATATCTGCCCCGGGGCAGAGGAAGGGGAAAAAGACTGCAGCAGACAGCCTCTTCCCACGAACAGAAGCCCTCCCCCGCTTCTGCCAAGTCCTCAGCATGACGCTGGGGCCTTATAAGCGGACTCAGGCACGGTGGGGGCCCGTCTCAAGAATTTCAGCGCGCAGTGGGCTCACTCGCAAGTGGACCCCTGGATCCTGCAGGTAGTATCTCAGGGGTACAAATTGGAATTCGAGACGTCTCCCCCTCGCCGGTTCCTGAAGTCTGCTTTACCAACGTCTCCCCCCGACAGGGAGGCGGTATTGGAAGCCATTCACAAGCTGTATTCCCAGCAGGTGATAATCAAGGTACCCCTCCTACAACAGGGAAAGGGGTATTATTCCATGCTGTTTGTGGTACCGAAGCCGGACGGCTCGGTGAGACCTATTTTAAATCTGAAATCCTTGAACACTTACATAAAAAGGTTCAAGTTCAAGATGGAGTCACTCAGAGCAGTGATAGCGAACCTGGAAGAAGGGGACTATATGGTGTCTCTGGACATCAAGGATGCTTACCTCCATGTCCCAATTTGCCCTTCTCACCAAGGGTACCTCAGGTTTGTGGTACAGAACTGTCACTATCAGTTTCAGACGCTGCCGTTTGGATTGTCCACGGCACCCCGGGTCTTTACCAAGGTAATGGCCGAAATGATGATTCTTCTTCGAAGAAAAGGCGTCTTAATTATCCCTTACTTGGACGATCTCCTGATAAGGGCAAGGTCCAGAGAACAGTTAGAGGTCGGAGTAGCACTATCTCAAGTAGTACTACGACAGCACGGATGGATTCTAAATATTCCAAAATCGCAGCTGATTCCGACGACACGTCTGCTGTTCCTAGGGATGATTCTGGACACAGTACAGAAAAAGATGTTTCTCCCGGAGGAGAAAGCCAGGGAGTTATCCGACTTAGTCAGGAACCTCCTAAGACCAGGCCAAGTGTCAGTGCATCAATGCACAAGGGTCCTGGGAAAGATGGTGGCTTCTTACGAAGCGATTCCATTCGGCAGATTCCACGCAAGAACTTTTCAGTGGGATCTGCTGGACAAATGGTCCGGATCGCATCTTCAAATGCATCAGCGGATAACCCTGTCTCCAAGGACAAGGGTGTCTCTCCTGTGGTGGTTACAGAGTGCTCATCTCCTAGCGGGCCGCAGATTCGGCATTCAGGATTGGGTCCTGGTGACCACGGATGCCAGCCTGAGAGGCTGGGGAGCAGTCACACAGGGAAGAAATTTCCAGGGCTTGTGGTCAAGCATGGAAACGTCACTTCACATAAATATCCTGGAACTAAGGGCCATTTACAATGCCCTAAGTCAGGCAAGGCCTCTGCTTCAGGGTCAGCCGGTGTTGATCCAGTCGGACAACATCACGGCAGTCGCCCACGTAAACGGACAGGGCGGCACAAGAAGCAGGAGGGCAATGACGGAAGTTGCAAGGATTCTTCGCTGGGCGGAAAATCATGTGATAGCACTGTCAGCAGTGTTCATTCCGGGAGTGGACAACTGGGAAGCAGACTTCCTCAGCAGACACGATCTCCACCCGGGGGAGTGGGGACTTCACCCAGAAGTCTTCCACATGATTGTGAACCGTTGGGAAAAACCAAAGGTGGACATGATGGCGTCCCGCCTCAACAAAAAACTGGACAGATATTGCGCCAGGTCAAGGGATCCTCAGGCAATAGCTGTGGACGCTCTGGTAACACCGTGGGTGTACCCGTCAGTGTATGTGTTCCCTCCTCTGCCTCTCATACCCAAGGTACTGAGAATCATAAGAAGGAGAGGAGTAAAGACTATACTCGTGGCTCCGGATTGGCCAAGACGGACTTGGTACCCGGAACTTCAAGAGATGCTCACGGAAGACCCGTGGCCTCTACCTCTAAGAAAGGACCTGCTCCAGCAGGGACCATGTCTGTTCCAAGACTTACCGCGGCTGCGTTTGACGGCATGGCGGTTGAACGCCGGATCCTGAAGGAAAAAGGCATTCCGGATGAAGTCATCCCTACCCTGATCAAAGCCAGGAAGGATGTAACTGTGCAACATTATCACCGTATTTGGCGTAAATATGTTGCGTGGTGTGAGGCCAGGAAGGCCCCTACAGAGGAATTTCAACTGGGTCGTTTCCTGCATTTCCTGCAAACAGGACTGTCTATGGGCCTAAAATTAGGGTCCATTAAGGTTCAAATTTCGGCCCTGTCAATATTCTTCCAAAAAGAACTAGCTTCAGTTCCTGAAGTTCAGACGTTTGTCAAGGGGGTACTGCATATACAGCCTCCTTTTGTGCCTCCAGTGGCACCTTGGGATCTCAATGTAGTTTTGGGATTCCTAAAATCACATTGGTTTGAACCACTCACCACTGTGGACTTAAAATATCTCACATGGAAAGTGGTAATGCTGTTAGCCCTGGCTTCAGCCAGGCGTGTATCAGAATTGGCGGCTTTATCCTATAAAAGCCCTTACCTAATTTTTCATACGGATAGGGCAGAATTGAGGACTCGTCCTCAATTTCTCCCTAAGGTGGTTTCAGCATTTCACTTAAACCAGCCTATTGTGGTGCCTGCGGCTACTAGGGACTTGGAGGATTCCAAGTTGCTGGACGTAGTCAGGGCCCTGAATATATATGTTTCCAGGACGGCTGGAGTCAGAAAATCTGACTCGCTGTTTATTCTGTATGCACCCAACAAGCTGGGTGCTCCTGCTACAACTTTGCCGAGCAGCTACTTGGTCAGGGGCAAACACGTTTGCTAAATTCTACAAATTTGATACCCTGGCTGAGGAGGACCTGGAGTTCTCTCATTCGGTGCTGCAGAGTCATCCGCACTCTCCCGCCCGTTTGGGAGCTTTGGTATAATCCCCATGGTCCTTTCGGAGTCCCCAGCATCCACTAGGACGTCAGAGAAAATAAGAATTTACTTACCGATAATTCTATTTCTCATAGTCCGTAGTGGATGCTGGGCGCCCATCCCAAGTGCGGATTGTCTGCAATACTTGTACATAGTTATTGTTACAAAAATCGGGTTATTATTGTTGTGAGCCATCTTTTCAGAGGCTCCTCTGTTATCATGCTGTTAACTGGGTTCAAATCACAAGTTGTACGGTGTGATTGGTGTGGCTGGTATGAGTCTTACCCGGGATTCAAAATCCTTCCTTATTGTGTACGCTCGTCCGGGCACAGTATCCTAACTGAGGCTTGGAGGAGGGTCATAGGGGGAGGGGCCAGTGCACACCAGGTAGTCCTAAAGCTTTTACTTTTGTGCCCAGTCTCCTGCGGAGCCGCTATTCCCCATGGTCCTTTCGGAGTCCCCAGCATCCACTACGGACTATGAGAAATAGAATTATCGGTAAGTAAATTCTTATTATTATACAACAACCATGTTGCATCTAACAAGATAAACATCAATGTCCATGTTATTTTGTGCGAAGAATCCAAATATACAATCAGGAATTTGATATAAGGTTTTTGAGATATTTTGAAAAATGGACATTTGAAAATGAAAATATTTTTGGCCTTATGTACTAAGCCCTGGAGAGAGAGAGATAACGTGGAGAGAGATAAAGTACCAGTCAATCAGCTTCTAACTGCCATGTTACAGGCTGTGTTTGAAAACTGAAAGGAGCTGGTTGGTTGGTACTTTATCCACTTTCTCTCTCTCCAAGGCTTAATACATAGTCCCCTTAATCACATTAAGTGCTCGGCAAGACTCCCCTCTGCCTGCGCTATTTGGAATGTATCATGCCCAGACTCCTCATCCTCTGTATCATCAGAATCCCCCTCCTCATATTCCTTATTCTCCCCCTGGGGCAGAGCCACCCTCTTAGCGCTGGATACCATGTTGCTTGCTGGCTCCTGTCCCACTATATCTCAAAAAGTGACTAGCGAGAGAAACCTATGTTGCTGGAGAGAATGTCAAGTACACTCCATTGGTTGAGCCGCATATCATCATTTTAGCTCTGCTTCACATAAGTTGGGCATGATGAAGATTTTCGTGAAAGGCCAGGCTATGAGTTATCTGAAGGAAAAGTTTCCGCTACTGTGGTGAAATGTGTATAACAGGCTCTACTGTGTGGTGTAATGTGTATAACAGGCTCTACTATGAGGTGTAATGTGTATAACAGGCTCTACTGTGTAGTGTAACGTGTATCAGGGGTACTACTGTATGGTGTAATGTGACTAAGAAACACTACTGTGCGGTGTAATGTGAATTGGTACTATTCTGTGGTTATGCCCCTTCCCCATAAATCCACGCCCCTAAGTTTTTGGTGCTTGATGAATGATGAATTTAGAAAAAACTGTGAAATAGAAGAATGAGAATTCAAAACTGAAAATTCTCATTTCACTAATTTTTCATGATGAATATGACACATTGGTGGTCATTCCGAGTTGTTCGCTCGCTAGCAGTTTGTAGCAGCCGTGCAAACGCTATGCCGCCTCCCACTGGGAGTGTATTTTAGCTTAACAGAAGTGCGAACGAAAGGATCGCAGAGCGGCTACAAAATATTTTTGTGCAGTTTCAGAGTAGCTTCAGACCTACTCAGCGCTTGCGATCACTTCAGACTATTTAGTTCCTGTTTTGACGTCACGAACACGCCCTACGTTCGCCCAGCCATGCCTGCGTTTTTCCTGGCACGCCTGTGTTTTTCCGAACACTCCCTGAAAAAGCCAGTTGACACCCAGTAATGCCCTCTTCCTGTCAATCACTCTGCGGCCAGCAGTGCGACTGAAAAGCTTTGCTAGACCTTGTGTGAAACTACATCGTTCGTTGTAATAGTACGATGCGCGTGCGCATTACGTTGCATACGCATGCGCAGAAGTGCCTTTTTTTGCCTGATCGCTGCGCAGCGAACGAAAGCAGCTAGCGAACAACTCGGAATGACCCCCCTTGTGACTTGTTATAAAATTGTCTGTATGAGCTTTGGGAACTTTGTTGGTACCATTGGAAAAGAGAGAATGAGAAGAGGGCAGTGGTGCGGGCAGTAGTAGAAGGGCGGGAATACCAAGCTGATCTTTGCCTGGGTGAAAGAAAACCTATCTTGGCCCCTAATAGCACTATACTCTGTATAAATTCAAGCAGTGTAATCAATATAAAAACAACTTGCTTCATCTGGTGTTGTTCACATAGGGCAGAATTTAGAGTTAAGAACAAACTAGAACAAAGAAACAAATTTGCTCCATGTTGCTGCAATGCAAGAGATGCAAACTATTATTAATATATATATATGTTTTACGCATGCAGGCAGTGCCGTGTCTAGGGCCAGGCCAGCTGTGCAATGAAACAATCCCTTGACAACAAGCAGGTACAGCAACAATTTTAGCTAAGTGAGGCATGGTGCAATGGCCATTACTGTGTGGGTCTTAATATGGTGCAAGGGGCATTACTGTGTGGGTCTTAATATGGTGCAAGGGGCATTACTGTGTAGGTCTTAATATGGTGCAAGGGGCAATACTGTGTGAGGCATAATCTTATGCTAGAGGCATTACTGTGTGGGGCAAATTATGATGTAAGGTAGTATTTGGCCATTTTCTGCTAGACCACGCCCCCTTTTCCGGGGTGCACACACTTTTTTGTGTTCGCACTGGGAGCCAAATTGGTTAGAATAGAAACAGCCTTGGGCAACTCTATTTTTACACTGCAATTTATGCTGAGCTGGAAATATCTCCGCCCCCCCACCCATTCTGTCTGCAGGTTTCTTTTAATTTGCCTACTCCCTTGGAGTGTACATCTGTCCCTCTTATTTGCTTTGCTAATAACTCTATGGGTCTTATTTATCAAATATCTGTGGTATATCCCCCCGAAAATACCTAATTTTAAGTATCACCAGAATGTATATTGGAGATATAGCTGCTGGCTGCAGCCCTACGTTTCAGCTGTAAAAACAGTCCCCATACATTTCTATGGGGCTGCTTTTGTGCCAAATTTTCCAAGCTCCAGAAGCCCCGGTAGCTAACGCCATCTCCAGATTGCGTTAGGTATTGTAGTCTGTGGGCTACATTCCACAACAGTTACCAGGAGAAGGATCTGGCACTTTCCAGTTGCGCTTATGTAGTCAGCAGGCCACGTATGCCCAGTAGTGCGCCCTGCTCCCAAAAGAGAAATTAAGTTATCGGAGGCCCTGTTCCTGCTTCTGTTTTTTAATATAGTCGGGAAAATTTCTTACTGCTGCAATAAGTGGTGATAATGAATTTAAATGATCCAGTCTATGACCAGATAATTAATAAATATGACCCTAAATAAGGCCCGTAATGTGGATGGAAAAGATAACATCATGAACAACATGATCAAGTGAATTATTTGCACTGTAGTGTCTGGTATTACCTGTCCGTAGTTCCAGGGGGCAGAAGATGGGTTTCCTGCTTCACCAATGAAGATAAGACCAAACTCCGACAAAACATATTCCTCCCTTTGAGCCTGGTCTGACAAGTAAACAATATCACCTGAAAGGTACGATTGAGACAGGGTGTTACCAGGACAAGTCTGAGCTGTCCTTTTCATGTCTGCGGAATTGTATTGGCATGAAAACATACTGCATTACAAGCATTAACAAAAGGGTGTCATGAATCCTGTCAGCATGGATAATTCTGTGACAACATTTACTACATCATACCCATATTAAGTATTGCATTAGCACACTGCACATTCAAATTTATGGCACGTGAACTCAGCTCCTTAATCTGAGATGAGCAATAGCCAACTGCATTCTGAACAGCCAAATATATGCCATTTAGAACAATGCCATTTACAATACCATTTGCCATTTACTTTCCAATTGATTTGATTTGATAAATGTATCAATAAATAAATAAAACATAAATGACTGTGCATTGCAAACTGCAATAGAAAGCTGCCTCTAGTGGTAAGTGATCACGACAAATTTTATAAGTTATATCTTTGGACAACTTTTTTTTTCATTAATGTATGCAATCTAGGAGACTTTTTTTATACATCCTTTTTAGCATATCCTCATATCTAGCAATTGTAAACTGTTCTATATGAGGGTCACTTATTTATGCTCTGAATTTCCATTTTTGCATTGTGACATATGCACTAATGTAGATGCTTTTAGTGTAAATAAAAATATTGTTAAAGTTTACTACCGTATGTACATTTGTGCACGTTGGATATATGGCTGCACTGCAATAGCTGAAAAATGGTGCCTAAGAAGTTCTTTTCTGTTTTCTTTTGAACCAACCACATCTTTAAGGGCATACTTTCCTACACTAACTCATTTTGCAGGAGACTCCCTGAAATACCAGCAATCTCCCTGAATAGTCCAGCAATCTCCCTGATTGCACCTTTATCCCATAATGCAGCTGTTACATTCTTGAAGGGAAAAAAAAAATCACAGATACATATTGTACATTCAAATGGGAACATTGGTGCCATTACCCTGCATTGGTTATAAGGCACAGTGATCCCTATGGCTACATGCATTTTAAATAAAGTTTCTTGTGGCCACTTACAGTAAATGGAACCTCTTGTAAAGCACAATACACAAACAAATCCTGCAAAATATCAGTGTCTTTTCTTCAACAAGTAGATCTTACTAACTTTGGGGCTCATTTACATTTGGATGTAAGTAATTTTTATGACACGCCTCTCAGATGTAGCAGTACACGTCCAGACAGATAGGTGTTACTTTCACATCTCCCTGAAATGCTTTTTCAAAAGTAGACAAGTATGTTTAAGAGGCATATATATTAATGGCTGATAAGCCTTAAATCTGGTGAAAACAGAAGATAGAGCTTTTCCTTTATAACAAGTGTAAAACTAGTACTGGAAATAAGAACTCTCAGGCAGGTTTTCCGGTAAAACACACTAAGTATAGCATAGCATACACAGGCTTGGGCCTGGTCACATAGTAACATAACTCAAAATGAAAAAAATTAAAGTAAATGTCTTAGCACTCCCTGCTGCCTGCAGCCACCATCTGCCATGCTCTTCCTGGCACTTCCAACGTCCACAGTCCCTGGCACTACAAACTGCACCATACTCGTGACCTCAAACAGGCATCAGCGCAATGTGCAGTGGGTGTATGGGCGTTTTAAATCCCTCTCTTGCTTCTGACTTCCTGCTGGCTCTGAGTGAGCTGGGAAACCCGGACTTCTATTTTTACACTTGGAGCTGTGCAATCCAGAAAGCCCAGAATCCACACTTCTACTGCGGTGCAGAATGTGCAGGTCTTATTTTCCTATCCCTTGGAGGGAGCTGACCCCACAAAAATGTGGGCAGTTGTGGTGAGACACAAGCCCTCTCGCCACACAAGCCCTTGGCTGATGACAGCCATTATCTGCTTCCTAGGGCAATAACTTTCTCAAACATAGCATGGGGAAGTCTATTTAACAAAAACAGCAGCAGAAGAAGTTTCAAAATCACTATTGCCATATAAGGATGGCAATAGTGGAGGACCTCTCCTGGTCCTGTGCACCGCTGTGTTCCAAAATGGGACGTGGATGCACTTTGCCCGCAGACAGCCCTAGGTCAGGCACTTTGCACCCACCCCTGTCACAGCGACCCTGTCCTTTACATGTTATGTGCTGCTTTAGTTCATTGGTGGCCATTGGCAGTGTGGGATCCCGTGTTGCCACCATTGTTAAATGGCAAACAATGGCATGCGACCATCTGTAAACCGTTCAATGGTTGAGCCATTGATAGTACATTTGTGAACATGTGCAAATAAATTTGTGCATGGAAAAGAACTGCAAGTGACCTTCTTGTGTATGCAGCAGGAAATAGATCACCAAACTTCACATCAGAACCAAGCAACCGATGGTGGCAACCATCTCCCTCATGGAATCAAATTGAAAAACCATCAAGATCTGGCTGAAAATATTGTTGGTTACAAGAGACCAGTAACCTATGGCTAACTCTACATTTTTGTTACAAAAACAGTGTACACCTGCAGATTCTCCCTTCTGAACATTTGCGGTACTTTATGAAATAAGGAATTTAAGGGGAACCTTAACTAAGCAGTGATAAGAGCGGAGAAGTGAGCCTGTGGAGAAATTTCCCCATCAACCAATCAGCAGCTCTGTATCATTTTATAGTATGCAAATTATAGCTGTTACTTCAGTGCTGATTGGTTGCCATGGGCAACTTCTCCACTGGCTCACTTCTCTGCTCTTATCACTGCTTAGTAAATGTACCCCTAAATATTTTAATATTTGAACTATACCTGGAGCCCAAGGGTTGAAGAGCAGTATGAATTCTCCAATTCGTTTGCCGCCTCCATTAGTCTGCACAGTTAGAGCATAACGGCCAATCACAGCATCATTTGGTGTGAAAAGAGTAAAAGTTACAGAGGTAGAATTACTTGATCCTCTTTGAGCTCCCCAGCTGTTCGTTGAAGACATGGCTGAGTCTGTGAAAGTATTTTCAAGGAGGGAGTTACCTGGTAATGTACAAATAAATATTAGATTTTATAGTGTCGTAGTTATATATTTTGTCAGCATAGAAAACATACAAACTCTATTAAAGGGGTGATGACAACTGTTCTGTAATAGATAAAGATTGCACCTTTGTTTGTGAATCTGTGTTGAGTGGGACTCTGCAAGACAATCTGAGGAACAAATTACTTTATTTACGTTTTATAGGACGTTGCCATCACATGTCTGTGCATTGTCTTTGCATGTGACCTAATTTTGGGACACATTTTGAAAGGTGGCATTAGAGTGCAGAAAAAGAAAATTAGTTCTTATTCACAAATATCTAAAGTCCATTTTATAAAACCTACAGTTAGAAAATGGCAAAAGCGAGTCGCTAAGGTTATCTCCAGATGTAATTTTATAATTTGTAGTTTCTGCATGTTCTGTGGAAAAATAAAGCATTGCAGCTATTTAAGAACGATATAACGCAGCAGATATTGGAGACATTTCCTGTATTCAGTACAAAACCGCTTGCAGCAGCCATCCTCATGGTTCTCTATAACAAGTTCCAAAAAGCAAGAGTTAGAGGCAAGGGCTAGAGTTCTTCCTGTCCGTCTTCCTGTCCCTCTTTGCATAGTTTTTGCTATGCGCATGTGCGCCTGTTGGCTGCTCATATGGTGTGGCACACCCTTGTCCGAATCCGGCAGTATAGTGAAAGCTATCATTATAATTTGTTCAGATGTGATGTCCCAGCTGGGTGCTTGGTAAATTACCCCAAAGCTTCATCTTTTATAGCAGCAAATTGTGATAGGACATGACATTTAACAGGACAAAATTATGGTAGTTGCTAAATATGCTGCTTAGAGTCCTATGCACAAAGAATCGTAGAAGTGCCTCAATTTTTTTTAGTGTACATAGCATTGGAAATAATTATTTTATACATGGACAAACCCGCTATGTACTAAATGTAACTCGCATGGACAGCAGTAGCACAGTGTCAGTTATTGAAGGCTGTGGGAGAGGGATTGTAAAATGTCTCTCCACTGAATATCCCTGAATGGTGTAAACCAGTGATGGCTAACCCTGACACTCCAGCTGTTGTTGAACTACACATCCCAGCATGCCCTGCATCAGTTTTAGCATGGCCAAATAACAAAACTGTAGCAGGGCATGCTGGGATATGTAGTTCAACAACAGCTGGAGTGTCAAGGTTAGCCATCACTGGTGTAAACCAACGGGACCAGCCTCTGAAAAGTAAAGTTTGGTACATAGGGGTCAGAATGCAATTCCCGTAGATAATAATGGGGACTGCGGTAGGTTTCTGCGAAATCGCCTGCATTAGGCTGGGGTATGGGACTCAGGGTCGACAGTGTCTAGGTCGACACACATTAATTCGACACCTATTGATCGACAGTGGTTAGGTCGACACGACAAATAGGTCGACATAGCCATTAGGTCGACTTGAACAAGGTCAACATGGAAAAACTTTGACATGATTTTTTCATGTTTTTTTGGTGTCGTTTTCTTTGTAAAGTGACCTGGAACCTCAATTAGTGCACCGTGTCACCTGGCATGGCTCGTTTCGCTCGCCATGCTTCGGGCAAGGTTACTGTTCCCAATCGTAGTCCGCGTGGATTGCAAAGTATGAAAAAGTTCAAAAAAGATTTTTTTAAAAACTCATGTCAACCTTTTTGCATGTCGACCTTGTTCATGTTGACCTAATGGTCGTGTCGACCTATTTCTAGTGTTGACCTAATGGGTGTTGACCTAAGTGGTGACGACCCGGAGTCCGGATACCATTAGGCTGGTCTGTATTAAATAGCAGTGATGTATAAAATGCTGCATTATTTAAAGAAAAACCTGCTTAATAAATAGGCCCCTTAGCCTCTAGAATGTTAATAAGTACGTTAAATGCACCATATATCTTCTGCTTACCTCCTGCTGATGTTACAAGACTGGCTGTGAACTGCACCCGGTCTTCAGCTTTCAGAGCTGCATTAAAGGTCAAGGTCATGAGAATTTCCTGCCCCCTGCGTACAACCAGGTCATTGCCCATATAGGCGCTGCAGTTGTGTGCTTTTTTATTAGCATTTACTTGAAGGTCGTAGTCGGTTATTTGTAGAGCTGCGATGAAAAAGCAAGTTATGCACAGTGACTTTCATCCATTTTTGGGTGACACTTCTTTTGTTATATGACATTCTTATATACACAAAATGTGTCCCATTGTACAGCAATATATATATGGGTATGGGGTCCCAGAAGTCAGTATGCCAGCGGTCAAAATACTGACACTGACATCCCGACAGCCTTACAAATCCCAACAGGGGCGGTGGAGCAGAGTAACTCTAATCCTAAACCATCCGCAGCCTAGCTTTAACCCTCCCTCCCTGGAGCCTACCCCCCTCCCCACACACACACACGCACACACACACACACACACTCCGGGCAAATTTATACTTGGGATTCCTGCTGTCGGGATTCCGGTGCTGGTATTCTGACCCGCCGGATCTTGTATGCCGGTATGTCAACTACATCCCAGATTATATATATATATATATATATATATATATATATATATATATATATTTGTTTCTATGTATGTATGTCCAGGGTAAACTCAGCAACGACTGAACCAATTTTGATGGGTTTTTCACTGAAATGTTCTTTGAGGTCCTCCGAGTAACATAGGCTATGAATCGTCTCGCTATCATGTTAACTGGCAAATTAGCAAACAACTTAAAACGTAAAAAATGTGTGAGGATATATTGTGGCCAAAAAGTAGAATGCACCGACCACATATACTTACACACACACACACACACACGCACACACGCGCGCACACACGCACACACGCACACACGCACACACACACACACACACCTATCTATATTATATATTGTGATAGAGGTACTGCTAAAAGTGATAAATGAGAGATACAGTATGTTTTTCTCAGGTTTCTGGCCTATGTATTTTAAAACCCCAGGAAGATGTTTGTGATTGCTCTGCTGAGAGCTTTTGGTAAAAGCCAGATAAGGGTTCCTGGGGTGTGGAGAGAATGAGGGCTCGATCCACGAGGCCCATTTCAGGTCTTTAGGCCTTCAGCCTGAGAGCAGGCTAATTAGTTACTTTCACTTTTTTCAACTTTTTAATGCTTTACCATCCACGTGGACTGCGTTAGGGAATAGTAACCTGAATACCATACCTACACAAGGGGATGCTGTACACTAACGGGAGCTTTTAGAATGTAAAAGTGAAAAAAAAACACCTAAAAAACACCCAAACGTGTGTAAAAAATTTTTTGTGTCAACCATTTCCATGTCAACCTTTTGACCCTGTCAACCATTTGTACTGTCTAACTTTTCCTGTCGACCTTTTGACCCTGTCAGCCTTTTCCATGTCGACCATTTGGGCTCCACGTATTGACTGTAGACCTTTTTACTGTAGATCTAATGAACCAAACCTGACCCACACATGGATAATGGGTGGTGGTGGGGGTCGGAGGCAAACATTGGTAATGTGCCACGTAATAATGGGACACCCCCTGTCATTTTGGAAAAATGTCATTTCATTTTATTCAAGTTCTGCAATACAGTGTGCAAAGGCATGTGCCAGTACAGAGACGGGTGGGGGCAAAACTAATACAGGTTGCATGATGCCTACATGCCTTGGCTGCAGTTTTGCTGATTTGGGAGGGCCACCTACCCCCAGTACAAGGATGCGGCTGTGCAATTCTGTGTCATTAAAATGTAAATTCAGCAGTAGGCATCTGTAGGATATTGCGCCTTCCGTTAGCATTTGCGAGATCCGAATACTGCGTCTAAGGATGCAACCTCAGATCAACATCACGAACATTGGTAACAATTCGCGATTGTTTCAGGCACCGGCTAGCATGCGTAAGCTGAAGCTTACTCAGGCTGGCCATCGGACGGACACTGGGGTCCAGAAAATCGACGATGCAGACCTTGGACCCATTATGCCTTCAAAATGGGGGTGACACGCCCTGTTTTGAAGAACACTACCAGGTGCCGTCCCCCAACGACAAGGGGCTGCAAGCAATATTGCAAGACCCGTTCTGCGCAAAAAGAGCAACATTTCAGTGTACAGAAACACTTTCGTCTGTGTGTTCATTTTGAGTGCCGCATACAAATCCATTGCATGTGCTGATATAAAAGCTGGGCCACTTGCTTGCATCTGCCTACCAGACTCAAAGTTGCCACCCAGACCCTGGGGGACATTAAGGTTGGGGTCACCACTTGCATGGCTTCAACTGGGGTGGGTGAGCAGTGCTACTGCCCAGGGTGCATCTCTTAGTAGGTGACACCGTTGCTCCCACGTGGAACCAACATTTTGCTTTCATGGTGCCTAGAGAGCCACCGAGAGTGTCCTTAGGATCCCCCGGTCACTGCTTCAGAGACATCCGGAGCATTCTTAAGATCATGTGTCTTCAACCTGTGGCCCTCCAGCTGCTGTGGAACTGCACATCCCAGCATGCCCTGCCACAGTTTTGCTATTAAAACATTCTAAAAGTGAGGCAAGGCATGCTGGGATGTGTAGTTCCACTGCAGCTGGAGGGCCGTAGGTTGAAGACCCAAGCTTAAGATGATCCATGCATGGCTGGGGATTCTACTCCTTCCTGGTGCTGCAACCCTGCCCCCTCTTCATGGTGTCATAACGTCACATGTTTGGCATGTGTTCTTGACTCATACCTCCGACTAGCACATTTGCATGATGTACATTGTCAAGAGCAGAAAGTGTGACACACAAACTGGAATCTCAGCACTTTTAATTTACTTCTGAATAAGTTTCTTTGGTTCCGCAGTAATAAGGAAACTATGTGTGTTCTGTGTATGGATCAACATGGACCAGCTAAACAGGTATACTTTAGCAAGGATTAAGAAATGTCAGCTCACTGATGATCCCTATGCTGGTTTAGAGTAAAGCAAGCTATAGGAAGTGAAACACTGAAACTATGCCACAGGCCATCAGGCAGCTACCATATGGTGTAAGTCACGGGGGTATATTTACTTAAGAGCTGCTTTTTAGAAGTGGAGATATTGCCCATAGCAACCAATCACATTCTTCTTATTTATCTATCCACTTCTGGAAGATAATAGCTAGAATCGGGTAGCAGTTGCGACAGACACAATACCAACAGTATTTCTCTAACGTCCTAGTGGATGCTGGGGACTCCGAAAGGACCATGGGGAATAGCGGCTCCGCAGGAGACTGGGCACAAAGTAAAAGCTTTAGGACTAGCTGGTGTGCACTGGCTCCTCCCCCTATGACCCTCCTCCAAGCCTCAGTTAAGATTTTGTGCCCGAACGAGAAGGGTGCAATCTAGGTGGCTCTCCTGAGCTGCTTAGAGTAAAAGTTTAAATAGGTTTTTTATTTTCAGTGAGACCTGCTGGCAACAGGCTCACTGCATCGAGGGACTAAGGAGAGAAGAAGCGAACTCACCTGCGTGCAGAGTGGATTGGGCTTCTTAGGCTACTGGACATTAGCTCCAGAGGGACGATCACAGGCCCAGCCATGGATGGGTCCCGGAGCCGCGCCGCCGGCCCCCTTACAGATGCTGAAGCAAGAAGAGGTCCATAAATCGGCGGCAGAAGACTTTCCTGTCTTCATAAGGTAGCGCACAGCACTGCAGCTGTGCGCCATTGCTCTCAGCACACTTCACACTTCGGTCACTGAGGGTGCAGGGCGCTGGGGGGGGGGGCGCCCTGGGAAGCAATGAATTTACCTTATTTGGCAAAAAATACATCACATATAGCTCCTGGGCTATATGGATGTATTTAACCCCTGCCAGTTTTCCAGAAAAAAGCGGGAGAAGAGCCCGCCGTGAAGGGGGCAGGGCCTATCTCCTCAGCACACAGCGCCATTTTTCCCACACAGCTCCGCTGGTAGGAAGGCTCCCAGAATCTCCCCTGCATCCTGCAACTACAGAAACAGGGTAAAAAAAGAGAGGGGGGCACTTATTTGGCAAAATAACAGATATAAGCAGCTATAAGGGATAGACACTTATTGTAAGGTTGTCCCTATACATATATAGCGCTCTGGTGTGTGCTGGCAAACTCTCCCTCTGTCTCCCCAAGGGGCTAAGTGGGTCCTGTCCTCTATCAGAGCATTCCCTGTGTGTGTGCTGGGTGTCGGTACGTGTGTGTCGACATGTATGAGGAGGAAAATGATGTGGAGGTGGAGCAATTGCCTATAATGGTGATGTCACCCCCTAGGGAGTCGACACCTGAATGGATGGCCGTAATTAAGGAATTACGTGACAGTGTCGGCACGTTACAGAAAACTGTTGACGACATGAGACAGCCGGCAGCTCAGTTAGTGCCTGTCCAGGCGTCTCAAACACCGTCAGGGGCTATTAAACGCCCGTTACCTCAGTGGGTCGACACGGACCCAGACACAGACACTGACTCCAGTGTCGACGGTGAAGAAACAAACGTATTTTCCAGTAGGGCCACACGTTACATGATCACGGCAATGAAGGAGGTTTTGCACATCTCTGATACTGCAAGTACCACAAAAAGGGGTATTATGTGGGGTGTGAAAAAACTACCCGTAGTTTTTCCTGAATCAGATGAATTGAATGAAGTGTGTGATGAAGCGTGGGTTACCCCCGACAAAAAACTGCTAATTTCTAAAAAATTATTGGCACTATATCCCTTCCCACCAGAGGTTAGGGCTCGTTGGGAAACACCCCCTAGGGTGGATAAGGCGCTCACACGCTTATCAAAACAAGTGGCGTTACCGTCTCCAGAAACGGCCACCCTTAAGGAGCCAGCAGATAGGAGGCTGGAAAATATCCTTAAAAGTATATACACACATACTGGTGTTATACTGCGACCAGCAATCGCCTCAGCCTGGATGTGCAGTGCTGGGGTGGCTTGGTCGGATTCCCTGACTGAAAATATTGATACCCTGGACAGGGACAATATATTATTGACTATAGAGCATTTAAAGGATGCATTCCTATATATGCGAGATGCACAGAGAGACATTTGCACTCTGGCATCAAGAGTAAGTGCGATGTCCATTTCTGCCAGAAGAGGATTATGGACGCGACAGTGGTCAGGGGATGCGGATTCCAAACGGCATATGGAAGTATTGCCGTATAAAGGGGAGGAGTTATTTGGGGGCGGGGTATCGGACCTGGTGGCCACGGCAACGGCTGGGAAATCCACCTTTTTACCCCAAGTCACCTCGCAGCAGAAAAAGATACCGTCTTTTCAGGCTCAGTCCTTTCGTCCCCATAAGGGCAAGCGGGCAAAAGGCCACTCATATCTGCCCCGGGGCAGAGGAAGGGGAAAAAGACTGCAACAGACAGCTTCTTCCCACGAACAGAAGCCTTCCCCCGCTTCTGCCAAGTCCTCAGCATGACGCTGGGGCCTTACAAGCGGACTCAGGCACGGTGGGGGCCCGTCTCAAGAATTTCAGCGCGCAGTGGGCTCACTCGCAAGTGGACCCCTGGATCCTGCAGGTAGTATCTCAGGGGTACAAATTGGAATTCGAGACGTCTCCCCCTCGCCGGTTCCTGAAGTCTGCTTTACCAACGTCTACCCCCGACAGGGAGGCGGTATTGGAAGCCATTCACAAGCTGTATTCCCAGCAAGTGATAATCAAGGTACCCCTCCTACAACAGGGAAAGGGGTATTACTCCACGCTGTTTGTGGTACCGAAGCCGGACGGCTCGGTGAGACCCATTTTAAATCTGAAAGCCTTGAACACTTACATAAAAAGGTTCAAGTTCAAGATGGAGTCACTCAGAGCAGTGATAGCGAACCTGGAAGAAGGGGACTACATGGTGTCTCTGGACATCAAGGATGCTTACCTCCATGTCCCAATTTGCCCTTCTCACCAAGGGTACCTCAGGTTTGTGGTACACTATCAGTTTCAGACGCTGCCGTTTGGATTGTCCACGGCACCCCGGGTCTTTACCAAGGTAATGGCCGAAATGATGATTCTTCTTCGAAGAAAAGGCGTCTTAATTATCCCTTACTTGGACGATCTCCTGATAAGGGCACGGTCCAGAGAACAGTTAGAGGTCGGAGTAGCACTATCTCAAATAGTACTACGACAGCACGGATGGATTCTAAATATTCCAAAATCGCAGCTGATTCCGACGACACGTCTGCTGTTCCTAGGGATGATTCTGGACACAGTACAGAAAAAGGTGTTTCTCCCGGAAGAGAAAGCCAGGGAGTTATCCGACCTAGTCAGGAAAGTCCTAAGACCAGGCCAGGTGTCAGTGCATCAGTGCACAAGGGTCCTGGGAAAGATGGCGGCTTCTTACGAAGCGATTCCATTCGGCAGATTCCACGCAAGAACTTTTCAGTTGGATCTGCTAGACAAATGGTCCGGATCGCATCTTCAAATGCATCAGCGGATAACCCTGTCTCCAAGGACAAGGGTGTCTCTCCTGTGGTGGTTACAGAGTGCTCATCTCCTAGAGGGCCGCAGATTCGGCATTCAGGATTGGGTCCTGGTGACCACGGATGCCAGCCTGAGAGGCTGGGGAGCAGTCACACAGGGAAAAAAAATTTCCAGGGCTTGTGGTCAAGCATGGAAACGTCACTTCACATAAATATCCTGGAACTAAGGGCCATTTACAATGCCCTAAGTCAGGCAAGGCCTCTGCTTCAGGGTCAGCCTGTATTGATCCAGTCGGACAACATCACGGCAGTCGCCCACGTAAACAGACAGGGCGGCACAAGAAGCAGGAGGGCAATGACGGAAGTGGCAAGGATTCTTCGCTGGGCGGAAAATCATGTGATAGCACTGTCAGCAGTGTTCATTCCGGGAGTGGACAACTGGGAAGCAGACTTCCTCAGCAGACACGATCTTCACCCGGGGGAGTGGGGACTTCACCCAGAAGTCTTCCACATGATTGTGAACCGTTGGGAAAAACCAAAGGTGGACATGATGGCGTCTCGCCTCAACAAAAAACTGGACAGATATTGCTCCAGGTCAAGGGACCCTCAGGCAATAGCTGTGGACGCTCTGGTAACACCGTGGGTGTACCGGTCAGTGTATGTGTTCCCTCCTCTTCCTCTCATACCAAAAGTACTGAGAATCATAAGAAGGAGAGGAGTAAAGACTATACTCGTGGCTCCGGATTGGCCAAGAAGGACTTGGTACCCGGAAATTCAAGAGATGCTCACGGAAGACCCGTGGCCTCTACCTCTAAGACAGGACCTGCTCCAGCAGGGACCATGTCTGTTCCAAGACTTACCGCGGCTGCGTTTGACGGCATGGCGGTTGAACGCCGGATCCTGAAGGAAAAAGGCATTCCGGATGAAGTCATCCCTACCCTGATCAAAGCCAGGAAGGATGTAACCGTACAACATTATCACCGTATTTGGCGTAAATATGTTGCGTGGTGCGAGGCCAGGAAGGCCCCTACGGAGGAATTTCAACTGGGTCGATTCCTGCTTTTCCTGCAAACAGGACTGTCTATGGGCCTCAAATTAGGGTCCATTAAGGTTCGAATTTCGGCCCTGTCGATATTCTTCCAAAAAGAACTAGCTTCTGTTCCTGAAGTTCAGACGTTTGTCAAGGGAGTACTGCATATACAGCCTCCTTTTGTGCCTCCAGTGGCACCTTGGGATCTCAATGTAGTGTTGGGATTCCTAAAATCACATTGGTTTGAACCACTCACCACTGTGGACTTGAAATATCTCACATGGAAAGTGGTAATGCTGTTAGCCCTGGCTTCAGCCAGGCGTGTATCAGAATTGACGGCTTTATCCTATAAAAGCCCTTACCTAATTTTTCGTACGGACAGGGCAGAATTAAGGACTCGTCCTCAATTTCTCCCTAAGGTGGTTTCAGCATTTCACTTAAACCAACCTATTGTGGTGCCTGCGGCTACTAGGGACTTGGAGGATTCCAAGTTGCTGGACGTAGTCAGGGCCCTGAAAATATATGTTTCCAGGACGGCTGGAGTCAGAAAATCTGACTCGCTGTTTATCCTGTATGCACCCAACAAGCTGGGTGCTCCTGCTTCTAAGCAGACAATTGCTCGTTGGATTTGTAGTACAATTCAGCTTGCACATTCTGTGGCAGGCCTGCCACAGCCAAAATCTGTAAAAGCCCATTCCACACGGAAAGTGGGCTCATCTTGGGTGGCTGCCCGAGGGGTCTCGGCTTTACAACTTTGCCGAGCAGCTACTTGGTCAGGGGCAAACACGTTTGCTAAATTCTACAAATTTGATACCCTGGCTGAGGAGGACCTGGAGTTCTCTCATTCGGTGCTGCAGAGTCATCCGCACTCTCCCGCCCGTTTGGGAGCTTTGGTATAATCCCCATGGTCCTTTCGGAGTCCCCAGCATCCACTAGGACGTTAGAGAAAATAAGAATTTACTTACCGATAATTCTATTTCTCATAGTCCGTAGTGGATGCTAGGCGCCCATCCCAAGTGCGGATTGTCTGCATTACTTGTACATAGTTATTGTTACAAAAATCGGGTTATTGTTGTTGTGAGCCATCTTTTCAGAGGCTCCTTCTGTTATCATGCTGTTAACTGGGTTCAGATCACAAGTTGTACGGTGTGATTGGTGTGGCTGGTATGAGTCTTACCCGGGATTCAAAATCCTTCCTTATTGTGTACGCTCGTCCGGGCACAGTATCCTAACTGAGGCTTGGAGGAGGGTCATAGGGGGAGGAGCCAGTGCACACCAGCTAGTCCTAAAGCTTTTACTTTGTGCCCAGTCTCCTGCGGAGCCGCTATTCCCCATGGTCCTTTCGAAGTCCCCAGCATCCACTACGGACTATGAGAAATAGAATTATCGGTAAGTAAATTCTTATTTTTGACCGTGTTGGTATTTTGACTGTAGGTCAATGGCTGTCAGGATTATGACAGTCGGCATTGTGTCCGTCGGTAAATCATACTGAATCCCTAGAATCTGATTGATTGCTACGGACATCAGCTCCACTTCTAAAAAGCTGCTCTTCAGTAAATATACCCCACAGATAGGTTCCATGCAGAGATATGATCCTGCTTTCTAAATAAGTATAACAGTTAAAAATTGCAAATTACGCAGACATTTTTAGGTACTTTAGAGCATGAAACCTAATTGACCCTCTACCCCTCTGCCCACTCTTAAACTATTCAAATGTTCTATGCTGGGTACTTCTATTTGCACTGTTGGCTGAAGTTTAAGAATGTAATAATTATGCCAATATATGAGGGTCGTTTAATAAGTAAGGTAAGAAGTCTTCTCACTTGTGTTATGTTCTCTATTTCATTCTAATTTCCAGCCAGGCCAGAGCAGGTAGACCACTGCTTCCCCTCATGGCCATTAGACCGCGCCTCATATCAATCACACTGTCCCAACATCAGCTATAAGATGGCGGGTCTGGTGGTCAAACATTGAGGTGCGCAGTGTGATCAGATTTCTACGTCTAAAGGGCACATCAGCAGCTGAAATTCATCACCAACTTGTCGCGGAGTAAGGTGATATTGTCATGTCACGGTGTGTGTTTGGTGCACTGCCTGTTGTGGGCATGCTTAGCCGGCCAGATCGCTGCTCATCTTGAACATCTGTCCTGTCGTTATCAAAGCCCAAACCTGTTTCCATGATGTTATCACCATACTCCTTGACAAGGGCTTTTTCTCCTTGACAGTGGTTATCTTGTCTTCATAGGAATCACAGTGGCTAGAGGGAATAATTTTCTGGTTGCATTACTTATGCAAGTCTGATCATTATAACCTAACCCTCTCTAGACTACTCCACTTTTATCTTGTCATTCTTCAATCCATTCCCAACTTCACTGCCCATCTTATTTTCCTCTGTAATTGCCATTAATAGCAATAGTAAAGACAATGGCCCTCATTCCAAGTTGAACGCTCGCTAGCTGCTTTTAGCAGCATTGCACACGCTAGGCCGCCGCCCTCTGGGAGTGTATCTTAGCTTAGCAGAATTGCTAACGAAAGGTTAGCATTTCTGCTATTAAATATTACCCTGCAGTTTTTGAGTAGCTCCAGACCTACTCCTAGATTGCGACCACTGCAGACTGTTTGGTTTCTGGTTTGACGTCACAAACACGCCCTGTGTTCGGCCAGCCACTCCCCCGTTTCTCCAGCCGCTCCTGCATTTTAGCCAGACACGCCTGCGTTTTTTTTAGCACACTCCCGGAAAACGCTCAGTTACCACCCAGAAACGCCCCTTTCCTGTCAATCACTCACCGATCAGCAGAGCGACTGAAAAGCGTTGCTCGGCCCTGTGTAAAATTGCATAGTTTTGTGTGAAAGTACTTAGCGCGTGCACCCTGTGGACCATACGCATGCGCAGAACTGCCGGTTTTTAGCCTGATCGCAATTCTGCTAAAAACGGCAGCGAGCGAACAACTCGGAATGACCCCCAATGGGCACTATTTCAATATTAATTCCATGCACATTTTTTTTATTCCAGGCAGTTTTTTGACAATATAAAAATAGGATCTCTTAAAACCTTGCAACATTGTGCCATTTTCACTTTCAAACATGGCCCACACCCCACTATGGTGTTCAGGAGACTCACGATTATTAGGGTAGTCCCCTGCACTCACGGAAGAGTGACCAGATCTGCATGCCCACCTCTTCCTAGTTTAGCAGGCAGGGTGCGATTATACCTGGGATTTGTGGTTCTGTATGGTGGCGTGATGGGCTAAATGATGCAAAATCGTACCATTTAACCCTGACCTTATCAGTGAACCCATGAATCATGGCATTTTGACATGTTGTAGTGGGGCTTAGTGATGTGGCAGTCTGGCCCCGTCCCTACTTACGTGTCAGGATTCTCGGGTTCGGGAAGGTGCCTCCTGCTGCATTACCATACTAGAGCATCGCTGCTGCTTCCAAGTTAGCAGCAGCAATGCCATTTCCAACCAAATCTGAATTATGCACAGTGTTAGCTATGGAGAGGCAAGATCTGAAAGGCCAAACTATTCTGAGCTTGATACACTTGCCATTTTCACAGTTCCCATAGAGACCTAAAAAGGGCTACATTTGTGCAACCTACACTTTTAATACATACTCTCAATACTTTATTAATGCGGCAATTCTCAGACAAAGGCTGTTTTTTTGTAAGATTGACAGCAAAACAAGTTTGACAATAGACATCTTAAAACCGTGGGGCAGATTTATTAAGCCTGGTGAAGTGATAAAGTGGAAGGTGATAAAGCACCAGCCAGTCAGCTCCTAACTTCCATGTTACAGGCTGGGTTTGAAAAATTACAATTTGGAGCTGACTGGCTGTTGCGTTATCACCTTTCACTTTATCACTTCACCAGGCTTAATAAATCTGCCCCTGTGGACCCTCAATGTAATATAAATACAAATATTAAGCTGATGGCTAATAAATACAAGAAAAAAAATATGACACATCTCTCATCCCATAAATACCACACCAAACAAAATATATAAAAAGGACAAAAAGCAAGACATTGAAATGGGCTAACTAGATAAACCGGTCAGGTTATTTTTTTTTTATAATTCTATGTTCTATGTGTAAAAATCACAAACATCAAAACTAAATTGTACTTTTGCTCTTGACTATATAATAAGTGTGAATACAAATGTAGGTCTAATATGTGGATGGTTTCTCTTTGTTTTTTTATTAACTTGCTTAGTTACGAGAATGATTGAGCAGTAAAATGTAATTTACTTGATGAGTATTTGCTTGATACGCTACTGTAAAGTTAATTACAGTGTATAAATTAGTCCATATTTGTTTTATAATGTTTATAATATGTTAATGATATTTACATTGCATTCTGACTAAAGGTACGTATTATTAACAGAAAAAACACAATTGTTATATAATATTAGACATAGTAAAAAGGCTAAATCAACGTTAATGTGAAGTTTGGAAATCAAGCCAAAATATATAATTAAAAGAAGAACTCCACCCAAGACAAATTTAGTTTTGGGTGAAATGTAATAATTAATATAAAAGTTAATATAAAACACTAAATAGTACTTAAGTTGAATGTGAAGTCCGCTGGGATGGGTTTTTACACCCACTCAACCCGTTTCATACAAGCCAAACTGAAAGAGTAGAGGAGCGTTTAACAAACAACTTTATAATCATGTACCTACCATGCTGTATTGATGCTAGGTACAATTTAGATTTTTTTTTTATGAACCTATTATACAAACGTATTACTACTTAAAATGGATACTGAAGGGGGTATGAGGATGCGAGCCAATCAGAGATAACAAAATCAATTATTGCAGCCTCCCTTGGTCAACCAACTTTGGGAGGCCGCAATCATAGATCAAGACTGGAGTGCAAAGTTTCTAGGGAGGGGGAGGAGCTAATATGCACATAGTAATGAAGCTTTAACCATTTACTGACAATTTATTTTGAAAAATCTATACAACATTTTATTTATGATTTTCTTACATTTCTGCGTAAGAGTCATACTTTAAAAAAGATATGTAAATATTTGTGTGAAAAATATGCCAAGTGGTGTCTAGCACCCCCACTTCCCCCAGAGCCCAAAAGTCTCCCTTGTAACATTAACCCCAGTGGCAGTAAACTTCCTATGTCATTGATCTCCCCACCCTTTCAGTGGCAATAAACCCCCAGTAGCCATAGATTGTCCACAGTGGAAACAGATTACCCCCAGAGAGGATTCCAGCTGACTTCTGCACTTGGAGCGCAGAGATCAGCACACAGTGCTCAGAGGGGAACTCCCTTTTCCTCTATGTACCTGAATTTAACTTTACAAACTGTCAGCAAGGCATTTTGGGGTGTAAATTTGACAGTGGTGCCGTGGGGTGGAGGAAAAAAAGAAGATCCACGCTGCATGTTTCCTCCTATATCATCTGGGGACGGAGAAGCAGTGCATGGCCACATGGTATACGACCATATCAGTGAAATCCCAGCTGGCTGTGCCAGGTAAGTGGTTACATCACAGACTATATGTAAACATTTTAGGAGCTTAACTATACTAATATAAATTATGGTAATTGGGGAAGACTGTTTTGTTTAAAGCAATATCAATACACATGACTACTTCACTGTAAGCTATTTGGTTTACATTGTAGTAACCACTTATGTTATTTTAGTATAGCTGATAAAATAAAAAAAAGTTACTATAGTGGTGGAAGTTAGAAGCCCAGGTCCAGATACAAGCTCGCCATGCTTCCATCACTCCCCACCCCCCCTCCCCCATAGGTAATCAGTCAGCATCCTAGGATGTGGGCTCTTCTCCCCCAACTCGTCCCACCACACACACACACACACACACACACACACACACACACACACACACCCAATCATTGTATATGAATATCCCTCTTTCCTTCCTTATATAGTTTTCTGTTGCCCACTTAATGTAAAGTATTATATATTTTTTTTTTACTTGTAGGTAAAGTGCTTACACAGGATAATATAAACAGCAGATCCTTATCAGAAGAGTTAACTACAAAATACGCTATACTGTGCCACTAAATTCACATTTACAAGTTCTCTCTATGTAACTCTTAAACAAATTGCTGCTTGTCCACTAAGGCCCATTTGCTGGCTGGTAAATATCTAGTTCATGTACATACCTGTCATGATGTGTCTGCACTGTGAGATTTCTGTGTGTATGACTGTTCTCTGTGAACTCTACGTGTCACAGCTACCATTTATAGGGATGCAGCCTCTCCTACTATTTTAATTGCTATTATTCCTAATGAGTTGGGTGGATCCCTGTGTTTTATTGACTTCTTACTATTTTTCTAAGCATCTGTTTTGTGATTGAACAATTGATTAACAAATTGCACTGTAGAATATAGGACAGGCTTAGACAACGTTTACATGTCCAGCTTTTTTGGAACTACATGTTCTAACATGTTCTGCCAGTCAACAAGTTACCTATATCTGAAATTTGGATTTTAGTTGTGGGTCTTAGCGGTATGCATAGACGAGTGATGTAATATCTGCATTGTCTGAATGGTGACAGCCAGAATTTTAACACCCGATTTTAGGGTTAAGATTAGGCTGCAGTCAGGGTTAGGCTGCGTCTAGGGCAATGGCGTATCTCTAATGGATTCAGCGTGTGTGGTACACATGGGCCCCTGGGTCCAGAGGGGGCCCACACCACACACACTGCACCCATTTCTTCTATACTCCTCTTTCCAGCGTCCATCGGTGACTGTGTGGACCCCCTCTCCTGTAGTCGTCACCGCCGCTGCTAGCGCATTGAGAACTAGAGACTCTCGCACAGTGCCAGAGTCTACAGCGCATGAACAGGACTCCGAAAAAATGGCGCAGCGGTAATTTTTTCGGAGTCCTGCGCATGCACTGTAGACTCTGGCACTGTGCCAGAGTCTCAGTGCTGAGAGCACTAACAGCGGCGGTGACGGCTACAGGAGAGGAGGGGGCCCACACACGGAGACTGCGCACAGGTCCCCTTCTCTCTAGAAATGCCGCTGGTCTAGGGTTAGGGTTAGGTTGCAACAAGGGTTAGTATTAGGCTACAATTAGGGTTAGCATGCAATAAGGGTTAGGATGAGGTTGGTTTAGGCTGTAATTAAGGTCAAGGTTAGGGCTAGTATTAATTTGAAAGTCCAATTGTCAATCGCGATATTCGGGTCGAATTCCCTTCGGCCTGGAGAAGTGGGGATTGGCTGTACACATATCATTCCATCCATTCCAAATCGGACATACACACTGCATGATGTAGACGACTTGTAGTTAGTTACAATGACATCGGGGGTCATTCCGAGTTGATCGCTCGTTGCCGATTTTCGCAACGGAGCGATTAAGGCAAAAATGCACATGGTACGCAGTGCGCATGCGCTAAGTATTTTGGCACAAAACTTAGTAGATTTACTCATGTCCGAACTAAGAATTTTTCTCGTTTATGTGATCGGAGTGTGATTGACAGGAAGTGGGTGTTTCTGGGCGGAAACTGACCGTTTTCTGGGAGTGTGCGGAAAAACGCAGGCGTGCCAGCATAAAAAGCGGGAGTGTCTGGAGAAACGGGGGAATAGCTGGCCGAACGCAGGGCGTGTTTGTGACGTCAAACCAGGAACGAAACGGGCTGAGCTGATCGCAGTTTAGGAGTAAGTCTCGAGCTACTCAGAAACTGCTAAGAAATTTCTATTCGCAATTCTGATAATCTTTCGTTCGCAATTCTGCTAAGATAAGATACTCTCCCAGAGGGCAGCGGCTTAGTGTGTGCAATGCTGCTAAAATCTGCTAGCGAGCGAACAACTCTGAATGACCCCCATCGTGTAGTGTGTCCCCTGCTTAACTGTCCACATTCACAATGGTGACATTTTGCCAATATTGACATTGCGTTGATTTCGACATTGTGAATTCTGAACATGTTGACCGTCTCAATATTGACTAAATATACAGCACCCATATTAGCTCTTGGTGGTATTATACTGACATTATGAGCATTCCTTGAAATAAATGTAATTATAAAAATAAATACATTTATTCGGTTATACAACTTCTTTCCTGCAAGTAAAATCGGTTGTGGATCATTAGATCGACAGTGTCTAGGTCGACAATGTTTAGGTCAACCACTATAGGTCGAAAGTCACTAGGTCAACAGGGTTTGAAGGTCGACAGGGTTTCTAGGTCGACATGTTCTAGGTCGACAGGTCAAAAGGTCGACATGAGTTTTTAATGGGGTTTTTTGTGTCGTTTTCTCCGTACAGTGACCGGGAAGCACAATTAGTGTACCGTGTCCCCTCGCATGGCTCGCTACGCTCTCCATGCTTCGGGCAAGGTGCCTCGCTCTGCTACCGCAGTGCTCGGCACAGGTTACTGTTCCCAATCGTAGTCCGCGTGGATCGTTAAGTATGAAAAAGTAACAAAAAATGTGAAAAACTCAAGTGGACCTTTTGACCTGTCACCCTAGAACATGTCGACCTAGAAACCCTGTCGACCTTCAAACCCTGTCGACCTAGTGACTGATGACCTATAGTGGTCGACCTAAACACTGTCGACCTAGACACTGTCGATCTTCAGACCAGATCCTGTAAAATCATGGGCTCTATGTGCTAATTGTTTTTTGCAACAGACTTGCGCTGTATTTAAAGCCCTAATATATTGGGAACTATATGGTAAATCGCACAAAATATTGAATGCAGCCCCTTGACAGTCAGGAGTACTATAGGATGTTTTACTTAGCTGATATGTATTCTGTATTTTTCAAACTCTATCATGTTTTTATAATAATTATATATGAGGCTCTGACTGCAGCGCTGAATGTATAGATGTCCTCACTGGGGGTTCATGTAGAGTTAGAAACATTTTACTCAAGAAATGCAAGCATAAAATGTGGCTGAAAAAATATGAAATGGTGTGTGTATTCTGTGCCAGGCACTTTTTAGAGTGCTTACACAAACGTGTATGTAGGGCATGAAATTGTTAGTAGATTAAGATGTACCCAATATATTAATGAAATATAAAGTGTCAGATATATAATATAATAATACATTGTCTGTACAGTGTTACTAAGAAATGCAGAGTCCTGCTTTTTTGATGCTTGGTCAAGTAATATAGCCCTTTACTAGGCAGTTTAGAGTTTTAGTTAAGTAGTGTCAGTTTGTTGGTTACATTAATATTGAGGGTAGTGTTTTGTTCTAAGGGGTATATTCTAGCTTGTTTAACTTGAACCTGTATTATACAGTTTGCCTCCTCTGTTAAGCCTATGTCTTGTTTTATTCTCTCTCTTTGATCTCACCCCTGGTTCTCTTTCCTCTCATCTAGTTTCTACCCTTTCACTTTTCCATTTTCATTAACTTTTATACCAAAGCTGAGTGACATCTCAAAGGCTTCTACTGAGGAAATAAATCACAACCTGTATGGATTTTGTCTATCTATCCAACTAACTTGTTTTCCATATAACATTTAAGTTAAAAAAGGCTTATCTTAAAGTACAAGATGCCAAATCACCAGTGTTAGGTGATACCTGAGAGTTCTATATTATGCAGTGACTTTTATAACATGCTTAGTACAGACAAGTATCAAACCTTCCTTTTCTTGGAAAGGTTATTGAAAAAGTGTTGCAACTCAACTGGAAACACGCCTGTCAACCCATAATATTTATGATCTATTCCAGTCAGGACTCAGGAGAAGACATAGCACTAAATCAGCCCTGGTATGTGTGCTTAATGAAACTCTGATGGCAAGTGACAGAGGTTACAGATCTCTCTGTTGCATTTGATACAATGGACATGGAATTCTAACTGAGTACCTGAAAAATTTCCGTGGACAGGATGGCACAGTCCTCAGCTGGTTCAAATAATTTCTCACTGGTAGGTCACCAAGATTTTCATCTGGAGTATACTCATCCTTACCAGTGACACTGCCATGTGGTGTTCTACAAGGTTCTAAACTATCCCCCCCATGCTTTTTGCAGTATGCATGGTACCACAGGGTGAAATAATCAGACGTCATGTCCTGGTCTACCACTGCTATGCATATGATACTCAACTGTATCTGCCCTTTGCTCCGGGTACTGAAAACCCAATAACAATCCTAAATGGCTGTCTAGCTGAGCTCCAAAATTGGATGAGTGCCAGTTGGCTATGACTGAATCCTGATAAAACAGAGGTCCTTATGATAGGACCTCAACATCAATGGACAACACTGCAGCATAGCCAACCAACTGCACTTATGCTTGGAGGTTCAGAATTACAAAACACTGATCATATGCTGAATGTTGGCATTGTCCTTGATAGTGGCTTGACACTTAAATATCAGGTATCAGCCACAAACAAATCCTCATTCTTTCATCTGAGGAACATAGCCTCCCCCTGCCCCCATAATCCCTCCTCTCCGTCTATCCCACCCTGTCCTCCTTCCGTCCAACTTCAGACAAGGAAGTCCACTCCCTCATCTTATCCTCTCCCCTCCACCTACCCCCTTCCCTCCCATCTTCTCTGCTCCCTCTCCCCCACTGCCTGCTCCCACCTTGCTCACCTCTTTTACCCTTTCGCTCTCTACCAGCATCTTCCCCTCACCATTCAAACATGCTCTGGTCTCACCTATCCTCAAAAAACCCAACCTCGACACTTCATCACCCACTAACTACTGCCCCATCTCTCTTCTCCCTTTCTCTTCCAAATTACTTGAATGACTCGTCTACAGCCATCTCACAAGCTACCTCTCTGACAACTCCATCCTCGATCCACTACAATCTGGCTTTCGCCCACTCCACTCCACTGAGACTGCCCTGGTGAAAGTCACCAATGACCTGCTTTCGGCCAAATCCAAGGGCCACTTCTCTCTGCTCATCCTTCTGGACCTCTCTGCTGCCTTTGACGCCGTGGATCATCCTCTCCTCCTTTGCACACTCCAAAACGCTGGCCTCTCTAGCATTGTCCTTGACTGGTTTTCTTCTTACCTTACTAACCGCTCCTTCTCTGTGTCTGCCTCTGGCACCACCTCACACCCTTCCATCCTTCCTGTTGGTGTCCCTCAGGGTTCTGTCCTTGGCCCCCTTCTGTTCTCCCTGTACAACTTTTCCCTGGGTGCACTTCTTAACTCCTCTGGCCTTCAATAGCACCTCTATGCTGATGACACACAACTCTACCTCTCCTCTCCTGATCTGTCCCCCTATGTCCTCTCTCAGGTTTCCAGCTGCCTCTCTGCAATCTCCTGGATGTCTGAGCGCTCTCTAAAGCTCAACATGGACAAAACTGAACTCATCTTTCCCCCATCCAGAGCAACACCCCCGACCAATATCTCTATCATTGTTGACAACACCACCATCTCCCCCGTTCCCCAACTCCGCTGCTTGGGCGTCACTTTCGACTCCTCCCTCTCCTTTGCACCCCACATCCAAGCTCTGGCACAATCCTGTCGGTTCCAGCTACCCAACATTGCCCGTATCAGGCCATTTCTCTCCCAGAGTGCAACTAAACTTATCATCCACTCACTGGTCATCTTACGACTCGACTACTGCAATGTTCTCCTCACTGGCCTCCCTTGCTCCCATCTTGCTCCCCTCCAATCTGCCCTCAACTCTGCAGCTAGGCTTATCTTCCTCTCCCTCAGCTCCACATCTGCAACTCCCCTTCGACAAAATCTACACTGGCTCCCATTCCCCTACATAATCCTCTTCAAACTCCTCACCCTCACATACAAGGCCATCTCTAATTCCACTGCTCCCTACATCTCCAACTTCCTCTCCCTTCATACTCCCTCCCACCCTCTACGGTCAACCAATGACCGCCGCCTCTCCACCGCCCTGGTCACTGCTTCCCATGCTCAAGTTCAAGACTATGCCCCGTGCTGCACCCCTTCAGTGGAACGCACTCCCTCGCTCCATTGGATTCTTCCCTACCTTGCACAGCTTCAAACAGGCACTAAAAACCCACCTATTCATCAAAGCTTACCCTCCCGATGCATATCCTAGACCTGAGGCCAGTCCTCCATCCCCCTGCATCATGCCTTGAACATCTCAGCTTTGCTTGCATACTGCCATCAGGCTACCTCCCACTTGCACCTCATGTCATCTGTCTGTCGACCCTTCCCACTAGATTGTTAGCTCTTCAGAGCAGGGCCCTCTTTCCTCTTGTTATCTAAGCCCTCTTCTCAACACATTTCACTCATAGCTCTCCCCTACTCAGCGACCATCTTTACAGCTTTTTCTCCTGCTGGTAAAGGCTCATCTCCATCTATGGCCACCAGCCCCTAGTAGTGCGATGATCACTCCCTCACTACTTACATCTTAGCTGTATTATGTCTTGAGAATGTGTGGTGCTCCTTGTAGCCTGTACTCTATTTTTGTTATTTATTTACTGTAATGGTAAGTTTTGTCTCCCTGCACTGTCCTTTATACGGCTCTGCAAAACGCTTGTGGCGCCTTATAAATAAAATGTAATAATAATAATAGCCAGATCAGCCAAAAGTCATACATGCATTTGTATCATCTTGATTAGACTACTTCAATGCCTTCTACCTTGGTCTCCCAGCAAAAGAATTTCACAGCTAACAGGTGGTACAAAACACATCTGCTAGGCTGTTAACCAACCAGCCCTGTTCCAGCTACATAACACCCACTCGATTACTGCGATCTGTAGATGAAGGACTTTTTCCAGTACCTACAATCTCCTTACATTCATCTGGTGGTCGAGCTTATAGCCATGCAGCTCTGGCTCTATGGAACTTTCTTCCCTGCACAGTTTGAGAGGCTCCCCACTCTAGAATCCTTCAAAACAGACTCAAGACTTTCCTGTTTACTCAAGTATTTCCTTTTTCTATCTATCTATCTATCTATCTATCTATCTATCTATCTATCTATCTATCTATCTATCTATCTATCTATCTCAATCCATGTAACATTTTCATAACATTTCGGTTAAAATCATCCTACTTTACGTTGTAAGATGTAATATAAGCTGATTTAACTGATAACTCACAGCTCTGTATCATAGAATAATGTGTATTCCAAACTGAGTGACATTACAAAGGCCTTTTATGATATACGCTGGTCACATGATAAGCTAATGAGGTGATAGATTATATCCTGCTGCCTCATTTTCAAGACCAACTTCTTCCTAACACCCAATCATCTCTCATCCTCCTAACCCTTTGTTCCATACTCACTGTCTACCCTTTCTGTGACACCCCTGTCTATCTGCCCCTTCCCTTTAGAATGTAAGCTCTCACGTGCTCCTCTCATGTGCTTTTCCTTGTCTTACTTATACTATCCTCTACTCCATACTCACTACAATGGCACCCAACATTCAGTTTCTGCCTCCTTGATGCATATTTCAATGTCATGACTGCAGGTGCAGAAATGTTTATATACCATATGCCTGTCCTGCATTGTCTTGTACTGTAAATTGCTGTTTTCTTGTTTTGCTCATTTATTTATGAACTTTGTTAGGCACTGCAGAACCCTTCTGGTGCCATTCAAATAAAATATAATAATAATTATAAGCATGTAATGAGCTCCTCCAATTAGAACTCAACACATGCTCTTCTGACCCCTGTGCTGAGCCACATAGGAGTGCCTGAGACAAAGTTTGAGAGCTGCAGAGACCTTACCTGCCTCTCTCTGTGAAGCCTAATGTAGCAGAGCTCTAAAACCCTCACATGACCCCTCGGTACACCTGCCGATGGCATAACAAATCCAACACACTAGCATCCTTAGCTTCACCTCTGATAGAGTTTCATGCAGATCTGCCTATATTCAGAAACTCTGGCCATATTCAGAGTTTGCCTCATCTATGTAGTTACCCACTTCATCCATCTGCTTGTGTTAGTAACCATGATAAAGGGTTGGGTACGAAATCCTGGCAGCTAGTATGCCGATCCTGAAAGTGAAAATCCTGATGGATTCCGGTAACTATCTAAACCCTAACCATAACCCACTGCCTAACCCAAACTGTCCCCACCTCCCCTGCGTCCTAACCTTAACCTCCCCCACCCTGGAGCCTAACTCTTCCCCCTATTGCCACCGTACTTATCAGTGGAATCTGACTGGCGGGATTCCGCTGTCAGTATTCTGTCAGGATACTGACCGCATTGCATTATCACTATAAGTTCACATTTACACCAGCCCTGTACCTGGTGTAAGGGATCTTTCTGATATCCGAGAGATCTCTGCGTATGCTCACCACTGAATTATTATTATTATTGTTTATTTATATGGTGCTACAAGGGTTCCGCAGTGCCTAACAAAGAACATGAATGAGCCAAACAGGAAAACAATGACTTACAGTACAAGATAATGTAGACAAGTATATGGTATATAAACGTTGTTGAATAGTCTACAATCCTGCCTACACTCCCATGACACACTGACAGAACATTTAGGGTATATGCGAATGCCCAACTGCCGTCCAGTTACGCCCACTGAGCAACAAGTGGATATGCGGCCAAAATGTGTACAACTCGGAATGTCCGGTAATTGGAATTAGAATTAGAATCAGCTTTATTGGCCAGGTATACTTGCGTATACTAGGAATTTGTCTTCGGTTTGCTATACAACAGCCAAGCAGGTAACAGATAAGCTGGTGACGGTGGGGAGCAAGTAAAGTCATACAGATAGGTATACCGTAGGGACACAAGTGAGTTACATGTACGTCTAGTCAGTCAATGTTCAAGATTCAGCAGGTGTACCGCTTGGGGAAAGTAACTTGAGGCTTCTGGTGGACCCGGCGGGGACGGCCCTGTAACGCCTGCCTGAAGGAAGCAAGTTAAACATGCTGTGGCCGGTGTGTAGCTGGTCTTTTAGTATCTTCGTTGTTCGCTTTTTAGATCTGGACTGGCACAGGTCTAAAAAAAAAAAAAAAAATTTTTTTGCTGTGAGCCAGCCCTCACTGAGAAAAGCCTCACACTGTGGCTTTGAACAGCAGGAGGTGAAACCACCATTACGCAATAGTGGCTACACACTCCCCACAACTTGTATGTAGTTGTTCCTTCTGTCAGGGCCGTAACTACGTGTGTGCCAGGTGTGCCTGGCACATAGCGCAGTTGCCCTTAGGGCGCAACGGCCAGCGGCATGTAATGAGTCAAGTTGACTCATTACATGCCGCCCCTGCTGTGTTCCGTGCGCCGCGCTGGAGAGGAGAGAGCAGTGCCGGGCAGTGGAGGAGGGAGGGAGGGGGACTGGAGCCGCAGCAGCGCTATGTAATTGGCTGCCCGGCGCTGCTGTGAGTGCTGGGATGTGCTTCCTTCATCCCAGCATTCACAGCGGCGTCGGGCAGCCTATACGGAAGGAGAAGGGACAGCTGCAGCAGCGCTTCTACTAATTACATAGCGCTGCTGCGGCTCCAGTCCCCCTCCCTCCTCCTCCTTCTCCCCTGCTTGCACCGAGGGAGCTGCCAGCACGAGGAGCCTGACTGCCAGCGGGGAGATGGTAAGTATCTCTCTCTCTCTCTCTCCTTTCTGCCGCAATGTGTAAAAAGGGGGACGCTGTCTGCCGTAATGTGTAAAAAGGGGGACTGGCTGCCGCAATGTGTAAAAAGGGGGACGCTGTCTGCCGTAATGTGTAAAAAAGGGGGAATCTGTCCGCCGTAATGTGTAAAAAGGGGATGCTTTCTTCCGTAATGTGTAAAAAGGGGCTCTACCTGGTGTAGTGGCGCTACTGTGCAGCGTAATTTGAATAATGGAGACTACTATGCACCGTAGTATGAATTGGTATTATTTTGTGGCCATGCCCCTTCCCCATGAAGCCACCCCCCTATATACTTTTTGCGCGCCTACGGCGCGCACTGCCCCTATCTTGCATGTGTGTGTGTGTGGGGGCACCAATGCTGTTTCTTGCACACAGCGCTAAAATGCCTAGTTACGGCACTGCCTTCTGTGTCTCTCTTATAAGTCGGCAAGTATACATTAAGGTTACCTGGGATTTCTTGCAGATTAAAAAGATAACATATTTGTGTGCTTATTTACTAAATTTCAAAAGTGCTGCGGAATACATATGTGTTCTATATAAATAATTGTTAATAAATAAAATAAACTGCACTTTTTTGTACGCCACATAGAACCTTTAAAAAAACTGTGGCAAAGCCACTGAAAACCGCCATATGGTAAATAAACCCCTTGGTATGTGAAAGTCTACAGGCCTCATTGCGCTACATTCTAATATACAGCATCTTCAGTTTAAATCGTTCTTTCTAAGCACAAGTACTCTTAAATATTTCACTTCTTGTAGTATTTCTAGCTCTCATCCCTTGGATGCCAGTTTCTCATTCCCTGTTCTGGATTTGCTGTAGGTAGCTGGGATGTAGTTGTGTGACTGGAGATCAGGAGCCCGCCGGTCACCAAACCAACGCCGAGATCCCGCCCCCCTAACAATCCCAATAGTCGGCAGGCCGACTAACAGGGACTATTCCCACTCACCCATAGAGTGGGAATAGAGCCCGTGGTGAGCACAGCTCGCCACCAACCCCGAAAGGGGCTTCATTGCAGTCTCTTCCCCCCCGACAGGCATCTCCAAGCCTGGATCCTGGCATCTCCTGACCGCCGGTCACACATACCCAATCCAGATAGTTCATTAACATAGAGCTGCTCTATAACATAGAACTGCCTACATTTGTAGATATGGCGTAACAAATCAGATTGCAAACTTTTAAGATGTATGATTTATTATGGGTGTGACAGCTGTTTCCAAATACAAAACCAAAATGGAAATACATAGTGATGAGACATAGACAAATGAGTAGTGGTGAGCAACAAAGTGACAACTAAGTATGAAATACGAAGTTAATTTCCTGTAGATTTAAGAAGCAGACATGGATTGTATTTCATGGCAGTATTCACTAGCGACATAAAAGTACCTGAATCTCATTAACTACTAATTACACAGTCTGTATTACAGCCACAACCGTCAGAAGTGTGACCATGCGAAGAATGTAATACAAGCTACAGCTCACTGCCAAAGTATGTACTATATTAAGAGCTTTCTTTGTTTTGAAGATATAATTGAAACTGTTTGGAAAATACCTTGAGACCATAACATATGAATGATAATATGTATTTTGGTTATATTTTCTTTTCCAATTTTTTTTTTTAGTTGTGTTTTTGTTATGGAAAATAATTGAGAGAAAAAAAATACTGAATAAAAAAAATTGCAGTACCTGCCTGCACTCAGGTGGAAGTTGGTGAAATGTACCGGTTAAAAAAATAATTTATAGCTCTTTGACCTACATTTATAGATGGTAGTCCAAAGAAGTGCTAATTAACAACAATTACCTACGAATAAAGGGCCCTACTCACTGGCCGACCCGCCGACGAGCTGCCCGACGGCGGATACGGCCGACGAGTGACCCGGCGGCGGGGGGGGCAGTGACGGGGGGAGTGAAGTTTCTTCACTCCCCCCGTCACGCGGCTGCATTGAAGTGCAGGCAAATATGGACGAGATCGTCCATATTGGCCTGCATGCACAGCCGACGGGAGACCAGCGATGAACGAGCGCGGGGCCGCGCATCGTTCATCGCTGGAGTCTCCACACTGAAAGATATGAACGAGTTCTCGTTCATTTATGAACGAGATCGTTCATATCTTTCAGAAAATCGGCCAGTGTGTAGGGCCTATAAGTCTATCACGGGATATTCTGATCGGTCACTATTGACTTGCGTACGCCTGTTGCTGCTGAATTGGCAAATGCAGTGCTGGGTACACCTTCCCACGGACACACAAACACACAGTCGTGGACACACAGATGCTGACAAACAGACACAAACACTGACACACAGATGCTGACACAGAGACACTGGCACATTGATGCTGACACACAGACATTGACACACAGATGCTTACACATTGACACACAGTCACTGATGCACAGACAATGACACAGATGCACTGAGACACTGGCACACTGATGCTGACACACAGACACTTACACTCTGACACACTGATGCTGACACACATATGCTGACACATTGACACACAGATGCTGACACAAAGACACATATACTGACACACATAGTCATTCCTAGTTGTTCGCTCGCTAGCTACTTTTAGCAGAAATGCAAACACAAAGCCACCGCCCTCTGGGAGTGTATTAGCATAGCAGAATTGCTAACGAAAGATTAGCAATTCTGCTATTAAGTATTTCCTTGCAGTTTCTGAGTAGCTCCAGACCTACTCCTAGATTGCGATCACCTCAGTCCGTTTAGTTCCTGGTTTGACGTCACAAACACGCCCAGCGTCCGGCCAGCAACTCCTGCGTTTTCTGCTGGTACGCCTGCGTTTTCTCTAACGTCCTAGTGGATGCTGGGAACTCCGTAAGGACCATGGGGAATAGCGGGCTCCGAAGGAGGCTGGGCACTCTAGAAAGATTTAGGACTACCTGGTGTGCACTGGCTCCTCCCACTATGACCCTCCTCCAAGCCTCAGTTAGAATTCGTGCCCGGCCGAGGTTGGATGCACACTAGGGGCTCTCCTGAGCCCTTAGAAAGAAAGTATAGTTTAGGTTTTTTATTTTCAGTGAGACCTGCTGGCAACAGGCTCACTGCAGCGAGGGACTAAGGGGAGAAGAAGCGAACTCGCCTGCTTGCAGCCGGATTGGGCTTCTTAGGCTACTGGACACCATTAGCTCCAGAGGGATCGACCGCAGGCCCAGTCCTTGGTGTTCGGTCCTGGAGCCGCGCCGCCGTCCCCCTTACAGAGCCAGAAGCAAGAAGAGGTCCGGAAAAACGGCGGCAGAAGACATCAGTCTTCACCAAGGTAGCGCACAGCACTGCAGCTGTGCGCCATTGCTCCTCATGCACACTTCACACTCCGGTCACTGAGGGTGCAGGGCGCTGGGGGGGGGCGCCCTGAGCTGCAATAAAAACACCTTGGCTGGCAAAAATACCACAATATATAGCCCTAGAGGCTATATATGTGGTAAATTCCCCTGCCAGAATCCTGAAAAAAGCGGGAGAATAGGCCGCGGAAAAGGGGCGGAGCTATCTCCCTCAGACACACTGGCGCCATTTCTCCTTCACAGATCCGCTGGAAGGAAGCTCCCTGGCTCTCCCCTGCAGTCTACACTTCAGAACAGGGTAAAAACAGAGAGGGGGGGCACTAAATTTGGGCGCAATACATATATAATATAAAAAGCAGCTATAGGGGACATAACTCAGTTAGTCCCTGCATTATATAGCGCTCTGGTGTGTGCTGGCATACTCTCACTCTGTCCCCCCAAAGGGCTTTTGTGGGTCCTGTCCTCATTCGGAGCATTCTTTGTGTGTGTGCGGTGTGTCGGTACGGCTGTGTCGACATGTTTGATGAGGATAATGATGTGGAGGCGGAGCAGATGCCTTTAGAAGGGATGTCACCCACTGCGGGGCAGACACCTGAGTGGATGGGCTTATGGAAAGTAATGAGTGCACGTATAGACTCCTTATATAAGAAAATCGACGACCTGCCAAATGTGGGACAGCCGACTTCTCAGCTCGTGCCTGCCCAGGCGTCGCATGGGTCGTCAGGGGCTCTAAAACGCCCGCTACCTCAAGCAGACCCAGATGTCGACACTGATACTGACACCAGTGTCGACGACGATGAGTCAAATCTGATGCCCACTAAGGCCATTCACTGTATGATTGAGGCAATGAAAGAGGTGTTAAACATTTCTGATATAACTACTGGTACCACTAAAAAGGGTATTATGTTTGGAGAGAAAAAACTACCTGTAGTTTTTCCCCCATCAGATGAATTAAATGTGAAGTGTGTGAAGAAGCGTGGGCTTTCCCTGATAAAAAATTGGTAATTCCTAAGAAGGTACTAATGGCGTTCCCTTTCCCGCCAGAGGATAGGTCACGTTGGGAAACACCCCCTAGAGTGGATAAAGCGCTCACACGTTTGTCTAAAAAGGTGGCACTACCGTCTCCGGATACGGCCGCCCTCAAGGAACCTGCTGATAGAAAGCAGGAGGCGATCCTGAAGTCTGTATATACACACACAGGCATTATACTTAGGCCAGCTATTGCGTCAGCTTGGATGTGCAGTGCTGCCGCTGCTTGGTCAGATAAACTGTCAGAAAATATTGACACATTAGACAGAGACACGATCCTGTTAACCACAGACCATATAAAAGACTCAGTCTTATATATGAGAGATGCACAGAGGGAAATCTACCGACTGGCATCAAAAGTAAGTGCATTGTCCATTTCTGCTAGGAGAGGCTTATGGACTCGCCAGTGGACAGGAGTTGCAGATTCTAAAAAGCACATGGAAGTGTTGCCATATAAGGGTGAGGAATTATTTGGGGATGGTCTCTCGGACCTAGTTTCCACAGCAACGTCTGGGAAGTCAGAATTTTTACCCCATGTCCCCTCACAGCCTAAGAAGGCGCCGTTTTATCAGGTTCAGTCCTTTCGGACCCAGAAAAACAGGCGTGGAAAAGGCGGGTCTTTTCTGTCCAGAGGCAGAGGTAGGGGAAAAAGGCTGCAACAAACAGCAGGTTCCCAGGAGCAAAAGTCCTCCCCCGCTTCCTCTTCCAAGTCCGCCGCATGACGGTGGGGCTCCACAGGCGGAGCCAGGTACGGTGGGGGGTCGCCTCAAAAATTTCAGCGATCAGTGGGTTCGCTCACAGGTGGATCCCTGGATCCTGCAAATAGTATCTCAGGGGTACAAGCTGGAATTCGAGGCATCCCCACCCCACCGGTTCCTAAAATCTGCCTTGCCAATTGCTCCCTCAGACAGGGAGGCGGTGCTAACGGCAATTCACAAGCTGTATTCTCAGCAGGTGATAATCAAGGTACCCCTACTTCAACAAGGCCGGGGTTATTATTCCACACTATTTGTGGTACCGAAACCGGACGGTTCGGTGAGACCCATTCTAAATTTGAAATCCTTGAACACATACATAAAGAAATTCAAGTTCAAGATGGAATCGCTCAGGGCGGTTATTGCAAGCCTGGACGAGGGGGATTACATGGTATCCCTGGACATCAAGGATGCTTACTTGCATGTCCCCATTTACCATCCTCACCAGGAGTACCTCAGATTTGTGGTACAGGATTGCCATTACCAATTCCAGACGCTGCCGTTTGGACTGTCCACGGCACCGAGGGTATTTACCAAGGTTATGGCGGAAATGATGATACTCCTTCGAAGAAAGGGAGTTTTAATTATCCCGTACTTGGACGATCTCCTAATAAAAGCGAGGTCCAAGGAACAGTTGTTGGTGGGAGTAGCACTATCCCAGGAAGTGCTGCACCAGCACGGCTGGATTCTGAATATCCCAAAGTCACAGCTGGTTCCGACGACACGGCTACTGTTCCTGGGTATGATTCTGGATACAGTCCAGAGAAAAGTGTTTCTCCCGGAGGAGAAAGCCAGGGAGTTGTCATCTCTAGTCAGAGACCTCCTGAAACCAAAACAGGTATCAGTGCATCACTGCACGCGGGTCCTGGGAAAGATGGTGGCTTCTTACGAAGCAATTCCCTTCGGCAGGTTCCATGCCAGAATCTTTCAGTGGGACCTGTTGGACCAGTGGTCCGGATCGCATCTTCAGATGCATCGCTTAATAACCCTGTCTCCAAGAACCAGGGTATCTCTACTGTGGTGGCTGCAGAGTGCTCATCTTCTAGAGGGCCGCAGGTTCGGCATACAGGACTGGGTCCTGGTGACCACGGATGCCAGCCTTCGAGGCTGGGGGGCAGTCACACAGGGAAGAAACTTCCAAGGACTATGGTCGAGTCAGGAGACTTCCCTTCACATAAATATTCTGGAACTAAGGGCCATCTACAATGCCCTAAGTCAAGCAAAATCCCTGCTCCTACACCAGCCGGTGCTGATCCAGTCAGACAACATCACGGCAGTCGCCCATGTAAATCGACAGGGCGGCACAAGAAGCAGGATGGCGATGGCAGAAGCCACAAAAATTCTCCGATGGGCGGAGAATCATGTACTAGCACTGTCAGCAGTGTTCATTCCGGGAGTGGACAACTGGGAAGCAGACTTCCTCAGCAGACACGACCTCCACCCGGGGGAGTGGGGACTTCACCCAGAAGTCTTCCAGATGCTGGTAAACCGTTGGGAAAAACCAAAGGTGGACATGATGGCGTCCCGTCTCAACAAAAAGTTAAAAAAATATTGCGCCAGGTCAAGGGACCCTCAGGCGATAGCTGTGGACGCTCTAGTAACACCGTGGGTGTACCAGTCGGTTTATGTGTTCCCTCCTCTGCCTCTCATTCCAAAGGTATTGAGAATAATAAGAAAGCGAGGAGTAAACACAATTCTCGTGGTTCCGGATTGGCCAAGACGAGCGTGGTACCCGGAACTTCAAGAGATGCTCTCAGAGGACCCGTGGCCTCTACCGCTCAGACAGGACCTGCTACAGCAGGGGCCCTGTCTGTTCCAAGACTTACCGCGGCTGCGTTTGACGGCATGGCGGTTGAACACCGGATCCTAAAGGAAAAGGGTATTCCGGAAGAAGTCATTCCTACGCTTATTAAGGCCAGGAAAGATGTTACGGCAACGCATTATCACCGCATATGGCGAAAATATGTTGCATGGTGCGAGGCCAATAAGGCCCCAACAGAGGAATTTCAACTAGGTCGATTTCTGCATTTCCTGCAAGCAGGAGTGGATATGGGCCTAAAACTAGGCTCCATTAAAGTACAGATCTCGGCTCTGTCGATTTTCTTTCAAAAAGAACTAGCTTCAGTACCTGAAGTTCAGACTTTTGCAAAAGGAGTGCTGCATATTCAGCCCCCGTTTGTGCCTCCAGTGGCACCTTGGGATCTCAACATGATGTTGAGTTTCTTAAAATCACATTGGTTTGAGCCACTAAAAACCATGGATCTGAAATATCTCACGTGGAAAGTGGTCATGTTGTTAGCCTTGGCTTCAGCCAGGCGAGTGTCAGAATTGGCGGCTTTATCATGTAAAAGCCGTTATCTGATTTTCCATATGGATAGGGCAGAGTTGAGGACTCGTCCCCAATTTCTCCCTAAGGTGGTGTCAGCGTTTCACCTGAACCAGCCTATTGTGGTGCCGGCGGCTACTAGTGAATTGGAGGACTCCAAGTTGCTAGACGTTGTCAGGGCCCTGAAAATATATGTTTCCAGGACGGCTGGAGTCAGAAAATCTGACTCGCTGTTTATCCTGTATGCACCCAACAAGTTGGGTGCTCCTGCTTCTAAGCAGTCTATTGCTCGCTGGATTTGTAGTACAATTCAGCTTGCACATTCTGTGGCAGGCATGCCACAGCCAAAATCTGTAAAGGCCCATTCCACAAGGAAGGTGGGCTCATCTTGGGCGGCTGCCTGAGGGGTCTCGGCTTTACAACTTTGCCGAGCAGCTACTTGGTCAGGGGCAAATACGTTTGCAAAATTCTACAAATTTGATACCCTGGCTGAGGAGGACCTGGAGTTCTCTTATTCGGTGCTACAGAGTCATCCGCACTCTCCCGCCCGTTTGGGAGCTTTGGTATAATCCCCATGGTCCTTACGGAGTTCCCAGCATCCACTAGGACGTTAGAGAAAATAAGAATTTACTCACCGGTAATTCTATTTCTCGTAGTCCGTAGTGGATGCTGGGCGCCCATCCCAAGTGCGGATTGTCTGCAATACTTGTAAAATAGTTATTGTTAACAAAAGGGTTATTGTTGAGCCATCTGTTGAGAGGCTCAGTTGTTTTCATACTGTCAAACTGGATATTGGCCCTCATTCCGAGTTGATCGGTCGGTATTTTTCATCGCATCGCAATGAAAATCCGCTTAGTACGCATGCGCAATATTCGCACTGCGACTGCGCCAAGTAATTTAACAATGAAGATAGTATTTTTACTCACGGCTTTTTCATCGCTCCGGCGATCGTAATGTGATTGACAGGAAATGGGTGTTACTGGGCGGAAACACAGCGTTTTATGGGCGTGTGGATGAAAACGCTACCGTTTCCGGAAAAAACGCAGGAGTGGCTGGAGAAACGGAGGAGTGTCTGGGCGAACGCTGGGTGTGTTTGTGACGTCATACCAGGAACGACAAGCACTGAACTGATCGCACAGGCAGAGTAAGTCTGAAGCTACTCTGAAACTGCTAAGTAGTTTGTAATCGCAATATTGCGAATACATCGGTCGCAATTTTAAGAAGCTAAGATACACTCCCAGTAGGCGTAGGCTTAGCCTGAGCAACTCTGCTAAATTCGCCTTGCGACCGATCAACTCGGAATGAGGGCCATTGTATCACGAGTTGTACGGTGTGATTGGTGTGCCTGGTAAGAGTCTTACCCGGGATTCTAAATCCTTCCTTATTATGTCTGCTCGTCCGGGCACGGTGTCCTAACTGAGGCTTGGAGGAGGGTCATAGTGGGAGGAGCCAGTGCACACCAGGTAGTCCTAAATCTTTCTAGAGTGCCCAGCCTCCTTCGGAGCCCGCTATTCCCCATGGTTCTTTCGGAGTTCCCAGCATCCACTACGGACTACGAGAAATAGAATTACCGGTGAGTAAATTCTTATTTTTTAGCACACTCCCGGAAAACGCTCATTTACCACCCAGAAACACCCACTTCCTGTCAATCATTCTCCGATCAACAGAGCAACAGAAAAGCTTTGTTCGCCCGTGAGTAAAATAGCATAGTTTTGTGTAAAATTGCTTAGCGCGTGCGCCCTGCTGTGCATACCCATGCGCAGAACTGCCGGATTTTAGCCTATTAGCAATTCTGCTAAAAATAGCAGCGAGCTAACAACTCGGAATGACCAAATACAATTGTGATGAGATCACAACAGGTGCGCTAGAGGACAGTGTGCAGCCGGACAGTCGTACCCAAAACGGAGGATTTCCCGTCACCTCCACCAGAAATCAATATACACAAAACAAGAGGGTAAACTTATCTGGCGCTACTGTTCAAATGATTTTCCTTTGTCACTAATCCTCCAGTTTCTCAATTATTCAATTCGTATCCATCCAAAAAATAAAATAGAATTGGATATAGTGAAGTACAGTATTTGAATTTTAATACATGGAATATCGTGTCTAAAATGGTACAATAAAATGTCACAATAAAAATTAGAGATGAGCGCCTGAAATTTTTCGGGTTTTGTGTTTTGGTTTTGGGTTCGGTTCCGCGGCCGTGTTTTGGGTTCGAACGCGTTTTGGCAAAACCTCACCGAATTTTTTTTGTCGGATTCGGGTGTGTTTTGGATTCGGGTGTTTTTTTCAAAAAACACTAAAAAACAGCTTAAATCATAGAATTTGGGGGTCATTTTGATCCCAAAGTATTATTAACCTCAAAAACCATAATTTACACTCATTTTCAGTCTATTCTGAATACCTCACACCTCACAATATTATTTTTAGTCCTAAAATTTGCACCAAGGTCGCTGTGTGAGTAAGATAAGCGACCCTAGTGGCCGACACAAACACCGGGCCCATCTAGGAGTGGCACTGCAGTGTCACGCAGGATGTCCCTTCCAAAAAACCCTCCCCAAACAGCACATGACGCAAAGAAAAAAAGAGGCGCAATGAGGTAGCTGTGTGAGTAAGATTAGCGACCCTAGTGGCCGACACAAACACCGGGCCCATCTAGGAGTGGCACTGCAGTGTCACGCAGGATGTCCCTTCCAAAAAACCCTCCCCAAACAGCACATGACGCAAAGAAAAAAAGAGGCGCAATGAGGTAGCTGTGTGAGTAAGATTAGCGACCCTAGTGGCCGACACAAACACCGGGCCCATCTAGGAGTGGCACTGCAGTGTCACGCAGGATGTCCCTTCCAAAAAACCCTCCCCAATCAGCACATGATGCAAAGAAAAAGAAAAGAAAAAAGAGGTGCAAGATGGAATTGTCCTTGGGCCCTCCCACCCACCCTTATGTTGTATAAACAAAACAGGACATGCACACTTTAACCAACCCATCATTTCAGTGACAGGGTCTGCCACACGACTGTGACTGATATGACGGGTTGGTTTGGACCCCCCCAAAAAAAGAAGCAATTAATCTCTCCTTGCACAAACTGGCTCTACAGAGGCAAGATGTCCACCTCATCTTCACCCTCCGATATATCACCGTGTACATCCCCCTCCTCACAGATTATCAATTCGTCCCCACTGGAATCCACCATCTCAGCTCCCTGTGTACTTTGTGGAGGCAATTGCTGCTGGTCAATGTCTCCGCGGAGGAATTGATTATAATTCATTTTAATGAACATCATCTTCTCCACATTTTCTGGATGTAACCTCGTACGCCGATTGCTGACAAGGTGAGCGGCGGCACTAAACACTCTTTCGGAGTACACACTTGTGGGAGGGCAACTTAGGTAGAATAAAGCCAGTTTGTGCAAGGGCCTCCAAATTGCCTCTTTTTCCTGCCAGTATAAGTACGGACTGTGTGACGTGCCTACTTGGATGCGGTCACTCATATAATCCTCCACCATTCTATCAATGTTGAGAGAATCATATGCAGTGACAGTAGACGACATGTCCGTAATCGTTGTCAGGTCCTTCAGTCCGGACCAGATGTCAGCATCAGCAGTCGCTCCAGACTGCCCTGCATCACCGCCAGCGGGTGGGCTCGGAATTCTGAGCCTTTTCCTCGCACCCCCAGTTGCGGGAGAATGTGAAGGAGGAGATGTTGACAGGTCGCGTTCCGCTTGACTTGACAATTTTGTCACCAGCAGGTCTTTCAACCCCAGCAGACCTGTGTCTGCCGGAAAGAGAGATCCAAGGTAGGCTTTAAATCTAGGATCGAGCACGGTGGCCAAAATGTAGTGCTCTGATTTCAACAGATTGACCACCCGTGAATCCTTGTTAAGCGAATTAAGGGCTGCATCCACAAGTCCCACATGCCTAGCGGAATCGCTCCCTTTTAGCTCCTTCTTCAATGCCTCCAGCTTCTTCTGCAAAAGCCTGATGAGGGGAATGACCTGACTCAGGCTGGCAGTGTCTGAACTGACTTCACGTGTGGCAAGTTCAAAGGGCATCAGAACCTTGCACAACGTTGAAATCATTCTCCACTGCACTTGAGACAGGTGCATTCCACCTCCTATATCGTGCTCAATTGTATAGGCTTGAATGGCCTTTTGCTGCTCCTCCAACCTCTGAAGCATATAGAGGGTTGAATTCCACCTCGTTACCACTTCTTGCTTCAGATGATGGCAGGGCAGGTTCAGTAGTTTTTGGTGGTGCTCCAGTCTTCTGTACGTGGTGCCTGTACGCCGAAAGTGTCCCGCAATTTTTCTGGCCACCGACAGCATCTCTTGCACGCCCCTGTCGTTTTTTAAAAAATTCTGCACCACCAAATTCAAGGTATGTGCAAAACATGGGACGTGCTGGAATTTGCCCATATTTAATGCACACACAATATTGCTGGCGTTGTCCGATGCCACAAATCCACAGGAGAGTCCAATTGGGGTAAGCCATTCCGCGATGATCTTCCTCAGTTGCCGTAAGAGGTTTTCAGCTGTGTGCGTATTCTGGAAAGCGGTGATACAAAGCGTAGCCTGCCTAGGAAAGAGTTGGCGTTTGCGAGATGCTGCTACTGGTGCCGCCGCTGCTGTTCTTGCGGCGGGAGTCCATACATCTACCCAGTGGGCTGTCACAGTCATATAGTCCTGACCCTGCCCTGCTCCACTTGTCCACATGTCCGTGGTTAAGTGGACATTGGGTACAACTGCATTTTTTAGGACACTGGTGAGTCTTTTTCTGACGTCCGTGTACATTCTCGGTATCGCCTGCCTAGAGAAGTGGAACCTAGATGGTATTTGGTAACGGGGGCACACTGCCTCAATAAATTGTCTAGTTCCCTGTGAACTAACGGCGGATACCGGACGCACGTCTAACACCAACATAGTTGTCAAGGACTCAGTTATCCGCTTTGCAGTAGGATGACTGCTGTGATATTTCATCTTCCTCGCAAAGGACTGTTGAACAGTCAATTGCTTACTGGAAGTAGTACAAGTGGGCTTACGACTTCCCCTCTGGGATGACCATCGACTCCCAACGGCAACAACAGCAGCGCCAGCAGCAGTAGGCGTTACACGCAAGGATGCATCGGAGGAATCCCAGGCAGGAGAGGACTCGTCAGAATTGCCAGTGACATGGCCTGCAGGACTATTGGCATTCCTGGGGAAGGAGGAAATTGACACTGAGGGAGTTGGTGGGGTGGTTTGCGTGAGCTTGGTTACAAGAGGAAGGGATTTACTGGTCAGTGGACTGCTTCCGCTGTCACCCAAAGTTTTTGAACTTGTCACTGACTTATTATGAATGCGCTGCAGGTGACGTATAAGGGAGGATGTTCCGAGGTGGTTAACGTCCTTACCCCTACTTATTACAGCTTGACAAAGGGAACACACGGCTTGACACCTGTTGTCCGCATTTCTGGTGAAATACCTCCACACCGAAGAGCTGATTTTTTTGGTATTTTCACCTGGCATGTCAACGGCCATATTCCTCCCACGGACAACAGGTGTCTCCCCGGGTGCCTGACTTAAACAAACCACCTCACCATCAGAATCCTCCTGGTCAATTTCCTCCCCAGCGCCAGCAACACCCATATCCTCCTCATCCTGGTGTACTTCAACACTGACATCTTCAATCTGACTATCAGGAACTGGACTGCGGGTGCTCCTTCCAGCACTTGCAGGGGGCGTGCAAATGGTGGAAGGCGCATGCTCTTCACGTCCAGTGTTGGGAAGGTCAGGCATCGCAACCGACACAATTGGACTCTCCTTGTGGATTTGGGATTTCGAAGAATGCACAGTTCTTTGCTGTGCTGCTTTTGCCAGCTTGAGTCTTTTCATTTTTCTAGCGAGAGGCTGAGTGCTTCCATCCTCATGTGAAGCTGAACCACTAGCCATGAACATAGGCCAGGGCCTCAGCCGTTCCTTGCCACTCCGTGTGGTAAATGGCATATTGGCAAGTTTACGCTTCTCCTCCGACAATTTTATTTTAGGTTTTGGAGTCCTTTTTTTACTGATATTTGGTGTTTTGGATTTGACATGCTCTGTACTATGACATTGGGCATCGGCCTTGGCAGACGACGTTGCTGGCATTTCATCGTCTCGGCCATGACTAGTGGCAGCAGCTTCAGCACGAGGTGGAAGTGGATCTTGATCTTTCCCTAATTTTGGAACCTCAACATTTTTGTTCTCCATATTTTAACTAAAAGGCACCTCAGGTAAACAATGGAGATGGATGGATTGGATACTAGTATACAATTATGGACGGGCTGCCGAGTGCCGACACAGAGGTAGCCACAGCCGTGAACTACCGCACTGTACTGTGTCTGCTGCTAATATATAGACTGGTTGATAAAGAGATAGTATACTCGTAACTAGTATGTATGTATAAAGAAAGAAAAAAAAAACACGGTTAGGTGGTATATACAATTATGGACGGGCTGCCGAGTGCCGACACAGAGGTAGCCACAGCCGTGAACTACCGCACTGTACTGTGTCTGCTGCTAATATAGACTGGTTGATAAAGAGATAGTATACTACTAATATTATATATACTGGTGGTCAGGTCACTGGTCACTAGTCACACTGGCAGTGGCACTCCTGCAGCAAAAGTGTGCACTGTTTAATTTTAATATAATATTATGTACTCCTGGCTCCTGCTATAACCTATAACTGGCACTGCAGTAGTGCTCCCCAGTCTCCCCCACAATTATAAGCTGTGTGAGCTGAGCAGTCAGACAGATATATAATATATATAGATGATGCAGCACACTGGCCTGAGCCTGAGCAGTGCACACAGATATGGTATGTGACTGACTGAGTCACTGTGTGTATCGCTTTTTTCAGGCAGAGAACGGATATATTAAATAAACTGCACTGTGTGTCTGGTGGTCACTCACTATATAATATATTATGTACTCCTGGCTCCTGCTATAACCTATAACTGGCACTGCAGTAGTGCTCCCCAGTCTCCCCCACAATTATAAGCTGTGTGAGCTGAGCAGTCAGACAGATATATATAATATTATATATAGATAATAGATGATGCAGCACACTGGCCTGAGCCTGAGCAGTGCACACAGATATGGTATGTGACTGAGTCACTGTGTGCTTTGTATCGCTTTTTTCAGGCAGAGAACGGATTATAAAGTAAACTGCACTGTCCTCACTAGTAAACTTTCTCCACTCAGTCTCTACACTTCTACAGTAACAGTACTCCTCCTAGTCAGCTCCAGTAAATCTCTCTCAGTCTCTTATAATCTAAATGGAGAGGACGCCAGCCACGTCCTCTCCCTATCAATCTCAATGCACGTGTGAAAATGGCGGCGACGCGCGGCTCCTTATATAGAATCCGAGTCTCGCGATAGAATCCGAGCCTCGCGAGAATCCGACAGCGTCATGATGACGTTCGGGCGCGCTCGGGTTAACCGAGCAAGGCGGGAAGATCCGAGTCGCTCGGACCCGTGAAAAAAAACATGAAGTTCTGGCGGGTTCGGATTCAGAGAAACCGAACCCGCTCATCTCTAATAAAAATCACATAAAAGCTTCACACATAACAACACAAAACAAGTGTTAGCCTTAATGCCTGCGATTTATAATGAAATTACCAGAAGCAGCGAACTGACAAAGCAGTTCAGTCACAGCATGTGTAATGTGAGTCCCGGGCTCCCACCGATGTTATTACCACGCTGGATCAGCTTATCTGGGTCTCATCAGTCGCAGTCACGCCCAGCTGCCCAAGTTTTCAATGTCCCTGCCTCCAACGCGTTTCCACCCCGGCACTGGGGTCTTTTTCAAGGAATTCCAGGATGTATGTGTGAAGCAATCCTAACAAACTATTTATGAGGGAGTAAACCAATGAAAATCCTCATTTCCCAGCTGGTGCTAATCAGATAAAGAAAACTACATCTCCCATGATACTCCTAGTGTTAATTGTTCTAATGATGCTATTTCCTACCTATTGCATAACTACCGCCTGGGTCTCTTTGTAATACATGGCCACTCTAGCATACTTAATGATATAGGTGGAGCCTGGTGTGATTATATTGTTTCAGGGCAATATTTTAATAATGAGTTTTATGCTTTAACTTTATTATTACAGTGCGCGTTGCCTAGGTAACCGCACTGCCCCTCCGTTGCGTCACTTCCGTTTTTTGGATGCCTAGGCACCCATTATACCGGATCGTGACAGGCATGATCTTCACATCCAAGTGAACTGATGTGTGGAGTCCTGGCGTTTCATATCCCGAGGGATATGATCTGTCCAGTGTTAGGCCTAAGATCTTTACTCTGGTCTCAGTGCAGGTTGCCGTGGCAACCGTATCTCCCGTCCGTCGCGTCACTTCCGGTTGTCACGGCAACCGTGCTTCCCGTCCGTCGCGTCACTTCTGCTGCGGTTGCCCAGGCAACCCCCGTGCGCGATCGCGGCGGACTCAGTGTCCTGGGCAATCACTCGTCTTCCCTTACTGCATCATAATATATGTGTATCACACCATAATAATGCCCCCATATTGCAGCTCAAAACATATGTAACAATAATGTTCTTATTCTTTACATCCGTCACATCACTTCTGTTTTCAGTTTCCATAGTAACGGTACCGGTATCAACACCATAGACTTCCATCATATGTCCATATAATGATTCCCATAGTCTTATAAAGTCACTTTTAGAATTCCATCAATCTTGATACCAGATCTTCATCATATCATAGCTGTTTTATATTGATGTAGTCCATCATATGTCCTTATATCAAATTATCAAATCGAATCAGGATACATTATTTCATGCTCCAGAGCTTACATATATGAATATCATATGTGTTTACAGCACCAGAATACTGAAAAAACAAGAAATAATATAAATAGGGATGTGCACCTGAAATTTTTCAGGTTTTGTGTTTTGGTTTTGGTTTTGGATTCGGTTCCGTGGCCGTGTTTTGGGTTGGAACGCGTTTTGGCAAAACCTCACCGAATTTTTTTTGTCGGATTCGGGTGTGTTTTGGATTCGGGTGTTTTTTACAAAAAACCCTAAAAAACAGCTTAAATCATAGAATTTGGGGGTCATTTTGATCCCATAGTATTATTAACCTCAATAACCATAATTTCCACTCATTTTCAGTCTATTCTGAACACCTCACACCTCACAATATTATTTTTAGTCCTAAAATTTGCACCGAGGTCGCTGGATGGCTAAGCTAAGCGACACAAGTGGCCGACACAAACACCTGGCCCATCTAGGAGTGGCACTGCAGTGTCAGGCAGGATGGCCCTTCCAAAAAATACTCCCCAAACAGCACATGACGCAAAGAAAAAAAGAGGCGCAATGAGGTAGCTGTGTGAGTAAGCTAAGCGACCCTAGTGGCCGACACAAACACCTGGCCCATCTAGGAGTGGCACTGCAGTGTCAGGCAGGATGGCCCTTCCAAAAAATACTCCCCAAACAGCACATGACGCAAAGAAGAAAAAAAAGAGGCGCAATGAGGTAGCTGTGTGAGTAAGATAAGCGACCCAAGTGGCCGACACAAACACCTGGCCCATCTAGGAGTGGCACTGCAGTGTCAGGCAGGATGGCCCTTCCAAAAACTACTCCCCAAACAGCACATGACGCAAAGAAGAAAAAAAAGAGGCGCAATGAGGTAGCTGTGTGAGTAAGATAAGCGACCCAAGTGGCCGACACAAACACCTGGCCCATCTAGGAGTGGCACTGCAGTGTCAGGCAGGATGGCCCTTCTAAAAAATACTCCCCAAACAGCACATGACGCAAAGAAAAAAGAAAGAAAAAAGAGGTGCAAGATGGAATTGTCCTTGGGCCCTCCCACCCACCCTTAGGTTGTATAAACAGGACATGCACACTTTAACCAACCCATCATTTCAGCGACGGGGTCTGCCACACGACTGTGACTGAAATGACTAGTTGGTTTGGGCCCCCACCAAAAAAGAAGCAATCAATCTCTCCTTGCACAAACTGGCTCTACAGAGGCAAGATGTCCACCTCATCATCATCGTCCGATTCATCACCCCTTTCACTGTGTACATCCCCCTCCTCACAGATTATTAATTCGTCCCCACTGGAATCCACCATCTCAGATCCCCGTATACTTTCTGGAGGCAATTGCTGCTGGTGAATGTCTCCATGGAGTAATTGATTATAATTCATTTTAATGAACATCATCTTCTCCACATTTTCTGGAAGTAACCTCGTACGCCGATTGCTGACAAGGTGAGCGGCGGCACTAAACACTCTTTCGGAGTACACACTGGAGGGAGGGCAACTTAGGTAGAATAAAGCCAGTTTGTGCAAGGGCCTCCAAATTGCCTCTTTTCCCTGCCAGTATACGTACGGACTGTCTGACGTGCCTACTTGGATGCGGTCACTCATATAATCCTCCACCAATCTTTCAATGGTGAGAGAATCATATGCAGTGACAGTAGACGACATGTCAGTAATCGTTGGCAGGTCCTTCAGTCCGGACCAGATGTCAGCATCAGCAGTCGCTCCAGACTGCCCTGCATCACCGCCAGCGGGTGGGCTCGGAATTCGTAGCCTTTTCCTCGCACCCCCAGTTGTGGGAGAATGTGAAGGAGGAGATGTTGACAGGTCGCGTTCCGCTTGACTTGACAATTTTCTCACCAGCAGTTCTTTGAACCCCTGCAGACTTGTGTCTGCCGGAAAGAGAGATCCAACGTAGGTTTTAAATCTAGGATCGAGCACGGTGGCCAAAATGTAGTGCTCTGATTTCAACAGATTGACCACACGTGAATCCTGGTTAAGCGAATGAAGGGCTCCATCCACGAGTCCCACATGCCTAGCGGAATCGCTCTGTTTTAGCTCCTCCTTCAATGCCTCCAGCTTCTTCTGCAAAAGCCTGATGAGGGGAATGACCTGACTCAGGCTGGCAGTGTCTGAACTGACTTCACGTGTGGCAAGTTCAAAGGGCAGCAGAACCTTGCACAACGTTGAAATCATTCTCCACTGCGCTTGAGACAGGTGCATTCCACCTCCTTTGCCTATATCGTGGCCAGATGTATAGGCTTGAATGGCCTTTTGCTGCTCCTCCATCCTCTGAAGCATATAGAGGGTTGAATTCCACCTCGTTACCACCTCTTGCTTCAGATGATGGCAGGGCAGGTTCAGGTTTTTTTGGTGGTGCTCCAGTCTTCTGTACGCGGTGTCTGCATGCCGAAAGTGACCCGCAATTCTTCTGGCCACCGACAGCATCTCTTGCACGCCCCTGTCGTTTTTTTAATAATTCTGCACCACCAAATTCAAGGTATGTGCAAAACATGGGACGTGCTGGAATTTGCCCAGATGTAATGCGCGCACAATATTGCTGGCGTTGTCCGATGTCAGAAATCCCCAGGAGAGTCCAATTGGGGTAAGCCATTCTGCGATGATCTTCCTCAGTTGCCGTAAGAGGTTTTCAGCTGTGTGCGTATTCTGGAAAGCAGTGATACAAAGCGTAGCCTGCCTAGGAACGAGTTGGCGTTTGCGAGATCCTGCTACTGGTGCCGCCACTGCTGTTCTTGCAGCGGTTGGCAATACATCTACCCAGTGAGCTGTCACAGTCATGTAGTCCTGAGTCTGCCCTGCTCCGCTTGTCCACATGTCCGTGGTTAAGTGGACATTGGGTACAACTGCATTTTTTAGGACACTGGTGAGTCTTTTTCTGACGTCCGTGTACATTCTCGGTATCGCCTGCCTAGAGAAGTGGAACCTAGATGGTATTTGGTAACGGGGGCACACTGCCTCAATAAATTGTCTAGTTCCCTGTGAACTAACGGCGGATACCAGACGCACGTCTAACACCAACATAGTTGTCAAGGCCTCAGTTATCCGCATTGCAGCAGGATGACTGCTGTGATATTTCATCTTCCTCGCAAAGGACTGTTGGACAGTCAATTGCTTACTGGAAGTAGTACAAGTGGTCTTCCGACTTCCCCTCTGGGATGACGATCGACTCCCAGCAGCAACAACAGCAGCGCCAGCAGCAGTAGGCATTACACTCAAGGATGCATCTGAGGAATCCCAGGCAGGAGAGTACTCGTCAGACTTGCCAGTGACATGGCCTGCAGGACTATTGGCTTTCCTGGGTAAGGAGGAAATTGACACTGAGGGAGTTGGTGGTGTGGTTTGCGCGAGCTTGGTTACAAGAGGAAGGGATTTACTGGTCAGTGGACTGCTTCCGCTGTCGCCCAAAGTTTTTGAACTTGTCACTGACTTATTATGAATGCGCTGCAGGTGACGTATAAGGGAGGATGTTCCGAGGTGGTTAACGTCCTTACCCCTACTTATTACAGCTTGACAAAGGCAACACACGGCTTGACACCTGTTGTCCGCATTTCTGTTGAAATACTTCCACACTGAAGAGCTGATTTTTTTTTGTATTTTCACCAGGCATGTCAATGGCCATATTCCTCCCACGGACAACAGGTGTCTCCCCGGGTGCCTGACTTAAACAAACCACCTCACCATCAGAATCCTCCTTGTCAATTTCCTCCCCAGCCCAAGCAACACCCATATCCTCATCCTGGTGTACTTCAACACTGACATCTTCAATTTCACTATCAGGAACTGGACTGCGGGTGCTCCTTTCAACACTTGCAGGGGGCGTGCAAATGGTGGAAGGCGCAAGCTCTTCCCGTCCAGTGTTGGGAAGGTCAGGCATCGCAACCGACACAATTGGACTCTCCTTTGGGATTTGTGATTTCGAAGAACGCACAGTTCTTTGCTGTGCTTTTGCCGCAAGTCTTTTCTTTTTTCTAGCGAGAGGATGAGTGCTTCCATCCTCATGTGAAGCTGAACCACTAGCCATGAACATAGGCCAGGGCCTCAGCCGTTCCTTGCCACTCCGTGTCGTAAATGGCATATTGGCAAGTTTACGCTTCTCCTCAGACGCTTTTAATTTTGATTTTTGGGTCATTTTTTTACTGATCTTTTGTGTTTTGGATTTTACATGCTCTATTGCTCTGTACTATGACATTGGGCATCGGCCTTGGCAGACGACGTTGATGGCATTTCATCGTCTCGGCCATGACTAGTGGCAGCAGCTTCAGCACGAGGTGGAAGTGGATCTTGATCTTTCCCTATTTTTTTAACCTCCACATTTTTGTTCTCCATATTTTGCGCACAACTAAAAGCCACCACAGGTATACAATGTAGATGGATGGATAGTATAGTATTACTTATACTTATGGACGACGACTGACGACACAGAGGTAGGTACAGCCGTGGCCTACCGTACTGCTGCTTAGTGCTTATATATATGATATACTGTATAACGGACCTGGTGGACACTGTCAGCAGACTGCTATACAAACTAGTATGAAGAAAGAAAAAAAAACACACCACAGGTATACAATGTAGATGGATGGATAGTATAGTATTACTTATACTTATGGAGGACGAGTGACGACACAGAGGTAGGTACAGCCGTGGCCTACCGTACTGCTGCTTAGTGCTTATATATATGATATTATACTGTATAACGGACCTGGTGGACAGTGTCAGCAGACTGCTAAACTAGTATGAAGAAAGAAAAAAAAAACACCACAGGTATACAATGTAGATGGATGGATAGTATAGTATTACTTATACTTATGGACGACGAGTGACGACACAGAGGTAGGTACAGCCGTGGCCTACCGTACTGCTGCTTAGTGCTTATATATATGATGTTATACTGTATAACGGACCTGGTGGACAGTGTCAGCAGACTGCTAAACTAGTATGAAGAAAGAAAAAAAAAACACCACAAGTATACAATGTTGATGGATAGTATAGTATTACTTATACTTATGGACGACGACTGACGACACAGAGGTAGGTACAGCCGTGGCCTACCGTACTGCTGCTTAGTGCTTATATATATGATATACTGTATAACGGACCTGGTGGACACTGTCAGCAGACTGCTAAACTAGTATGAAGAAAGAAAAAAAAAACACCACAGGTATACAATGTAGATGGATGGATAGTATAGTATTACTTATACTTATGGACGACGAGTGACGACACAGAGGTAGGTACAGCCGTGGCCTACCGTACTGCTTAGTGCTTATATATATGATATACTGTATAACGGACCTGGTGGACACTGTCAGCAGACTGCTAAACAAACTAGTATGACTATGAAGAAAAAAAAAAAACACCACAGGTATACAATGTAGATGGATGGATAGTATAGTATTACTTATACTTATGGACGACGAGTGCACTGACGACACAGAGTTAGGTACAGCCGTGGCCTACCGTACTGCTGCTTAGTGCTTAATTATATATAAAATATACTGTATAACGGACCTGGTGGACACTGTCAGCAGACTGCTAAACAAACTAGCATGAAGAAAGAAAAAAAAAAACACCACAGTGTTTTTCAGGCAGACAAACGTATACTGGACTGGTGGTCACTGTCAGCAAAACTGTGCACTGTACTCCTGCCATAACTGCTCCCCAGTCCCCACAATTAGGCAGTGTGAGCAGTGCACTCAGCACAGATATATCATGCAGCAGTGCAGCACACTGAGTGAGCACAGATATGGTGGAGCGTTTTTTTTCAGGCAGAGAAACAACGGATTAAACTCAAAACCCTGCACTGTACTCCCTAACAGCTGCTCCCCGTCCCCAATCCTCCCCACAATTAAAACTAAGTCACTCAGTTTTTTTTTCTTTTTCTAATACAACGGAGAGGACGCCAGCCACGTCCTCTCCCTATCAATCTCAATGCACGTGTGAAAAATGGCGGCGACGCGCGGCTCCTTTATATAGAATCCGAGTCTTGCGAGAATCCGACAGCGGGATGATGACGTTCGGGCGCGCTCGGGTTAACCGAGCAAGGCGGGAGGATCCAAGTCGCTTGGACCCGTGTAAAAAAAAGGTGAAGTTCGGGCGGGTTCAGATTCCGAGGAACCGAACCCGCTCATCACTAATAAATATATCATCAAATACAACCCCAGAAATGTACCGACAAGATTTCCTCCTGTAAATATCCCTACAGCGAGGAATCCTGTCTATATAATCTTCCATCTATCCATAATCAAGAACTTTATTATATAGGAACAAAGATGAACAGTGGGCAGTATTAATAGTAACCCTAAAGGAAGTGGTTTATATGAGCTTGTCATAATTAGGACCCAATCTTACAGAAACCACTTTATTTCGAAGTCATTATTGAGTCCCCCGGGTTTCAGGGTTCCCAATTCGAAAATGGTTTGCATTTCTGACTTGGCCAACTGACTGGCCAAGTCTCTATGTCTCCAATGTCCTGGAACCCACTGCAGACCCAAGAAACTTTTAATTCCTGATATATTGCTACTATGTTTTTGTCTGAAGTGTTCCGACAAAGCGTGAGTCTGTAGACCATTCTTTATATTTAGTAGGTGCTCACCTATACGTACTTTAAGAGCCCTTGACGTTCGGCCAATGTAAAACAGTCCACAAGTACACTCTATACCATAGATCACATTCTTTACATTACATGTAATGAAATAATTTATCTTCACTGTCTTTCCATTTATCACTACTTCTGTTAATCTCCTACTGTCTCCCTTTATACTTTTACATCCTAAACAGGATCCGCATCTGAAGAAGCCTTTTGTTCTAACCGTGGGTCCTATTTTCTTCGGTGGACACATACTTCTTACTATTTTGGAACCTATATTGGGAGCCTTTCTGTAGATGCATTTCGGTTTGGCAGGTATTCTTTTTCCTATGATGGGATCCCCTCTAAGTATACCCCAGTGTTTATTCAGAATTCTTTCCAAGGTTTTATACTGGCTGTTGAAAGTTGTTATGAATGCCCAATCTTGGTTGGCAATCTTGGTGGGCGTCTTAGTTTTCTCAACCAGCAAATCTTCTCTATTTAGGGTTCCTACTATATTCATAGTTTTATCTAAGTTGGTTTCCCCATATCCTGAGGCCATGAATTTATTCTTCATCCGGGAAGCCTCTTCATTATAACTCTGAGGTATGGAGCAATTGCGCTTGATCCTCCTAAGTTGTCCCCCGGGGATGGCACTTATCCAATTAGGATGGTGACAACTATCTGCTCTCAGAAAGATCCCCGAATCCGTGGGTTTGGTATAACATCTTGTATGTAGACTGTTATTCTCCATGTATATAGTCACGTCCAAAAAATTGATGGAGGTGGTACTATTTTCAAACGTGAATTCGATATTTAGTTCGTTATGGTTCAGATATGCAAAAAAATCCATGAGTATGTCCTGCCCCCTCTCCAAATAAAGAATACATCATCGATGTATCTTCGCCAGGACACCAGGCTCAACCCCAAACGGGTTGTGTTCCCAGATGTGCTCGTTTTCCCATGCGCCCATAAAAATGTTAGCGTAGCTTGGTGCGAACCTGGTGCCCATGGCTGTTCCAACCTTTTGGAGAAAAAAAGTATCATTAAACAAAAAATTATTATTGGACAAGATAAAATGTACCGATTCTAAAAGGAAGTCCTGTAATTTCTTGTCCAATGTGCTATTTTCTAAAAATGACCTTATGGCTTTTTCTCCTTTATCATGTGCTATGATGGTATATAAAGATCGGACATCTGCAGTGACTAGAATCATACCTTCCTCCCATCTAATGGTTTTGATAAAATTTAATATATCTCTTGTGTCCTTCAAGTGGGATGGGTTAGATAACACCAGGGGTTGTAAATAATGGTCTATGTATTCGGATAGGTTCGATGTTACAGACCCAATGCCCGACACAATAGGCCTGCCTGGGGGATTTGTTGGATTCTTGTGGATTTTCGGAAGGATATATATTACAGGTGTAATGGGTTCTTCCTTCAATAAAATTTTATATTCCTTTTCCCCTATCACTTCCAAATCTCTATATTTGTCCAATAGAATATTTAATTTGTTCAATATTTCATTAGTGGGATCTGAACGTAATCTATGGTACTGTTCTTATCTTCCAATTGTCGAAGTACTTCTTGTTCGTACCATAATTTGGACTTTATCACAATCCCCCCTCCCTTATCTGCTGGCTTAATGATCAGTTCCGTATTCTCCCTTAGATTCTTTAGGGCCTCTCTTTCTTTTCTAGTTAAGTTCTGTTTGATATCCTTATTGCTGAGACTTTGGATGTCATTGATGCATAGATTGAGGAATGTCTCCAAGAAATTGCCCCTTATGTGAGTGGGGTTGAATATTGACTTCGGTTTAAAGTGAGTGTTGTCTTCCACCACCTCACTCAGTTCTTCAGTCTGTTCCTTATTGATAAAAAACTTTTTTATGGATAATTTTCTTATATATTTGTTTAAATCAACAAATGTGGTGAATTTATTTAGGGGTAACGATGGGGCATACTTGAGGCCTTTTTCTAAAACACTAATCTCCTCCTTTGCCAAAATGTGTGTGGTGAGGTTGAATATATTAGTCTTCCCTTCACCTTGACCAGCCAGATCTTTTTCCTTTCTCTTGATGGTGTTTGGCCGTTTAATTGTTTTTTTCTTTCGATATTTCTTTATTTTTTTGGTTGTCTTTCCTCCCCTTACCCCTCTCATGTGATTTATCTTATGTATCTGCGATTTCTGCCCCGATCCAAAAAAGACGGAGACTCCCCCACTTCTGACAATGCATGGTATCTATTTCCTCTTTGTTTAGGGGCCACCGTTTCCCTTTCATTCCTACTTCTACAACTTCGGCCATAGGATGTTTGATACTCTTTTATCTGTCTTGTTACATATCGTTTTTGGTCTAGCCTACTTTCTCCGTTAAAATTTCCTTTATGGTTTTCTTTCCAATCATTATAATCTCTATATCTTGATTTATTTGGATAAGGTCTCCTTTCATGTGTTTTTTCATGCTGGAAATGTACCCTTTTCTGATTGTATGTGGGTTCTCTCTTCCTAGGGGAACAGACATGATTGTCACTCCTCCTTACATCCCTCCGTCTGGGTGGGGACCTATATTCATTTTCACTTTCGTCCTCAGAAGGTACCTCTGATATAATTTCCTCCTCCACTTCCTCCTCTCCATCTTCTGACATCTGGGCGTGACCACCTATATACCAAAGAAAAATTAGAGTATCCTGAGATCTATCTATGTTAACTATGCTAAGCATAAAATAACTCCAAGGGGTCTCAGGCCCAAAATCTTCCCCGCTTTTAAACTAGGGACTGAAAAACTCACTACAGAATGGGAAGCAAACCTTATTAACCACTTGCCTGGCATGATTGCATCAGCTACCATACTTAGAAGGACTTCGGGCCCCTCTTCTTTCTGGTTCCCTCTCCCAGTGCCTGTCAAGAAGCCAATCACTGCTGATCAGGCAGTCTGGAAGAACCCCTTCCCCCCCACCCACCCTGTGGTTGCATATTTAGCAGCCACCTGGGAAATGTAAAAAAGAAACCTCTCACCTTCCCTGTGTACACCTGACAGCAGAGAGAGAGAGGAGCAGCTGCTGGGAAAATGTAAACTTGTGATGGTCACGATGTTCCGATCATTGGTGGGCCAATATATTGGCAATTAATGTTTAAACTGATGTTTATAATAATTTTACATTTTATTTAAATGAAATTGCGTTGGATACGTTTTAGATAAATCTTAACCTAAATCAATCATAAAAAATATGCCAATTTCTCGGTGGTTTTTAGAAACAAATATTATCCAGTTAAGTGAAAAATATAAAAAAAAGATCTACAAATATACTTAGAAAATATAAATGAGAGAAAGAAAAACAATTTTAGCCATGACAAGAAAGATGTCACCACAGGTGATATTTTTAAGTGGAACAGATCAAGTGCTAAAAAGAATATTCAGAGATGTCAAAGCCAATATGCCTAATCAGATGCTTAATCAAAAGGAGGAGAGGATTACTTAGACTCTGCCTCACTTGGCTAATCAGAAACTCCATTCAGAGGACAAAACAGCAACAATAATTAATCTTCTTTTTTAGGGACTGTAAGAGGAGATAGGGAAAGACACAGGCAAGGAGGAAAACCAGAAGGAGCCATAAGAAATAGACAGGGTCAACACGGATAGGCTTCCCCATCGACATTTTGATATTACACCAGTACTGACAAAGGATTGTGACACCCCAAAATAATCTGAAGGTTATCTGCCCATCCAACAGAATTCTAATGGAGAGACAAATCAGCATTCTTAGTAAGGGTCTATTTCTCTATCGTCCTAAGTGGATGCTGGGGTTCCTGAAAGGACCATGGGGAATAGCGGCTCCGCAGGAGACAGGGCACAAAAAAGTAAAGCTTTACTAGGTCAGGTGGTGTGCACTGGCTCCTCCCCCTATGACCCTCCTCCAGACTCCAGTTAGATTTTGTGCCCGAACGAGAAGGGTGCAATCTAGGTGGCTCTCCTAAAGAGCTGCTTAGAGAAAGTTTAGTTTAGGTTTTTTTTTTTCTTTACAGTGAGTCCTGCTGGCAACAGGATCACTGCAACGTGGGACTTAGGGGGAAAGTAGTAAACTCACCTGCATGCAGAGTGGATTTGCTGCTTGGCTACTGGACACCATTAGCTCCAGAGGGATCGAACACAGGCCCAGCCGTGGAGTCCGGTCCCGGAGCCGCGCCGCCGACCCCCTTGCAGATGCTGAAGCGTGAAGAGGTCCGGAAACCGGCGGCTGAAGACTTCTCAGTCTTCATAAGGTAGCGCACAGCACTGCAGCTGTGCGCCATTTTCCTCTCAGCACACTTCACTGGGCAGTCACTGAGGGTGCAGAGCGCTGGGGGGGGGCGCTCTGAGAGGCAAATATAAACCTTATACAAGGCTAAAAATACCTCACATATAGCCCATAGGGGCTATATGGAGATATTTAACCCCTGCCTGACTGGAAAAATAGCGGGAGAAGAACCCGCCGAAAAAGGGGCGGGGCCTATCTCCTCAGCACACGGCGCCATTTTCTGTCACAGCTCCGCTGGTCAGAACGGCTCCCAGGTCTCTCCCCTGCACTGCACTACAGAAACAGGGTAAAACAGAGAGGGGGGGCACATTAATGGCTATATATATATATATATTAAAGCAGCTATAAGGGAGCACTTAATATAAGGATATCCCTTATATATATAGCGCTTTGTGGTGTGTGCTGGCAGACTCTCCCTCTGTCTCCCCAAAAGGGCTAGTGGGTCCTGTCTTCATTAGAGCATTCCCTGTGAGTTTGCGGTGTGTGTCGGTACGTGGTGTCGACATGTATGAGGACGATATTGGTGTGGAGGCGGAGCAATTGCCAAATATGCAGATGTCACCCCCCAGGGGGTCGACACCAGAATGGATGCCTTTATTTGTGGAATTACGTGATGGTTTATCTTCCCTTAAACAGTCAGTTGAGGACATGAGGCGGCCGGACAATCAATTAATGCCTGTCCAGGCGCCTCAAACACCGTCAGGGGCTGTAAAACGCCCTTTGCCTCAGTCGGTCGACACAGACCCAGACACGGGCACTGATTCCAGTGACGACGGTAGAAATTCAAACGTATTTTCCAGTAGGGCCACACGTTATATGATTTTGGCAATGAAGGAGACGTTACATTTAGCTGATACTACAGATACCGTAAAACAGGGTATTATGTATGGTGTGAAAAAACTACAAACAGTTTTTCCTGAATCAGAAGAATTAAATGACGTGTGTGATGAAGCGTGGGTTGCTCCTGATAAAAAGTTGATAATTTCAAAAAAGTTATTGGCATTATACCCTTTCCCGCCAGAGGTTAGGGCGCGCTGGGAAACACCCCCTAAGGTGGACAAGGCGCTCACACGCTTATCCAAACAAGTGGCGTTACCCTCTCCTGAGACGGCCGCACTTAAGGATCCATCAGATAGAAAGATGGAAGTTATTCAAAAGAATATATACACACATGCAGGTGTTATACTACGACCAGCTATAGCAACTGCCTGGATGTGCAGTGCTGGAGTAGTTTGGTCAGAATCCCTGATTGAAAATATTGATACCCTAGATAGGGACAATGTTTTACTGTCGTTAGAACAAATAAAGGATGCATTTATCTATATGCGTGATGCACAGAGGGATATTTGCACACTGGCATCTCGGATGAGTGCTATGTCCATTTCAGCCAGAAGAGCCTTATGGACACGACAGTGGACAGGCGATGCGGATTCAAAACGTCACATGGAGGTTTTGCCGTATAAAGGGGAGGAGTTATTTGGAGTTGGTCTATCAGACTTGGTGGCCACGGCTACTGCCGGGAAATCCACTTTTTTACCTCAAGTCACTCCCCAACAGAGAAAGGCACCGACCTTTCAACCGCAGCCTTTTCGCTCCTACAAAAATAAGAGAGCAAAGGGCTTGTCGTATCTGCCACGAGGCAGAGGAAGAGGGAAGAGACACCAACAGGCAGCTCCTTCCCAGGACAGTGGGGGGCCGTCTCAAAAATTACAGCGCGCAGTGGGCTCACTCGCAGGTAGACCCCTGGATCCTGCAGATAATATCTCAGGGGTACAGGTTGGAATTAGAGACGGATCCTCCTCATCGTTTCCTGAAGTCTGCCTTACCAACCGTCTCTTCCGAAAGGGAGAGGGTGTTGGAAGCCATTCACAAGCTGTACGCTCAGCAGGTGATAGTCAAAGTACCCCTATTACAACAAGGAAAGGGGTATTATTCCACTCTATTTGTGGTACCGAAGCCGGATGGCTCGGTAAGGCCTATTCTAAATCTGAAGTCCTTGAACCTCTACATAAAAAAGTTCAAGTTCAAGATGGAGTCACTCAGAGCAGTGATAGCGAACCTGGAAGAAGGGGACTTTATGGTATCCTTGGACATCAAGGATGCGTATCTACACGTTCCGATTTACCCCGCACACCAGGGGTACCTCAGGTTCATTGTTCAAAACTGTCACTATCAGTTTCAGACGCTGCCGTTCGGATTGTCCACGGCGCCTCGGGTCTTTACCAAGGTAATGGCCGAGATGATGATTCTTCTTCGAAGAAAAGGCGTATTAGTTATCCCATACTTGGACGATCTCCTAATAAGGGCAAGGTCCAGAGAACAGCTGGAGACAGCTTTAGCACTATCTCAAGAGGTGCTAAGACAACACGGGGGGATTCTGAATATTCCAAAATCCCATTTAATCCCGACAACTCGTCTGCTGTTCCTAGGAATGATTCTGGACACGGTTCAGAAAAAGGTTTTCCTTCCAGAGGAAAAAGCCAAGGAGTTATCCGATCTGGTCAGGAACCTCCTAAAACCAGGAAAAGTGTCAGTACATCAATGCACAAGAGTCCTGGGAAAAATGGTGGCTTCTTACGAAGCAATTCCATTCGGCAGATTCCATGCAAGAATATTCCAAAGGGATCTGTTGGACAAATGGTCAGGGTCGCATCTGCAGATGCACCTGCGAATAACCCTGTCACCAAAGACAAGGGTGTCACTTCTGTGGTGGTTGCAGAAGGCTCACCTATTAGAAGGCCGCAGATTCGGCATTCAGGATTGGATCCTGGTGACCACGGACGCCAGCCTGAGAGGCTGGGGAGCAGTCACACAAGGAAGAAACTTCCAGGGAGTATGGACGAGTCTGGAAAAGTCTCTTCACATAAACATTCTGGAACTAAGAGCAATCTACAATGCTCTAAGCCAGGCGGAACTTCTCCTGCAAGGAAAGCCGGTGTTGATTCAGTCGGACAACATCACGGCGGTCGCCCATGTAAACAGGCAGGGCGGCACAAGAAGCAGGAGTGCAATGGCAGAAGCTGCCAAGATTCTTCGCTGGGCGGAGAATCACGTGATAGCACTGTCAGCAGTGTTCATCCCGGGCGTGGACAACTGGGAAGCAGACTTCCTCAGCAGACACGATCTTCATCCGGGAGAGTGGGGTCTACATCCAGAAGTCTTCAACATGTTAATAGACCGTTGGGAAAGACCAATTGTAGACATGATGGCGTCTCGCCTCCACAAGAAACTGGACAAATATTGCGCCAGGTCAAGAGATCCACAGGCAATAGCTGTGGACGCACTGGTAACTCCTTGGGTGTACCAGTCAGTGTATGTGTTTCCTCCTCTGCCGCTCATACCAAAGGTATTGAAGATCATACGGCAAAGAAGAGTAAGAACAATACTAGTGGTTCCGGATTGGTCGAGAAGGACTTGGTATCCGGAACTTCAAGAGATGCTCACGGACGAACCGTGGCCTCTACCTCTGAGAAGGGACCTGCTACAGCAGGGTCCCTGTCTTTTTCAAGACTTACCGCGGCTGCGTTTGACGGCATGGCGGTTGAACGCCAGATCCTAAAAGGGAAAGGCATTCCAGAAGAAGTCATTCCTACCTTGATTAAGGCACGGAAGGAAGTCACCGTGAAACATTATCACCGCATTTGGCGAAAATATGTAGCGTGGTGCGAGGATCGGAGGGTTCCGACGGAGGAATTCCAACTGGGTCGTTTCCTACATTTCCTGCAATCAGGATTATCTATGGGTCTCAAATTGGGATCCATTAAGGTTCAAATTTCGGCCCTGTCAATATTCTTCCAAAAAGAATTGGCCTCTGTCCCTGAGGTCCAGACTTTTGTCAAGGGAGTACTGCATATACAGCCTCCTGTGGTGCCTCCGGTGGCACCGTGGGATCTAAATGTAGTTTTAGATTTCCTCAAATCCCATTGGTTTGAACCATTGAAAAAGGTGGATTTGAAATATCTCACATTGAAAGTGACTATGTTACTAGCCCTGGCCTCTGCCAGGAGAGTATCTGAATTGGCGGCTTTATCTTATAAAAGTCCTTATCTAATCTTCCATTCGGATAGGGCAGAACTGCGGACTCGTCCGCATTTTCTCCCTAAAGTGGTATCAGCATTTCATCTGAACCAACCTATTGTGGTGCCTGCGGCCACTAGCGACTTGGAGGACTCCAAGTTGTTGGACGTTGTCAGAGCCTTAAAAATATACATTGCAAGGACGGCTGGAGTCAGAAAATCTGACTCGCTGTTTATATTGTATGCTCCCAACAAGTTGGGCGCACCTGCTTCTAAGCAGTCGATTGCTCGTTGGATTTGTAACACAATTCAACTTGCACATTCTGTGGCAGGCCTGCCACAGCCTAAAACTGTAAAAGCCCACTCCACAAGGAAGGTGGGCTCATCTTGGGCGGCTGCCCGAGGGGTCTCGGCATTACAACTCTGCCGAGCAGCTACGTGGTCGGGGGAGAACACGTTTGTAAAATTTTACAAATTTGATACCCTGGCAAAGGAGGACCTGGAGTTCTCTCATTCGGTGCTGCAGAGTCATCCGCACTCTCCCGCCCGTTTGGGAGCTTTGGTATAATCCCCATGGTCCTTTCAGGAACCCCAGCATCCACTTAGGACGATAGAGAAAATAAGAATTTACTTACCGATAATTCTATTTCTCGGAGTCCGTAGTGGATGCTGGGCGCCCATCCCAAGTGCGGATTATCTGCAATACTTGTACATAGTTATTGTTAACTAATTCGGGTTATTGTTAAGGAGCCATCTTAAGAGGCCCTTTCTGTTGTCATACTGTTAACTGGGTTTAGATCACAAGTTGTACGGTGTGATTGGTGTGGCTGGTATGAGTCTTACCCGGGATTCAAAATGCCTCCCTTATTGTGTATGCTCGTCCGGGCACAGTACCTAACTGGAGTCTGGAGGAGGGTCATAGGGGGAGGAGCCAGTGCACACCACCTGACCTAGTAAAGCTTTACTTTTTTGTGCCCTGTCTCCTGCGGAGCCGCTATTCCCCATGGTCCTTTCAGGAACCCCAGCATCCACTACGGACTCCGAGAAATAGAATTATCGGTAAGTAAATTCTTATTATTTTTCACCTACAATGACCTTCAATTGTTTTATGTGAGATAATGGACAGAAATTACTTCGGACCAATTTTTTTTGACCTTGGAAGAACTACACCAAGAATTTGACACCCAGCATCCAACTACCTATTGCAAAAGACATTTGTGTAAAACCAAATTAGATTTTTTTACCCCACAGGAAAAATATGCCCAGAAATTTCAAGATATGGTCTCCAAAGAGTTTGTTCTTTTCTATTAAAAAATCAGGAAAATAAACTTTGTTGGAGGCAACCTGACTTACAAAAAAAGGAAAACCATAAAAGAAATCCAAGGTCAAGTGGGCCAACGTAGTACTGGGGTCTGTTAATATGTACAAAAAGGATGCTCTCAGACAAAAGATGAGAGATGCTACAAAAGAATCATCTTTAATCCCAATTATAAATACATCATGTTCACTACAATGTTAGCTAAAGCATTCTCTGCCAGTTACCTTCATAAAACAGGAATATGAATATCTAAAGATTAAGAACTCCAAAACACTCATTTTTATTTTTTGCCTAATTTTTATTGATCACCAGACATCATACAGGTAGACCCATTGTGTTTGGTATAGCGGGGCTGCTTGAATGTGCAAGTACCTTTCTAGACCTTACTTTGCATATAGGGATTACCATCATACCTCAAGTATACATCAAATGCCTTATGCAAATTCCATGATGGCAAGCTTGAAGAATTCCACCTTCTTGTTACACTAGACAAGGAATCACTGTACATGAGTATTTATTATAAAAAAGTATCTAAGCAATTTAGTATTTTCTTAATATGGAAGGGAGTAACAATTTCCATACATTCCTTATTGATCTACTTAAATTTGTCCTTAGCAAGAACTATTTTTCATTCTGTGACCACTTCTACCTATGGCTGAGAGAGATAGCAATGGGGGCATCATGTGCCCCCATGTACACCAACCACTTAATTGGATGATGGAAGTTGGATGGAACAGAATGAGAAATTCACTAAGCATATTATGACTTGGTCATGATATATAGATGGTATCATCATGATATGAGAAGGTGTCAAAGATCTAGTGTTGTTCTGCATTAAAGGGATGAATACTAATGAACTAAATCTCAAACTGACACATCATATTAGCAACGGTTCCATGTCCTTTTTAAGGGCCCTACACACTGGGCAATTTCAGCGATTTTGACGACCAACGATATTATTTATCGTTGCCCGATTTTTCAACAATGATTTTTGCATACACACTGGATAATATCTATGGCCAATTTGGATGATATGACAGTACATTACATCTATATCATACAAATTGGCTTGCATTTATAAACAATGATCGACCAACAATGAATGACTGCGGAAATGCGCATCGTGCATCGTTGATGCACACACACTGAACGTTATGAACGAGTTATCATTCATTTTTTAACTATATTGTTCATATCTATCATTGATGACGCCAAGTGTGTAGGGCCCTTTAGACCTAAACATCTACAAATCTCTGAATGGCATACTATCCACTGAACTTTCAGAAGAGAAACGGCCACTAAGTTTGCTAAATCAAACAAGTGCACATTTTCCACTGATGACATATTCCCAAAGGTGAATTATTGGGACTTAAGAACAACTGTTCAGATGAGACATTTTCCAATATCAAGAGTGAAGAACTTACAGTAAGGCACAGGGAGAGAGGATATAGCAAAAGATAGCTCAAGAAAGCCATAATGGCAATGCAGCAGGTCTAAAGAGAACTCTCATCTTCTCCTAAAAAGGATAAATGTAATAAGATGGGCAGCATGGGTGGTGTAATGGTTAGCATTGCTGCCTCAGAGCACTGAAGTCATGGGTTCGATTCCCACCATGGCCCTAACTGTGTGGAGTTTGTATATTCTCCCCATGCTTGCATGGGTTTCCTCCCACAATCCAAAAATATACAGGTAGGTTAATTGGCTACCAACAAAATTAACCCTAATATGAATGTGTGTGCGTGTTCATGTGATAGGGAATATAGATTGTAAGCTCCACTGGAGCAGGGACTGATGTGAATGGCCAAATATTCTCTGTAAAGCGCTGCGGAATATGTGTTATAAATAACTGGTAATAATAATAATAATAATAATAAGATGTAAACAGATTTTTAGGCACCTTTTGTATACAATGGAGGCAATTATAAATAACTTTACAAAAGCACTGGCTGATTCTTCTTGATGATTTGTCAAAAAATGTGTTTAAGAAAGTGTCAAAGAGCTAGCAATGATCAAAATTCTTTAGGGATCTTTTGTCAAAAGTCCTATTGTCATATAAGCACTAAGGATCAGTAAACTTAGTGGCTCCTTTCCTTGTGGTACCTGTAAGCACGGTTGGACTGGCCCATAGGGACACTGGGGAACCCCCCCGGTGAACTCCACTGCCTGGGGTTCCACCTTCTCTTCTAGGGATCATATTCCAAACTGAGTGCTTGAATTATACAGTACATTATACTGTACATGTTACATTATACTGCACAAGCCTGTGGTATACTCTACAGTGTTCTCTACAGTGCGGTGCTGTTATTAATATGGTACATTATCATGTATGTACTAGCAGTATTTACTATATATATTTATCAAGGGACCCAGACCATGCACTCTCTAATGGTTAGCCAAGCCTCTGTGGCAGCTGGCCACACCCACTCTGGAGACTAACCACACCCCTGAACATGGGCCCCTACCACTGCATTCCCCCGTGGGCCCTTCATGCTCCAGTCTGACACTGCCTGCAAGTCCTGCTTGTCCACAATTAAAACAGGGACAATAAAGGACAGGTTGGACCTGAATTTGGAGCATGTTGGTTTAATCATAAACACGACCTACATTTAGGAAATTAACATCAGTGACACAGTGTTTCCACTACAATTAGAATACTTTAAAATACATGAAGGCTTTCAGATTGGAAAAACTCACCCTCCGTATCAGAGAAGGCTATCACTAAGGTACTACTAAAATGCAAAATAGAATAGTCCTTCAGACCTAAGCCCCATTCACACTGGTTGACATATTAGAAGATATCAACGATAACGATCTTTTAAAAAAAAATCTGTCGTGTGTATGGATGAAAGATAAATGACGCACGCACCCATGGGTCGTTCTCATTCATCCATGATCTACTGAACATGCAGCTCAGTGTTAACTATGTCTTTGAGCTGCACGTTCGGGGAGTGAGGGGTATGACGTCACTGAATGATATTGTACATCAATATTGTTCAGTGTGTATGCACTGGTGATCTCCCCTAATTACCAACCAGTGATATAGCACTGATTGCTAACTAGCTGAGGTCGCCCAGTGTGTACCCGGCTTAAGAGCCATGGCACCTAATGGCATAAGTGAATCAATTTTAATGTTTTTATCCGATTATATCTCACACTTTAAGTTTCCATCAATTATAATTTGTCCTCCTCTCTGACTGGCTTTTTCTTCTACTCAAAACTTTCAGATCCACTTTATATTTATAATTATCTTTAACCTAACTGTCTATGACTGTGTCAGACTATCAGTGTCATCAGTGATCGGCTGAGGGATGCAGTGTGAATGTACGTGAAGATTATGGGCTGTAGGGTACTGTGTCAGTGTCATTAGTGAAGGGCTTTGGGCTGCAGCACTGTGACTGTCATTGCTAGGAAAGTCATCATTATGAAAAAAATTAAATAAAACGTGTATTCAGGACAGGTTCAGGCACTGTACTTAAAAAAGTAGATGCCACTGTTACTTTTGGTGTGTTTTGATATTTTAGGCACTGTACTTAAAAACAGAATGTTCAGTAAGTGCCACCATTACTATTAGCACTGTGAAATGCAGTATTACAAAAAAATAAAACGTGTTGTTTTTCAGGCACTGTATTTAAAAATTAGCGTTCAGTACAGGTTCTACCGTTACTTACTGCGGTGTTAAAAAATGAAACATGTTGTTGTTCAGACACTGTGCTTAAAATATAACATTCAGTAGATGTCACCATTATTAATAGTGCTGTGAACTGCAGTGTTAAAAAAAAAAACACAAAAAAAAAACTTTGTGTTCTTTAGGCACTATACATAAAAAATAACGTGCAATCCTTTTGGGCCCATGTTCACAATCATCAACATCAAGTCTATCACAGGTATCCTACTTCCTTACTACCCTCTATATATGCAATTTCCTCACCCTGTCCCACACGCTCCTCATATAACAAAAACAACGAATCATATACTATCTGACGCTAAATATCATATTGCGGTGCAATGGCAGTCATCTTCACGTCTCGTTGACAGAGACGATCAATGCTGTTTGGCCATCTATAAAGTTGAAAGAATTATATCTTTAATACATGATACCTCATCAAATTTTATCAAAATCTGGACCCCATGGATAAACCACTTTCAGGCTGAACTCCCCTTGGTATAAATTGCTAATATTTTGATTTGTAAATTTCACCCTTGGTAACACATGCTGGCTAGTCCTCCTTCCCTTTCCCCATTTCCGTCCCTTCCAAGTACCTTTCCTTCCCACTTCCTTCTACGGTTCTGTATATTCAGCAGTCCCCCCTCCCTTTACTTCAGAAATATTATATAATATAGTGTCATAGGGTTGACAGACTGATTTGTAGCTTTGTCTTGTGGTCCAACTACTGTCATTGTGTCTTACAACAGAAATTTTCTGTTATAATAGGTTTTCCTTATGCTGTTTTGCTACTTACTTATCTCATGTGATAATTTCTTAGTGCCGCATATGAACCTTCCACTTCTCTCTCTCCCTTTTACAATATGTAGTATCTGTGCTATGTAAATGTCGCTATAAAAACCAATAAAAATAATTAAAAAAAATAATTAACTAAAAAAAAATAATGTTCAGTAGGTGCCACTGTTATTTACTACGATGTTAAAAAAATAAAATGCGTGAGTTGTTGTTCAGGCACTGTACTTAAAAAATAACATTCAGTAGGTGCAACTGTTACTTACTGTAGTATTAAAAATAAATTGTGTGTTGTTGTTCAGGTCCTGCACTTAAAAATAATGTTCAGTAGGTGCAACTGAATCTTATTGCACTGTAGAAAAAATGTGTTTGGTTAGGCATGGAATCTAAAAAATAATGTTCAGTAGGTGCCACCATTACTAATAGCACTGTGAGTCAATATGGATCAGTCGATAGAAGAGCAGGAGCAGCAACCCAGTACTAGTGCTGAGGCTGCTTCCAGTCATGATAGTATTTCAACATCTACTAAAAGTAGTCTACAGGACATAAAGTTTAAGACAGCGAACCTGAAATCTAAATATTTCTCAATGTTAAACAAAAGAGGTAGAGAAGTTACTTTTTAAAACAGACAGATCAGTGCCCAAAAAAGAGGAACACTATGGCTGAAGAACAAACTGTGTGTTCACAAATCCCTAAGGAGAGTCTAGAAATGTCAACATTAGTTATGTGTGAGTGTGACATTTCTGAGATTTTACTCATAGAGAAGCATCCTTCCACCAGTTGTACACCCTCTGCAAACGTGGGGATAAGCAATACAAGTAAAGATGTTGACATAATAGAAAGTGAGGATTCTAGTGTGGACATGCAACATGATGAGGGGCATATTTAACATAATTATAATCATTTGTAAAATGATAACAGGCAGCCCAGTATCAGCTATCAGCAGTTGTACCAGCACACGCAATCTCCACTGTCAACACCCTTATCCTCAACCTTCTCAATAATTTATGGATGATGGAGGCCACTGTGCTCATTGGGACTTTCAAAGCAGCAGATATTTTTCTGTACCCTTCCCCAGATTTGTGCCTCAAGACAATCCTGTCTCGGAGGCCTACAGACAATTCCTTTAACTTCATGCTTGGTTTGTGCTCAGACATGCACTGTCAAGTGTGGGACCTTATATAGATATGTGTGTGCCTTTCCAAATCATGTCCAATTAACTGAATTTACCACAGGTGGACTCCAATTAAGATGTAGGAACATCTCAATGATGATCAGTGGAAACAGGATGCACCTGAGCTCAATTTTGAGCTTCATGGCACAGGCTTATGTAATACTTATGTACATGTGATTTCTTAGTATTTTATTTTTAATACATTTGCAAAAATCTCAAAAAAAACTTTCACATTGACATTATGTGGTATTGTGTGTCGAATTTTGAGGGAAAATTAATTTATTCCATTCTGGAATAAGGCTGTAACATAACAAAACGTGGAAAAAGTCAAGTGCTGTGAATACTTTCCAGATGCCTGTATATGAGAATGGCCTGTGACTAGCTACCTTCTTTGTTAAGTCTATTTGTGATGTTATCTACATGAATCTCAGTAAAATCCAAGCAACAACAGTGCAGGTTACCATAACTATGGAGGAAGCGATCTGTAAATTGGCATCATGCTACTTGGATACATGCGAGACTGATTCTGATGGTCGCTTGTTTCTGTCAGTCAACGCTTGTTAAATGACCATTGGTCAGTGCTATGTCAGTTGTGGCTAATGTAACTATGGAGAGTGCTGATATGGGACTGGCCGCATCTGAGTTACAGACAAAGGCTAGGTGATACCATGATTGGCTGTATGTATTGTTAGGCCAATATGAGAATGACCATTGGTGAGTAAAGATAGCTTGATAACAATACACCTGAACCCTGAGGAGGATATACCACCAGGAAATGCCCAGGAGTCTATTTCCACTGTTAATCATATGAGATGGCCACCAATAACCTGGTCAAGAGCTATTTAAATACAAGCACTCTAACGCATAATTGGGCACTTTGTGAACAAGCCATATCAAGTGAAATATTCATTAAGCACTCTGTAGATGGTACCGGTTGTGATGTTAGTGTATTAGAATGCTTAATATTTGTAGACACTCCCTTACTAATCTGTGTAAGCCTGAATCTTCAGTGATGGTCCCTAGGACCAGGGGGATGCTGGGAAGTGGGTGGTCCAGTGTGCAGTGTGTCTGGAGTTGGTGATGGAATAAACAGCACAGCAGTGAACTCGCATGTCTTTGTGTCCTGATGACTGGATTTACAAACATATGAACAAAACATGGTGTCAGAGGAAGTTTAACTTGGACTGCTAGTGCTCTCAGAGTGTGAAAGAATCCTGCAGCAGTCTGTAAGGCTGTGATAGTGTCTGCAAAGCCTGCCGTGTGCTCCTCTCTTCAAACAGTGAGTAACCATGGATAAACTGGCTCCTCCAACCAGCATGCTGATGTCTGGTAACTTGTCTGAAAACTGGAAAAGATTTAAGCAAAGGTTTAATGTATATCTTGCTGCATGTGGAGCTGATACAGAAGCTGACAAAACAAAGGCATCCATTTTCCTCCATGTGATAAGAGAGGATGTGCTGGACATTTATAATAGTTTGATGAGGGGCAGAATATGGTGCTATCTTCTATAATGCAAAAGTTTGAAGATTGCTTTGTGCCAAGGAAAAATGTGACATATGAAAGATACAAGTTTTTCACATGTGATCAGAAGTCTGCAGATGGATTTGATCAGTATGTTACAGAGCTGCAATCACTCAGTAAAACCTCTGAGTTTGGTGATTTAAAGGATTCACTGATTAGAGATCGTATTGTCTGTGGAATACCTGATAATGGACTCAGAGAGAGATTGCTGAGAGAGCAAGACCTAACACTAGAAAAGGCAGTGACTATGTGCAGATCTGCAGAAATAACTAGATTTCAAGCCAAAACGTTACACAAGGAAGTTGATGCTGCTGTCCATGTAGTGCAGAACACAGAGCCAAGCAAACCTCCATTCTCAAGAATGAAGCAGTCTAAGCCACAGTCTAATAAGGAAATGTGTAGTAGATGTGGAAATGCTCACAATCCTAAAATGTGCCCTGCTTATGGTAAAACCTGCATGAAATGTGGTAGATTTAATCACTTTTCCAAATGCTGTAAAATGAAAAGGGAAATAACCACAGTGCATGCTGTTAAACAAACAGAGGAATTCTTTGTGGATTGCATTGAACTTTGCAATGCAGATAAGAAAGAATGGATTGGCCCTTTAACTGGGAACGAGATTGTCATTCCCTTTAAGCTTGATACTGGCGCGCAGGTGAATTTAATATTGTTTCAAGACTATAAGACTTTTAGAGTAAAACCTAAAATTCATCCAGCCAAAGTGAAAGTTACAGGGTACACTGGGGAGGAAATTCCTGTGAAAGGTACATGCTTAGTGACACTGAAATATAAGGGACGACAGTTTAAAACATCTCTACTGATTGTGGATAAAAACGTACAACTGATTCTAGGATTAAGTTCCTGTGAGAAACTAAGCTTGCTAAAGAAAGTTTTTATGGTGACATCACAAGTAGAAGATGACTGCAAATCGATGTTTACAGAATACAGAGACTTGTTTGAAGGTCTAGGTTGTTTGCCTGGAGAGCAAAAAATAAATATAGACACGCAAGTTTCTTCAGTGATACACCCCTGTAGAAAAGTGCCGTTTGGACTTAGAGAAAAACTGAACAAGAGTTAAATCGCATGGAAGCCTTGGGTGTGATACAGAAAGTTGATGAGCCTACTGAATGGGTAAGCTCCTTAGTAATTGTTGAAAAGAAAAATGGACAACTCAGAATATCTCTAGACCCCAGAGATTTAAACAAAGCTATTAAACGAGAACATTTCAAACTACCAACCAGAGATGAAATCATGTTGCAATTTGCGGGAGCAAAATGGTTCAGTAAATTGGACGCATCTTCAGGATTCTGGCAAATGAAGCTAGATGAGGCCAGCTCAAAGCTTTGTACATTTAATACACCAGAAGGTTGATACAGATTTCTTCGACTACCATATGGAATATTGTCTGCTCCAGAAGTATATCACAAAAAGATGCACATGATTTTTGAACATATTCCAGGTGTTGAAACAATGATGGATGACATTATTGTTTGGGGATCTACAAAGGAAGAACATGATTATAGATTGAGACAAGTAATGGAACTTGTCAAGAAAGTGAATCTAAAGCTAAACAAGGACAAATGTGAATTTGGCGTGAATACACTTACCTTTATGGGTGACATGGGGGGAAATTTACTAAGATTCGTATTTTCCAGATTCAGGTCAAAGTTCAATCACGAATGACATCGAAAGTGTAAAACTGCAACTTTTTGAATTTATTACGACTAATTTACTAAGCTGTCGTATTCGGGTTTTTCTTTTGTTCCGATGTCGATGTCATTCGTGTTTTTTTATTGTTTTTTACGGCAGTGATTAGCAAAACACTGCCGACTTTTTTTACAATTAATCTCGGCCGGATCTGTGTGATCCGTGCTGGGGTTCTTTTTTTTTTTTTTTTTATTATTAAACACTGTAAAATCTTTTTAAAAAATTGCGTGGGGTCCCCCCTCCTAAGCATAACCAGCCTCGGGCTCTTTGAGCCGATCCTGGTTGCAGAAATATGGGGAAAAAATTGACAGGGGTTCCCCCATATTTAAGCAACCAGCATCGGGCTCTGCGCCTGGTCCTGGTTCCAAAAATACGGGGGACAAAAAGAGTAGGGGTCCCCCGTATTTTTAAAACCAGCACCGGGCTCCACTAGCTGGACAGATAATGCCACAGCCGGGGGTCACTTTTATATAGTGCCCTGCGGCCGTGGCATCAAAAATCCAACTAGTCACCCCTGGCCGGGGTACCCTGGGGGAGTGGGGACCCCTTCAATCAAGGGGTCCCCCCCCCCCAGCCACCCAAGGGCCAGGGGTGAAGCCCGAGGCTGTCCCCCCCCCCATCCAATGGGCTGCGGATGGGGGGGCTGATAGCCTTTGTTGTCAAAGAAAAGATATTGTTTTTAGTAGCAGTACTACAAGTCCCAGCAAGCCTCCCCCGCATGCTGGTACTTGGAGAACCACAAGTACCAGCATGCGGCGGAAAAACGGGCCCGCTGGTACCTGTAGTACTACTACTAAAAAAATACCCAAAAAAACACAAGACACACACACCGTGAAAGTATAATTTTATTACATACATACACACATACATACATACTTACCTTATGTTCCCACGCAGGTCGGTCCTCTTCTCCAGTAGAATCCAAGGGGTACCTGTTGAAGAAATTATACTCACGAGATCCAGGGGCCCAGGGTCCTCGGAGAAATCCTTTGTAATCCACGTACATGAAAAAAAAAAAAAAACGCTTACCCGAGCCACGCACTAAAAGGGGACCCATGTTTTCACATGGATCCCCTTTTCCCGACTGCCAGAAAACCCACTCTGACTTCTGTCTAAGTGGGTTTCCTCAGCCAATCAGGGAGCGCCACGTTGTAGCACTCTCCTGATCGGCTGTGTGCTCCTGTCCTAACTGACAGGCAGCACACGGCAGTGTTACAATGTAGCGCCTATGCGCTACATTGTAACCAATGCTGGGAACTTTCTGCCCTGCGGTTGACCTAAAGTGACGTCACCGCTGAGCAGAAAGTTCCCAGCATTGGTTACAATGGAGCGCATAGGCGCTACATTGTAACACTGCCGTGTGCCGCCTGTCAGTTAGGACAGGAGCACACAGCCGATCAGGAGAGTGCTACAACGTGGCACTCCCTGATTGGCTGAAGAAACCCACTTAGACATCAGTCAGAGTGGGTTTCTGGCAGTCGGGAAAAGGGGATCCATGTGTAAACATGGGTCCCCTTTTAGTGCGTGGCTCGGGTGTCCGTTTTGTTATTTTTTTCAAGTACGTGGATTACACCTGGATTCCCCGAGGACCCTGGACCCCTGGATCTCGTGAGTATAATTTCTTCAACAGGTACCCCTTGGATTCTACTGGAGAAGAGGACCGACCTGCGTGGGAACATAAGGTAAGTATGTATGTATGTGTGTATGTATGTAATAAAATTATACTTTCACGGTGTGTGTGTCTTGTGTTTTTTTGGGTATTTTTTTAGTAGTAGTACTACAGGTACCAGCGGGCCCGTTTTTCCGCCGCATGCTGGTACTTGTGGTTCTCCAAGTACCAGCATGCGGGGGAGGCTTGCTGGGACTTGTAGTACTGCTACTAAAAACAATATCTTTTCTTTGACAACAAAGGCTATCAGCCCCCCCATCCGCAGCCCATTGGATGGGGGGGGGGCAGCCTCGGGCTTCACCCCTGGCCCTTGGGTGGCTGGGGGGGGGGACCCCTTGATTGAAGGGGTCCCCACTCCCCCAGGGTACCCCGGCCAGGGGTGACTAGTGGGATTTTTGATGCCACGGCCGCAGGGCACTATATAAAAGTGACCCCCGGCTGTGGCATTATCTGTCCAGCTAGTGGAGCCCGGTGCTGGTTTTAAAAATACGGGGGACCCCTACTCTTTTTGTCCCCCGTATTTTTGGAACCAGGACCAGGCGCAGAGCCCGATGCTGGTTGCTTAAATATGGGGGAACCCCTGTCAATTTTTTCCCCATATTTCTGCAACCAGGATCGGCTCAAAGAGCCCGAGGCTGGTTATGCTTAGGAGGGGGGACCCCACGCAATTTTTTTTTTTAAAAATAAGCACTTTCCCACCCCTTCCCACTGATATACATGCACGGATCTCATGGATCCGTGCATGCCTATCCAATCACGAATAAAAAAAAAAGGTCTGTTTTTTTTAGCACTTTTTTACGAGTTGTAATTTTTCACGGCAGTGTTTGTTTTTTTTTTTGCTTTGCACTTCTTAGTAAATGACCGAGATTCATACTTAAACAGCCGCGTTTTGACCGATGGTGTATTCATTCGTGATTTTTTTCCTAGGACTTCAAAATATTACGAATGCCCTCATCACTGCCGTGATTATTGCTTAGTAAATTACCGAGATGACACTTTGATGAAAAAACGGCATCTCGGTCAAAATCAGGACCTTAGTAAATTTACCCCATGGTCTCTGATCAAGGTGTAAAACATGGTCCAAGGAAAATATCAGCCATAGTGAACATGGAATGTCCTAACAACAAAGACGACGTCAGAAGATTCCTAGGAATGATTACTTACTTAGGAAAGTTTATTTCTCAACTCTCTGAATGAACAGCCTCTCTTAGATGGTTGTTGGACAAAGATAACGAGTGGATGTGGTCACATGAACAAGAAGAAAGTTGGCAAAACTTGAAACAGATCATTACAGAGCAACCAGTGTTAAAATTCTTTGATCCTGCAAAAAGAATAAGAATTTCAGCAGATGCTTCGCAATTTGGCCTAGGCTCAGTGCTGTTATAAGAACATGATGATACATGGCAACCAGTAATCTATGCATCAAGAGCACTGACAAGTGCTGAAACAAGGTATGCTCAGATAGAAAAAGAACTTCTAGCGATCACATAAGCATGTGAGCGATTTCATCAGTTTGTGTATGGTCAAACATTTACAGTGGAAACTGACCACAAGCCATTGGTAGCTATCATGACTAAATCATTACATGACTGTCCCATGAGAATTCAACGAATGCTTATCAGACTACAGAAATATGATGTACACTTGCTGTACTATCCCGGCAAATACATGTACATTGCTGATACACTTTCTCATGCTGTAGACAAAGTGAAGGTTCCAAAAGTCTGATGGATGAAGAGATAGAAGCCTATGTTAATTTGATCGTAGCTTCTCTACCAGTTTCTCTTGCAAGACAAGAACAGATTAGGAAAGAAACTGAGACAGATGACACAATGAAAGTGTTGAAAGATATCATTCTGAAAGGTTGGCCAGCAGAAAAACATGCGTGCCCGCTGTCTATCCATGATTATTGGATGTACCGCAGTGACCTTACAGTTGTCGATGGTATTATTTACAAAGGCAATAGGTTTGTCATACCTGCACGACTAAGAAAAACTATGCTGTGCAGGATACATGAAGGCCACTTAGGAGAAGAAAAATGTAAGCGGAGAGCGCGTGAAGTTATGTATTGGCCAAGAATGAACCAAGACATAGCACAGACTACAGCTACATGTGAATTATGTCTTACGTATAGACCGAAACAACAAGCCGAGCCACTGAGTCGTCACGCAGTGCCAGAGAGACCGTACCAGAAAGTTGGCGCAGATTTGTTTGATTGTAATGGGAAAACGTACATTGTCGTGACTGATTATTACTCTAACTACCCTGAGGTGAAGACACTACATACAACTACTAGTAAAGCCGTAATCAATTGCATGAAGTCAATCTTTGCAAGGCATGGTGTTCCTATGGAAGTGTTCACTGACAATGGTCCTCAGTTTTCCAGTGCTGAATTTAGACAATTTGCTGATGAGTGGGAATTTGTCCATACTACGTCAAGTCCCCACTATCCACTCTCAAATGGGTTGGTGGAAAGTTCAGTAAAAACTGTAGAGTCTCATGAAAAAAGCTCAAGAAGGTAAAGAAGATTTCTACAAAAGTCTTTTAATCTACCGCTGTACACCTTTACAGAATGGACTTTCTCCTGCACAAATGCTGATGGGAAGGAGGATTAGAGCAAATCTCCAGATACATGATGAACTGCTTAATACACATAACTCAGCGTTGGTCAGACTGAGTAAGGAACGTCAACAGGCGAAACAGAAACTGTTCCATGACAGGCGAACAAGACGCTTATCTGATCTAAAATCAGGTGACCAAGTCCGTCTCAGAGATCACGAGAAAGGTATTTGGGTGCAGAAAGGTATTGTGCAAGCACAAGTAGCACCAATATCTTATACTATACGTACAGAGCATGGAACGGAAGTAAGAAGAAATCTGGTGGATTTAAGATCTCAACCTAACCATAATGAAGACAACATGACTGAAGAATACCCTTCATCTGACATGTATGATGATCCTGATAATGGTGAACCAACGACAATTCTAGAAAGGTCCAACATGGTCGATGAAACACAGACTGTGTATGAAAGACCCAAAAGGGAAATACGCAGACCTGAGAGACTCATTGAAACGTGTTAGATGTTCTTAATGTGACGTTTGTTAATTGTTGCATTGAAGCGTATAGGGCTTATCTTTAAAGAAAAGAGGATGTGATGTTAGTGTATTAGAATGCTTAATATTTGTAGACACTCCCTTACTAATCTGTGTAAGCCTGAATCTTCAGTGATGGTCCCTAGGGCCAGGAGGATGCTGGGAAGTGGGTGGTCCAGTGTGCAGTGTGTCTGGAGTTGGTGATGGAATAAACAGCACAGCAGTGAACTCGCATGTCTCTGTGTCCTGATGACTGGATTTACAAACATATGAACAAAACACCGGTCTGTGAATGGACTGCACCACAGGAGTAGTAATGTTTTTTTCTATCCATTATTTAACTCCTGAGGTATTTGTTGTGATTCTCACTGTGAATTTATTCTGCCATCCCTGCGCTGGGACATCCCATCAGAATCTCTCATCAGCAGATCTGCACATCTATTCTTCTATCAAGGTAGGTCTCCCACTGTACTTTCATTCTGCTGATCATTGCCCAGGCACACTGGGAAGCAGTAGAAGAAGTGTATTAATGACACCTGATCTTCATTTTTTCTCTTTTAGATAAAGCAGGCTGACATGATGGGACTGGAGGATGTTATGAGTGGGATGGACTTGAAAGCATGAGGGGGCAGGGGCTGGAATGATGGGGGTGGGAGAAGATTCAGGCATGAGGTTAGAGGAGGTTGGCATAAATGGAGAGGTCTTAGAGGAGGCTAGCATAAGCGGAGAGAAGACTGACATGAGGGGAGTGGGAGAAGAGGTTGGTATGAATGGAGAGGGTCTCAAAGGAGGCTAGCATAAGGGTAGAGGAGCCTGACATGAGGGGAGTGGAAGGGGAGGTTTTCGTGAGAGGAGAAGAGGTTTGCATGAACGGAGAGGAGTCAGAGGAGTCTGGCATGAGGGGAGACGAGGCACAAGACAGGAAAGGAGAGGAGACATGGGAGCAGTAGGCAGTAGAAGAGACTTAGGAGGGGAGAGGAGGCAGGAGACTAAGGAGGTGAGTGGATGAAGGAGACTGAAGGTGTGTACATACGGTGAGATATATCCTTGCGATTTTGACTGTATAGCCAAAATAGCATGGAAAGTTAGTGCAAATCGTAAGGTGTGATAGCCAGCTTGCGAGACCGATGCGATCCCGATGCACACTCCAGCAGGGTCAGCATCGCAAGGTTAGATAGAATGTACAGGCAAGTCAATACAGAACAAAAATATAGGAATATTGAGTGCGCAATAGAGCAGCAGGTAAAGTCTCAAAGTATCCTAGAGGTTTCCTCCAACCCCCACCAATAAAGTGCACAAAAAAGAAGAAAATTGGAAACCGAGACTTAACTAGCGCTTCTTTCACTTCTGTTGATGCTCGTCCCCTCACACAATTCCGTCATTCACAACTGAATGCCATATAAATAGAAAAAGTGCATATAGTGAAATACTGTTTTTAATAGTAAACACATAACACACACAATATTAAAATACAAATGGATAGTCAGATATTGCACAAATCCCTCCAAATAAACATGATAGGCTAATTACCAGATGATTCAGAACTGGTTATTAAGCAGTTCTAAATGCGCATGATAGATGTAATCAGGGATTTCCTGACAGTCCCATCATGCTAGTAAACGTTCTTACTGGATACTGGTGCTTATGTCCGTCCCCAGACAAGCCTGGGGACAGACATAAGCACCAGTATCCAGTAAGAACGTTTACTAGCATGATGGGACTGTCAGGAAATCCCTAATTACATCTATCATGCGCATTTAGAACTGCTTAATAACCAGTTCTGAATCATCTGGTAATTAGCCTATCATGTTTATTTGGAGGGATTTGTGCAATATCTGACTATCCATTTGTATTTTAATAGTGTGTGTGTTATGTGTTTACTATTAAAAACAGTATTTCACTATATGCACTTTTTCTATTTATATGGCATTCAGTTGTGAATGACGGAATTGTGTGAGGGGACGAGCATCAACAGGTGTACAGGCAAGTCAATTTGGACTATCTAGTACTAAAATATAGTCAAAATTGGTACTTCGTCAAAATCGCACATAGGTGGTCATTCCGAGTTGTTCGCTCGGTAATTTTTTTCGCATCGCAGCGATTTTCCGCTTAGTGCGCATGCGCAATGTCCGCACTGCGACTGCGCCAAGTAACTTTGCTATGCAGTTAGGTATTTTACTCACGGTTTTTTCTTCGTTCTGGTGATCGTAATGTGATTGACAGGAAGTGGGTGTTTCTGGGCGGAAACAGGCCATTTTATGGGCGTGTGGGAAAAAACGCTACCGTTTCTGGGAAAAACGCGGGAGTGGCTGGAGAAACGGAGGAGTGTCTAGGGCGAACGCTGGGTGTGTTTGTGACGTCAAACCAGGAACGACAAGCACTGACTTGATCGCACTGGCAGAGTAAGTCTCGAGCTACTCAGAAACTGCACAGAGATGTCTTTTTGCAATATTGCAAATCTTTCGTTCGCAATTTTAAGAAGCTAAGATTCACTCCCAGTAGGCGGCGGCTTAGCGTGTGCAAAGCTGCTAAAAGCAGCTTGCGAGCGAACAACTCGGAATGAGGGCCATAGCCAATATTGCATAGTCAAAATCAAAGATAACCAAAATCTCACCGTGTGTATGCACCTTTAGGACGGAACAGGACTCAAGAGAGATCACTCAGGACAAACTGGTAAGTGTGCTGCTGCAGAAAATAAAAATAGGAGAGAGGGAGGAGATTCTTCTGTAGTTTTCTTTTTGTTTGTGTTTTCCCTCTGATGTAGGTTTTTTTTAGCAGGAAAAGGGGATAAAATGTTCACTTAACATTTTTTTTAAAGTAATGTTAATTATCTTAATTATCTTTTTCAGAAACACCTGCCACTTTCCTGTGTTTAGACAAACAAAACAGAACTTAAAAGACGAGTTGCAGGAAGTTGTCAAGTCAGCAAAATCAGGTAGGACAGGGCTCCAATTCATTTTGTGAAAATGTTCTTTTACATTTTTTACTATCGTATTCTTTTAGGCTACGAGCCCCTATCTAAAGGCTGCATCTAACGAGCAGGGCCTTCTTTCATCATGTGCTTATCCATTTTCTTACTTTAATCATCTTCAACTGCACCAAATCCAGCAGTTTTCTGCCACTGATACTTATTCCAGTGTCATCTGCTGATGTAGCTATGTTTATTTACCCTGTACTTGTCCTATACTGTCATCAACTGTAAGTTGATGTTTTCCTGTTTGATTATTTGTTTATGTACTCTGTAATTGGGCGCTGCGGATCCCTTGTGGCGCCATATAAATAAAGGATAATAATAATAATAATAATTAGAAATTTGGGACAGGATAGCATGGTTAGGTTTTCTGTGTAGGATTATTGCAGCTTTCACTGAGCAAAGCAACAAGCTGCCAAGATCCAGTACCACTTAAAATTCTGCTCTGCCTCGGCTCAGTAGGATCTGGTCATGATCAACACGGTCGGGATCCCAGCAGTCGGTATTTATTCCAAGCCTGACGACGGTTGGAATAAATACCGAAACGTTGCTACCGATGGGTTGAGGTCCCATTATTTATGTAAGTCCTGTGAGTGCCGCTCGTTCAGCTTTGTGTGTGTGTGTATATATATTTATTTATTGAATTGTTGAGGATAAGTGAGTTTACTTTGGTGAGTGCTGGGTTCTCTGTTTGTATTTATTAGAGCGATGTGGTCATGGGCTACATGCACCCCGCCCTGTGAGTGGTAAGTACAGCTGTGTACCCCGCTTCTGTGGTGGAGAGTGCAGTGTTACATGCACCTCACCCTGTGAGTGGTAAGTGCATAGCTGTGCCCCGCTTCTGGTGTGGTGAGTGCTGTGGTTTTTCCTCTGTGTGTATATGAAGGGGTTAATCTATGGTTAGCTCTTATTAACCGTGGCCACTAGCTTTCTCATGCACCCCTGTGTGGACTTTATTATCCTGAACCTGTCTCAGCTGTTCTTTAGCAATCATCTTTGAGCCAGTGCAATAGGTGACTAGTGTGCCTTTAAAAGCCATAAAGTCTGTGGCAGGTACACATTACATCTAGCAGGCAGATGATGCAGCAGTGTGGTAGTCAGGTTTTAAGACTCTGTGATAGTGTAGGACCTGCATGAAGGTGGGGTACCTTGAAAATCGGTATGCAGGCTTCCGTGCATTGGCCAATCCACCAACTAAACCCCCATCATTTATTTATTGAATTGTTGAGGATAAGTGAGTTTACTTTGGTGAGTGCTGGGTTCTCTGTTTGTATTTATTAGAGCGATGTGGTCATGGGCTACATGCACCCCGCCCTGTGAGTGGTAAGTACAGCTGTGTACCCTGCTTCTGTGGTGGAGAGTGCAGTGTTACATGCACCCCACCCTGTGAGTGGTAAGTGCATAGCTGTGCCCCGCTTCTGGTGTGGTGAGTGCTGTGGTTTTTCCTCTGTGTGTATATGAAGGGGTTAATCTATGGTTAGCTCTTATTAACCGTGGCCACTAGCTTTCTCATGCACCCCTGTGTGGACTTTATTATCCTGAACCTGTCTCAGCTGTTCTTTAGCAATCATCTTTGAGCCAGTGCAATAGGTGACTAGTGTGCCTTTAAAAGCCATAAAGTCTGTGGCAGGTACACATTACATCTAGCAGGCAGATGATGCAGCAGTGTGGTAGTCAGGTTTTAAGACTCTGTGATAGTGTAGGACCTGCTTGAAGGTGGGGTACCTTGAAAATCGGTATGCAGGCTTCCGTGCATTGGCCAATCCACCAACTAAACCCCCATCATTTATTTATTGAATTGTTGAGGATAAGTGAGTTTACTTTGGTGAGTGCTGGGTTCTCTGTTTGTATTTATTAGAGCGATGTGGTCATGGGCTACATGCACCCCGCCCTGTGAGTGGTAAGTACAGCTGTGTACCCCGCTTCTGTGGTGGAGAGTGCAGTGTTACATGCACCCCACCCTGTGAGTGGTAAGTGCATAGCTGTGCCCCGCTTCTGGTGTGGTGAGTGCTGTGGTTTTTCCTCTGTGTGTGTATATATATATATATATATATATATATATATATATATATTATTTATTATATAGTTTCTTATATAGTGCAGCATATTCCATTGCACTTTACAACTAGAACAACAGTAATAGAACAAAACTGGGTAAAAACAGACAGACATAGAGGTAGGAAGGCCCTGCTCGCAAGCTTATGTGTGTATATATATATATATATATATATAAAATTGTTGCAGATAAGTTTAAATACTACCTCATTCAATCATTAAAAAAAAGACTTTTTGGAGTGGTTTTTGGAAAATTTGCCAATTAAGTGATTAGGGGGGTAATTCAGACCTGATCACTGCTGTGCGTTTTCGCAGAGCGGGCGATCAGGCACAAACTGCGCATACACCGCAATGTGCAGGCGTGGTGCATGGGTACAAACTGGATCGCCGCTCAGGGATGAGTTTGTGCAACGGATCCGTGGGTGTCAACTGACCGTTTTCAGGGAGTGCCTGGAAAAATGCAGGCGTGTCCATACGTTTGCAGGGAGGGTTCCTGACGTCAATTCCGGTCCCTGACAGGCTGATGTGATTGCAGCGGCAGAGTAATTCCTGGGCTGCGCAGAGATTGCACAAAATCTGTTTGTACAGCTCTGCTACACATGCGTTCGCACACTTGCACAGCTAAAATACACTCCCCCTGTAGGCGGCGACTATCTGATCGCAGCGCTGCAAAAATCGCTTGCTAGCGATCAGGTCTAAATTAGGCCCTAATATGTAAGCCAGCCACAAGCCTACTGTGGGGGTGTGGTATGAAAGCTCAACGTTCAGAATGTAGACACCAAAATGTGTACATGGTCTATATATCAACATTCACAATGCTGACATGGACATAATGGCATAGACAGCTTAACTAACCCTAACCCTAACCACAGTCTCACCCTAAATTAAACTCTAAAATCAGTTGTCAACATTCTATTTGTCAGCATGTCAGCATGGGGCAGTACGGATGGTGTAATGGTTAGCATTACTGCCTCACAGCACTGAGGTTATGGGTTCGATTCCCACCATGGCCCTAACTGTGTGGAGTTTGTATATTCTCCCCACACTTGCGTGGGTTTCCTCCGTGTACTCCGGTTTCCTCCCAAAATCCAAAAATATACTGGTAGGTTAATTGGATCCCTATCAAATTAACCCTAGTGTGAATGTAGATAGATTGTAAACTCCACTGGGGCAGGAACTGATGTGAATGGCCAAATATTCTCTGTAAAGTGCTGCGGAATATGTGTGCGCTATATAAATAACTAGTAATAAATAAATAAATAAATGTCATGTTGACATTCTGCCATTGTCGATCTCTATCTGTCTGTCTCTTTCTGTCTGTCTGTGTATCTATCTAGATTAGGATAAACTGGTATACCAGTGTGAGTGACAACACATGTTACTATCTATCTATCTATCTATCTATCTATCTATCTATCTATCTATCTATCTATCTATCTAGTAACAGTTTCTTATATAGCGCAGCTTATTCCCTTGCGCTTTACAGTTGGATCAGTAAACAGTGATAGAGTAAAACTGGGTAAAAACAGACAGACATGGAGGTAGAAAGGCCCTGCTCGCAAACTTACAATCTATACAACTCTTACTGCTATGTTGATAAATTAAAAGTAAAATACAAAGACACACTGTTTGCACAAAATACTGAAATAGCAGCTAATAAATACGGAATGCATCCAACATTTTAAATGTCGGTATTTTAACCATGTCGGTATTTTGATCTAGTCGGTATTTTGATCATCGGTCAATTGTTTTTGGTATTTTGACCGTTGTGACTTTGATTGTAGGTAAATCATACTGATCCCCTAACCAGTGGCGTAAGTTCGCCCCAGTCGCCCGGAGGCATGATAAGTGTTGGTGCCACCCCCTACATACTGTATACACACACACCCTTCATATGTAGCTATCCGGCACTCATGTTGAACAGTAGTAGCGTGCTCAGGTGCCTTTCCCAATAGTAATATAGATACACATACAAAGTGGACGCACTCCAAGTCAGTCATCACAATAAAATAGACACCAGCATACCTTTATAGCAAATCTACAGTACTCCCTCACCCACTAGCGTGTCACAATGTAGATGCTTTGGCGCAGTGGTGTGCCGATATACAGTATGTATATATCAAAAACACACAAGCGCCACTTTCAAGAACAATACAGCAGGGGATTAAGTCCGACTGCCCTGGCTCAGTTAATAACAATCCCCATAATTATAGGGATTGATGAGGAGGGCTCCATGTGTAGGCTACACAACAGCTCTTCTTCCTATTTTAACACCATAAGTACCTGTGTAGCAGCCTATAAAGTGGGTGACCCCCGCATCAGCAGTGTGTGGATGGGCTCCGCAGCAGAATGACGGAAGACGCAGAAATAACTCTGATATCCCGCTCAGTATAGGGGACACAACGTCCAGTGACTGCTCTCTACACTCTCACATACAGCAGGCAGGGTGTCATGCAGGGTGGCGGACATGGAGAATTAAGCAGATGTTCATCACAAGGCTTTCTCTCCTAGCGTTAGTCCTGATCACAGTTCAGGGACAAATCATAGGGAAGTGTGGAGGTGGCAGGTCACACTGGAGAAGGAGGAGGTGGATAGCAGCTCCCAGGACTCTAGTCTGCACTCCCTCTCCCCGGCCGGAGGCGAGAACCAGACAGCTGTACTATTGCGAGACCTGTCACATAGAATTTGATGGCAGATAAGAAATACTTGGCCTATGTAGTCTGCCCCTGTACACTCATGCACTAGGGTTAATTTTTGTTGGGAGCCAAATAACCTACCTATCCAGAGTACCTGGTGGAAATCCACGCCAGCAATGGGAGAATATACAAACTCTACACAGTTAGGGCCATGGCGGGAACAAAACCCATGACCTCAGTGCTGTGAGGCAGTAATGCTAACAATTACACCGTCCACACTAAAGGGAGTATGCAAGTCACTTTATTCCATGGACACTAACATACTGCGCACTGATACAGTAAATGATAATACTATATATATATATATATATATATATATATATATATATATATTCATCTTGTGGTTCAGTACTCACTATTGTATATGCAGTTGCCTGGGTGCCCTTGCTGATAATGATGTATATAAGTCAATAAACTTTTACCGCAATATATCAACGATTCTGGGTTATATATTGCAGTAAAATGTAATTGATTCAAAGACGTCCTGGAGTGCCATGCAGTATCTCTTACCTGGTGTTGGGAGCATCTAGGGATGTCAAACTTTGCCTCTATATATATATATATATATATATATATCTATATATATCTATATATATATATATATATATATATATATATTTTATTTTTTTATAGGACTGTGAGCCTGACACTCCTTTGAGGGTACAATGAATTCTTGCTGTGGTGCCCTCCTTAGGTCAAAGCAACGGTCTCATATAGATGTAGAATTCAGTGGCACTCCATAGACTTGTATACAGTTAATACTCCATACTTTATTTAATTCATGGATTAATTATTTATTATTAATATATTCAAGTCTGTGGAGTGCCACTGAATTCCACATCTCTCTCTCTCTCTATATATATATACATTTACTTATTCTGGTGCCCCCACAAGAAGTTTTAATATATTGCTGGGAGGTGCTGCACTTAGGATCCCTTCAGTAATGACACACACAGCAGCACCTTTATATAATCAATATTTCAATCTGGTACTATAGATTGACATCAGGTATGGTATCCTGGTGACAATCTATAGTACCAGATTGAAATATTGATTATATAATGGTGCTGCTGTGTGTGTCATTATTGAAGGGATCCTAAGTGCAGCACCTCCCAGCAATGTATACAATAAGCCCCCCCCCCCCCCCGCGCGCGCGCCCGCCCGCCCGCCCAATGACCGGCATTCGGCACGCACGATAATGTGACCGTCACAAGGATGGGTAAGTGAGGCTGCCCTGGACCTCCACTTACCCGCAGAGACGGAGCACACAGCGGCTGGCCGGTGGGATTTTCCCTCAGAACGCTGAGGGTTCGCATGCTGCTACGAGCTCCTCCTCCTCCGGTGACAGGTTCCAGGCTGCGAGTAGCTCCTCCAGTCTTCCTGACCTGCGGGCTCCCCCTGACACTGACACGAAAGCTCCTCTTCAGGAGTCAGGCAGCGGGAGACAGTGTGGAGGAGATGCGCCCCCTTGAGGCCAGGAGCCCGGCGGCAGCCGACTCCACTGCCTCCCAGAGTTCCGCCCCTGCCCCTAACATTGGACAGTCCTCAGGTCCACAGCTTAATGCATTTCGGAACACTTCTGATGAAGGACGTTGTGGTCCGAAATGCATTAAGCTTGTGACTTTGTACTACGATTGGAGATTTGCTGAAGGGGTCCAGACTGTGTCTGTCTGGTTTCCGAGACCTGAGGACACTCTTAGGGTGAGATTTGTTGTGCCCTGAATTAAGCCGCTCCATTAGTTCAACTGTTGGTGATATACGAGTGCTTTCTGTTTTTATGTTAAATGTGAGTGCTTTGTTTTGCTTCTCCAAAGAGGCAACAAAGTAGAAAGTTACATTTGTAATAATAGTGCTTAAATTTACAAAGGAATAAAGTAATGTAAAATATAAACGTTTAATAACACCACTCAGGAAAAAATGAACAAATACATTATCATGCTTGTGAGTTGCTTTATAAATAACCCAAGTTACCGATAATCACGCCTGTAAATTTTGTAATATACTGTATGTAATGCAAAGTAGCTCCTATAATTGCTAGAAAATTACACACCTCCCTTTCCAGACAATATTTATTCTCTTGTAAATTTCTGTCAATCTACAGTCTGCCCGAATTACAGCTGTATATACTTTATACATATCACTTACTATAAGCCTGTATAGGAAACAATTTAAACGATTAGAACTTGCAGATGAAACATTCATGTGATGATTACTCATTACAAACATACTAATTAACTCCATATAATCAACTGTCTACTTCCCAACTTTCAAAACAATAAAAAAAGAACACTTTATCCACACCCTAGGTCCTGTCCCACTTAATGTATGTATGGCCATTCTGTCATGCGTTTGCGGAGTGACCCTTGTAATAGGCAAATATCTGGACTGTTCTGTGGGAAGGAAATAATAGTAAATTGGGGGAGATGTACAACTAAGCACCACTTGTAACAGTGGCGTAACTTCATCCCAGTTGCCTGGAGGCGAGATAAATGTTGTGCCCAAAGCTCCCTTACAAACACTGATTATTATTTTAATTGACTCCTCTATACCCACCACTACATCACTGACCCCCTCTATACCTTACACTAAATCAGTGACCCCTCTATACCCACCACTACATCACTAACCCCTCTATACCCACCACTACATCACTGACCCTCTCTATACCTTACACTAAATCAGTGACCCCTCTATACCCACCACTACATCACTAACCCCTCTATACCCACCACTACATCACTGACCCCCTCTATACCTTACACTAAATCAGTGACCCCTCTATACCCACCACTACATCACTGACCCCTCTATACCCACCACTACATCACTAACCCCTCTATACCCTACACTAAAACAGTGACTCCTCTATACCCACCACTACATCACTAACCCCTCTATACCCACCACTACATCACTGACCCCTCTATACCCACCACTACATCTCTGACCCCTCTATACCCACCACTACATCACTGACCCCTCTATACCCACCACTACATCACTAACCCCTCTATACCCACCACTACATCACTGACCCCTCTATACCTTACACTAAATCAGTGACCCCTCTATACCCACCACTACATCACTAACCCCTCTATACCCACCACTACATCACTGACCCCTCTATACCCGCCACCACATCACTGACCCCTCTATACCCACCACTACATCACTGACCCCTCTATACCCACCACTACATCACTGACCCCTCTATACCCACCACTACATCACTAAAACTCTATACCCTACACTAAATCAGTGACCCCTCTATACCCACCCCTACATCACTGACCCCTCTATACCTTACACTAAATCAGTGACCCCTCTATACCCACCACTACATCACTGACCCCTCTATACCCACCACTACATCACTGACCCCTCTATACCCACCACTACATCACTGACCCCTCTATACCCTACACTAAATCAGTGACTCCTCTATACCCTACACTACATCACTGACACCTCTATACCCTAATGTAAATTAACAAAATTATGCGCTCCAGTTATACAAATGCAGCCAGGACTTGGGTGTAAACCTGGATCACCCCTTGTATGTACAACACTCAAAAAATAGACCGGCGCAAAAGCAATAAGGGTATAGACAGATGGTTTCCTGTTTATGTGGTATAATAACCAGATAATAATGTCTCGTGCCTATTAATAAAAACGTGGAGTCTTGTTCAAAGTCACATATAAAAACAATCAGTTCTCTTTCTTATCTCTCCAAAAGTTGTCTTCTTATTAGCCCAGCCATATTCACACTTGTCCTTCTCTGTCTTACTGGTACTTGAAAAATTTTCCCTTTAGTATAAGACTTCTCTCATTCGTATATTACATGTATGGAGAAAGAGAAGGTCGCAATAGTTTGCGGTGTATAATGCACACCAAATCACGTCTAACAAGCAAAAACTTTCTCGGGTACCTCCCTGGACCGGAATTCCACCTCAAGAGTCCTGGCTTGTTAGTATCTGCCCTGGATGTGAAAGTTTTTGCTTGTTAAACGTGATTTGGTGTGCATTATACACCGCAAATTATGGTACGCTGCTTTACATGTGAATTTAAACAAACTCTTTTATTGAATCACGGTGTCATTCCGAGTTGATCGCACGTAGCAACTTTTTGCTGCTCGTGCGATCAACCTGAAGCCGCCTATGGGGGAGTGTATTTTAGCATAGCAGGGCTGTGAACGCCTGTGCAGCCCTGCTATGCTAAAAAAGTTTCCTGCAAAACAAGACCAGGGTAAGAGTTACTTACCCTGTGCGACGGATCCAGCGATGAAGGTCCCGGTCCTGATGTCAGACATCCGCCCTCCAAACGCCTCGACACGCCTGCGTTGGACTCACCACGCCTGGAAAACGGTGAGTATCCGCCCCGGAAAGCCTCCTGCCTTTCCATCTTCTTGCGATCACCGCTGCGATCACATTTGTCGCTGGCGGCGTCATTTCCTGGCAACGATCGTCGCCAGGCAACGATGCAAGGGCGCAATGCGTCGGCCGTGCATGCGCATTTCTGACCCGTTCGCACCGCAGCGAAGAACTGCTGCGTGCGAACGGGTCGGGATGACCCCCTAAACACGTTATCACACTATTGCGACCTTCTCTTTTTCCATACATGTAATATACGAAGGGAGAAGTCTTATACTAAAGGGAAAATTTGAAAGTACCAGTAATGGTGTGTACACACGGTGAGATATTTTCTTACGATTTTGACTATATAGTCAAAATCGTAAGAAAAGTTAGTGCAGATCGCAAGGTGCAAGTCCCCTTGCGATGCCGATGCGCAGTCCCGCACGGTCGGCATCGCAAGCCTAGATAGACTGTGCAGGTAAGTCAATTTTGACCATCTCGTACAAAAGATAGTCAAAATTGACACTTAGCCAAAATCGCACAGTCAGTATCGCAAGCACAGTCATTATGTACTTGCTATTCCGACCTAGCCTCTGTCGCATAGTGAGAATCGGGGTTAGCCCGAATCTCACCGTGTGTATGCACCTTAAGACAGAGAAGGACAAGTGTGAATATGGCTGTGCTAATAAGAAGACGACTTTTGGAGAGATAAGAAAGAGAACTGATTGTTTGATATGTGACTGAACAAGAATCCACGTTTTTATTAATAGGCACGAGACATTATTATCTGGTTATTATACTACATAAACAGGAAACCATCTGTCTATACCCTTATTGCTTTTATGCTGGTCTATTTTTTGAGTGCCCTCTATACCCTACACTACATTACTGACCTCTCTATACCCTACACTACATTGCTGACCCCTCTATACCCTACACTACATTACTGACCTCTCTATACCCTACACTACATTACTGACCCCTCTATACCCTACACTACATTACTGACCTCTCTATACCCTACACTACATTACTAACCTCTCTATACCCTACACTACATTACTGGCCTCTCTATACCCTACACTACATTGCTGACCCCTCTATACCCTACACTTAACTATTGTCCCATTTATACCCTATACTAAATGACTGACCCCTCTGTACCCTACACTACATAACTGACACCATTGAACCCTACACTACATTACAGACCCCTCTATACCCTACACTGTATTACTGACCCCATTGTAGGTAAAACCACACACACACATTGGCACAACTCTCTCTTCCACAGGCAGTGACAGCGCGTCACCCTCCTTGCTGCAGTCTGTCTCCCAGCCATCTCAGTCAGGTACAGTTGCACAGCCGACTGAGCAGAGCACCGAGTTTCAGTCACAGAGTGGTAGTGCCACGCTTATGCTGATCGGCACTCTGCCTCTGCTCGTTGGCTCTTTTATTAAAACAGTCTGGCCCAGAAGTGCGCAGCACATTTTTTCTCTTACGTCCTAGAGGATGCTGGGGTCCACATTAGTAACATGGGGTATATAGACGGGTCCACCAGGAGCCATTGGCACTTTAAGAGTTTGAGAGTGTGGGCTGGCTCCTCCCTCTATGCCCCTCCTAACAGACTCAGTTTAGAAAATGTACCCAGAGGAGCCGGCCACAGCTAGGGGAGCTCTACAGAGCTTCTTTAGTAAAGTTTTTTTTTTAGAGTTTATTATTTTACAGGGAGGCTGCTGGCAACAGCCTTCCTGCTTCGTGGGACTAAGGGGGGGAGTAGTGTCCGCCCTGCGGGGACTGAGCCACTGTCTCTGCCAGGGCCGGCTCCAGGCCTACTAGCACCCTGAGCGAAAACATGTAAAAGCGCCCCACCCCCCTATGCGCGCGCCGAAGGCGCGTGCGCTCCAGGGAAAGTGGGCGTGGCCTCTTGGAAAGTGGACGTGGCCTCATAACTTCATATTATTAGACTATAAATAAATATGTTTTCACACCCCCTCTACGCACACAATTAGCAGCCTTACACATAACAGCCACAGTAGTGTTCCTTACACACAATGTCTCCAGTATAGTGTCAGATACACATAATGTCTCCAGTATAGTGCCAGATACACAATGTGCAGTGCCAGATAGACATGATATGCCCCCCAGCAGTGCCAGCTACACACAATGTGCCCCCCAGCAGTGCCAGCTACATGATAGTGTTCACTTTTTAGGGCAGGGAGGGCACATTTTTAAGTTAGGAGGGCAAAATGATGTACATACTGTAATGCTTGGTGCTCATCTACCTACATGGTAAAGCATGGACAGTGCGCGCCGAAGGCGCGCAGCAATAATGTAGGGGCGTTGCTTGGTGGGGAAGGTGCGTGGCCACATAATAGTGGCAATTCGCATTACACCACACAGTAGTGCAGTTAATACACACTGCACCAGGTAGAACCTCCTAGACACTTTGCGCCACGCAGAGCACGTTAGACACTTTGCGCCAGGCAGAGCATGTTAGACACTTTGCGCCAGGCAGAGCATGTTAGACACTTTGCGCCAGGCAGAGCACGTTAGACACTTTGTGCCAGGCAGAGCACGTTAGACACTTTGCATCAGGCAGAGCACGTTAGACACTTTGCGCCAGGCAGAGCACGTTAGACACTTTGCGCCAAGCAGAGAACGTTAGACACTTTGCGCCAGGCAGAGCACGTTAGACACTTTGCGCCAGGCAGAGCACGTTAGACACATTGCCTAGCCAGAGACGCCTAGCGGGAACACTACATGATATGCTCCCCAGCCGTGCCAGCTACACATGACATGCCCCCCAGCAGTGCCAGCAACACATGACATGCCCCCCAGCAGTGCCAGATACATAAATGGCCACACAGTGCCAGATATGTCCCTACATAAATGCCCCTACAGTGCCAGTTACAGAAATGCCCCCACAGTGCCAGATACAGAAAAGCCCCCACAGTGCCAGATAAATGCCGCCACAGTGCCAGATAAATGCCGCCACAGTGCCAGATAAATGCCCCCAGTGCCAGATAAATTCCCCCACAGTGCCAGATATGACCCCACAGTGCTACATAAATGTCCCCACAGTGCCAGATAAATGCCCCCACAGTGCCAGATAAATGCCCCCACAGTGCCAGATAAATGTCCCCACACAGTGCCAGATAAATGTCCCCAGTGCCAGATAAATGCCCCCACAGTGCCAGATAGGCCCCCACAGTGCCAGATAAATGCCCCCACAGTGCCAGATAAATGCCCCAACAGTGCCAGATAAATGCCCCCACAGTGTCAGATAAATGTCCCCACAGTGCCAAATAAATGCCCCCAGTGCCAGATAAATGCCCCCACAGTGCCAGATATGCCCCCACAGTGCCAGATAAATGCCCCCAGTGCCAGATAAATGCCCCCACAGTGCCAGATAAATGTCCCCACAGTGCCAGATAAATGCCCCCAGTGCCAGATAAATGTCCCCACAGTGCCAGATAAATGCCCCCACAGTGCCAGATAAATGCCCCCAGTGCCAGATAAATGCCCCCACAGTGCCAGATAAATGCCCCCCAGTGCCAGATAAATGCCCCCCAGTGCCAGATAAATGCCCCCACAGTGCCAGATAAATGCCCCCACAGTGCCAGATAAATGCCCCCAGTGCCAGATAAATGTCCCCACAGTGCCAGATAAATGTCCCCACAGTGCCAGATAAATGCCCCCAGTGCCAGATAAATGCCCCCACAGTGCCAGATATGCCCCCACAGTGCCAGATAAATGCCCCCAGTGCCAGATAAATGTCCCCACAGTGCCAGATAAATGCCCCCACAGTGCCATCCATAAATTATTCCCCCCCCCCCCCCAATACCTGCGGCGTTGGAGGGGGAGGAGTACTGCTGTCCGGGTGCGGGCGGGCGGGTGCAGGTTCGGGTGCGGGCGGGCGGGTGCAGTGCAGGTCCGGGTGCGGGCGGGCGGCCAGGAGGCCTCCAAATCCAAGGCGCTTGTGTGCGCTGTGCGCGCTGCGCGGCGCCGGCGTCTGACGTTAGACACCGGCGCCACTCAGCGCGTATATAGCGCACACAAGTCAAGGACGATGCTGCAGTGCACAGGGCCGGCTCCATGTTCGAATTAAGGGTGGCGCCCTGCGCGGCCGCTCTATTCGAACATGCCTAGAGCCGGCCCTGGTCTCTGCTGACAGGACACTGAGCTCCTGAGGGAATAGATCGTTCCCCGCCACAGGGGATAGCTCACCCCAGCAGCATGCCACCACCCCCTTACAGAGCTGAAGATCAGTGGCGAGTGAGTCACTGACCCCCCTAACAAGCGGGGGGCCGGTGTGAAGATGGCAACAACAGGGTACTTAGTGCGGCACTGTGAGGGGCGCCCTGAGCCAGCGCCTGAACCCTGCACTGGTCAGCAAGCCTGTCGGGGTCCGTGGATCTCAGCCAGCATTTTACCTCAGGCCAGTATACTCCTTGTGAAGAGCGGGAAGACAGCGCCATTTTGGGGCGGAGCTTCTCCTCAGAGCGGACCCAGCAGCGTTTCATCACCATTTTCCTGCCTGCACAGCGCTGTCCAGGAAGAGCAAGTCCCTCCACAGCAACTCCAGCTATCTCTCACGGTATCAGGGGGTTGTAGAAGGGGGGACAACGACTGCATTACGACTGTGTAACCTATTAAGGTGCACAGTCAGCGCTAGTAGGGGTCTCCCTTTACATTAAAAGCGCTGTGTGTGGGTTGGCTCTAATCTCTGTGTCTCTCTTGCCATTCTTGGAGGTGAAACTCTGTTTGTCCTACCCTATGTGTGTGTGGAGTGTCTGTGATCTCCATTAAGCAACGTCCAGGGACTCTGTGTCATATGCCGCAGAGGATATGTCCTCTCAGGATGATCCCATTCCATGTAATCAGGATTGCACTGGTTTAGCACAGATACCAGCAAGGGAGTCTGAGTGGTTATCCTCTATCAAATATATGATTTCTCAGATTTCAAATAGGGTTGCACAAAATGAATCTGCAACTCAGGCTTTACAGAACTCGATGGCAGTCTGGCCCAGTTCTGGTACATCAGGGCTCCCTGCTGTATATTCACATAAACGTGCTCTTGCGTAGATCATGCAGGATGATACGGATACCGATTCTGACACTGCAGGCTGTGACGGGGATGTGTTGCGGGAGGTGGGGGGGGGGGCAGCTTCTCTTGCTAAAGGGGTGCAGTTGATGATAGAGGCTATTAGAGATGTGTTGAATATTGCTGATACAACACCCGAGCACGTTGAGGAGGCTTACTTCACTGAAAATAAGAAAGCCTCGCTAACCTTCCCTGCATCAAAGGAATGAAATGCTATTTTTGAAAAGGCTCGGGAAAAAGTTAAACCCGGAGAAAAAATTCCAGATACCTAAAAGGGTGCTGGTGGCATTTCCTTTCCTAGTAGAGGTTAGGGAAAAATGGGAAAACCCGCCTATTGTTGATGCGTCAGTATCCATACTCTCAAAAAAGGTGGTTTTACCTGTTCCAGGATCTACCGCCTTGACAGAGCCAGCTGATCGTAAAATTGATAATACGCTCAAATCCATGTACACGGCTTCTGGGGCAATACTATGTCCCACTATTGCCAGTGCTTGGATTGCCAAAGCTATAGTAAAGTGGTCAGGCACGTTACTTGAAGACTTGGATACTATGGAGAAATGTGATGTTGAATTGTTTTTACGTAACATTCAGGATTCGGCAGGATTTCTGGTAGAATCCATGAAAGACCTGGGTTCCATGGCTGCGGGAATTTCTTCCATGTCTGTATCAGCTTGTCGAGGACTGTGGTTGCGCCAGTGGTCTGCCGACGCGGAATCCAGGAGAAGTGTGGAGATCCTACCCTACACAGGTCAGGCTCTCTTTGGGGAATCGTTAGATGCGTGGATCTCCAGAGCTATGGCTGGTAAGTAACCTTATTTTTCCTCAGCTACACCTGCTCCGTAGAAACCCTTTTCTTCAGCTACATTACAGCCCTTTCGGTCTACCAAGCCCAGAAAGGCAAAGCCGTCGAACACCTTCTTTTGGGGAGGTTGGCCCAAGTCCAAGAAACCTACGGCTGCAGGTTCCCAGGAACAGAAACCTGCTTCAGATACACCAAAGTCCTCCACATGACGGTGGACTGCACGCCCCAGAGGTGGGGCCGGTGGGAGCGAGACTCAAGCATTTCAGTCACGTCTGGGTGTCATCCGGCCTAGACCCTTGCGTGCAAAATATTGTGTCTAAAGGGTACAAGCTGGAATTTCAAAATCTCCCTCCTTACCAATTTTTAAATCAGGATTGCCAGCTCTGCTGGCGGACAGGACTGTCCTGCAAGAAGCCGTCCAGAAGTTGGTGGAGGCACTGGTTTGAGCCTCTACAGGAGGTTGAGGTCAAATTTCTTACATGGAAGGCTGTCACGTTGTTGGCCTTAGCTTCTGCTAGACGTGTGTCAGAGTTGGGGGCTTTGTCCTGTAAAAGCCCATACTTGGTCTTCCATGAAGATAGAGCTGAGCTCCGGACATGTCAGCAGTTTCTTCCGAAGGTTGTGTTGGCATTTCATATCAACCAACCTATTGTGGTGGCCGTGGCTACTGACTCCTCAATTTCATCAAAGTCCTTGGATGTGAAGAGGACTGTTCGTCACAGAAAATCGGACTCTCTGTTAGTGATGTGCACCGGAAATTTTTCGGGTTTTGTGTTTTGGTTTTGGATTCGGTTCCGTGGCCGTGTTTTGGATTCGGACGCGTTTTGGCAAAACCTCCCTGAAATTTTTTTGTCGGATTCGGGTGTGTTTTGGATTCGGGTGTTTTTTTACAAAAAAACATTTTCAGTCTATTCTGAACACCTCACACCTCACAATATTATTTTTAGTCCTAAAATTTGCACCGAGGTCGCTGGATGGCTAAGCTAAGCGACCCAAGTGGCCGACACAAACACCTGGCCCATCTAGGAGTGGCACTGCAGTGTCAGACAGGATGGCACTTCAAAAAAACAGTCCCCAAACAGCACATGATGCAAAGAAAAAAAGAGGCGCACCAAGGTCGCTGTGTGACTAAGCTAAGCGACACAAGTGGCCGACACAAACACCTGGCCCATCTAGGAGTGGCACTGCAGTGTCAGGCAGGATGGCACTTCAAAAAAATAGTCCCCAAACAGCACATGATGCAAAGAAAAAAAGAGGCGCACCAAGGTCGCTGTGTGACTAAGCTAAGCGACACAAGTGGCCGACACAAACACCTGGCCCATCTAGGAGTGGCACTGCAGTGTCAGGCAGGATGGCACTTCAAAAAAATTGTCCCCAAACAGCACATGATGCAAAGAGAAATGAAAGAAAAAAGAGGTGCAAGATGGAATTGTCCTTGGGCCCTCCCACCCACCCTTATGTTGTATAAACAGGACATGCACACTTTAATGAACCCATCATTTCAGCGACAGGGTCTGCCACACGACTGTGACTGAAATGACTGGTTAGTTTGGGCCCCCACCAAAAAAGAAGCAATCAATCTCTCCTTGCACAAACTGGCTCTACAGAGGCAAGATGTCCACCTCATCATCATCCTCCGATTCCTCACCCCTTTCACTGTGTACATCCCCCTCCTCACAGAGTATTAATTCGTCCCCACTGGAATCCACCATCTCAGGTCCTGTGTACTTTCTGGAGGCAATTGCTGGTGAATGTCTCCACGGAGGAATTGATTATAATTCATTTTGATGAACATCATCTTCTCCACATTTTATGGAAGTAACCTCGTACGCCGATTGCTGACAAGGTGAGCGGCTGCACTAAACACTCTTTCGGAGTACACACTGGAGGGTGGGCAACTTAGGTAAAATAAAGCCAGTTTGTGCAAGGGCCTCCAAATTGCCTCTTTTTCCTGCCAGTATACGTACGGACTGTCTGACGTGCTTACTTGGATGCGGTCACTCATATAATCCTCCACCATTCTTTCAATGGTGAGAGAATCTGTTAGGGTCTCCTGCTCTGTGCTGCCACGTCGTCATGGCAACCGGGAGACAAGTGCTAGCGGAGTAACCTGAGCGTAGCTGATACTCCGGTTCGGGTCTTTTGCTGTGCAGTGGTTACAGGCTCTGTGCACGGCAGGGGATCCGGTGCTGGTTTTTGTGCTCACAGTCTGTGAGGTCTGAGTGGGGCGTGGACAGCACCTGCTATATAAACCCTCTTCTCAGGTTAGGCAGATGCTGCTGAATCTTTGTTGGTTAGTCCGTTCCTGAAAGCTAGCTAGTACTGTGTAAACTTTGTATTTGTTTGTTGCTTACTGCAAATAGGCCTTGGGATTTGGTATTACACTCTGCCAATCCAGACCTAGCAGTAAGACTGGAGTCAGTCGTTTAACCTGCTGGGGTTCTTTTGCTACTCTGTGAACCTAGCAAGTTTGCGGCTGTATTCTCAGACTTGCCTGCCAAAATCCTTTCTCACTGTGCAAGGTGTTCTGGTGTCAGTTTAGTGGCAGTAAGATGAACCAGTGCACTGCAAGTGAGGACTAGGATTGTGGAGACTCTCCTTGTGTCTATTATTCCATCTCTGACCAAGGAGTTTACTGCCACACCCATTGGTAACCCTTTAGGGTTTTGCTGTTGCCCTTAGCAACAGCATTTCGGGTTCTCTACGTATTAAATCACTACATCTCGCTTCTTTCCATCTGAGCATTCCTAATACTAGGGAGACACCCAGTTTCTTAGCCTTTGGGCTTCTCTGTTCACTTTGTGTTTATTTTGTTACCCTATCACCTTCTGTGTATGTAATGTCATATTCCCCAGTCTGTCTGTGAGTTCATTTGTTTTGCATTCCTCACCGTTCAGACACCAGTACATTCCTGCTGGCACTGGTGTGCATAACAGAATCATATGCAGTGACAGTAGACGACATGTCAGTAATCGTTGGCAGGTCCTTCAGTCCGGACCAGATGTCAGCACTCGCTCCAGACTGCCCTGCATCACCGCCAGCGGGTGGGCTCGGAATTCTTAGCCTTTTCCTCGCACCCCCAGTTGCGGGAGAATGTGAAGGAGGAGCTGTTGATGGGTCACGTTCCGATTGACTTGACAATTTTCTCACCAGCAGGTCTTTGAACCTCTGCAGACTTGTGTCTGCCGGAAAGAGAGATACAACGTAGGTTTTAAATCTAGGATCGAGCACGGTGGCCAAAAAGTAGTGCTCTGATTTCAACAGATTGACCACCCGTGAATCCTGGTTAAGCGAATTAAGGGCTCCATCCACAAGTCCCACATGCCTAGCGGAATCGCTCTGTTTTAGCTCCTCCTTCAATGTCTCCAGCTTCTTCTGCAAAAGCCTGATGAGGGGAATGACCTGACTCAGGCTGGCAGTGTCTGAACTGACTTCACGTGTGGCAAGTTCAAAGGGTTGCAGAACCTTGCACAACGTTGAAATCATTCTCCACTGTGCTTGAGTCAGGTGCATTCCACCTCCTTTGCCTATATCGTGGGCAGATGTATAGGCTTGAATGGCCTTTTGCTGCTCCTCCATCCTCTGAAGCATATAGAGGGTTGAATTCCACCTCGTTACCACCTCTTGCTTCAGATGATGGCAGGGAAGGTTCAGGACTGTTTGCTGGTGCTCCAGTCTTCGGCACGCGGTGGCTGAATGCCGAAAGTGCCCCGCAATTCTTCGGGCCACCGACAGCATCTCTTGCACGCCCCTGTCCTTTTTTTAAATAATTCTGCACCACCAAATTCAATGTATGTGCAAAACATGGGACGTGCTGGAATTTGCCCAGATGTAATGCACGCACAATGGGGGTCATTCCAAGTTGTTCGCTCGCAAGCTGCTTTTAGCAGCTTTGCACACGCTAAGCCGCCACCTACTGGGAGTGAATCTTAGCTTATCAAAATTGCGAACGAAAGATTAGCAGAATTGCGAATAGACACTTCTTAGCAGTTTCTGAGTAGCTCCAGACTTACTCGGCATCTGCGATCAGTTCAGTCAGTTTCGTTCCTGGTTTGACGTCACAAACACACCCAGCGTTCGCCCAGACACTCCTCCGTTTCTCCAGCCACTCCCGCGTTTTTCCCAGAAACGGTAGCGTTTTTTCGCACACACCCATAAAACGGCCAGTTTCCGCCCAGAAACACCCACTTCCTGTCAATCACACTCCGATCACCAGAACGAAGAAAAAACCTTGTAATGCCGTGAGTAAAATACCTAACTGCATAGCAAATTTACTTGGCGCAGTCGCACTGCGGACATTGCGCATGCGCATTAGCGACTAATCGCTCCGTTGCGAGAAAAAAATAACGAGCGAACAACTCGGAATGACCCCCCAATATTGCTGGCGTTGTTCGAAGTCACAAATCCCCAGGAGAGTCCAATTGGGGTAAGCCATTCTACGATGATGTTCCTCAGTTTCCGTAAGAGGTTGTCAGCTGTGTGCCTCTTATGGAAAGCGGTGATACAAAGCGTAGCCTGCCTAGGAACGAGTTGGCGTTTGCGAGATGCTGCTACTGGTGCCGCCGCTGCTGTACTTGCTGCGGGAGGCAATACATCTACCCAGTGGGCTGTCAGTCATATAGTCCTGAGTCTGCCCTGCTCCACTTGTCCACATGTCCGTGGTTAAGTGGACATTGGGTACAACTGCATTTTTTAGGACACTGGTGACTCTTTTTCTGACGTCTGTGTACATTTTCGGTATCGCCTGCCTAGAGAATTGGAACCTAGATGGTATTTGGTACCGGGGATACAGTACCTCAATCAAGTCTCTAGTTGCCTGTGAATTAACGGTGGATACCGGAACCACGTTTCTCACCGCCCAGGCTGCCAAGGCCTGAGTTATCCGCTTTGCAGCAGGATGACTGCTGTGATATTTCATCTTCCTCGCAAAGGACTGTTGGACTGTCAATTGCTTACTGGAAGTAGTACAAGTGGTCTTCCGACTTCCCCTCTGGGATGCCGATCGACTCCCAGCAGCAACAACAGCAGCGCCAGCAGCAGTAGGCGTTACACTCAAGGATGCATCGGAGGAATCCCAGGCAGGAGAGGACTCGCCAGACTTGCCAGTGACATGGCCTGCAGGACTATTGGCTTTCCTGTTTAAGGAGGAAATTGACACTGAGGGAGTTGGTGGTGTGGTTTGCAGGAGCTTGGTTACAAGAGGAAGGGATTTAGTGGTCAGTGGACTGCTTCCGCTATCATCCAAAGTTTTTAAACTTGTCACTGACTTGTGATGAATGCACTGCAGGTGACATATAAGGGAGGATGTTCCGAGGTGGTTAACGTCCTTACCCCTACTTATTACAGCTTGACAAAGGCAACACACGGCTTGACACCTGTTGTCCGCATTTGTGTTGAAATAATTCCACACCGAAGAGGTGATTTTTTTTTTGTATTTTGACCAGGCATGTTAATGGCCATATTCGTCCCACGGACAACAGGTGTCTCCCCGGGTGCCTGACTTAAACAAACCACCTCACCATCAGAATCCTCCTTGTCAATTTCCTCCCCAGTGCCAGCAACACCCATATCCTCATCCTGGTGTACTTCAACAGTTGACATCTTCAATTTGACTATCAGGAACAGGACTGCGGGTGCTCCTTCCAGCACTTGCTGGGGGCGTGCAAATGGTGGAAGGCGCAAGCTCTTCCCGTCCAGTGTTGGGAAGGTCAGGCATCGCAACCGACACAATTGGACTCTCCTTGGGGATTTGTGATTTAGAAGAACGCACAGTTCTTTGCTGTGCTTTTGCCAGCTTAAGTCTTTTCATTTTTCTAGCGAGAGGATGAGTGCTTCCATCCTCATGTGAATCTGAACCACTAGCCATGAACATAGGCCAGGGCCTCAGCCGTTCCTTGCCACTCCGTGTCGTAAATGGCATATTGGCAAGTTTACGCTTCTCATCAGACAAATTTTGATTTTTGGGTCATTTTACTGAACTTTTGTTTTTTAGATTTTACATGCTCTCTACTATGACATTGGGCATCGGCCTTGGCAGACGACGTTGATGGCATTTCATCGTCTCGGCCATGACTAGTGGCAGCAGCTTCAGCACGAGGTGGAAGTGGATCTTGATCTTTCCCTATTTTAACCTCCACATTTTTGTGTGGAATTATATGCCAGTATCAATAGCAATGGCCTACTACTATATATATTGCGCACAACTGAAATGCACCACAGGTATGGATGGATAGTATACTTGACGAATGACGATACAGAGGTAGGTAGAGCAGTGGCCTACTGTACCGTAATGCTATATATTATATACTGGTGGTCAGCAAACTGTGCAAAACTTAAATGCACCACAGGTATGGATGGATAGTATACTTGACGACAGAGGTAGGTACAGCAGTGGCCTACTGTACCGTAATGCTATATATTATATACTGGTGGTCAGCAAACTGTGCAAAACTTAAATGCACCACAGGTGTGGATGGATAGTATACTTGACGACACAGAGGTAGGTACAGCAGTGGCCTACTGTACCGTAATGCTATATATTATATACTGATGGTCAGCAAACTGTGCAAAACTTAAATGCACCACAGGTATGGATGGATAGTATACTTGACGACACAGAGGTAGGTACAGCAGTGGCCTACTGTACCGTAATGCTATATATTATATACTGGTGGTCAGCAAACTGTGCAAAACTTAAATGCACCACAAGTATGGATGGATAGTATACTTGACGACACAGAGGTAGGTAGAGCAGTGGCCTACTGTACCGTAATGCTATATATTATATACTGGTGGTCAGCAAACTGTGCAAAACTTAAATGCACCACAGGTATGGATGGATAGTATACTTGACGACCGTACTCCTATATATTATATACTGGTGGTCAGCAAAATTATGCACTGTACTCCTACTATATACTACAATGCAGCACAGATATGGAGTGTTTTTCAGGCAGACAACGTATACTGGTGGTCACTGGTCAGCAAAACTCTGCACTGTACTCCTCCTATATAATATACTGGTGGTCCCCAGTCCCCACAATAAAGCAGTGTGAGCACAGATATATGCAGCACACTGAGCACAAATATGGAGTGTTTTTCAGGCAGACAACGTATACTGGTGGTCACTGTCAGCAAAACTCTGCACTGTACTCCTCCTATATAATACAGCTGCTCCCCAGTCCCCACAATTAAGCAGTGTGAGCACAGATATATGCAGCACACTGAGCACAGATAAGGAGCGTTTTTTTTCAGGCAGAGAACGGATAAAACTGGTGGTCACTGATCAGCAAAACTCTGCACTGTACTCCTCCTATATTATTAATATACAGCTGCTCCCCAGTCCCCACAATTAAGCAATAAGCAAGCACAAATATTTGCATCAACAATACACGGAGAGGACGCCAGCCACGTCCTCTCCCTAACATTTCCAATGCACGAGTGAAAATGGCGGCGACGCGCTGCTGCTTATATAGAATCCGAATCTCGCTAGAATCCGACAGCGGGATGATGACGTTCGGGCGCGCTCGGGTTAACCGACCCATACGGGAGAATCCGAGTATGCCTCGGACCCGTGTAAAATGGGTGAAGTTCGGGGGGGTTCGGTTTCCGAGGAACCGAATTCGCTCATCACTACTCTCTATTTGTCCTGTATGAGACCTGCCAAACGGAATCCGGTCCGGCGTCCCGGCACACCAATCCGCCCCTGGATTGGCTACACCCCTAAGCATGGGCCTCCACCACTGCATTACCCCGGTGGGCCCTTCATGTCCCAGTCCGACACAGGGCCTAATTCAGATCTGATCGCAGCAGCAAATTAGTTAGCTAATGGGCAAATATAGCATGTGTAGAGAGAGTAAAGGGCCATATACACGGGAGAGATGTGTGCTGAGCGAACCGCTCGGCACACATCTCTCCCGCCGCTCAGCAGAGCGCGATGTGTGCTGAGCGATGCGGGGGAGGACGGGAGGGGGGGGCGCTAATTTCACCCAGCGGGTGCATGCAGGCCAATCTAGCACCAGTGATAGCGATGCGCGTGGCCGCGCAGCGCTATCGCTGTGGGGGGTACACACGAGTGATCTGTGCTTAAAAGCTAAGCAATCTAGTCAGATTGCTTAGATTTTAAGCATGGATCTCGTCGTGAGTACCCCCCTTTAGATTTGGGTGGGGTGTGTTCACACTGGAATCTAGATTGCAGTGTAACAATGAAGCAGGCAGTATTTACTCTGCACAGAAACAATAAAACCCACCTAAATCCTCTCTCTGCAGATGTTATATCTGCCCCCTGCAGTGCACATGGTTTTGCCCATTAGCTAACAAATTTGTTGCTGCGATCAGATCTGAATTACCCCCACTGTGCTCTGATATGGGAATAGCCTCTTTCAAATCTTATGTGACCCTACTGCTGTTAAAAACAGCAATCAAGCTTTAGGGCCCAAAGGGGGAATACTGCTTGAAGTTGAAAGACAATTATTCCTGTATTTGTTGTAATATATACAGTTAGGGTATGATGCATACATTAGCTGAAAGTCACCTGTAATTGTTCCCACATTGCATGGACGGACAGAGGCGGATTTAGACCTCATGGGGCCCTAAGCGAAATACCGATTTGGGGCCCCCCTACCTCAAACAATCCATAGCACTATATTTTTGTTCTGACTTATGCCCCCTTACATTACAGATGGAGTTCCGTCTGTGCCTGGGCCTATCAATGCGTCTGGGGCGCGCACGTGTCCGTGACACGCACGCGCCCCATTCACTGGAATGAGAGCGTCTGTGTGCACTCCCGGCGGGGCAAAGCGGCGACCAATCAGACAGAGAGTGCCCCATAGAGGTACTGTGCACCACGGCGCGCGCGCGCCAAAAAAATGGGTGTGGCCAATTAAAATGGGACGTGAAACACAGACATATGCCCCCGATAGTGCAGTGCCAGATCCACAATTGCCCCCACAGTGCCAGATCCACAACTGACCCCACAGTGCCAGGTATACAAATGCCCCCACAGTGCCAGGTATACAAATGCCCCCACAGTGCCAGATCCACAAATGCCCCCACAGTGCCAGGTATACAAATGCCCCCACAGTGCCAGATCCACAAATGCCCCCACAGTGCCAGGTATACAAATGCCCCCACAGTGCCAGATCCACAAATGCCCCCACAGTGCCAGGTATACAAATGCCCCCACAGTGCCAGATCCACAATTGCCCCCACAGTGTCAGATCCACAATTGCCCCCACAGTGTCAGGTAATACCTGACACTGACAGGTATACAAATGCCCACACAGTGCCAGGTATACAAATGCCCCCACAGTGCCAGGAAAACAATTGCCCCCACAGTGCCAGGTATACAAATGCCCCCACAGTGCCAGGAAAACAATTGCCCCCACAGTGCCAGGTATACAAATGCCCCACAGTGCCAGCCAATTGCCCCCACAGTGCCAGGTATACAATTGCCCCCACAGCAGCCAGTGCTGCAGCTGCTTACCGCTGCTGCACTGCTGCTGCTGCTCCTCCTCCGGGCTCCGGCTGTGAGGGACGGGTGAGTCAGGAGAGGAGAGCGCCCGCCAGCGCGACTGTGTCTGGCGCAGTGGCGTATAGCGGACTTCGTTCAAACCAGCTGCCGGTTCATGAGCCAATCAGAGCTCGCGGACCGGCGGCTTCTGATTGGCTGCCGGTCCGTGAGCTCTGATTGGCTCACGAACCGGCGGCTGGTTTGAAGTCCGCTATACGCCGCCGCGCCAGACACAGCCGCGCTGGCGGGCGCTCTCCTCTCCTGAGAGCTGAGACACGCTGCCGCCGGACTGAGCGGCAGCGTGTCTCAGTGACACAAGCCGGGGGCCCGCTTCGGGCCCCCTGACCCGGCGGGCCCTAGGCAACCACTTAGGTTGCCTAGCGGCAAATCCGCCACTGTGGACGGATATAAATGCATATATATATACAGCCCTATTCCGTTTTGTTTGCTTCTCTGCAATGCATACTCCCACAGTGGCGCACCCAGGGGGGGTTTCCGAGCACCCAGAAATCCCCCTCCACTAAGAAAAAAATATATATTTTTTTTATTTTTTTTAGCTGCATGAGTATTATTAATGGCTGTCTAGCGTCCTCTGCAGCCTGCTGTCTTCCTGGTGGCACTTGTAAGTGCAGTAAAAGTTAACTTTATTTTAATTATAGTACATATATATCCATGTGCATACATATATACACATGTATATACATACATATAAACACACACACATATGATATATACATGTGTATATATACATGTACTGTATGTGTATGTGTATATATATATATATATATATATATGTGTACTGGAAAGATATCAGCGCCACGGATGCAGTATCTTATATGTTAACACTAGAATGGGAACCCTGCAAGTAGTGTACAAAAAACTGCTTAATGTGTTGGCACTCCCTTTAGTATATCAGGGTGTCAGCTCGTTACCTCAAATAGATATAGGTATTGGTACCGTTACCTATGAAAGTGGTTATGTGGACAAAGGATGAGGTGGTAGAGAGCGACCAAAGGTGCCGAATAAATGCTAAAAGCAGAGTGATGATATAAAAAATGTATACAAATTTATTGCAGTAGGACGCACTATACAAAACTGGTTGTAAAAACATACAAGCTCATATAAAAAGATATATATGACCCATATAAAAAAACAAAATTAAAAAGATTATTAAAATTTAAAAAAGAAAAGAAAAGAGCATGGTGACATAAAACCATATGTATTACTTAAAAAACTTTGAAGTATCACTTTAGCACAGAAGGTAAAAAAATATACTTTAAAAGTTTAAAAAGCACAAAAAGAATAAAAAGGCGTTCAAAAGGATATAAAAGAGGAATCGAATAGCTTAACTTTGTGGTAAGGTTAGACCAAAGAGTAGCACCCAACGCGTTTCGTCCTATCTGGACTTCATCAAGGGGTGATTTGAGACTAGAGACAGACCATACTTATATACCCAAACTAAAAGGAAGTGATGTACGCATCACTTCCTGTGATCAATTAACATGACTATTCAGATATTGCCCAAAATGTGTATTGCACAGCATGTAAGTTATAATTATTGATTAGAGCCTTGGAGAAGAAAAAACGAGTGAGAAACAATAAAAGAAACAGCTAAAATCCATAAAAGACGCTCAGAGCCGCGGACTTCCGGTCCGGGCTCTGCGTGACGTCATATCCGCCCCACATCCGGTATCCGGCGCATCGTACTGCGCCTGCGTTGGTCCTGTGCAGCGGACAGTACTGTGTTGTTGTTATCCTCTTGGACGGTTGCCTGGTTACCCGGCGGACATGTTATGTGAAGGTTAAACATCACGTTCTTGCGGCAGCCATATTACTGGAGTCTGAATGCACAGCGGACATTCTTAAGTAGGATGACAAATTCTTGCGGCGGACATACTTTAAAAGTCTGAATAAACAGAATATTGTCTGTATGTCAATTGGATCCAAAATTTGGGCGTCTCCAGATCGGATATAAAACAGAGGAAAGATATATTCAGAAAAAATGGTCAACAGATACAAATACAAAAGACGCAGTTACTTCATTAAGACTGTATGGTAATTAGGGATTTAGGATCTAATATTTAATGGTAGAATTGTGCTCATAAATAGACCAACATGAGACAGTTATAAGTGGGAGAGATATAGTCCTATGTACATATATAACATATATTGCTTATAAAAGGGTTAGTATAATAGAAAGGTAGTCCACAATTAAGGGTACAATCTGGTGATACACTGGAACGAATAGAATAGTTTTAATATTATAAGGACATCTTAAGACGTCATTTATGAATTGTTACGTATACACAAGTTTTCCACTATGCATTTACAACACCCGGTCTTCCAAGTGGGTCTCCCATCCTTGTACTAGCCGAGCCCAGCCTTGCTTAGCTTCCAAGTTCGGACGGCATTGGGCGTCTCCAGGCTGGTATGATAGTAATAGTAATGTGGAAACGTGAGGAGAGACCTTTAGTGTATACAGCAGGCTGATGACGAGAGATAATCGCTTTTTTAAAAATATAGTTTCGTTGGAGCAAGGACCAGGACAAGGACAGATAATGTAGAAAAAACAGAAAGGCAACATGTATCAAAAAGGGGGGTTGAAATCGGAATATCCCTGGGATTCAGGTTTCCTGTGCAATCTTTTTTACAGCACCTAGTCTCCCCTGAAGGTCACCCATCCAGGTACTGGCCAGGCCCAACACTGCTTCGCCTCCAAGATCGGCCGGAATTGGGCATGTCCAGTGTGGTATGCTGTAATGAGGAAGCAGAAGCTCACTGTAGACCAAGGACAAAGAGGGGACTGAGGAGGGAATACAGGGGGGGAGAGGGGAGAAGGGGGGGGGGAGGAGAGTGGGACCGAGGATGTATATAAAGGAGGGATGGCTTACGTTACAAGAAGGGTGCTATCTCGTATCCTTCGTTGAAGCCATCCGGGTGGAGAGTATTCAATTCATAAATCCAAAACATTTCCCTCCTGGAGAGGAGGTTGGAAAGGTCTCCTCCTCTTTCTCCCAACGATACCAGTTCGATACCTTTAAAAGTTAATGTCTCTGGATCCGAATTGTGGCATTGATGGAAATGTCTCGATACTGCATGTGTGAGGACTTTGTTCTTTATATTCCTAATGTGTTCTTGGATGCGAAGTTTCAGGATTCTTTTGGTTTTGCCAATATACTTCAGACCGCAAGGACATTCCAGAAGATAGATTACAGATGGTGTGTTACAATTAATAAACAGTTTGATTCGGTATTCCTTCTTAGTGTTGGTGTTGTTGAAGGATTTTCTGTTATGATGAAGGTACTTGCAAATGTTGCACTTTCCACACTTAAAACTGCCCACACATTTCGGCATGGGGTTCCTAGTTTCAGGGTTTCTTAGCATGCTGGGTGCCACCAGGTCCTTCAAGCTTTGTGATTTTCGGAACACTAGTTTGGGTTCTTTGGTAAGGTAATCCTTTAAAATGGGTCCATTAGTAAGATGTGCCAGTGTTTTTTGAGTGTTTGTTTAATAAATTTCTCATGCCTGCTGTATGTCGTGATGAACTTGACATTGTCTTCCCTATTTTCCTTGGGTTTGTATTTCAGAAGTTCGCCTCTTTCCAATTCTTTGGTTCTAGCCATAGCTCCTTCCAGGAGTTGTGCAGGGTACCCCTTTTCCTTGAATCTCTCCTTGTAAACTTCCAGTTGCTGATCTCTTTCTTCATTTCTCTTACAGTTACGTGCTATTCTGTTGAACTGAGAGAATGGGATGTTGTCTTTCCACTGTTGCCGGTGATTACTCTTGTAGTGCATGTAGCTATTCATGTCTACCTTCTTGATGAAGTTGCTCGTGATGATTTCACTACCTGAGTGTGTCAGGACCAGGTCCAGAAATTCAATACTTTCGGTGTCCTCCACTGCTGTGAAGCTGAGATTCATGCTGTTTGCCGAGATATGTGTTAAAAACTTTTTAAAAACCTGTTGATCTCCTTCCCATACAATCAAAATGTCATCAATGTATCGTTTATAAAAAATGATGTTGTGTTGGTACGGATTGTTTGTAAAAATATTTTTGTTCTCCCATTGTCCCATAAAGAGATTCGCGAAGCTAGGTGCAAAAATGGTCCCCATAGCTGTGCCACAGATCTGGAGATAAAATCCATCTAAAAACTTAAAATAATTATGTTTTAAAATGAGCATAATTTCGCACAGGAAAACTCTGTGATCCTCTGTGATTAGATGGTCCTTGCTGAGAAATTCGTTGCAGGCTTCAATCCCTTTATCATGTTCTATGCAAGTGTATAAAGATTACACATCTATTGTGACCCATCTATATGTATCCTTCCACTGGAAATTCTCCATCAGGTTCAGAACCGTTGTAGTATCCTTCAGATAATCCGGTAGTTCCATGACGTATTTTCTTAAAAAGAGGTCTACGTACTCTGAGAGGTGTGAAGTCAGGGAATCAATACCTGCCACTATGGGTCTTCCCGGGGGATTTTCCAGAGACTTATGTATTTTCGGGAGAAAGTAAAATATGGGGGTAGTGGGGTTGGAATTTAAAAGATACTGGAATTCCTCTTTAGTGATGATTTCACGTCTAAAACCTTTTAAAAGCATTGTCCTCAATTCTTCTACAAAGGTTTCCTTAGGGTCGTTTTGTAATGGAATATATGAGGATCTATCACCCAGTAATCTGTTAGCTTCTATGGTATAGGCTTCTCTATCCATAATGACCAACCCCCCCCCCCTTTGTCAGCCGCTTTCACAACAATATTCTTATTCTCCTGAAGTCTTTTTATTGCTTCTGTTTCTTTATTCGTGAGATTTCTTTCCTTAATATGTGTGGTGGTAGTGTCACAGAGGTCCTTATTTACTAAGTCGTAAAACAGGCCCACATAATGTCCCTTGGATTTAAGGGGGTAAAATTTAGAAGTGGGCTTTAGGCCAGATTTTGATTGTTCATAGTTTTGTATAATTGCATCCTCCTTTTTAAGGAAATGACGTTTGAGGGTGATTTTCCGTATAAATTTGTTGAAATCAATGAAAACATCAAACTTGTTCATTCCTTTGGTGGGTGCAAACGAAAGACCTTTACTTAGCAAGGTGGTTTCATGTTCTGTCAATACGTGGCTGAAGAGGTTGTAGATACCTTTTGAAGTTGCCGGTTCTACTCGAGATTTCGTCTTTTGAACAGGTACTTTCCTCCTACCCCCACGGCATCCTCTTCTTCTTCGAACCTTCTTTTCCGTGGGGATATATTGATGGTTCTCCATTTTTCTGTTGTCATTGCCGTGCCTCTGAGATGATGAGAAGTGCTTGGTGATAAAAAAGGTTCCTCTATATTAGAGTCCAATCTCTGTAATGTCGAGAATCTGTTGGTGGTTCTGATAGGGTTCAAAGGCTTTCCCCTTGTATTGGTCTGTGGATTTCTCTGTTTTTTGGGGATGGATTGCCAGTAGTCCCTAGTTCCTTTTGGCTCCTGTCGTTCTCCTCTGTTGAACCTACTCCAGTTCTTCACCATATTGTTCTCATAGTCCTGTCTGTCTCTAGTAAACTTCTTTTCTTTATTCTTGATCACTTCTTCCTCTATACGTTCTAGTTTTTTGTTTAGAACCTTTTCATTGATTCTAAAATCCTCTTTATCCTTATGCGTCTCCATTTTGTTCTCAGCCTCCTTAATCTCTAATTCCAGGTCTGAGATAATGCGTTTCTTTTCTGCTATTAGCAGTTTCATGAGGTTAATGGAACAGTTATGTAATGTGTTGTCCCACTCCTTCATAAAGTCCTGATTGTCCATACCAAAGGTTGGTTGTTTCGATAGCCTGAGTCCTCTGGGGATCCTATTTACACTGACATAGTGTTCCAGGCCCCTGATGCACAGGAAACCTGAATCCCAGGGATATTCCGATTTCAACCCCCCTTTTTGATACATGTTGCCTTTCTGTTTTTTCTACATTATCTGTCCTTGTCCTGGTCCTTGCTCCAACGAAACTATATTTTTAAAAAAGCGATTATCTCTCGTCATCAGCCTGCTGTATACACTAAAGGTCTCTCCTCACGTTTCCACATTACTATTACTATCATACCAGCCTGGAGACGCCCAATGCCGTCCAAACTTAGAAGCTAAGCAAGGCTGGGCTCGGCTAGTACAAGGATGGGAGACCCACTTGGAATACCGGGTGTTGTAAATGCATAGTGGAAAACTTGTGTATACGTAACAATTCATAAATGACGTCTTAAGATGTCCTTATAATATGAAAACTATTCTATTCGTTCCAGTGTATCACCAGATTGTACCCTTAATTGTGGACTACCTTTCTATTATACTTACCCTTTTATAAGCAATATATGTTATATATGTACATAGGACTATATCTCTCCCACTTATAACTGTCTCATGTTGGTCTATTTATGAGCACAATTCTACCATTAAATATTAGATCCTAAATCCCTAATTACCATACAGTCTTAATGAAGTAACTGCGTCTTTTGTATTTGTATCTGTTGACCATTTTTTCTGAATATATCTTTCCTCTGTTTTATATCCGATCTGGAGACGACCAAATTTTGGATCCAATTGACATACAGACAATATTCTGTTTATTCAGACTTTTAAAGTATGTCCGCCGCAAGAATTTGTCATCCTACTTAAGAATGTCCGCTGTGCATTCAGACTCCAGTAATATGGCTGCCGCAAGAACGTGATGTTTAACCTTCACATAACATGTCCGCCGGGTAACCAGGCAACCGTCCGAGAGGATAACAACAACACAGTACTGTCCGCCGCACAGGACCAACGCAGGCGCAGTACGATGCGCCGGATACCGGATGTGGGGCGGATATGACGTCACGCAGAGCCCGGACCGGAAGTCCGCGGCTCTGAGCGTCTTTTATGGATTTTAGCTGTTTCTTTTATTGTTTCTCACTCGTTTTTTCTTCTCCAAGGCTCTAATCAATAATTATAACTTACATGCTGTGCAATACACATTTTGGGCAATATCTGAATAGTCATGTTAATTGATCACAGGAAGTGATGCGTACATCACTTCCTTTTAGTTTGGGTATATAAGTATGGTCTGTCTCTAGTCTCAAATCACCCCTTGATGAAGTCCAGATAGGACGAAACGCGTTGGGTGCTACTCTTTGGTCTAACCTTACCACAAAGTTAAGCTATTCGATTCCTCTTTTATATCCTTTTGAACGCCTTTTTATTCTTTTTGTGCTTTTTAAACTTTTAAAGTATATTTTTTTACCTTCTGTGCTAAAGTGATACTTCAAAGTTTTTTAAGTAATACATATGGTTTTATGTCACCATGCTCTTTTCTTTTTTAAATTTTAATAATCTTTATAATTTTGTTTTTTTATATGGGTCATATATATATCTTTTTATATGAGCTTGTATGTTTTTACAACCAGTTTTGTATAGTGCGTCCTACTGCAATAAATTTGTATACATTTTTTATATCATCACTCTACTTTTAGCATTTATTCGGCACCTTTGGTCACTCTCTACCACCTCATCCTTTGTCCACATAACCACTTTCATAGGTAACGGTACCAATACCTATATCTATTTGAGGTAACGAGCTGACACCCTGATATACTAAAGGGAGTGCCAACACATTAAGCAGTTTTTTGTACACTACTTGCAGGGTTCCCATTCTAGTGTTAACATATAAGATACTGCATCCGTGGCACTGATATCTTTCCAGTACACATTTTCTCTCTTGGTATTATTGCTTTCAGCCGCCTGGAGGAGACCAGCATCACACACAGCATGTTTGGAACAAAGGAACGCACCAACAAAAGGAGTAACTTATGTCAAATTTTTTTTAATGAAACTGCCACTCCAGAGATTGAACATAATACTAACAATCTCGACGACATGTTTTGGAGCATAGAAAGACTCCTGACAAAGGAAGTCAAAGCATGGTGGGACATCAGGGGCCTGGAACACTATGTCAGTGTAAATAGGATCCCCAGAGGACTCAGGCTATCGAAACAACCAACCTTTGGTATGGACAATCAGGACTTTATGAAGGAGTGGGACAACACATTACATAACTGTTCCATTAACCTCATGAAACTGCTAATAGCAGAAAAGAAACGCATTATCTCAGACCTGGAATTAGAGATTAAGGAGGCTGAGAACAAAATGGAGACGCATAAGGATAAAGAGGATTTTAGAATCAATGAAAAGGTTCTAAACAAAAAACTAGAACGTATAGAGGAAGAAGTGATCAAGAATAAAGAAAAGAAGTTTACTAGAGACAGACAGGACTATGAGAACAATGTGGTGAAGAACTGGAGTAGGTTCAACAGAGGAGAACGACAGGAGCCAAAAGGAACTAGGGACTACTGGCAACTCATCCCCAAAAAACAGAGAAATCCACAGACCAATACAAGGGGAAAGCCTTTGAACCCTATCAGAACCACCAACAGATTCTCGACATTACAGAGATTGGACTCTAATATAGAGGAACCTTTTTTATCACCAAGCACTTCTCATCATCTCAGAGGCACGGCAAGGACAACAGAAAAATGGAGAACCATCAATATATCCCCACGGAAAAGAAGGTTCGAAGAAGAAGAGGATGCCGTGGGGGTAGGAGGAAAGTACCTGTTCAAAAGACGAAATCTCGAGTAGAACCGGCAACTTCAAAAGGTATCTACAACCGCTCCAGCCACGTATTGACAGAACATGAAACCACCTTGCTAAGTAAAGGTCTTTCGTTTGCACCCACCAAAGGAATGAACAAGTTTGATGTTTTCATTGACTTAAACAAATTTATACGGAAAATCACCCTCAAACGTCATTTCCTTAAAAAGGAGGATGCAATTATACAAAACTATGAACAATCAAAATCTGGCCTAAAGCCCACTTCTAAATTTTACCCCCTTGAATCCAAGGGACATTATGTGGGCCTGTTCTACGACTTAGTAAAGAAGGACCTCTGTGACACTACCACCACACATATTAAGGAAAGAAATCTCACGAATAAAGAAACAGAAGCAATAAAAAGACTTCAGGAGAATAAGAATATTGTTGTGAAAGCGGCTGACAAAGGGGGGGGGGGTTGGTCATTATGGATAGAGAAGCCTATACCATAGAAGCTAACAGATTACTGGGTGATAGATCCTCATATATTCCATTACAAAACGACCCTAAGGAAACCTTTGTAGAAGAATTGAGGACAATGCTTTTAAAAGGTTTTAGACGTGAAATCATCACTAAAGAGGAATTCCAGTATCTTTTAAATTCCAACCCCACTACCCCCATATTTTACTTTCTCCCGAAAATACATAAGTCTCTGGAAAATCCCCCGGGAAGACCCATAGTGGCAGGTATTGATTCCCTGACTTCACACCTCTCAGAGTACGTAGACCTCTTTTTAAGAAAATACGTCATGGAACTACCGGCTTATCTGAAGGATACTACAACGGTTCTGAACCTGATGGAGAATTTCCAGTGGAAGGATACATATAGATGGGTCACAATAGATGTGCAATCTTTATACACTTGCATAGAACATGATAAAGGGATTGAAGCCTGCAACGAATTCCTCAGCAAGGACCATCTAATCACAGAGGATCACAGAGTTTTCCTGTGCGAAATTATGCTCATTTTAAAACATAATTATTTTAAGTTTTTAGATGGATTTTATCTCCAGATCTGTGGCACAGCTATGGGGACCATTTTTGCACCTAGCTTCGCGAATCTCTTTATGGGACAATGGGAGAACAAATATATTTTTACAAACAATCCGTACCAACACAACATCATTTTTTATAAACGATACATTGATGACATTTTGATTGTATGGGAAGGAGATCAACAGGTTTTTAAAAAGTTTTTAACACATATCTCGGCAAACAGCATGAATCTCAGCTTCACAGCAGTGGAGGACACCGAAAGAATTGAATTTCTGGACCTGGTCCTGACACACTCAGGTAGTGAAATCATCACGAGCAACTTCATCAAGAAGGTAGACATGAATAGCTACATGCACTACAAGAGGAATCACCGGCAACAGTGGAAAGACAACATCCCATTCTCTCAGTTCAACAGAATAGCACGTAACTGTAAGAGAAATGAAGAAAGAGATCAGCAACTGGAAGTTTACAAGGAGAGATTCAAGGAAAAGGGGTACCCTGCACAACTCCTGGAAGGAGCTATGGCTAGAACCAAAGAATTGGAAAGAGGCGAACTTCTGAAATACAAACCCAAGGAAAATAGGGAAGACAATGTCAAGTTCATCACGACATACAGCAGGCATGAGAAATTTATTAAACAAACACTCAAAAAACACTGGCACATCTTACTAATGGACCCTATTTTAAAGGATTACCTTACCAAAGAACCCAAACTAGTGTTCCGAAAATCACAAAGCTTGAAGGACCTGGTGGCACCCAGCATGCTAAGAAACCCTGAAACTAGGAACCCCATGCCGAAATGTGTGGGCAGTTTTAAGTGTGGAAAGTGCAACATTTGCAAGTACCTTCATCATAACAGAAAATCCTTCAACAACACCAACACTAAGAAGGAATACCGAATCAAACAGTTTATTAATTGTAACACACCATCTGTAATCTATCTTCTGGAATGTCCTTGCGGTCTGAAGTATATTGGCAAAACCAAAAGAATCCTGAAACTTCGCATCCAAGAACACATTAGGAATATAAAGAACAAAGTCCTCACACATGCAGTATCGAGACATTTCCATCAATGCCACAATTCGGATCCAGAGACATTAACTTTTAAAGGTATCGAACTGGTATCGTTGGGAGAAAGAGGAGGAGACCTTTCCAACCTCCTCTCCAGGAGGGAAATGTTTTGGATTTATGAATTGAATACTCTCCACCCGGATGGCTTCAACGAAGGATACGAGATAGCACCCTTCTTGTAACGTAAGCCATCCCTCCTTTATATACATCCTCAGTCCCACTCTCCTCCCCCCCATCTCCCCTCTCCCCCCCCTGTATTCCCTCCTCAGTCCCCTCTTTGTCCTTGGTCTACAGTGAGCTTCTGCTTCCTCATTACAGCCATACCACACTGGACATGCCCAATTCCGGCCGATCTTGGAGGCGAAGCAGTGTTGGGCCTGGCCAGTACCTGGATGGGTGACCTCCAGGGGAGACTAGGTGCTGTAAAAAAGATTGCACAGGAAACCTGAATCCCAGGGATATTCCGATTTCAACCCCCCTTTTTGATACATGTTGCCTTTCTGTTTTTTCTACATTATCTGTCCTTGTCCTGGTCCTTGCTCCAACGAAACTATATTTTTAAGAAAGCGATTATCTCTCGTCATCAGCCTGCTGTATACACTAAAGGTCTCTCCTCACGTTTCCACATTACTATTACTATCATACCAGCCTGGAGACGCCCAATGCCGTCCGAACTTGGAAGCTAAGCAAGGCTGGGCTCGGCTAGTACAAGGATGGGAGACCCACTTGGAAGACCGGGTGTTGTACATGCATAGTGGAAAACTTGTGTATACGTAACAATTCATAAATGACGTCTTAAGATGTCCTTATAATATGAAAACTATTCTATTCGTTCCAGTCTATCACCAGATTGTACCCTTAATTGTGGACTACCTTTCTATTATACTTACCCTTTTATAAGCAATATATGTTATATATGTACATAGGACTATATCTCTCCCACTTATAACTGTCTCATGTTGGTCTATTTATGAGCACAATTCTACCATTAAATATTAGATCCTAAATCCCTAATTACCATACATTCTTAATGAAGTAACTGCGTCTTTTGTTTTTGTATCTGTTGACCATTTTTTCTGAATATACCTTTCCTCTGTTTTATATCCGATCTGGAGACGACCAAATTTTGGATCCAATTGACATACAGACAATATTCTGTTTATTCAGACTTTTAAAGTATGTCCGCCGCAAGAATTTGTCATTCTACTTAAGAATGTCCGCTGTGCATTCAGACTCCAGTAATATGGCTGCCGCAAGAACGTGATGTTTAACCTTCACATAACATGTCCGCCGGGTAACCAGGCAACCGTCCGAGAGGATAACAACAACACAGTACTGTCCGCCGCACAGGACCAACGCAGGCGCAGTACGATGCGCCGGATACCGGATGTGGGGCGGATATGACGTCACGCAGAGCCCTGACCGGAAGTCCGCGGCTCTGAGCGTCTTTTATGGATTTTAGCTGTTTCTTTTATTGTTTCTCACTCGTTTTTTCTTCTCCAAGGCTCTAATCAATAATTATAACTTACATGCTGTGCAATACACATTTTGGGCAATATCTGAATAGTCATGTTAATTGATCACAGGAAGTGATGCGTACATCACTTCCTTTTAGTTTGGGTATATAAGTATGGTCTGTCTCTAGTCTCAAATCACCCCTTGATGAAGTCCAGATAGGACGAAACGCGTTGGGTGCTACTCTTCGGTCTAACCTCACCACAAAGTTAAGCTATTCGATTCCTCTTTTATATCCTTTTGAACGCCTTTTTATTCTTTTTGTGCTTTTTAAACTTTTAAAGTATATTTTTTTACCTTCTGTGCTAAAGTGATACTTCAAAGTTTTTTAAGTAATACATATGGTTTTATGTCACCATGCTCTTTTCTTTTCTTTTTTAAATTTTAATAATCTTTTTAATTTTGTTTTTTTATATGGGTCATATATATATCTTTTTATATGAGCTTGTATGTTTTTACAACCAGTTTTGTATAGTGCGTCCTACTGCAATAAATTTGTATACATTTTTTATATCATCACTCTACTTTTAGCATTTATTCGGCACCTTTGGTCACTCTCTACCACCTCATCCTTTGTCCACATATATATATATATATATGTATGCATGTTTAATATGCTATGTATATGTGTTTATGAATGTGTGTGTGTGTGTATGTATGTATATATATATATATATATATATATATACACGGTGTATATATATGTGTAGATATTTAATATATATATATATATATATATATATATATATATATAGATAGATAGATAGATAGATAGATACCCTTGTAGTAGCCGGCACTCGGAAGGCCTCCGTGGGCATTCTGGTTCAGGTGCCATCCTATGAGGTTTCCACCTCCATCACTATCCCATGTAAAGAAGGCGGCACTCAGAGACTTGAAGGTGCAAAATAATATTTAGTAAACAAGCTGCAGAGTTACATCAACGTTTCGGGGCGCGCAGCCCCTTCATCATCCTGATAAAGGGTCTGCGCGCCCCGAAACGTTGATGTAACTCTACAGCTTGTTTACTAAATATTCTTTTGCACCTTCAAGTCTCTGAGTGCCGCCTTCTTTACATGGGATATATATATATATATATATATACACAGACACACTAGTTTTACGGACCCAGCATATACTGGGTCACCTCAGTCCCCACCCCCGTGATTGGCTCCACCCAGTTCTGGAAACCCCCCCATGCAAATCCTGCGTTTGCCACTGGCCCACTATACGTATGCATAGTTTGATACTTGTCAACATTATCAGGCCGCACTTGCACAAGTCTATACTTGGTTCAAAAGATCCATCTGAAAACAGGATTATTTTCACTTCCATCCAACTGTACATAGCGCGCAATTCTGCCGACATGCCCTCACTGAGCTCTGCCTACTTTGCCCTGTTACAGCCCAATTCAGGGGGTAATTCCAAGTTGATCGCAGCAGGAATTCTGTTAGCAATTGGGCAAAACCATGTGCACTGCAGGGGAGGCAGATATACCATGTGCAGAGAGAGTTAGATTTGGGTGTGGTGTGTTCAATCTGCAATCTAATTTGCAGTGTAAAAATAAAGCAGCCAATATTTACCCTGCACAGAAATAAAATAACCCACCCAAATCTAACTCTCTCTGCAAATGTTATATCTGCCACACCTGCAGTGCACATGGTTTTGCCCAACTGCTAAAAAATGTAATGCTGCGATTAACTTGGAATTACCCCCTCAGTCTCAAGTGAAGTTGCAATTAAAATGTGTTCATGTGATTGGTTCCAGTGCATGCGCCAGGACCGGAGCAGAGCTCTGTAGGTATGCTGCAGGTACATTCAGTAGTGTATGGCAGGAGACTCCTCCGGTACTTAGTGACTCAGGAAACACTACTGCATTCACACACACCCAGGAGGCACTGATTCACAGATGGCTGCAGCTGCATTCACTCTTGCACCTGTTGCTGGAGAATACAAATTCTAGTATTAGCCCTTACCCTGGTGTACAAGCAGCATGCGCATGAATATGCACGGACTGAGATGCCACTATCAGGGTCTCTGCCAGGGTCTGACTGGCCCACAGGGGAACAGGGGAAACCACCGGTGGGCCTCACCCCTTCCTTAGGGATTAGGGGGGTCATTCCGAGTTGTTCGCTCGTTATTTTTTTCTCGCAACGGAGCGATTAGTCGCTAATGCGCATGCGCAATGTCCGCAGTGCGACTGCGCCAAGTAAATTTGCTATGCAGTTAGGAATTTTACTCACGGTTTTTTCTTCGTTCTGGTGATCGTAATGTGATTGACAGGAAGTGGGTGTTTCTGGGCGGAAACTGGCCGTTTTATGGGAGTGTGTGAAAAAACGCTACCGTTTTTGGGAAAAACGCGGGAGTGGCTGGAGAAACGGAGGAGTGTCTGGGCGAACGCTGGGTGTGTTTGTGACGTCAAACCAGGAACGACAAGTACTGAACTGATCGCAGATGCCGAGTAAGTCTGGAGCTACTCAGTAACTGCTAAGAAGTGTGTAATCGCATTTTTGAGAATCTTTCGTTCGCAATTTTACTATGCTAAGATTCACTCCCAGTAGGCGGCGGCTTAGCGTGTGCAAAGCTGCTAAAAACAGCTTGCGTGCGAACAACTCGGAATGACCCCCTAGGTTCCAGATTGTGCACTATAGTGTAATTCCTACAGTGCACTGCTGTTATTAATCTGGTACATTATCATGCATGCACTAGCATTATTTACCATATATTATGCACTGGCCAATGGTTAGCTAAGCCTCTAAACATGGGCCCCTACCACTGCATTCCCCCGGTGGCCCTTCATGCCCCAGTCCAACACTGGTCTCTGCACAACTGTTTCTTGAGACACCACCATTGGCACACACACCATTTTTCACACAATCAACACTTGCACCAGCCCTATAGCAGGTGTAGTTTCTACATCTAACTCTGGCCTCCTATGCATAGGCGTTTCTATCATGGGTGCAATGTGTGCAGTGCACACAGGCCCCTGAGTCTAGGGGGTCCCACACTGACACATTGCACCCATATTTTAATCCTCACCTCTCCGGAGTCCAGCGTCGGACGCTGCAGCCGTCGCAGCAAAAAATCACTTAAATGGCTGCTGCGCATGCGCAGTACGAATTTTGTCTGCACACGGGCCCTCTCCTCTCTAAAGACACCCCTGCTCCCATGATACGCCCATTACACGCCCATTATGCTCCTTTACACGCCCATGATGCTCCCATTACACACCCATAATGCTCTCATTACACACTCATAATGCTTCCATCACACGCCAATGACGCTCCCATTACAAACCCACGCCCATGAGACAGACATTACAAACCCACGCCCATGAGACAGACATTTTTAGCGTGTACTTCTAGCCACCTTCCAGTCGCTGCTGAGGAATGCCCATGACTTTTCTGCCCTATTTCTGATACCAGCTGTACCGATCACAACAGCACATTTGTAACGCATGCACTGTTGGCCACTTTAGAAATTTTCACCCATGCGCTTTGCAAAAAAATCATCGGCATTGTGTGCGAATCAGGCCCACTGTCCACATGAGAAGGTGCAGTGTAGGAATGGACATCAGAAGCCAAAGTCTAGCAATCATCAATGTTCCCAACCCGATTTTGGGGGTAATTCAGAGTTGGTTGCAGCAGCACATTTGTTAGCAGTTGGGCAAAACCATGTACACTGCAGGGGGGAAGCAGATATAACATGTGCTGAGAGAGTTAGATTTGGGTGGGGTGTGTTCAAACTGAAATCTAAATTGTAGTGTAAAAATAAAGCAGCCAGTATTTACCCTGCACAGAAACAAAATAACCCACCCAAATCTAACTCTCTGCAAATGTTATATCTGCCCCCCCCCCCCCCCCCCGCCCCCCTGCAGTGCACATGGTTTTGCCCAACTGCTAACAAATTTGCTGCAGCGATCAACTCTGAATTACCCCCTTTGTTAGATCAAATTACGGGTATTTGAATGTTGCCAGCCATCAGATGCAGCTTTCCCATGCCTATTTGAGAGCCTTGAATGCAGCTATGGCGACAGGCAGTGGTGTCGGCTTATTTGCGCATGCGTGATGTTCTGGCTGCTTCTGCACTTGTGCGCATAGTAACCATTAATGTTTATACCAATGAACGATTTTGATGCAGTGGCTAGTAACCACATCACTTGAGGTCAGAAGCCTGGCTACCATTCGCTGCCTGACTTCCGATGTCCATCCCTAGTGCAGTGTGTCAGATTTACCAGTTAGACTGCTTACATTTTTTTTTACCCATTATTTTGCTCATGATAACTAATTCCTAATATCATGTTACTATTTTGAATAATCACTTGCTTAGTGGATGTAAACATTAGTATTATCCCTATTCTAAGTAGAGATGAGCGGGTTCGGTTCTCCGAGATCCGAACCCCCCTGAACTTCACCTATTTTACACGGTTCCGAGGCAGCCTCGGATCTTCCCGCCTTGCTCGGTTAACCCGAACGTCATCATCCCACTGTCGGATTCGTATTCTATATAAAGAGCCACGCGTCGCCGCCATTTTCACTCGTGCATTGGAGATTGAACGAAGAGGACGTGGCTGCGTTCTCTCCCTGAAAAGCTCTGTATCTGTGCTCAGTGTGCTGCAAATATCTGTGCTCAGTGTGCTGAAAATATCTGTGCTCAGTGTGCTGAAAATATCTACGTTCTCTGCCTGAAAACGCTCCATATCTGTGCTCAGTGTGCTGCAAATATCTGTGTCAAGTATACTATCTCTGTGCTGCATTATTGTGAGCAGTATATAGTAGGACAGTGCAGCATTTTGTTGACCAGCAGTATACATATATAGTACAGTACAGTAGGCCATTGCTGTATCTTGCAGCTCTGTGTCAAGTATACTATCTCTGTGCTGCATTATTGTGAGCGGTATATATTAGGACAGTGCTGCACTTTGGTGACCAGCAGTATACATATAGTACAGTACAGTAGGCCATTGCTATTGATATATTACTGGCATATAATTCCACACATTAAAAAATGGAGAACAAAAATGTGGAGGGTAAAATAGGGAAAGATCAAGATCCACTTCCACCTCGTGCTAAAGCTGCTGCCACTAGTCATGGCCGAGACGATGAAATGCCATCAACGTCGTCTGCCAAGGCCGATGCCCAATGTCATAGTAGAAAGCATGTAAAATCCAAAAAACTAAAGTTCAGTAAAATGACCCAAAAATCTAAATTAAAAGCGTCTGAGGAGAAGTGTAAACTTGCCAATATGCCATTTACGACACGGAGTGGCATGGAACGGCTGAGGCCCTGGCCTATGTTCATGGCTAGTGGTTCAGTTTCACATGAGGATGGAAGCACACATCCTCCCGCTAGAAAACTGAAAAGAGTTAAGATGGCAAAAGCACAGCAAAGAACTGTGCGTTCTTCTAAATCACAAATCCCCAAGGAGAGTCCAATTGTGTCGGTTGCGATGCCTGACCTTCCCAACACTGGACGGGAAGAGGTGGCACCTTCCACCATTTGCACGCCCCCTGTAAGTGCTGGAAGGAGCACCCACAGTCTAGTTCCTGATAGTCAAATTGAAGATGTCATTGTTGAAGTACACAAGGATGAGGATATGGGTGTTGCTGGCGCTGAGGAGGAAATTGACAAGGAGGATTCTGATGGTGAGATGGTTTGTTTAAGTCCGGCACCCGGGGAGACAAGAGGCAATTTGGAGGACCTTGCACAAACTGGCTTTATTTTACCTAAGTTGTCCCCCCTCCAGTGTGTACTCCGAAAGAGTGTTTAGTGCAGCCGGTCACCTTGTCAGCAAACGGCGTACGAGGTTACTTCCAGAAAATGTGGAGAAGATGATGTTCATCAAAATGAATTATAATCAATTCCTCCGTGGAGACATTCACCAGCAATTGCCTCCAGAAAGTACACAGGGACCTGAGATGGTGGATTCCAGTGGGTACGAATTAATACTCTGTGAGGAGGGGGATGTACACAGTGAAAGGGGTGATGAATCAGACGATGAGGAGGAGGTGGACATCTTGCCTCTGTAGAGCCAGTTTGTGCAAGGAGAGATTGATTGCTTCTTTTTTGGTGGGGGCCCAAACCAACCAGTCATTTCAGCCACAGTCGTGTGGCAGACCCTGTGGCTGAAATGATGGGTTTGTTAAAGTGTGCATGTCCTGTTTATACAACATAAGGGTGGGTGGGAGGGCCCAAGGACAATTCCATCTTGCACCTCTTTTTATATTAATTTATCTCTGCATCATGTGATGTTTGGGGCTAATTTTTTTAAGTGCCATCCTGTCTGACACTGCAGTGCCACTCCTAGATGGGCCAGATGTTTGTGCCGCCCACTTGGGTCGCATAGCTTAGTCATCCAGCGACCTCGGTGCATATTTTAGGACTAAAAATAATATTGTGAGGTGTGAGGTGTTCAGAATAGACTGGAAATGAGTGGAAATTATGGTTATTGAGGTTAATAATACTATGGGATCAAAATTACCCCCAAATTCTATGATTTAAGCTGAATCCAAAACACACCCGAATACGACAAAAAAATTTCAGGGAGGTTTTGCCAAAACACGTCCGAATCCAAAGCACGGCCGCCGAACCGAATCCAAAACCAAAACACAAAACCCGAAAAATTTCCGGTGCACATCTCTAAGTGCTAGTAAACTATTTAGAAAGATTATATATTACTAGGTGATTCATCACACCATCGTAAGGGGCTATGCCCCCTTAACCTTTTGCACGCCCTTGTGGCGGGTGGGGGAGGGGCGGTAGCGGAGGTGCTGCAGGTGGGGAAGGGGGTCCGGAGCCACCGCAGGTGGTGGAGGGGGTGTGTGGGGGTGTCGCAGATGGGGCCCGGAGGTACTGCGAGTGGGGGAGGGGCGGGTAATGCTTCTTCTGCTTCTCCTCCTGGAAGCAGCTAAGCTGCTGTCCTCCCTTTGGTAGTGGCTCTCCCGGAGACTCGCACAGCAGCCAAGCAGCCAGTCACTATTTTTAGCGCTGGTGTCCCAATGCGCCGCACTACAGGGAAGAAGATGCACTCAATAAACTACAGCTCCCAGCAGCCCTTAGCGCCGGAATGCTTTGGCACTAAGGGCTTCTGGGAGGTGTAGTTTATTTAGTGCATCTACTTCCCTGTAATGCGGCGCATTGAGACACTGGCGCAAACAATAGTGACTGGCTGGCAGATCTGACTGGCTGAATCAATGTAAAAGGTGAGAGTGCTGTGCAGTGTCAGTGACTTCACACCCACTGCACTGCACAGCACTGTCACCTTTTACTTTGATTCAGCGTCCAGACATTACCCTCCGTGATATCACCCACTCTATCTGTTACATTAGCCATCTCTGGGCTTCCAGGTCGGCAGCCCAGGTGCTGTGCTGCGGAGTAAATGCCTCTGGGGTCTGAGCGCGGCTGTGACAGGGAGGCACTTCTGTGACATCAGCCCCATTGTTAATCCTGCTCTGGGAACACACAACAGCCAAAGGGCAGAGCCTCCCATTGGATGTAACATGTGTGGGAGGGTGTTTCTCACCCAATCAGCTGTGGACTGGGTGTGATAGACCTGCTGCTAACCGAATGAGAGCTCCTAGCCACGCCCAGTGTTATCCACACAATCACAGAGTGACAGATCTGGGCTATTATATAGGAGACTAGTTAAAATCCAGTAGAAATGACGGACACCAGGGCTGGATTGTAGGGGGTTGGTGGTCCCTACTCACACAGGAGCTGCCGGGTTTCTGGAAGTCCTGCTGCTGGAAGCCGGGGCTCTGTCATGCTGAGTGTGTGTAAGTGTGAGTGTGTGTAGCGTTAGACTTTGATATATATATACATGCTGTATATCTGTAATGGACAGGCTATAATGATACTGTACTATATACAGCAGTACTGTCACGTATAAACTCACCAGTGCCCACACAGCTCCCAGCCAGTCTGGGGGTAGAGGATACCAGTAGAAATCCAGCAGCTGATCGGAAGGGTCTGGGCATGGCCTGTTCCGAGTTCAGCAGTCCAACACCGGAATCCTGACAGCGGGAATACCGGCGGCGAGCGCAGAATATCTCCTTGTGGGCTAGCTGCACTCGCCCAGCTTTGGGCCCCTTGGGCGGTGGCGTGGACCAGTGGCGTAACTACTGCCCCCGCAGCCCTCGCGGTGGCTTGGGGGCGAGGGGCTGCGGGGGCGCCGCCACTGATTTAGAGCAGATTGACATGCGGACGAGCGTCCGCATGTCAATCTGCTGTCTCCTCTCCCTCCCTGCTGTAACGGGACACGGAGGGCACAGCGCGCCGCGCGCGCCTCTCCAGTGTCCATCCTGCGTCTCCGTCCGTCTGGTCTAATAATGGAAGTGCCGTTCGTGAGCTCTGATTGGCTCACAAACCGGCACTTCCTTTATTAGACCAGAGAGACGGAGATGCAGGAGGGACATGAGAGAGGCGCGCGCTGTGCCCTCCTTGTCCCTCCTTCACAGCAGCGAGGGGGGACGACGACACTGAGGGGGCATGTATGGCACTGAGGGCATATATGGCACTGAGGGGGCATGTATGGCACAGGGGGCATGTATGGCACAGGGGACACTGAGGGGGCATGTATGGCACAGGGGGCATGTATGGCACTGAGGGGGCATATATGGCACTGAGGGGGCATGTATGGCACAGGGGGCACTGAGGGGGCATATATGGCACTGAGGGGGCATGTATGGCACAGGGGCACTGAGGGGGCACATATGGCACTGAGGGGGCATGTATGGCACAGGGGGCACTGAGGGGGCATATATGGCACTGGGGGGGCACTGAGGGGGTATATATGGCACTGGGGGGGAAGTGTGGGGGCATATATGGCACTGAGGGGGCATATATGGCACTGGGGGGGGTACTGAGGGGGATATATGGCACTGCATGTGTACCTGGCACATGGGGGGGGGGCTATATTTGGCACTGGGGGCACGTGAGCACCTGGCACTGTGGGGGAATATCTGGCACTGGGGGCATATGTGGCACTGGGGGAGGGGGGGCTATATTTGGCACTGGGGGCATGTGAGTACCTGGCACCGTGGGGGAATATGTGGCACTGGGGACATATGTGGCACTGGGAGCACAGCCCTAGCAACAAGCACTACCCCCTAGCAACGAGCATGACACCCAGTGCATGAAACTCCTGGCAACGAGCATGACACCCAGTGCATGAAACACCTGGCAACAAGCATGACACCCTGAGCATGAAAACCCCTGGCACCGTGCATGGAACCAAGAGCATGAAACCCCTGGCAACGAGCAGGTAATTTAAAAGTAATTAGAAGCCTTACTGTAGGACTTAATGTGTAATGGGCATTACGGTGTGTTGCATAATGTATCACGGACATTGCGGTGTGTGTCATAATGTGTCACAGGCATTACGGTGTGTGGCATACTATATCACGTGCATTGTGGTATGTGGTATAATGTCTCAGGGGCATTGCAGTGTGGCATAATGTATAACGGGCATTGCGGTATGTGTCACAGGTATTATGGTGTATGGTATACTATATCACGGGCATTGTGATATGTGGTATAATGTCTCAGGGTCATTGCAGTGTGTGGCATAATGTATCACGGATATTGCGGTATGTGTCATAATGTGTCGGGCATTACTGTGTGTTGTATACTATATCACGAGCATTGTGGTATGTTGTATAATGTCTCAGGGTCATTACGGTGTGTGGCATAATGTGTCACAGACATTGTATATGCTATAATGTATCAGGGGCATTGCAGTGTGTAGCATAATGTATAACGGGCTTTGCGATTCCTGTCGTCATGTGTCACAGGCATTACGGTGTGTGGCATAATGTGTCACAGGCATTACGGTGTGTGGCATAATGTGTCACAGGCATTACGGTGTGTGGCATAATGTGTCGGGGGCATTATGGTGTGTGCATATTGTGTCATGTGCATTATTGTGCGTGGAATAATGTCTAAGGGCCATTGCAGTATGTGGCATAATGTATACTGGGCATTACTATAAGGAGGAAAAATGACAAATAATGTAAGGGGCATGAATCAGGATTATTTTTCTTTCCAGTGGTGGCTAACGTCTGGGCGTGCAGGTTGCAAAACTGGGGTATAAGGAAGTCTTTTCCTGCAATACCACGCCCCTTTATGCAAAACCACGCCCATTCCAATGAAGCCACACACCCTTTGGACCACCACCCAAGTGGGGTATCCGGGCGGCGGGCGGGGTTCCAACCGCCAGCATTTCACAGAGTGTCGGGATTCCAGTGTTGGTGATTGCCTCCCGTTTTATGCCCATACAATGCATCGTACAATTTTGGCATTTCCCTGGACCTTTGTTTCTCTTTATTTTTTTAGTGAAGCACATGATTGATCGATTAACAACAGGTTGTTAACACATCGTGTGTCACTCACGAGGCCGGGGTTGCCAGGTGGCTGCTTGGGAGTTCAAGGGAAATCATAAGATGACTTGCATCAGATGCGGGTCGTCCTGATGTATGGCCAGCATAATTCTTCGAAATCTCAAAAAATGTGTCTACTCTGGACTCCATAGCCAAAGAAGCCTCCAGCCAGTACATCCGGAACAAGTAAAATCATTTTTCCTGAAATAGAGAAAAAGGGGGCACTCCAGGCTGAATACAGACTTTTATAATTTTTTTTTTTACAAGCATTATATATTTTGCTGTAGCTTAAAATGGCAAATTTCTTATTGGTTGGTGTTGTTTACAGCAGCTTTCTTGTAAATTAGGGCAAGTTCACACAGATTGATCTGTTAAAAATTCCACTCACAAATATATCTGTGGGAACAAGTATTACCTCTGCACCTATTAACCTGTAACACCGAAACCCCCATTGAGGTTATGTGAAAAATGGCCCAGAAATTGACAAGTGTTAGCAAGAAGTGAGTCAGGAATTCATGTGTGTTATCAGTGTAATGGAGCACATGATCATCTAGATGTTTGCTCCTATAGATGCCGATAAGGATACCTCAGAGGGCCTCAGACTCTCTGCGGGGTCTGTTTATGAAGCAGTGATAACCCCTTTGTGAAAAAAGTTGTTTTCACTGCATCCTTCTGTTTAACAAGAGGAAACTGCAGAGAAATCACACCTGCAGTGCAACATGGTTTTGCCCAATTGCTTGCTTTTTTGGTTTGATAACAAATCTGAATAACCACTGTACCCACATTTGTATTCTTTAGGATATCACACATGTCATTAGTCCATACTTGCCTACCTTGCTGACCGCTCCTCCGGGATGAGGCAGCGTTGTAGGCGCATGGGGGCGTGTCCGGAGGCATGATGGGCCTTCCGAGGGGCGTGACGACGGGGAAGTGTGCAGTCCAGGGTGTGTGACATCACGAACGTGTCATCGTGGCTCTGCACCCCCCGCTGTACAGTGCCGAGAAACCAGGCGCTGTATAGCAGGGGGAGGAGCTACGATGGCGCGATTTAGCGCAAATCGCGTCATCGGATCCCCTCGGCCGCCCATTTGTTCTCTGCTGTGGGTGGCCGAGGAAGGGGGGGGAGTGGAGGGCCTGACAGGGAAAACGGGAGGCTTGCCCACCCTTCCGGGGGGCCGGGAGGGCCACCCGATTTTCGTGAGCCTCCTGGCCATTTTGGGAGGGTAGGCAAGTATGCATTAGTCACATATGCTTCCTTACATGATAAGCTGATTTATTGAGTTTAGGGGGTTATTTAGGTTTGTTAGCAAAACCAAAAAGTTAGCAATTGGGCAAAACCAGGTTGGAACAGATGTAATGTGCAGAGAGATTTAGATTTGGGTGGGTTATATTGTTTCTGTGCATGGTAATACTTAATTTCTACACTGCAATTTAGATTTCAGTTTTAACACACCCTACCCAAATCTAAGGGGTAAATTTACTAAGATGGGAGTTCTATTTAAGATGGGATGCTGCCCATAGCAACCAATCAGATTCCATGTATTACCTTCTAGAAGGTGCTAGATAAGTGAGAAGTAGAATCTGATTGGTTGCTATGGGCAACATCCCATCTTAAATAGAACTCCCATCTTAGTAAATTTACCCCTAACTCTCTCTGCACATGTTACATCTGCCCCACCTGCAGTGCAACATGGTTTTGATCAATTGCTAACTTTTTGGGTTTGCTAACAAACATGAATATGGCCCTTTGTCTCCTTTTTTTAGACGCAGTAATCAGATCTCGCAGATGCATACAGGAGGCATCTATCTCCTACAGACATCTCCTGCTGCATTATTTGTATGGCATTGCACAGCTGCTTCCCTAGATGGGCAATTCCTTACAAATCAGAATCAGGCTGCGTGTAACCAGCTTTAGTTTAATTTAATGTTTAGTTGTTAATTTATGAAGAATTAAGGTTTTCAGGCTATTGGGGGTTTATGTAAGAATACACAGTACTGTATGTAGACTCCACTACACAATACAGCATCTAAGGGGGTGATTCAGAGCTAATCGTAGATGTGCTAATTTTGACATCACGCAGCCGATGCGGCCTGACCCCGCAATGGTCCAGACACGCCTGCGTTGTTTGGACCGCGCCCCGACAAGGGCGTTCTAACGCCGTTGGTACGCCCCCTCCCGCCATGCGACCGCCTCGGCCTGTCAATCAGGCGGAGGTGATCGCAACCCTGAGATGCTGTTAGCATCTCACTGGGCCTCCCGGGGTGTGCCCGTGACTCCACAACGGGCTTCAGACTGTGATCGCTGCCTCTGCAGCATCCAGTCTGAATTACCCCCTAAGACCAATGATTTTATAATATTGCAATCTGGATATGCAGCACTTTGTTGAGGGGGTTCCGTGCAAGTGCAACCTTTAAATATTACTGCATGATTATCTAGTAATTTAATTACAGAAGAAAAAAATCCCCCCATACACAATTCTCACCCAGTCAACATCAATGCTGTCACCCCCCACACACAAGCACACAGTTTTCACTGTACACCTCCCTATCATCTTATTGTTGATAAACCTATGCATCTTGGTACGGAATATATGTACTGTACTGCATACAGTATAGAGCTTACAGTACTATAGTACAGCTCTTTAGGCTAATATCTAACATAGCAGTAGAAGGAGACTGCTAAAAAAAAGTCCTATCTTCTCTCAGGCCAAATTGTCTCCACTACTTATTATGCCAAACCGAAATGTTACTTACTCATTCATGAAAACCATCTACCAGCCCCAGGGCTATCTTAATAGCATTAGGCCCTGGACAAAGCAGTGCACTGGGGTCAATACCCACCTATTCATGGGAATAAATAAATAATTCTTAACCCCTCCCACAGTCCTGCACCATCTCTCCACATGCTTCCATACAATAAATGTCTGTCAGCACCCTGATTGGTGAATATCTCCAGCCATCCACCAATCAGTATGCTGACCAGTGCTTAAAGTGGGCCAGAACGGGGCGGAACTGCGTTCCGTCACTTCAAATTGAAGGCGGAACCAGTTCCGCCTCCGTCCGACCACTAGCGTCTGATCAGTGCACTTGGAAGCTTGCAGCACCCGCCAGCCAATCCTGGCTCATGGGCGGACCGGCTGCCAATAAAAAGAAAGCAAGGCTTTTTTTTTTCAACTGGGTGAGCCTGTGAGCCAATCATGGCTCGCGCACCGCCAGCCAATGAGAAGCTGCCTAGTGGCATCTTCTCATTGGCTGGTGGTCCGCCAGCCGTGATTGGTGCACAATCGGCGCCATAATCAGATTCAAAGAGCGGCCTCTTTTGATCAGCAGCAGGTCCGCAGGAATGGCTGACGGCTGCTGACAACGTCAAACCTCACTACAGCTGGGACCCACTGACGCACCCTGCTACTCCTCCGTCCCACTGACAGAGGTGTGCTCCCTCCTCTCTCCCGCATCTAGCAGTGTGCAGTCCCCGGATAGCCGCCTCCCTCCAGTGCAGTGCCTCCGGCTGTCCCAATCCCTATGATGCCGGTGGACAGCACATTTCACAGTTCAAGCTTGAGGCTTCTCTCACAAACAAGTGTCAAAGTCAGAAAAATATCACGCTGCACATTGCCATATATGCACCTCATGCGTGTGCCCGCTGCACGAGCATGAGCTCTCCCATGCGTGCGTATACTCGCGGTCGCGTGCACTCGCAGGCGCACGGTATGCGCATTTACGGTAGAGTTTGTGTGCGTCTAGCGGGCGACTCAATCGTAACATATTTTAGTCATATAATGTATTTTGTAGATTATGGTCCCTTTGATAGAATCTGAAAGTTTAGTTAATACAGCATGTTCGGGGACAGAGAGATTCCTCTTTGTTTGATACGAAGGGTCAGACAGGGGTTACACAGTGGTGTTTAGTATCCATCGGAAGAGAATATAATTAGCAATATTCCGGTGTTGGTTTGAAGCGGATTACTCGCTCGTGCGTATAGTTATGGACATAAGAAGTTTATGGACATTTACTATATTTGCACTTTATTACCCATGCGGCGGGAAACCCAGTTTCCCTCCCACCTGAGCAGTTTGAAATAGTCACAGCCCACCTGTATGAACCAACCTATGACCTTTTGTTATAATGCAGAGACGAATTCCTGTGTCCAATGAACAATAAGAATGTAGGGACCATTGTACTGTATTGTGTGTAGTGTATAAAAAGACAAGCCGATCTGGGCCAGCTCTCTACTTCTCTCAACGGTTCTCATCACTGATAATCGGGAGCTGGATATCCAGAAAGGCGCTTGCGATTGTTCCCCTTGTGCATTTACACCATATCACTGCACAAAGGTTTACAATTTAAGTACATTGTTTATGATATTGTTATAAAGGTTTAACGCGCTGTGAGCATCAGCGCCGCTTGTGATCTCCTCGTGGTCTCGAGCGTCCGCTACGCTGATAGCGTAGCATTACGTTAGTCGGCAGCCTATAGCGTGCTTGCCTTTACGCTTTAAGCCGTGAGCGAACGTGCCGCTCGTGCGTCTCGTCCACGGCTCAGCGTTTGTTACGCTACGTGCGTACTCTTACGGTATTCCATACGCCAATTGCGTACTGTGTTCATTAACCTTTTAGAGTGTTTTAAATAAGATAAATATTAGGCTTTATCAATTGGGGACTCGCCCGCTCTTCACATATCTGCACTAGGTAATTTCAGCAGACATTATTGCTCAGCAAAGGGCGGGAGGTAATATTCCTCGTAGTGCTGACCAGATAAGCGTCTGCTTCGCTTAGTAAAGGAGTGCTGAAGGAATCCGGAACCGGAAGGTAAGAACAGTACGTTATTGTCTTTTAAAGCCTGTTTTAGTTTCTGTTTTGCGAACGTACGCATAAGCACACACACCTGTATTTCTTGTCTAGTATTATTTGTCCGTACCTCATTCTCCTGATTGCCACACACTAGTGATAAACGTGCTGAGACATTTGTTGTTATTAATAGTTAAAAGATAAAAAAGTAATATTTAAGGGAATAATTGTAAAAGACACGCACACAATCTCGCCTAGAATACAAGGGAGATTTGAGTGGTGTTCAGTGAAGGATTACTGTTGAAGATCATTCACATTGATAAACGTGTAGTGTGTTACTGTGGACGTACTTGGTCTGCGTACACGTGTCCTTACAAGGGCAGGGCGTACGCAACGCAAGGGTCGACGCACGGAGCGTATATTACGCAACGGAGCGTACGGATACGCCCACATAAATACAAACCACACGATAGTATTGTTTTAATAGGCGATAAGGAAGTAACGCGAAAATAACACAAATCTATCTCAAATCCAAAAGTTTAAAAGTTAAAAGAAAAAGACTTTCTCTGTTGTAATTCTTCTGGGTTAGACTATTACTGAATGAAAGGAATTCTGTACAGAAATAAGAGTGTTCGAATGTAAGAGTGTGTGTATATATATAAGATTTCTCTTTTATTACGGAAGTGGGAACCATAGGCCAGTAGAAAGAGGTACACCAGCGAGAGTGATAGCGTGGGGTGGCTTGGGAGGCGTCCCTTGTTAATCTCGACATATTTATGAGCAGTAGAGTCTGCTGTACATAACAGACCAGGAGGTCAAGGACCAGGAGGTTCAGGTACAGCAGACTAGAAGTAGAGAGCACAACCGAAGAGGGTTGGTGCGAGACCCATATAGGCCAAATAAGCTCATTGCTGAAGGAATTCGCAGCCGAAATTTTCGATTCCACTGATCGTTCTGCACATAAGATTAGTTGCTTGTGTGCAGATACGATTGTACCGCATGCGATTGTGTGCATCAGCGTGTCTTGAATTCAGAAGAACGCTGCTTGCACATTGTTAACGTGATTTGTGTAACTTTTTTTATTTTAAGGGAAGTAGCCTGATCACTCAGGGACATTCCAGCGACTGATACTTGCTGGGGAGGGTAAGACACTCCCACACGCCCGAGCAAGTAGACGTACTTAGGTGCCCTAGGTTGGGTACGGAACCTCTGGGAACTTTGGTCGCCGTATTGGCCAGCGTGGGCGGAGTTAAGTGGGCGGACCTCGTTGCAAAACCCCCACCGCAGCCTTACCCCGGACATTTTGGTTTTCTGTAAGGGTTGCCGAAGACCCTGATTTGAAGTCAGAGGTAGTGAAAGCAGCACCTGCAGAGATGGGGCCAGTTGTTCAGGTAAGGGGCGATCAACCCAGGTTCAGGTTGATTTGGTAAACCGACCAATCGGGTCGGCAAGGTATATCATGTGTGAGAAATATGGTCATCACACAGAAATGTTGTGCAATGAATGGGAAAGGATGACTGTGCATGACGGGGAAAAGTTTCCCCGGGTAGGTAGTTTTAACCCAGAAGTATTACAGAATTTAAGGAGAAGAGTGTGCCTGATTAAATCTTCAAAAAGGCGTATTAAACATTATGATTATTTAACATTGTAGCCACAGGAAGGTGAAATACAAAGGGGGTTGGGGCAAGCCACTGGATCTAACCCTATCAGGAAACTGATAGCCACTGCACCCCCACCACTGTACATACCTGGAGAGAAATTGGTTGCAGAGAATGGCACTCAGGGTTATGTTAAATGTGTAGAAGTTAAGGATAATGTAACCAAAGTAATTAATGCTAACACTAATCCGTGCAAGTTGTACCCTGTTTTGAACTTTCCCCAGGATTGTGACCAAGAGGATGAGCCCACAACAATATCAGCACTCTCCCTAGCAGCCACCATATCAGAAACAGCAGTAGGCACGACCCAACCCGTAAGATTAGTATCAAAGGCCCCTAGCGGAGGGACAGGTGAGGTCGTATCGACTGGTAAGTACGGCACCATACACTATGCTGAAACCATTTCACCACATGTTGTAGAATCTACTCAGAATGATGTTGTTGGACTTAATCCTGTTAGGGTAATAGCAGTGCCAAATGGGAAAACTGACACTTCAGGAGCAACTCCTGTCAGGAACATCGCCATGCACTGTCCCTTTTCCCGAGCAGAATTAAGATCAATGATGTCTGAATTCCCTGATCCTAGGAAAGATTTAGTTGCATGTCAAAAGTATATTAGGGAGCTAGGAAATTCTGCAGAGCCAAATAACAAAGATTGGAGGACAGTTTTGAGGGCATGTTTACCCCCCAGTGTTGATCCGTTAAAGTTTATCGCTGATTGCAAGTTAGATGAGGAAGTACCACTAACAGACGAGTATAATCAGGATAATGTAAAGAGAATCAACTTACAGTTAGTGGTATATTTTCCTGCAGTAGTAAAGTGGAATAAAATCTTTACAATAAAACAAAAAGAAGGTGAATCCACACCAGAGTATTTTCACCGGGCTCTGCAGGATATGGCTAGGTACACTGGTATAGATGACATTAAAACTAATGTACACCACAGGGAAGTAGCTGTTTCAGTATTAATGGACAGGCTAAAAGAGGTTTTAAGGAATAGAATACAAACCACTAGGCCTGATTGGAGAGGTATGTCGGTGGATGCATTGGGAGAGGCTTCTGCTGGGCATGATCGGAATATCATCAGACACAGGGAGTCACAGAGTGATAAGTTAATGGCTGTGAGCATACAGGCCCTCACTACCAGGCCACCTCAGCCCAGAACTGTGACCCCTGTGGGTAAGTCAAGAGGTATAAAATGTTATAGTTGTCACAGAGAGGGACACATGTCACGTGATTGTAAAGCAAGACAAATACAAAATTCATATCAATCCCCTAGACAATGACCTGATACGAGACATTGGGATCAAGGACCGAAAGGGCGGAGCTATGAGCCACATGCAGGGGAAACAAAAAGGTATCCCCCAAGAAGAGACTGGCAAATCTCTGATAGTTCCCATCTACCCCCACCACAAGTAATTGCTGCCAGCGCGATTCAGGGAGGTCACCATACCCAATAGGGGTGTGGCCACACCTGTAATCTGCAGCCAGTGAAATTGATTGCAAGTCTTGGAAGTGAACCCGAGATCACAATTGATGTAGCTGGTAAATCATTAAATTTCCTTGTAGATACGGGGGCGGCCAAATCAGTGATAAATTCGACAGTGGGCATGAGAACCACTGGTAAGACAATTCCAGCCATGGGAGTAACGGGAGTAGTACAGCACTACCCTGTTAGCAAACCAGCAGAGATTACAATAGGGCCTTTGCATACCAAGCATTCCTTTTTGCTGGCTGCATCGGCACCGACTAATCTCCTGGGAAGAGATTTATTGTGTAAAATGGGGTGCGTCATTTATTGTACTCCTGAAGGTGTATTCTTAGACATACCAGAGAATCACGCTCAGGAAGTACGAGACATGCTAGACTCCCCATCAAAATTAATGTCACATACCGTTATGATAAATAGGAGTTCATCCCAGGTAGAAGAAATGACATCCCAAATACCAGAGTCACTTTGGACTAAAGATGGACAAGACACTGGATTAATGGCAAACGTAGCTCCAGTAGTTGTGCAAGTAAAAGATGGTAGGATAGCTCCAAAAATCCCACAATACCCTCTGAAGCCAGAAGTGGAGTTAGGAGTATACCCCGTAATAGAGCGCTTGCTACAACAGGGCATTCTGGTAAGAACATCCAGCACTGCCAATAGTCCCATCTTCCCTGTGAAAAAGAGTGGGGGGAGGGGTTACAGGCTAGTGCAGGATCTAAGGGGGATTAACAAAATAGTTGAGAGTCAGTTCCCCATAGTGCCAAATCCAGCTGTCATCCTTATGCAAATCCCTCCCACTGCAAAATTTTTCACTGTTATTGACCTCTGCTCCGCCTTCTTCTCGGTACCTCTGCACCCTGACAGCCAATATTTGTTTGCATTCACATACAGAGGAGTCCAATACACATGGACTCGATTACCACAAGGTTTCATAGACAGTCCAAGTATATTTTCACAGGCCTTGCATGATTGTTTACAGTCTTTCCAACCAGAGAATGGATCAATATTGATACAATATGTGGATGATCTACTACTATGTTCAGATTCACTGGAAGCGTCCCTGAAAGATACGAAACAGCTCCTGTTTCATCTTTCAGACACAGGACACAAGGTTTCCAAAGACAAGTTGCAATTATGCCAGACTAAAGTAAAATATTTAGGACACTGTCTGACACAAGGACTGAGACACCTGACCACTGATAGAATTCAAGCAATTCGAGACATGACTCTGCCACAAACCCAGCAACAGATCAGAACGTTTCTAGGAATGTGTGGGTATTGCCGTAACTGGATCCCAGGTTTTTCCATTCTAGCATTACCTTTGCAGGAGATGGTCTCATCAAACAAACCTGATCGGATTTCGCATACAGACGAATCCGAGATGGCATTTGAGAGACTTAAACAGTGCCTAACGCAGGCACCAGCATTAGGTATGCCAGACTATGGGAAACCCTTTGAGCTGTACGGAACAGAAAGTGCTGGTTGCGCGGCAGGCGTCCTAACCCAAAAGCACGGTGATGCCAGCAGGCCGGTAGCATACTACAGCGCTCAGTTAGATACGGTAGCGCGATCCCTCCCCACATGCTTGCGAAGTGTCGCTGCGATAGCATTGCTAGTAACGAAAAGCGAAGATGTAGTGCTAGGACACAACCTCACAATCCATACACCACATGCAGTGTCAGCCTTGCTGAATTCGGCTCAAACTAGACACGTCTCATCAGCACGGTTTACAAGATGGGAATTGGCATTAATGGCCCCCGTAAACATCACCATAAAGAGATGCAGTGCATTAAATCCTGCAACGTATCTCCCAGGTGTGCCTGTACAGGCACAAAGGGTGGAGGATGAGAGTAATAGTGAAGGAGGATTTAAGACAGGGGATGACACGCATGATTGTATGGAATATTTGACCCAAAATTTCACGGCAAGGCCTGACATCAGTGACAACCCACTGGAAGATGTAGATCTTACTTTCTACACTGATGGTAGTTGTCACAGGCAGACGGACTCGGGAGACTTGTGTACTGGATACGCAGTCGTAGATGACCAAGGCACCATAGAAGCAGAACCGCTAGGCCCACCTCACTCAGCCCAGGTTGCTGAACTGGTTGCCCTAACCAGAGCATGTGAATTGGCTAAGGGAAAATCAGCCAATATCTATACCGATTCTAGATACGCATTCGGAGTAGTCCATGATTTCGGAGCCCTATGGCGCCTCAGAAATTTCATGACGGCAGCTGGTACACCAGTAGCGCATGCAGCCCACATCAAAAGGCTTCTAACAGCGATACAGGAACCCGACAGAGTGGCTGTTATCAAGTGTAAAGCACATACATATAGCCAAGACCCGGTATCACTTGGTAACAGCCGAGCAGACGAAGCTGCTAAGTTAGCAGCTGGTACCCCCAGACAAACAGACACCACACAACTGATGGTATTTAATACCGCCAACACACAGAAATTGTGTGAAATGCAAAATTTGTGTTCCACACAGGAAAAGGCAGTTTGGAGGGCAAAAGGATATGGCCAGGAGTCCTCAGGACTCTGGACAGATGGGCAGGGTAAACCAGTGGCACCCAGAGCATACCTTCCAAGTCTTAGCGGAAGCAGCACATGGGCTGACTCATCTAGGCAAGGAAGGGATGTGCAAGTTGGTAAGAGCATATTGGTGCGCCCCAGGATTTTCTTCCCATGCGGGAAAAAGGGCAATGACATGCCTCACCTGCTTGAGGAAGAATATCGGAAAGGCAATACCAACAGAACCATCTCATATCCCACCTACAGGCGGCCCTTTTCAGGTGATACAAATTGATTTCATACAATTACCTCCTTGTCGAAATTTGAAGTATGTACTAGTTTGTATAGATGTGTTTTCAAATTGGGTCGAAGCATTTCCTGCGGCCACAAACACCGCTATGTTTACCGCTAAGAAAATTGTGCAGGAATTTGTGTGTAGATACGGTATCCCTAGAATAATTGAAAGTGATAGGGGTACCCATTTTACAGGTGATGTCTTTCAAGGAATGTGTAAGTTGATGGGAATTGATAGTAAGCTGCACACTCCGTACCGCCCCCAGGCGAGTGCGAAAGTAGAAAGAGTGAACAGCACTATTAAAAATAAATTGAGCAAAGTTATGCCAGAAACAGGATTGACATGGCCAGAAGCTTTGCCCATTGTATTATACAGCATCAGAACCACTCCCAGGTCCCCTCTTAATCTGTCCCCTTTTGAAATTCTGTTCGGTCGACAACCGCATGTTATGATTAACCCTCAGGATGATTTGAAGTGTAACAATGAAGTGACTGTAAAGTATTTGGTTAAGATGAGTAAACAGCTAAGGAATCAGAATGATAATTTGAAGTTAGTGATTCCTGATCTGCCAGATAGTAATTGTCATGACATTGAACCTGGGGATTATGTAATGATACGGAATTTTCTACGCTCAGGTTGCCTTATTGACAGATGGGAAGGACCATACCAAGTCTTATTGATTAGCACGACAGCATTGAAGGTTGCCGAGAGAGAGACTTGGGTCCATTCGTCCCATTGTAAGAAGGTTGCTGATCCAGAGAGGTCCCGTGATAAAGAACAGACGGTAGAGGAAGTTGTATCACTGGAGTGTCTGTTTCAGGAGGACTGAGACGGCACCTGAGCATTGAGAATAATAAGATCAGAGGCAGTTGCCGATTCCCTGTTCCCTTTTATTGTTTTTCTCCACTTCCCATCCCATCTCCCTCAATTATTTCTTTCCCCCTTCTCATTCTTCTCCATTTCCTCCTATAAGATGGACTTGCCCCAAGAGACTGTGATCCGGATTTTCCTGTTGACCATGATGTTGACCAGAGCAGTCTGTTCCGGCGAGAGTACCATGGAGGTCGAGAGAGGTTCTGGAATGGGTTCTGATGACAAAGTTGGAGGCGTAGATTTCCAAGAACAACATAATCATCAAGCAAAGGCGAGTATCAGAAAACGATCCGATAGCATTGACAATAGGAGGAATTGTGAAGGATTGTTAGCTGAAGAGAACTGTATCTGTAGACTCTGTGACAGTGTAGTTGAGGATGGGTGCATCAAGAAATGTCAGTCCAGTTTTAATATACACATGGACCGGCATCCATTGAGTGACTATCACTCCTTAGTGGGTAAAGTGTTAAATCAGACAGATTGTTGGGTATGCTCTCAAGTACCTCAAGGCCATAGCAAATCAGGATTAGTGCCATTCCCTTTAACTATAGGGGAGGTACTTGAGCTAAGTGGTGGGAGGCCGGTGGACAGGAGGTTTAATATCTCCAGTCCTCCTAGTTTGAAGCTCCACCAATATCATGTGGATAGATCCCTAGTATGTTTTAACATTTCCAATCCCCGAAAGCCGGGAAATTGGGAAGTGTCATGGAATAACCAAACCATGACCTTTTCATACAGAGCCGATAGAATGCCTACAGATACAGAACTTATACGCCACATAGCCGGTAGTGGAAAATATTTCCGATATAGGTATACCCTAGGAAGTAGGATCATGAGAGTTGGAGAAGTATCACCAGGATACTGTGCACATATCGTACAAACTGATACGTGTACTAACCAGATGGGAGAATTAGGGTTAGGAGATTTCATATGGAAAATATGTAATATGGTTATGTCCTACTCCGTCCCATATGTTCTCCCCGATGATGCATACTTCATATGCGGGAGGAAGGCGTATAAGTGGCTTGCCCCAAACTCAGAAGGGTTATGTTATATTGGAAAAGTACTGCCTGAGGTAATGACCGTATCCCACACTAAAATAAAGGATATTCACCGCAGTGCCCAAGCTCCTTATACTCACACTCATTACGAGCACATCGTTAAACGGCACCTGATAGAAAGAACAGAGCATATGGCCTCTGACCTGATCCATGAATCCACCGGGATTCAATTCCTAATCGCGTTAGATATCACTCGTACCGCCAGAGGAGTGATAAATTATAAATATATATCTGCGCTTGCAAATTTATTAGACAATATCACTGAAATGTATGATGACACATTCAGGTATACCGGAAGGGAGTTCCAAGCTTATAAAACAGAACTGGTTCAGCATAGGATGGTTCTTAATTATCTCACGGCAGTGACGGGTGGATCTTGTGTCACACTGGCAACGCAGTACGGCGTAAAATGCTGCACTTATATTACGAATAGCACGAGGACCCGGTCGAGGTCATAGACCAAAAGATGGACGACATTCTCCAATTAAAGTGGGAGTTCCGCAGGAGACACAATCTCACCCTCGCTGCTGTGGGTAATGAGCTGACCGGTTGGGTGTCATGGTTGAACCCGCGAAATTGGTTCTCTGGTTTAGGAGAATGGGCTCAAGGAATTATCATGGATGTAGGGAAATTTCTTTTGTGTATTCTGGGTGTCATCATATTGGTCGGACTGATATTTAGATGCGTTCGGGTTTTAACAAAGTGTAAACGTAGCGCCCGAGTGATGAGTTTAAGAAGTGAAGATACTGTAATAACAACGACTGATTTGGTTTATGACCCAACGATAGAGACAATGTTGTGATGAAAATGTGATTCCACGGTCCGTTTCTTTCACCCGTTTCTCCTTTGTTTTCCTCCAAGGTAAAAAGACATCCGCTTGGAAGAAGAATTTGACAACCTTTTACACAGACAACTGATGGACTATGCCATAGACCCCCCATATCCCTAGTACCTTTAATTTTACGCTAGCCCAACACTTTTTGTAAGTCTATGGACATTGAAAAAAACTTTTTGCACACCGTTTATAGCAAAAGCATCAGGAGACTACAGTCAACATGTACATCGAGACAAGACAAGACACAAGACAAGACCTCAATCGGCAAATGTATATTAAACTCACATAGTTTATGACTGCATTTACCATAATTTTATTTATCTTCATTTCTACAACCTTCAGGTAATAACACACATAGTCGATAGGAAATATAGGCACAGATATCAGCACTCACATATTCCCCCATTCATGTATCATCAACTAAAATGTGCTCCCCCATTTTGTTGCAACCAAAAGCCGAAAAGAGCTCAGTAAAGTTTGACAGCCCATCCACAGACCCGTACCACGGGATAAGAAGGAATTCAAATGTATACTTCGCAATACCTCGAAGCTTGATTTAAAACACGTACGGCACGATGATACATGACTCCTCAAACATGGACTCATACATACATGCTTCTACTATCACACTAGATCATACCTTTTTCTCACCTTCTTCTCTTCTCCCCTACCCAATCATAGAAATGTATTATACATGACATATATTTTTCTCTTTTTGAACTGTTTAAGGAAGTGGCAGTTATTGGGGACTGCCAAAGGGTGGACTGTCAAAGTCAGAAAAATATCACGCTGCACATTGCCATATATGCACCTCATGCGTGTGCCCGCTGCACGAGCATGAGCTCTCCCGTGCGTGCGTATACTCGCGGTCGCGTGCACTCGCAGGCGCACGGTATGCGCATTTACGGTAGAGTTTGTGTGCGTCTAGCGGGCGACTCAATCGTAACATATTTTAGTCATATAATGTATTTTGTAGATTATGGTCCCTTTAATAGAATCTGAAAGTTTAGTTAATATAGCATGTTCGGGGACAGAGAGATTCCTCTTTGTTTGATACGAAGGGTCAGACAGGGGTTACACAGTGGTGTTTAGTATCCATCGGAAGAGAATATAATTAGCAATATTCCGGTGTTGGTTTGAAGCGGATTACTCGCTCGTGCGTATAGTTATGGACATAAGAAGTTTATGGACATTTACTATATTTGCACTTTATTACCCATGCGGCGGGAAACCCAGTTTCCCTCCCACCTGAGCAGTTTGAAATAGTCACAGCCCACCTGTATGAACCAACCTATGACCTTTTGTTATAATGCAGAGACGAATTCCTGTGTCCAATGAACAATAAGAATGTAGGGACCATTGTACTGTATTGTGTGTAGTGTATAAAAAGACAAGCCGATCTGGGCCAGCTCTCTACTTCTCTCAACGGTTCTCATCACTGATAATCGGGAGCTGGATATCCAGAAAGGCGCTTGCGATTGTTCCCCTTGTGCGTAAGTTCTCTGCAACCATATTTATCTCCTATTTTGTTGTAAGCCATTCTCTCTCTCCTTTCCCCCTTAAATGTAATTGTGTCTTTGTTGTATTTTAACGTGTAGTAACTCGGTTAGGTATTTTATGTTAGTTTGGTAGTGTATAACTTGTATTGTGTATTCTTTTGCGATTGAACGTTCATTCTCTCCCTTAAAAGGTGTTAGACCCTTAGACCGGTATTTGAGTGTTTATTATATTGCTAAGGGGTTCTCAGAGCGTAAGAAACGCTCATACAGCTTTTAAACTAACAAGGTTACACTGTGTTGCATTTACACCATATCACTGCACAAAGGTTTACAATTTAAGTACATTGTTTATGATATTGTTATAAAGGTTTAACGCTGTGAGCGTCAGCGCCGCTTGTGATCTCCTCGTGGTCTCGAGCGTCCGCTACGCTGATAGCATAGCATTACGTTAGTCGGCAGCCTATAGCGTGCTTGCCTTTACGCTTTAAGCCGTGAGCGAACGTGCCGCTCGTGCGTCTCGTCCACGGCTCAGCGTTTGTTACGCTACGTGCGTACTCTTACGGTATTCCATACGCCAGTTGCGTACTGTGTTCATTAACCTTTTAGAGTGTTTTAAATAAGATAAATATTAGGCTTTATCACAAGCAAATAAATAAACAATAATCATTGCACTGCGATGCAGGAGGACTGCCAGGCAGACCCATCGCAGTGCACCGATTATTGTTTATTTATTTGTGAGAGAAGCCTCAAGCTTGAACTGTGATCTGTGCTGCCGCGGTACAGCTCCGTGCAGCCCTTTCATTTTCCAAGCAGTGCAGGGGACCAGGAAGCTCCCAAGAGCTTTTGCAGACACTCACTGCACTACTCATCGGCAGGAACTCCGTCTTCCTCGGCTCCAGTCCACAGCTGCCAGTGCCTCCCATTATTACACAGGTCAGATGTGTGTGAGCTGCTGCTGTCCCTGGGGAAGGAGGGAGAGGGGGAGTGTGTGTGTACTATCTGCAGTCCCAGCATATGTATGTGTGTGTGTGTAATTTGCAGTCCCATTGTGTATATGTGTGTGTGTGGGGGGGTGAGCATGTGTGTAATGTATCCTGCAGTTTAAGTGTCTGTGTGTGTGTGTGGGGGGGGGGACAGTCTGCGGTCCCAGTGTGTGTTTGTAATTTGTAGTCATGGTGTGGTGGGGCAGACTGCAGTCCCAGTGTGCGTGTGTATGTACAGTCTGCAGTCCCAGTGTGTGTGCGGGGGCATTTTATTTATATATCACACACACACGCCCCCCCATCCTACCAAATCCTGTGTTTGCCCCTGCAGTGGACGATGAGGGTGCTGCTACAGGAGCTTGGAGTTGTTGCACTGCTGTTCGGGATCTTTCTGTGAGTACCGGGGCTGAGACCCCCTCGCTGTGTATATATAGTGATACTGCTCTGTATGTATCCAGCTGGGGTCCCCTACCCCCATCTTGGCTGTGCATTGGGTTACATGCTTCCCAGGTTGCAGGTGTAGTTTTAGGCTGGCTCAGTTTTTTCATTAACGTTAAAGTAACAGTGACGTAATTAGGTGTAATGGAGCTGATTTTTAATTGGGGGTACTATTGTGTGGCCACGCCCCCTTCTTAGTGAGGCCACACACCCTTCTGCGGCGCGCGCCTACGACGCGCAGGTGATAGTGGGGATGAGTTCCCCCACCTCTCCAGGACCACTTTAAGCCCTGATGCTGACATTCATTCACTGTCTGACTGCCGGCTGAGAAACAGGTAGTAAAAGATGATTGTTGATTACTTCCAATCAGAGCAATCAGACAGCATTCTCTAGTTGTCCCTCAAGAAGATCTGGGGTCACATACAACACTCCCAGCCCACCCCTGCTTGAAGGTCTCCTAGAATCGTGGGGCCCCGGGCAGCAGTCCAGTATTGCTATATGTTGAGATAGCAATGATCAAAACTTTAATATATTATTATACATATTTTCTCAAATAAACATCATTACGGTGTCATCCGCTGAACTAATAGAGTGCCATAAAGAGAAAAAAGTTCATATAAGTTTGGGACTTAAAACTAATTAATTACAAAAAGCAATCTTTAATGAAAATAACTAATTCCATTGATGGAGCCCTGTGGGGGTCTGGGTTTGCAAGCCCCTACACAGACACTTACTTGTCAGCAGCAGCAGCCTCTCTCTGTCTAGCCCAGCACACTCTGCAATGTGTTGGGCTGCGGTGGGTACAGGGAGGCTTGTGCCACTGAAACTCATCTGCCTACATGATTTGTGGGGTCAGTGGTTGCGCTGATCATCCCCCCCCCCCTCCATATCTGCCCCTTATCAAGCAGCTTTCAGGAGTCATGCATGTGGGCATGGCCATGAGTCCGTGATTAGGCCAAATCCCTCCAGTATCCGACCCTGGAGCTGGGGGTGGCTCCATGCATGTTAGTTGTGAGGTGACAAGTGTGCCACAGGTGCGATGATGTCATTTCTAGCATCAGTCAGTTTTATTATATAGATACTGCTTATGTAACCTCTATTTATGGTAACATATACTCTCTAGTGGTATCATAGAAAATACCATACTTTCATTAATCCATTACCAGTATCTGTGATGTTATATATATATATTTTTTTTCTTTCAACATTAAGTTTTTATTAATGATATAGAATCAAAACAAGAATACAGAAAAGACAAAAGAGAATAGAATAACAATGGGGCAAAAACAATATTAGAGGGGGAGAGACAGGACATCCAAAAGCGGTACACAGAACATAAAAATATACACAAATCATAAATGTTCTGCAGAGAGAGGGCTGTCCGAGTCACAGGGAGGGCTCTGTATGGTGAGGACGACGGAGAGACCACCTTATTTTTGGAAATATATGTGTGCCATGGGAGCTATTTCATAATAGAGGAAGAAGGGGATGTAGAGTATGCAGCGTCCCTGGTTTCCATCTCAAAATGGAAGTGGGTCTTAGAGATAACTTTTGCAAAGGGAGGTGGGGGAGGGAGATTTCCAGTTTTGAGCAATTGTAGCTCTGGCTGCAATTAGAACGTGACCAAGGACATAGCGAGTTGACTTGGGGACAGCGTCTGGGTACCAGTGCAGCAGCGCTAATGAAGGGTCATGAGTCAGGCTAAGGTCAGTGATCGAGTGAAAGGTCGTATACTTTATCCCAAAAGGAGCGCAGGGAAGGGCAGTCCCAGAAAACATGCAAGAGTGTACCTTCATGGTGGCAGAGGCGCCAACAGAATTTAGAGGTGGTCGGCCAGATCTTGTGTAGTTTAGAAGGGGTGAAATATAGTCTATGTAATAATTTAATGTGCATTTCGGTGTGATTAGTACATTTAGAAAGAGAGAAAGAAGAAAGATGAATGGATTCCCACTGCTTAAGAGTGAAGGTACGATGGAGATCGGTTTCCCACTTAATTTGAGTTGCAGATTTAGTCGTGGCGATCGAAGGTGACAGCAAATTATACCAGTCAGAAATGGCTCCACGTGATGACAGTTTAGTCAATCTATTCAGGAGACTGTTGGTGGGGAGTTGAAAAACGTTAGGGCTAATGGTCACACCGTCTATCCAATGTTTAAGTTGGTGATAATAGAGCCAGGCTGAAGGGTCAAGGTTATATTTAGCTTGTAGATCTGAAAACGACAGAAGGGAGGCCAGGGAGAAGATATCAGTGAGAGATTCCATACCTAAACGTCTCCAGTAGGAGAAGTGGAGATAAGGCAATACTTTACCCAATGCAGACAGAGAGATGTTTCTAGTGGGTACCGTAATGTTAAAGGAAGGTAAGAGTCTAGAGTCCCAAATCGTCAGGGCGTTGGATATGGAAGAGGGTGACAATGGATAGTGGGGGCGGAGTTGTCGGGGTAGCCACAGGAGATCGGTGAGGGGGAAGTCCCAGAATAGGGCAGGTTCTAGATCTACCCATGGTTTAGAGTTGGGGGGAGAGACAGGTCGGACAGTTGGGAGAGCATAGACACCTTATGGTACCTGAGTAAATCAGGGAGTGTGAGGCCTCCCTGTGACTTAGAGCAAACCATACATGTATAAGCCAATCGAGGAGGTTTACATTTCCAAACATACGACAACATCAACCTTCGCATCTGGGTTAACAGTTTGCGGGGAACAGTGTAGGGGATGGCTCGAAATAAATACATAAGTTTTGGTAACAACATCATTTTAAATGCCGCCAGGTGGCCCAGCCAGGAGACCTCATAGCCCATCCAAGTAGAAGTAAGTGAGGTTAGGTGAGCCAGCAAAGGCACATAATTGAGAGAGTGTACATTCTGGAAATGAGAGGGGATGGAGATTCCCAGGTAGGTTAAGGAGTCTTTCCACGTATATAGAAAGCGCGCCTTCAAAGAATGTAAAACAGAGGTTGGGATAGTAATAGGAAGGGCATCCAATTTCGTAGTGTTCAATTTATAATATGAAGCAGCACTAAAACACCCCAAGATATCATGTAGGACGGGCAACGAGGTCCCCGGGTCAGAAATAAACAATAAAACATCATCTGCGAAAAGGCAGAGCTTATGAGAGGTGTCACATACAGTAAGACTGGGAAATTTCGGAGATAGTCAAATCATTTGTGCAAGGGGTTCAATAGCTAACACGAATATCAGTAGGGAAAGGGGGCACCCCTGCCTGGTACCATTGGAAATATGAAGCGGGGAGGAAAGAAAACCATTACTAAATATTCTAGCAGAAAGGCCATCATAAAGAGCTAAAATAGAACGGAGGATGTCCCCGTGGAGACCAAACCTGAGCAACACTTGGCGCATATAACCCCAATGGAGGCGATCGAACGCCTTTTCGGCGTTGAGAGACAGTAAGAGAAATTATGATTTAGTGCGGGTGTTGTCGGGGGCCTGACAGTCAAGAACAAAACCAACTTGGTCTGGGTGTATGAGACGTGGGAGTAAGGAATTCAAGCGGTTGGCTATTAGCTTAGCATACATTTTTAAATCGGTGTTAAGGAGGGCAATAGGTCGGTAATTTTTGCAGTCAGAAGGGTCTTTACCTGGCTTCGGGATGGTTACGATTTGGGCTTCAACCATTTCCACCGGGAAGCTACCTGAATTGGATACCTGGGAGTAGAGCTGCAGGAGGAGAGGAGAGAGTGCCCCACTGAACGTGGACTAAAAGGAGTTAATAAAGCCATCAGGCCCGGGGGCTTTGTCTTTTGGCAATAGCTGAATCACAAGTTGTATCTCTTTCAGAGACCATGGGGCATTCAGGAATGTCAGGGTGTCGTCATCTAAAGAGGGGAGAGGAAGGCCATCTAAAAAGGCGGAGATAGAAGCCGCAGAGGGCTGATGTATAGTAGAATCCTCACGCAGGTTATATAATTTGGCATAAAATTTAGAGAATAAATTAGCAATATCAAGGGGATTAAGGAATGGCTTGCCTGAAGGGGCAACGAGCATAGGCGTGCGCAGCACATTTTATTAGGGGGTGCACCGTCGGAGGGGTGTGTCTAGCACCATTATTTGACGGTCAACGCAATATAAAATATCCACCCAAGTACCAATCCTAATAAAGCAGATGCATTGTCAGATGTTGTGGTGTGCACCAAACAAACACCCCTGATGGCACTCACTGCAATTACACTGCTCCTCCTCAGCCTGGTCTGGCTCCCCCGCTCTTTCCCCTGCAAGGGGCAGCAGCTTACTTACAAGTCAGCCACTCACTAACACAGACAGTCGCAGACTAGTACTGCTGCTTCTGGAAAACCGAGTGACGTGTCAATGCTGCTGCCGACCGACCGCCTGTCAGTATTGAATTTGTCTTCCTAAGGGGAACGCTGGTTGCATGACAACGTCATCAGTGGCTGGCGTTGTCATAGCATAGAAGGAGAGAGGTGGGCATGTGGCGGGTGTGACGGGTGGGCGTGCGAGCAGCATGACGTAATCACGTCACATCACACTGTTTTTGTACATGGAGGTGGAGCCGGGAGTTTGAAAGCCAGTGGCAGTGGCACCCTTGATTAACCCAGGCGTCCGGTCAGTAATACAGTTCTGACAGGGTGCAGCGCAGATGGGACAGTAATTAGCCTGCTCAGCAATCACTGCATCAGGCATGTGAGATCGGGGTGCCGGACATAAGGGGGTGCCTGTGCGCACCAGGCACCCCCCCTGCGCACACCTATGGCAACGAGGCATTTGATACGATTACGGGCCTGGCGGCTACGAAGTTTGCGCGCTAACAAACGTGTGGCCTTGTTTCCAGCTGTATAAAATTTGCTGCAAAAGCGAGCTAGGGCCGATTGCATACTGAGCATGAAAAGCTTCTGGAGTTGGGTTTGCACCTCCTGAAGTTGCTTACGTAAAGCCCGAGCTGAGCTCCTTTTTGGATGGACGTGCCACGGAGCACGGCTTTCAGAGCACACCAATACGTGAAGCTAGAAGTATCCTCAGGGGCATTGGTCTGCATATACATTGACAGAGAGTCAGTAAGGGCCTTCAGAGTCTCAGGATTCATCAATTGATATTCTGGGAGGCACAAGGGGTGTGGGGGGGGGGGGCATGGAAGATGCGAACCTATGACCCAGGACCACAATACAGGGGCATGATCCGACCAAGTAATGGGGAGAATTTTAAGTTTTCGGGTATGTTGGAGAGTCCTCTTGTCTAGAAGAATAAGGTCGATCCTAGAGTAACTGTTATGAACAGCAGAAAAATAGTATAATCTCTCTCTGTAGGGGAAAAGACGCGCCAAGCATTATACAAGTCGAACTCTGTAAGCAGCTTCTTAAAAGCAAGGGACAGGCCCACATCTCGAGGAGAGGGGCTAGTGCCTTGCGAGGAAGACCTATCCACCTTAGGATCTAAGACTAGATTAAAGTCTCCTAACAGTATAAGCGACCCCTGTCTAACCTTATATACTTTCTCAAGGAGTTCCCGCAGGAATGGGATTTGACGGGAGTTTGGGGCATATAGAGATACAAGGGTCACTAAGGTATTCTCGAGAGTACCAATAAGGATAAGATAACGGCCGTTCTTATCCTGGATCTGTCGCTGTAGGGTAAAAGGAGTGTGTCTATGGAACAGTATAGCCACGCCATTGCGTTTAGCGTGGCCATTAGCAGTATAACAGGTGGGGTACCTATGGTCTCGAAAAGCAGGGGGGGATGAAGAAGAAAAATGTGTCTCTTCTAGGGCCACAATGTTAGCTCTATAATTATGAAATGTAGAAAGAGCCAGTCTACGCTTATGAGGGGAGTTGAGGCCTTTGACATTGAGCAAAATAACCTTAACCATCAATGAACAGAAAAGCAAAAACACGTATGGGTGCCATGGAAGTATCTGTCTGGGGAACATGAAAAAGGTAAAAGGCACAAAAGGAAAAAAAATAAAGAGGTAAGAAAAATCAGAAAAACACAAAAAGAACCCAAAAGGCCTAGTATATCAGGCCACAGTAGGTGCCGCAAAAAAAAAAAGGCAGCAACAAAGTTAACTTGTGGGGGGAGGCCAATGCGAGCCCCACCCATGGAACCTTATACAGAACAACACATGTAAGAACCACAAAAGATATGCATATAAACTAAGCATGGAAGCATAGAGAAAACGTCAGATATCATACACAGATACTAGAAATAAACAATACTTGCGAGTGCAACATCAGGACCCAGCGCCAGTCCAGGAAGTACAGTAACGAAAGTCTCTTCAAAAATGATAGTTTGTCAGGGACAATCCATAGCAACGTAAAGAGACATCAGGACCAAAGAACAGAAATTGTTCCGGCATCAGGCGTCTAAAATCCAATCAGCAAGGGCTAGAAAAGGTAGAGGTATCAAGTCGGTAGAATGTCATCCCACTTTGGACCAGTCCGATTGCTCTGGAGGGCCTTGAGAAGACAGAGGGACCGAGACAGGGATGTTCCAGTCAGTCAAGATTTTGACGCCAGCTTCCAACAATGAGATGACGAAGGTGGAGCCATCCCTCCGAACCAGCAGTTTAACTTGGGAACCCCCATCTATACTGTATCTCCTGGTCGCGGAGGGCCCTCGTGATAGGTTAGAAGGATCTGCGTTTATTTATAGTGTGAAGCGACAGTTACGGAAATATTTGTCGGTTTTCCAAGACATCCAAGTCCTCTGCCATACGGGTGGCCTTGAGAATGTCCTCCTTGATGTGGAAAAAATGGAGACGCAGGAGGACGTCTCTAGGAGAGCTACTGGGAGCGGAACAAGGCTTCGGTAAGCAATGGATCCTGTCAATCAGCAGATCTTGGGTGTCGGCGGAGGGCAGTAATTTTTTAAAGGGGGAGAGAGCAAAATCTTGGAGGTCGTTGGTCGATACTGTTTCCGGGACCCCCCTGATTTTAACGTTGTTTCTACAAGATCTGTCCTCGAGATCGGCTAGCTTGTCTTTAACAGCCGACAGTTCCGCCAAGGCTGAGTTGTGAGAGGTAAGAAGCTCGTTGTGAGAAGAGACCAACTCCTGCACTTTATCCTCCAAGTTATTAGTGCGGATGCCGATATTGGTCACTTCGCCCACGAGGTGAGTGATAGAAGACTGGAGGTCAATGGTGATGTCCGTCCGTAAGGCCTGAAGCATCTTGTGAAGCGTACGGACTGTAAGAGGCGCATCTGAGGCAAGGTCCGGTCCAGAAGCGGGAAGCGGAGAGTGTGCAGCAGTGGATGTGGAGATCGCACTGGACTTCCTCTTCGGCACAGGATCAGGGGTGCGATTAGAAACAAATTTAATAGGAGGTGCAAGGGCGGATATCTTGGATCTTTTAGGAGGCATAGTGCCCATCCGAGGGGTGCAATAATAAACAGCAATTAAAATTTCAAAAAAGTAAAGGTTTGTGGTTCTATTTCAGGCAAGGAGGAGCGTTAGCGGTTCCATGGGTGCATGTAGGAGATGTCACATGGGTAGCATAAAGGTAGAGAGCAGGCTAAACGAGAGGCACTGTGGAAGTGGATGGTAAATACAGAGGAGGTTTGGGAGCAGTGAAAGTAGCTGAGATTATCCCGAGGGCATTGAAAGGAGATGCCAGCCACCAGATCCTCAGTATCATGCGATCTCCTCTTTCACCAGGGCAGGAAAGGCAGATGACCTCGCGGGGACCAGTGACCTATGTAGGTGATGCAAGGGTGGTCACACAACAGACAGAGACACCCCCGGGGTCAATATGGAAACTGTGCCTAAACACTGCACTGGATGTATTCTGCAGCCGGGCACCACACGAGATGTATGTTTGCAGCGTCACCAGGGAGACCGGGCCGCAATGCGTTGGCGGTAACTGCTGAGTCCCTCTATTGCAGGGATAGGTGCAGAAGGTCCAGTGGGGTCACAGAAGGCCTCAGGGCGTATCACAATATATGTGGCGCAGCTACTTCTGCGCCAGGCACCTCCCGTTGCCAGGTCCCGCCTGACACTTCAGGCCGCGGCTGCACTCAGGGAGTCAGGCCTCCACTCGCGGGCGGCAGCCACAGGGACTTCTCTCTGGTGGGGTGAGTCTGGAGGGTCCAGGAAGGGGGTCACCGAGCAAGCCAGGGCAGCCCCAAAGCTCAATATGCCGGGCGCACTAACCTCCATGCCAGGCACGTCCCGCCGTCGGGTCCTGCCGTAAACTCCAGACCGCGGCTTCACCCGGGAGTTTAGGCCACAGCTCACGGGAAGCAGCGCTTGTGTCTCCGGGCGCCGGGAGCAAGTGCTCGCAACACAGCAGGGCTGCGGGCACACTATAGGGCTAAGAAGGCTCTCCAGATGGATAGGAAGACCCCCAATTGTGTCAGTTGAGCGGGAGCTCTGTGAAGCCGCTGCCACCCAGTATGCCGGCCAGGCCACGCCCCTGTGATGTTATATTTTTGTTACATTATTTGATGAACTTGGGATAAATCTCAGTGAATTGTATGAAATACAGAGTAGTTCTTCAATATGTGTAAAATAGTGTCTGCATATAAATGGGAAAAATCTCTGCTAGCTAAATCTAATAAATAATGATTGATCTATGCACACACTACTATACCACTGGTTCCAAACTTTATTGAATCATAGCACCCTAGAATATCAGCGGTTTTTCATACATTCCTGGGCCATAAGTATCTTACTGAGAGATTCTGCAAAAAATTAAATTGTGCTTTCCCGTTATCCTTAAGTTTAGTGGTGGTGGGCAGGGTTCAGCTTGTTTGTCCACGCATTTTATGATCAGCAGCCACCAGATTTGGTCTTGCCTATAACATTGATCATAAATAATTTGATTTGGCCCTGTACCACCAACCCCTGGTACCCAGTTTGGGAACAGTATGTGTAATTTTACTTGATTTTAAATTCTGTTATATAACTCAGTTTGAAGTTACACTTAATTATCACGTTTCCATTCTTCTGGGAAGAAGATAATTATCCATCAGTAATACGTTGCAATGTTTAGTATAATATGTTACACAACTGCAATGTGTTTAAAACTTTCCTACAGATTGATATATTGTCGTTCGTTTGAAATATATGGCTCAATTACAGTGAGCTCTCGACACAGGGCTACAGTACAATGTTAGTGTCCAGATTACATGCTAATCACCTACCACCATTTGTTATGTCTTGATTGTCCTCGTTTATAAACATAACATCTAGTGCAGACTTGCCAATCTTGTAATAATATTGCACTTTTGCAAGCTCTCAAACTCCTCAATTATGCTAATACCATAGTGTTCTGAATAAGGGTTATCATGCTGGTGAATATACAATTAACACACTGGATTTAATTCAGAAATACATTTTTACATATACCTTTCTGTCTATAGGTGTTAGGATTACTAGGTTTCTCTGCGTGTGCATACCTGAAATGAGGTCAGCTGAAGCCAGGTGAAAATTAAAACAAAGTTTATTGTAGAAAAGAACCAGTAAAATATCAGCATACAGAAACTGGATCCTTGATTAACATGGAACAGAACACAATATTCCCAGATAATTGTAATGGCTTGTTATAGAAACAGGGAGGATGATTATGCTCAAATATAGGTATAGTCCAGGTTAATTACAGAGGTGAAATAAACATGAAGAAATCCGGGTTTAAACCAAGCAGTGGGAAAATAACATACCAAAACGTAGTAATCAGGCAGGGGTGGAAACAGACTGCAAATAATAATACAGGAATGCAGATGTTGATCCAGCAGGGTTAGAAGTCTTGTAGCAAGGCATATGTAACGGCAAACTGCAGGAAATGTCTCCAAGATGTAGGTATGGCAGAAGCAGGACAGGATAACTGGAGAGAGCCTAGTCACACTCCAGACGGAACCATAATGATCTGCACATGAATGCTGGTGAGCTGGAGCTAAATAGCAGCACAAGGTGTTGGCCACAGCTGCTCACAATCAGGTAATCAACCTGCAGGGACAGTGTGTGCAACTGCCATTCAGGCCTAAGGCAGCAAGTGAGACCCCTAGAGGCAGGAATGAGACAATGCAAGGCAACACAAACACACAGACATTCCTAACATTATCCCCCCCTTAAACAGGCGGATTCCAGACGCCTAAAAGTTCACCTTCTCTTCTTTTTTCCTCTCCTCTTTTTGGGTTGCCTAGACCTATTTGAAGGTGTCACAAAGACACTACTCGGCAGTACAGGTCCATCAATTATAAGTCTAGGATCCTCCAGAAGCTCGCTCTCAGAATCAGAGCCACAACCCAACGGCAGTAGTGACCCCTTATTTTCTTGGATCGTATCAAGAGCGGTTGGTAAATTTGTAGAAGCCAAACTTGCCAAGCAATCTACGTGAACACCTAAAGATACGTGCCCACATCTCAAAAACTGAGGGTGCTGCCCACACTGCAAAGGCAGGTTCTCAGACGGGCACACTTTAATAGATTCATCCAGGAGAGCAAGGACAGTTGGTGGACTGAATCTTTCGGACACTGCCTTGAGGAAAGCGGGCAAATCTCGTAAAACTGGATCTTCCGCATCTACAAGACCGCTTACCCACTTCAAGGCCCCCCCTCTGAACCTCATACATATGTTAGGAATGATATCAATAGGGGAAAAGTCATCAAAACTCAGATAGTACTTGAAAAGAGCTATACACTGAGAGATATCTCCATCAAAGTAAGGCAGTTCCTCAACGACTTGGCTTTCCAAATTAGATGTTACATCAGGGAGGATAGACAATCGTGGCCTCTCAGACAAGATGGACTCTTCTTGGACCTTAGACAGGGAAGTCTCAGATGGCCCCGGCAGGGCAGACACCTCGGGCAAATCTTGGATCTCGGGCATGGCAGGCACCTCTATCTGGGGCTGGACAGGCGGAGCCCCCTCCTGGGGCTGGACAGGCGGAGCCCCCTCCTGGGGCTGGACAGGCAGAGCCCCCTCCTGGGGCTGGACAGGCAGAGCCCCCTCCTGGGGCTGGACAGGCAGAGCCCCCTCCTGGGGCTGGACAGGCAGAGCCCCCTCCTGGGGCTGGACTGGCCTTGGCACGACCTCTGGCAAGGCGGACACCTCTCGGACCTCTGGCAAGGCGGACACCTCTCGGACCTCTGGCAAAACGGACACCTCTCGGACCTCTGGCAAAACGGACACCTCTCGGACCTCTGGCAAGGCGGAAACCTCTCGGACCTCTGGCAAGGCGGACACCTCTCGGACCTCTGGCAAGGCGGACACCTCTCGGACCTCTGGCAAAGCGGACACCTCTCGGACCTCTGGCAAGGCGGACACCTCTCGGACCTCTGGCAAGGCGGACACCTCTCGGACCTCTGGCAAGGCGGACACCTCTCGGACCTCTGGCAAGGCAGACTTGGATGACTGAGTGACCCTGAAAGACAAAATAACATTTGGACTGACCATTGACACGGCCGTCCTAATTTGCCCAATAGACGGAAAAACAGCATCCTCATGCCGTGAGGCAAGGGCAGACAGGTCCTCATGCCGTGAGGCAAGGGCAACAGAGACCACATGCCGTGAGGCAAGGGCAACAGGGACCTCATGCCGTGAGGCAAGGGCAGCAGGGACCTCATGCCGTGAGGCAAGGGCAGCAGGGACCTCATGCCGTGAGGCAAGGGCAGCAGGGACCTCATGCCGTGATGCAAGGGCAGCAGGGACCTCATGCCGTGAGGCAAGGGCAGCAGGGACCTCGTGCCGTGAGGCAAGGGCAGCAGGGACCTCGTGCCGTGAGGCAAGGGCAGCAGGGACCTCATGCCGTGAGGCAAGGGCAGCAGGGACCTCATGCCGTGAGGCAAGGACAGCAGGGACCTCATGCCCAAAGGCAAGGGCAGCAGGGACCTCATGCCCAAAGGCAAGGGCAGCAGGGACCTCATGCCCAAAGGCAAGGGCAGCAGGGACCTCATGCCCAAAGGCAAGGGCAGCAGGGACCTCATGCCCAAAGGCAAGGGCAGTAGAGTCCTCATGCCCAAAGGCAAGGACAGCAGGGACCTCATGCCCAAAGGCAAGGGCAGCAGGGACCTCATGCCCAAAGGCAAAGGCAGTAGAGTCCTCATGCCCAAAGGCAAGGGCAGTAGAGTCCTCATGCCCAAAGGCAAGGGCAGTAGAGTCCTCATGCCCAAAGGCAAGGGCAGTAGAGTCCTCATGCCCAAAGGCAAGGACAGCAGGGACCTCATGCCCAAAGGCAAGGGCAGAAGAGTCCTCATGCCCAAAGGCAAGGGCAGAAGAGTCCTCATGCCCAAAGGCAAGGGCAGTAGAGTCCTCATGCCCAAAGGCAAGGGCAGTAGAGTCCTCATGCCCAAAGGCAAGGGCAGTAGAGTCCTCATGCCCAAAGGCAAGGCCAGCAGGGCCGGACACCCCTCCTGGGGTCGCTGGGCCGGACACCCCTCCTGGGGTCGCTGGGCCGGACACCCCTCCTGGGGTCGCTGGGCCGGACACCCCTCCTGGGGTCGCTGGGCCGGACACCCCTCCTGACACCCCTCCTGGGGTCGCTTGGCTGGACACCCCTCCTGGGGTCGCTTGGCCGGACACCCCTCCTGGGGTCGCTTGGCCGGACACCCCTCCTTTTGAAATTTGAGCACCACAGTGGCATAACTGAGCAGAATTAGGCACTATGGCAGAATGAGGAAAGCTCTTTTTAGGTTTGCGAGCAGGACATAATTGAATAAAATGTCCAGACCTGCCGCAATAAAAACAAAGTTTTTTTATCCCTTCTGTGTCTTTTCTTCCTCAGAGAGGCTGGGTCGTGGAGAGCTCCAGAACTTGCCTTTGCTTGGGATTGGAAAACAGCGGCCAGAATTGAGAGCACCAGACTCATATTTTTCCCTTTTCCCCTGCGTCTCCTTAAAGAGAACTGGTAATCTTATTGAATATTCAGGCAGAGCAGACAGTATCTCTGAAGACAGGGTTTTAATATTCTCCAGTTTCTCTCTGAAATCCACTAGCAATGTAGAACCCATGAACGGCATAAACTCGAGAGGCAGGGAATTTTTTTTAAATGAAGCCATTTTATGAAATTCAGATATACCTCAAACTCCTGCACACGTTTATTTGGGCAGATCATTCTGTTAGGATTACTAGGTTTCTCTGTGTGTGCATACCTGAAATGAGGTCAGCTGAAGCCAGGTGAAACTTAAAACAAAGTTTATTGTAGAAAAGAACCAGTAAAATATCAGCATACAGAAACTGGATCCTTGATTAACATGGAACAGAACACAATATTCCCAGATAATTGTAATGGCTTGTTATAGAAACAGGGAGGATGATTATGCTCAAATATAGGTATAGTCCAGGTTAATTACAGAGGTGAAATAAACATGAAAAAATCCGGGTTTAAACCAAGCAGGGAGAAAATAACATACCAAAACGTAGTAATCAGGCAGGGGTGGAAACAGACTGCAAATAATAATACAGGAATGCAGATGTTGATCCAGCAGGGTTAGAAGTCTTGTAGCAAGGCATATGTAACGGCAAACTGCAGGAAATGTCTCCAAGATGTAGGTATGGCATAAGCAGGACAGGATAACTGGAGAGAGCCTAGTCACACTCCAGACGGAACCATAATGATCTGCACATGAATGCTGGTGAGCTGGAGCTAAATAGCAGCACAAGGTGTTGGCCACAGCTGCTCACAATCAGGGACAGAGTGTGCAACTGCCATTCAGGCCTAAGGCAGCAAGTGAGACCCCTAGAGGCAGGAATGAGACAATGCAAGGCAACACAAACACACAGACATTCCTAACAATAGGGGACATGTACTAAGCCTTGAAAAGTGATACATTTCACGGTGATAAAGTACCAACCAACCAGCTCCTGTTATTTTTTAAACCCAGCCTGTAACATGTCAGTTAGGAGCTGGTTGGCTGGTACTTTATCACCGTGAGATGTATCACTTTTCAAGGCAAAGTACATCTCCCCCCAGAGGCGTCACTCACCTCTCAAACACCCGGTGCGGACGGGCAAAAAATGGGCATAGCTTCACATTATGGGGGCATGGCTTTGCAGGGCAGGGGCGTGGCTTGGTGTCCCGACCCCTGTTTTTGAGTTGCGTCCTGGCTCCGGAGTGGGCGGTGCCGACTTCTACATGGTGACAGGAGCCGGGTTGCTGCATGTAATATTACAGTACAGCACGTGGCTCCTGTCACTGAGCAGGAGCCGGCGCTTTGGTGTCACTCCTCTGTGGGTGACACCTGGGTGCGGGCCGCACCTCCCTTGTGACGCCACTGTCTCCCCCTATATCTACAGAAACTAAATTTACCTTAAGCACATTACATATAATCAAAATTTGTCACATTCTTTTAGGAGATTGTCATTATATATGAGTGCAGTGCATACTCGAACACGCGTTTCACTAGGTTAGCTTTCTGAAGGCAGTAAGCCAGTTGTTAATAATCTGGGATCTTTAAATCCTTAGGTGGCCAATCACAGTTGTTTATTGGCTCTCCACTGGCTACATCTCATATTTATTATTCGTCTTTGGACATCATAAGGCTCAGCATGTTCCCACAATCTACACTGGTGATAGTACAGTACACTTACATTTTAATACATACAGTATGTCCCAGCAATTAGATCTACTGTACTGTAGTTATACTAATTCCATTAGGCTAACATCAGAGCAATGTATTACTCATTTCAGAAATACATTTATATGCTGATATATAAGTTACTCTGCAATAAATCGTTTTAGTTTCTCGCTCAGTACAATCATTAATTATGAAAACATCACTTATACCTTCATATCAATTATGATAATCCAATCATATCTGTTAACTTTATATCTACTTATAAATCATTTATATTCTACTTTTGATTACTCTATCTATACTAGAAGAAAGTAAGGACGGTTGCCACTTAATATTTGTACAATTACAAAATCCATGGACAAAACATGTTCAACTTGTCCTGTCAAGACTGGGTTATGGTTATCACAAAACAATTATAACATATTTATCTCAGCAATTAAGTCCACATTTACCAAATCCATGTTGCTGACATCAGAGCCATTTATTGCAGCACTAAGGAATATATTTATATAGCGATATTATATTTCTAATGCTCTGTAATAAACTGCTTTGATATCATGCTAAAAATACAATTTAATTCTCAAATGCAATAAACGTCTATACCAGTAGTTCCCATTTGTTTTCTGAATTACGGTGTCTTGGAGTATCAGAATTGTTTTCATGGCTTCCCTAGGCCAAAACTTTCTTATTGTGTTTATATGTCATCCTTAGGTTTAGTTATGTGGTGACGGACAGGCTTAGCTTCTGTTTGTCACATATTTTATGATTGGAAGCCACAAACAATAGTTTTGCCTATTACATTGACCACAAATAATTGTAATTGGTTTTGAACCCAGGGCACCCCTGCTGAGGTAGTAGTGTGAGTAACTTAGGAGGTCTGATGATTTGTTCTCTCATGGAACAGAAAGTGCAGGAGTTTGAGGTGCTGGAAGCAGGAGCGTCTCTAGAGAGGAGGGGACCCCTGTGCAGACTTCATGTTTGGGCCCCCTCCTCTCTCGTAGCCGTCACCACTGCTGCTAGTGCTCTGAGTGCCAGAGTCTACAGCGCATGCGCAGGACTCAGAAAAATGGCCACCGCTCCATTTTTTCAAACTCCTACGTATGCGCTGTAGACTCTGGCACTGTGCCAGAGTCTCTAGTGCTCAGTTCGCTAGCAGCGGCAGTGATGGCTACAGGAGAGGAGGGGGCGCACACACAGTCACCGATGGACTCTGGAAAGGTAAGTATAGGAGAAATGGGAGCAGTGTGTGCGGTGTGGGCCCCCCTGGACTCAAGGGCCCGTGTGCACCGCACACACTGCACCCATTATAGATATGCCACTGGCTGGAAGTGTCCTATGCAGTCCTAGCAATGCTGAGAGAAAGCCCAGGTCAAAATTGATACCAGGATACAGGACTGGGACTCTAAACGTGAATACATGAAACCAGTGAAAGAATTCATGCAACCTGCTAGAGAACTCAGAGCTGTATATTACTGAACATGGAGTCAGAACATAGGGGGTCATTCCGCACGCTGCAGTTTATCGGTGCAGTTTATTGGTGCGATCGGGTCAGAACTGCGCATGCGCCGGTGCCGCAGCGCGTCGGCGCATGCCAGATGGGCCTAAGGCTGTTGGGCCGCTACGATCGCCTCTGCCTGCCAAACAGATCGCTGGGCGGGGGTGGAACGGCGGCATTTCGTGGGTGCAGTCTGGCCAATGCAGACCCCCCCGGGCCAATGCAACCCCCCCCGGACCGAACGGGGGGTGGGCCGCAGCGGCTGCGTGACGTCACACGCAGCCGCTGCGGGCCGGGGAGCGATGGGTAGCTCCCAGCCAGCCTGCTAATGCTGCACTGGTCGGGGGCTACTCTTGAAGTGCAAAGGCATCACCGCTGTGCGATGCCTTTGCACTTCTGCGTGGGGGGCTGGCACTGACATGTGGGGTTGGATAGCCCTGTGCTGGGCGTCTCCCCCGCATGTCAGTGTGAATGATCATAGCTGTGCTAAATTTAGCACAGCTATGATCATCTCGGAATGACCCCCATAGAACTCAAGCAGGCTTATGTATCCAGGTCTGATAACTGCTGCAGTCAAAAGTCTGATATTGCTTTGGTTCAGACCTGGGCCTATATTTACTAATAATCTGAGTTTGACCGATTCGTGTTTTTTTTTCTAAGTCCCAACACGGGAATTCACTAAGCACAAATCTCGGCAGTGTTTGGGCTATTCGTAATGGTTTTAACGGCAAAGTTCAAAAATACGAATGAATAGACCATTGGTCAAACGCGGCTGTTATTTCATACAATACGGATATTCACTATTCATTCGTATTTGGGTGTTAGTCTCTGAGTGCTCAATTGCGGTCGTATTTTTTTGCGATTCGTTAAAAAAAGCGGCAAAAACATAGACCTGCTTTTTTCAGGCGTGTTTACATGTGTTGCAACTAACAAATCACTCACACCTGAATTAGGATGCCTATAAAAGGATCTTAGGCCCATTTCAATCCACCTACACTCAGAAATGGCAGCAGGACTGTGGGCCAGTGATATTTTGTGTGCTGTGGGATTCCTCAGACTCAGACATCAGCCTGTAAGTAACCAGGGCCAAGAAACTGAACATGGTCAGCAGGTTGTACAGGTTCCGCGGAGGCTGCGCAGGCCTCGTTTTTTTAGGGGGCGTTTAAACTTGAACGCATTGTCCGATGATACGGTCATACAGATGTTCCGTCTAAATCGTAACAACATTTTCCGTCTGTATGACCTTGTCAAACTGGGCCTAGACCCTGAGACAGCACGCTCTTGCTCTGTCTCAGGCCTGCACAAACTCCTGGCTGTTTGGCACTTTATGGCTACTGGCAGCTTTCAGGCTGTGTCTGGGGATGTCATAGGAATCGCACAGCCCTCATTTTCTAGAATATTAACACAGGTGATGTATACCTAACTACCTCCTCTGTTTTTGGTTGGTTTTAATTACTCAGTGGCCAGTTCTGTCCTAAAATGTCATGTTTATTTTTCTTTCAAATATTCACACAGGTGTTGGCTGTTTTGCAGCCCCACATCGATGCCTCAATCTGCTTCCCTACCCAGGAGTCTCAGTGGCATGCCGTCAGGGTAGATTTCTATGAGCTGGCTGGCATGCCCAATGTGCTGGGAGCCATAGATTGCACACACATTCAGCTGAGACCACCTAGGGGCAGGCAGCACATCTATACTAATCGTCATCTAGAGCACTCCACAAATGTGCAGGTGGTTTGTGATGCAAATCTCAAAATAATGAGTGTTGTTGCTGATTACCCTGGGGGCTGCCATGACTCCTTCATCCTCTCCTCATTCAGTCATCCCTCTTTGATAAGTTTGAGGACGGACAAATGCCAGATGGATGGCTGCTGGGTATGTCATTTTATATGTGTAGGCCTGTGTCTACTTTGTCCAAATACAGGGGCAGATGTATTAACCTGGAGAAGGCATAAGGAAGTGATAAACCAGTGATATGTGCAAGGTTATAAAGGCCCCAGCCAATCAGCTCCAATATGTAAATTATCATTTAGGAACAGATTGTCCGCTGCCTTTATTACCCTGCACATATCACTGGTTTATCACTTCCTTATGCCTTCTCCAGGTTTATACATCTGCCCCACAGTGTGTTACTTATGTGTTGCTGTATCTTAACATGAATCACGTTACTATATCTGTCTTTTAGGTGATGGAGGATATGGCTGTTTCTCTTGGCTTCTAACTCCATTGTCCCGACCTGATACCCCTGCTGAACACAATTACAATCATGCACATAAGTCCACGTGGAATGTGATAGAAAGATGTTTTGGTGTGCTGAAATCTAGGTTTCGGTGTCTGGATAAGTCTGGTGGCCTTTTGTTGTATAGTCCCTTGAAGGTGACTCAAATTGTGTTCTGCTGCTGCTTTCTTCATAACATGTGTTTGCAACAACATCTGCCACATGTTGAGGAGGAGGAGGATGAAGAAAGCAGCCAGCAAGTAGAGGAATTAGAGACATCTGGTGATACTTGGAGTACAGATATAGGGAGGCAGGTTAGGCAAGACCTCATAAATCGTTATTTTTAAGGTAAGTTTTGTTTGCTTCTTTCATTTGTTGTGTAAGTCTAAATATATGTTGCCCCATTTTTCATTTAAAAACCATTACTCAGAATGTGTCTGTCTCCTTGAGACATACAAACATACCCTCGCTTTATGCAAAACAAATGTAGCATGTGTCTTGTGTTTATTTTAAAACTCAAAACCACAGATTATGAGTGGCATGCATGAAGTCTGGATAAGTGTTATTAAACTTGCACAGATAATTTATTACAAGCACACATAATCCACATAGTAATTTATTTAGTATTTTACTTTATGATTGTGTGTAATGTCCTAATGCACAGGTTCTCAAACTCGGCCCTCAGGACCCCACACAGTGCATGTTTTGCAGGTAACCCAGTAGAAGCACAGGTGTATGAATTACTCACAGACACATTTTAAAAGGGTCACAGGTGGAGCTAATTATGTCACTTGTGATTCTGTGAGGAGACCTGCAAAACATGCACTGTGTGGGGTCCTGAGGACCGAGTTTGAGAACCTGTGTCCTAATTAAACACTCCTCCACATATAATATGTTAGCCTTGAGGAATACATGTGTACCTATGTGTGATGCTCCATCGTATTTAAGGGACACAAACTTAGTATCATCCAAAATAATTTATTTTGTAATGTTTGCTGCAGCAAACTTGCTGATTTTTAAGTCAATACATAGTTTGCCACATATATCCATTATTATACACATTATTTGTGCTTATTAAAAAAAATACAATTTCTTTGTTTCTGCATCATGTGTAAGAAACTGATTACTCATTTTTAACACACACAAACATGGGCCAACAATAATGACATTCATTTTGGCACTGAATTATCTAAATTTGATCACAACATATTAGGACCTTTTTAGCCAATTCAATTGTGTTATTCTTGTAATGTATAGAGAAGAAAGGTAAAAGAGTTAACAATCACATTGTAATTTGTATTGGTCATGTATGAATCTGCATGGCTGCCAATTAGTCTGCCTGCAGGATATGAGAATGATTGGAATCTAGAAAGAGTAATGATTAGAAAAAAATCAAGTGGTCTTGTTACTGCATGCTAAAGACATTCTGCATGGCTGCCAATTGGTCTGCCTGCAGGATATAAGAATGATTGGAATCTAGAAAGAGTAATGATTAGAAAAAAATCAAGTGGTCTTGTTACTGCATGCTAAAGACATTCTGCATGGCTGCCAATTAGTCTGCCTGCAGGATATAAGAATGATTGGAATCTAGAAAGAGTAAAGATTAGAAAAAAATCAAGTGGTCTTGTTACTGCATGCTAACATCAATGTGCAGATCAAATAACTTTGTCCTCCTCCTAAAAAAATTCAAAGATGTGAAAGAATAAATGTGTTGGCCAAAATCCTGTTGTTGTTTGTAACACTTATAATTAATGATGTTCAAAAAATTGACAAGGTGGTAAGTGTAATAGATATTGTGACATATTGTATCTATTTTTTATTTTTTTGGGGTTGGCTGCTTGGACTGGCCTTTGCCTTTACCACTGTCGTGTTGGCGTGCTCTGGTGGAGCGCCTTGGTGGTGAGGACACTGGCGATAGAATAGGAGTAGTCGTACCAGAACTGCTGCTTGGTTGCTGATGGTGCTGGGATCTGAGTGTTTCATTGAGGTTAGTGAGGGTGGCATTAAGTTCACGTATTGCAGCATTTTGATTTTCTAAAATTCTGGTGATAGATTCATTGATCATTTGATTGTTTTCTAAGATGTTGATGTAGCTTTGCTGTTATCTGTGCTGTTCTTCCATTATGCGTTGTAAGTTGCCCATGACATGTGTAATGTCTGCACGCATGATTTCCATGGTATTGGCAATTCTGGTGCTTGGTTCATTTTGGCTACTGATATTTCTGCTGATTCTTCTGAGGTGAGCTGGTAGGTTTGCAAAAATGTGGGTCTGCCTATGCAGGCAATCTTGATTAGTGGCCTGCTGTGTATCCCAACTGTCCCAAAACACTTGATCAGTGCCTTGTGCTACTGGTGTTGTTGGGCTGTGTTGTGGTGGTGGAGTGCTTTGCTGTGGTGGTGTACTCACAGGTGCTGGGTAGTTGATTCCTTGGATTAATGGCTGCATTTGTAACATGATTGTCTCATCCATGTCCCTGTGTTGCTGCTGTTGCGTCTGGATGCTGGTACCAGTACTAGAATCTGGAATTAGAACCATTTTTGTGTAAGTTTGACATATGTTTGAAAAATGTAAGCAAACCAATAAACATGGAACACATGTATTTAAATGGTGCATTCAGATATCCAGCATAGCAACATCATCACTCAGAACTACAAAACAGACATATTCCTGTTTGTGGCAAATATGTCTGGTTACTTCATTATTAAAACAAGCACATGAGTTGTATGGTAGATCAGACATACTCCACCATAAAAACACACTTAAAATCTTAATTTTTGGCCTTATAGTGTTTAAATCTTAAACTTAGTAATGTTGGTGCCAATGTTACGACAAACACATAAGTTAAATTGCGGAAAATAATATTACTATTTTGCAAGCTTACACATGTGTTTATTTTGCAGCATCTTCAACACAATCTGCTGCTGTATGGCTGAAGTGGACATACATATCTTTACTGGATGTGGACAAGGCCATTTTGCTCAGAATCCATTTGATGTTTTTTTGTTTTCGGTAAGTATAGCAGATTTTGTGGAATAAAGAGTTAATTAGTCTCATTAAATGGATTATTATGAGATGATTAATTTATTTCATCATTACAGTTTCTTACTCACAATCAAGATGAGGGGAGTGTGGTTGGCATCTTGGAGGTATAACCAAAATTTGGAGTGGTGGGACCGAAGAAACTGTAGACAATCTTCGTGGCGGAGTAGACTGCTGTGGTTGTGATTGGACATCAGACCTTGCTTTCTTTGTTGCCACATGTATTTTTGTTTGGTGTGCTACAGGAGTCCTCCTTCTGCTGGTCAAAACTTCTTGGGATGGACCTGGGATTTAAAGTGTACTTTTGTTATGGCCATTCTTTTACAAACATAACCTATACTACAATGGACACTTTACCTGCTTCCGCAGCGTCATCATCATCAGATGTAATGGGAGTGACTGTAGGCCGACCAGTACTGCTTTTTTTCAACACTGTAAATAATGAAACAAATAAAAGAACTCATTTCTTCATGCTATTGTTGATACATCCACCCATTATGTTTACAAACATTAAATCTTTCTCAATTGGATGGTTATTTATGTGTGCATAATTTCTGTACAAAACCATAAATGTTTTAAATAAACACACACATTGGCCAATAGCCATATGCACTATGGAAAGTGCAACACAGGAAATAATGTACAGGACACAGACATAGGACACAGGGGCAGATTTAATAATCCTGGTGAAATGATAAAGGGGTTGTTAATAAAGCACCAGCCAATCAGCTCCTAAGTGACATTTTGCAAACCCAGCCTGTAACATGGAAGTTATGAGCTGATTGTTTGGTAATTATCAACTTCAACTTTATCACTTCACCAGGCTTAATAAATCTGCCCCACAATTACTAATACATACACTAACTACCCAAAACACAGACATCTTCATTGAAAAATGTTATGTCATTAATGAAAGATGCAATATAGAAAATGCTCTGTGATGTGGCACTACAAACACACATTAGCACAATATGAGCCAAAAACCAAAACACATTTAAAAAAAAACATCATAATAGTACGGTAACTAAGTCTGCAGTGTTGTGTCAGGGTACAAATACAGACTCTAAATATACCAAAAAATAGTGGTTTTGTCTTAAACAAGATTACATACAGTACTAATGAAATGACACATGTAACTGGCTTCAAAGCAACTTTACACTACTCCAGCCTCTAACATGTCAACCACTGATTTTCAAACATTGCACATGGATAACTGAAATCAAAAACATAGGCCAACTTGCAAACTGGCAAATGTGCCAAAGGAAAACATTATTGCTGTACAATTCAATGACACACCAAGTCCAAACTACACATGGAAAATGTACTGTAAAAAAACCACATGATATACTATAAAGTACTATGTTATATTGGCTTTGGTAAAAAAACAAACCAAAAACAATGTATTTGCTGACGCACACATGAAGATGGGAGTAATATGCAACGTCACATGACACACATTAACAAAAAACATAAAGACAGAAGTAATGTAATGGAATGATAAAACAAATACACATGCTCACCATCCTTCCTGGGCAGATCGGAAATCACGGACATGGGTTGCAGACACTACTTCAGGAGGTATTAAACGCCGCATGGGCTCCTCGGGATCCGGTCTGAAGATCGACAGTGTCTAGGTCGACAATGTTTAGGTCGACCACTATAGGTCGACAGTCACTAGGTCGACATAGATGGAAGGTCAACAGGGTTTCTAGGTCAACATGTGCTATATCGACAGGTCTAAAGGTCAACATGAGTTTTTCACATTTTTTTTCTTTTTTGGAATATTTTCATACTTAACGATCCACGTGGACTACGATTGGAACGGTAAAGTGTGCCAAGCAAAGCGGTAGCGGAGCGAAGGCACCATGCCCAAAGCATGGCGAGCGAAGCGAGCCATGCGAGGGGAGCGGTGCACTAATTTGGGATCCCGGTCACTCTACGAAGAAAACGACACACAAAAAAAAATCCTCATGTCGACCTTTAGACCTGTCGACCTAGAAACCCTGTCGACCTTCCATCCATGTCGACCTAGTGACTGTCGACCTATAGTGGTCGACCTAAACATTGTCGACCTAGACACTGTCGATTTGATGAACCACACCCGGGCTCCTCATAGTCCAGAAATCTGGCAATATAGGGCTGTCCACCACCGGTTTTGCGAGCCGACTTCGCCTCCTTGGACATTTTGGACTTGACACGTCGCTTTATGTCAAAGTACCGTTTGCGGCACGTGTCCTCCGTCCGCTTGACCACCCCCTCACTATTTACAGCAGCAACAACTTTCGCCCACAACACCGTCTTCTTCCGTGTTGGCACCTTGGCGGACTCAGGCCCAAATAGCTGCCGCTGATACTTCATCAGCTCCCGCACCAATGCCACATTTTCTGCATAACTAAACTTTACATTCCGCCCAGTCTTAGTAGTGGTGCATGGCTGTGGAGCTGTCTGACTGTCACTATCACTGTCACTTGAGGCTGCTGCAGCAACCTCACCCACCTCCTCCACCTCACTAACCTCACTCTCACTCACCTCCTCCACCTGACCAACCTCCTCCCCCTCACTCACACCCACCACCTCACTCACCTCTGAGTCAGACATAATTGTGTGGTTAAACAATTAACACAGAAAAAAGAAAAACAAACAACACACTCCTCCACTACCACTGCACAACACACACACACACACACACACACACACACACACACACACACACACACACACACACACACGACAAGGGACTCTAAATCAAAAAAACTTGGACAAAAAATGAGACAAAACCAAAAAAAACAAGACTACAAGAATGACAAGACTACTTTCAAACACAATACTACACTCAGAAATCGCCCAAAAAACTCCTCACCAAACCAACTACTCACCAACCTCCACAGCACAACCTCCCTCCTCACCACTAACTAAACCCACGAGGTGCGGACGGTTTGGGGCGTATTTATATGGTTGCACACAGACACTCCTACATCTGAAACACAACCAATCAAGAACGGGGATGAAAAACGAAACTAAAAGTGAAAATGCGGCCGTGGTTGAAAAATAACCCTGCCGCGTTTAACATTGAAAATAAACCTGTAAAAACAACAAAAACACGTACGCAAATGACAATGACGGCCTTAATGTGCCACAAAAAAAATGACTGGCATCGACATCGGAAAACACGAAAACCATAAACTCGACTGCTTAGTAACTTGGCGTATAATGGGGGTCATTCCGAGTTGTTCGCTCGGTAAATTTCATCGCATCGCAGCGATTTTCCGCTTAGTGCGCATGCGCAATGTTCGCACTGCGACTGCGCCAAGTAAATTTGCAATGAAGTTAGGTATTTTACTCACGGCTTTTTCTTCGTTCAGGCGATCGTAATGTGATTGACAGGAAGTGGGTGTTTCTGGGCGGAAACAGGCCGTTTTATGGGCATGTGGGAAAAAACGCTACAGTTTCTGGGAAAAACGCGGGAGTGGCTGGAGAAACGGAGGAGTGTCTGGGCGAACGCTGGGTGTGTGTTCGTGACGTCAAACCAGGAACGACAAGCTCTGAACTGATCGCAGATGCCGAGTAAGTCTGGAGCTACTCAGAAACTGCACAGAGATGTCTTTTCGCAATATTGCGAATCTTTCGTTTGCAATTTTACTATGCTAAGATTCACTCCCAGTAGGCGTAGGCTTAGCGTGTGCAAAGCTGCTAAAAACGGCTTGCGAGCGAACAACTCGGAATGACCCCCATAGTTTCAAAAAGTTGCATGAAAATGCACCCGATACAAAACGAGTTTAAACACTACACAAACCGACTCTAACACGAATATTAGTAAATATAGGCCCTGGAATTAGAGATGTGCGTGAACCCCTGTGTTTTTGGTTCTAATTCATCATCATGTTTTGGTTTTGGCAAAACCACCCTAAACTGTTTTTGATTTGGCTAAAAATTGATTTAAAAATAAATAAATCTATAAAAACAGCTAAAACATGTAATATTCCATAGAAATGTTATTAATCCCTTCTTAGACGTTCCCATCTGTTAAAGCGGAGAGAGATAAAGTACCAGACAATCAGCTCTTAACTGTCATGTAACAGGCTGTGTTTGAAAAATGACAGGAACTGCTTGGTTGGTACTTTAAAACAAGAGGATAATATCTGATTTTTGGTGTTAAAATGTTTAAGCAAGATGAGTGGTAGTGAAGATAAAATAATAATAATACATACTTTAAAAACTTGAAAAATGTACTCATTAAAAAAAAAAAGTTGCTTCAGGGCCCCTCTGGGATTAGGTGCCCTGAAGCTTAAGCTTCAGCTTTATTAGTTTCATAGTAGATCATATCTGCCATATCTGCCAGTGTGCACCCAGCTTTATTTTATCTCTCTCTAAGGCTTAGTAAATAAACTTCAGACTCAGAGTCACATATCTATATACATATAAGACAGTCTGTCTCAGCTAACACTGTGAAATTTGTGTTAACATGAAAAAAGTATTAAAGGTTAAGAAGACCCATATCGGTAGATAGCAGTCCAATTAAGTAAAGAAAAAGTTGGCCGTACTAAGTATAACAGATATTTCAGCTAATTTGCCCATAGAGAAATACACTGGTGACTAAACTTAGAAATAGGGAAAAAAATTGTGCTTGGTGCCCAGGCACAGTGGCACCAAAATCACAAAAAGAGGAAGAAAAGCAATCAAGAAAACTGGTGAAGGTCATATTCATAGTAACTAAACCAAATCTTCTCTTTTGCTCTCTTGACACCATCACTCATAAATCTTAGATTCAAAGTCAATCATCCAAGCCTGTTTCTGAGGGGTCCTACTTGAAATAGAGGGTGACTCTTTCCTTTTAATGATCCTTATTTTTCCTCAAAAAGATATAATGTGTAGTGGGTTCCAGGTTTGGAAACAGGCACAATAAATCCTACTTACATACTTGTTAGACCTCTCAGCATGTAGTGTGATCATCACAGCTAGAACACCTTATGGGTTCATAAACACCAAATGAATCACCTCTTCAATTTCTTGGCTTTCTGTACCTTAACCTAAGTGGGAATCACAGTGTTGCCTCAAAATATAGAGAGGCTTCCAAAGTGTATTAACCTTTTATTTTCATAAAATAGTATTCTGAAAGCAAAAGTAAACATCAAACACACAAACATATTATACCTGACACTCTGGTCCTAGGTCACGCAACTCACACTTAAGGGGGGTACACACGTAGCGATGTATGCTTAATTTCTAAGCAATTTGACTAGATAGCTTAGAAAAGAAGAACACATTGCTTTGTGTGTATGCATCATATCGATAGTGACTCCAGATTGGCCTGCATGCTGGCACAATTTAGCTAGATCGCTCACTTCACCGCTGGGTGAAATCGCGCTGTGTGCTGAGCGGGAGGAGAGATGTGTGCTGAGCAGTCAGCACACATCTCCCCGTGTGTACCCCCCTTAAGGATAAAATAAATAGTGGTTTACATGGTACCTAATACTGCTCCTCATTCTTCCTGTTTACCTACCATCTATTGAATGATAATTATATTGGGAATTTGAAGCAGTTTACATGTAACAATATGTTTTTAAAGTTGAGGGTGGTTGGAGTTCATGAAGAATTCTATAAAATACAAATAAACTTGTAGCAGTTGATGTCTGCAAAGGGGAGTAGCAATGTAATCTATGTACTTTAGGTTTATCACAGCTACAGTGGAAATTCAGGATACTTCTCAGCAGTGCTTTTCATCAATTATTATTTAATAAACAAAAAATCAGGGGCGGAACTCCCGGAGGCAACAGACTCAGTTGCCGGGTATCCAGACCTGTAAGGGTCACCTTCTACTCCATTGTACGCGACATCATAGGCACACGGGTTGTGCCTGATATGCACAGGCATGCCGTAAAGTATACAGAGTCGTGGCAGCCAGTAGTGCAAGTATGCGGGTCCCGCCCAGGGCACACTTTGCATGCTGCAACCTGCCTAGTGCCTTGCCACTGCCTCCTACTTTGCCAGGGCTGCCAGGAGGCAGGAGCGCGGCGCCAGCTTTGCTGTACATCATAGCCATGCATATACCCTGCCCTATCTGATCCTGCCAAGTAGAAGCGGCATCTTCCCTCACTGTCTGACAGCACACTCACTGTCTTATAGGGGGGGGCGGGGGGGGGGGCGGCGACGACCAGTGAAGTGGGGGAGGGGGGGTGCTTACAGACAAGGGAGATGCAGACTGAAAGACAGAGTGAAGGTGGAAGCTGAAAGGCACAGGGTGAAGGGGGGGCTGACTGAGAGACGCAGACTGAAGGGTGGAGCTGGCTGAGATCCACAGACTGAAGGGGGAGGCTTGGAGGCACAGACTGAAGGGGGAGGCTGGGAGGCACAGACTGAAGGGGTAGGCTGAGAGGCACAGACTGAAGGGGATGCAGGCTGAGAGGCACAGAATGAAGGTGGAGGCTGAGAGGCAAAGACTGAAGGGTGAGGCTGAGAGGCATACAGTGAAGGGGGGCAGGCTGAGAGACACAAAGTGAAGGGAGGTAGGTTGAGAGACACAGAGTGAAGGGTTGTAGGCTGAGAGACACAGAGTGAAGGGTTGTAGGCTTAGAAGCACACCGTGAAGGGAACCAGGCTGAGAGACACAAAGTGAAGGCTGCGAGGCACAGAGTGAAGGGGGAGGCTGAGAGGCAGAGTGAAGAGGGGACAGGCTGAGAGACACAGAGTGAAGGGTGAGAGGGACAGAGTGAAGGGGGGTGGTGAGAGATGCAGACGGGAGATGATGGCATGGCAGAGAAACGACTCAGGGTGGAGACGATGGAGTGATTGAGAGACGTTGGGAGAGATGATGGTGTGGCTGAGAGACGTTGGGTGAGATGATAGTGTGACTGAGAGACGCGGAGGGGATTGTTGTGTGTCTGAGAGAGGCAGAGGGCAGGAGGTGATACGAATCTGGTTGAACCTCTGTTGTATGATAATAGTAATATTCCTACACAAACAAGCATATTCTGGATCATGTAATATCCTACATGAATAGTGAATACCGACTGAAGATGGCATCTGCCCAGGAAAGATACATTTGTTCAGAGGTTCCCCTTTGTGAGAAACCACCATATACTGTAGGTAAGATGCATATGGAATGGAAAGGAATGCCAATAGGCAGTGCTAGACACGCCCAGTAGGTGGTGCTAGACATGCCCCTCTTACAGTGCACCTCCTAATAATAGGATTTTGGTTACCTACCGGTAAATCCTTTTCTTGTAGTCCGTAGAGGATGCTAGGGTCCACATTAGTACCATGGGGTATAGACGGGTCCACCAGGAGCCATTGTCACTTTAAGAGTTTGAGAGTGTGGGCTGGCTCCTCCCTCTCTGCCCCTCTTACCAGACTCAGTCTAGAAACTGTGCCCGAGAAGACGGACATCTTCGAGAGAAGGATTAAACACAGATAGTGGCGATATTTGTGCACCGGACATTTTTCGGGTTTTGTGTTTTGGTTTTGGATTTGGTTCCGCGGCCGTGTTTTGGATTCGGACGCGTTTTGGCAAAACCTCCCTGAAATTTTTTTTAGTCGGATTCGGGTGTTTTTTTTACAAAACCCCCTCAAAAACAGCTTAAATAATAGAATTTGGGGGTCATTTTGATCCCATAGTATTATTAACCTCAATAACCATAATTTCCACTCATTTTCAGTCTATTCTGAACACCTCACACCTCACAATATTATTTTTAATCCTAAAATTTGCACCGAGGTCGCTGGATGACTAAGCTAAGCGACCCAAGTGGCCGACACAAACACCTGGCCCATCTAGGAGTGGCACTGCAGTGTCAGGCAGAATGGCACTTCAAAAAAATAGTCCCCAAACAGCACATGATGCAAAGAAAAAAAGAGGTGCATCAAGGTCGCTGGATGGCTAAGCTAAGCGACACAAGTGGCCGACACAAACACCTGGCCCATCTAGGAGTGGCACTGCAGTGTCAGGCAGGATGGCACTTCAAAGAAAATAGTCCCCAAACAGCACATGATGCAAAGAAAAATGAAAGAAAAAAGAGGTGCAAGATGGAATTGTCCTTGGGCCCTCCCACCCACCCTTATGTTGTATAAACAGGACATGCACACTTTAACAAACCCATAATTTCAGCGACAGGGTCTGCCACACAACTGTGACTGAAATGACTGGTTGGTTTGGGCCCCCACCAAAAAAGAAGCAATCAATCTCTCCTTGCACAAACTGGCTCTACAGAGGCAAGATGTCCACCTCCTCCTCATCGTCCAATTCCTCACCCCTTTCACTGTGTACATCCCCCTCCTCACAGATTATTAATTCGTCCCCACTGGAATCCACCATCTCAGGTCCCTGTGTACTTTCTGGAGGCAATTGCTGGTGAATGTCTCCACGGAGGAATTGATTCATTTTGATGAACATCATCTTCTCCACATTTTCTGGAAGTAACCTCGTACGCCGATTGCTGACAAGGTGAGCGGCTGCACTAAACACTCTTTCGGAGTACACACTGGAGGGTGGGCAACTTAGGTAAAATAAAGCCAGTTTGTGCAAGGGCCTCCAAATTGCCTCTTTTTCCTGCCAGTATACGTACTGACGTGCCTACTTGGATGCGGTCACTCATATAATCCTGCACCATTCTTTCAATGGTGAGAGAATCGGGATCCGTTCTGAAGATCGACAGTATCTAGGTCGACAACGTTTAGGACGACCACTATAGGTCGACAGTCACTAGGTCGACATGGATGGAAGGTCGACAGGGTTTCTAGGTCGACATGTGCTAGGTCGACAGGTCTAAAGGTCGACATGACTTTTTCACATTTTTTTCTTTTTTTGAATTTTTTCATACTTAACGATCCATGTGGACTACGATTGGAACGGTAATCTGTGCCGAGCGAAGTGAAGGCACCATGCCCGAAGCATGGCGAGCGAAGCGAGCCATGCGAGGGGCCGCGGTGCACTAATTTGGGATCCCGGTCACGCTACGAAGAAAACGACACCAAAAAAAATCCTCATGTCGACCTTTAGACCTGTCGACCTAGCACATGTCGACCTAGAAACCCTGTCGACCTTCCATCCATGTCGACCTAGTGACTGTCGACCTATAGTGGTCGACCTAAACATTGTCGACCTAGATACTGTCGATTTGATGAACCACACCCGAGAGAATCATATGCAGTGACAGTAGGCTGTCACGATCCGGGTATCTGGACGCCATTTCTTACCCATCAGATGCCTCCTAAGGCTGGCTCAGCGCTCCAGGACCGGATCCCATCTGTTATCCTGATGTGTACATTCCTGTATCCTCTCCTGTCACTCTGGGACGCTGTCACAGTAAACGCCATATTACACCTGGCATGGCGTCTCCCGCGGCCTCCGCCGCCGTCCCTGAACTTCTGCATGCAGAGTGTCTGAGTGGCGATTACGTCAGCCGCGGCCTCCGCTGTGTCCGCGTGGTTGGATGTGCATCTGTCAGCCTGGCGCCTCCTGTCTCCGGTGGCCGGCGCCGCCATTACTGTTTTCATTACCACATGGATTACAAACCAAACTTCCCTCCAAGTGTCTGCATGGGCGCAGCCATCTTGGATTCTGTCAGCTGATCATTTCCACCAATCTGTTCTCAGTATTGATAATCTGCATAATTGCTTAGCCAATCCCTTCCTTGCTGCAGGTATAAATACACTGTGCCTGAGCAAGGAAGGCGTCAGTGCTTTGGTTGTCAAACCTAGTTCCTGTTTGTCTCTCTCCTGTGATTGTCTTCCAGGTTCCAGCTCCTGTCTCAAGACTTCCACCATAGAGACCCGCACCAGCATTCCACCTGCGGTGTAGCCTGACTCTCCAATCCATTGTGGATTCATCTGTTTCCAGCTACAACATTACCTGCTTCCAGCTCAGCTTCCAGCAGAGTACAGCTTCCCTTAAAGGGCCGGTGTCCTTTCTACACTTTACCACTCTCCACCGGTATTATTATTTCTCCGCTCTCAAGTTCTACATTTCAGTTCATATTTCATCGCTCCCAAGTTAATTTATTATTTAACTGGTTCCAGCCAGTATCCACTCCGTGCTAACAACAGTCTGGTTCCAGCCAGTATCCACAGCAGCTGTTTTATCTTCAGCAACCCAGCTTTTCCTGGAACACCAGCTGGCACAATCCTGGGTTATCTCCATTGCTACAGTCGGGCCTGGTAAGGACTTTCCATCTAGAAGATCATAAGAACTATCTCACACTACCAGTGCCCTGTGGCTCCTGCCATCCTGTAGTACCCAGGAACTGTATTTATTCTTTGCTGACTTTTACGTTTTCTTTTACTGCTGCTGTGTTGCGGAGTTGTCATAATAAACATCATTGACTTTTATCCAAGTTGTCGTGGTCACGCCTTCGGGCAGTTATTATTCATGTTACTTACATGTCCAGGGGTCTGATACAACCTCCCAGGTTCCGGTACATCTCAGCCCCTACAACTGAGGCTGCCTCCCGTCAGCTCAGGCCCTCAGTTGTGACAGTAAGCACTGACCTAATGAATCCAGCCGGAGACCAGGATCAAGCGGTCAGGCCGATGCAAGAACTGGCAGCCCGACTAGAACATCAGGAGGCTGCACAGGGCCACATCATCCGCTGTCTCCAGGATCTCTCTACTCGGCTGGATGGGATTCAGACAACTCTCCGTGGATCAGGCGCGTCTGGTGCGTCAACCACAGTGACTCCAGCTATAACCCCACCCACCTTACCCATTTCTGCTCCACGTCTTCATCTTCCAACGCCAGCAAAATTTGACGGATCTCCAAGATTCTGCAGGGGATTTCTCAACCAGTGTGAGATTCAGTTTGAGCTACAACCTGGCAATTTTCCCAGTGACCGTACAAAAATTGCCTACATTATTTCTCTTCTCAGTGGCTCAGCCCTTGATTGGGCATCACCGTTATGGGAGAGGTCCGACACCCTGCTATCTTCCTACACTGCCTTCGTGTCAACATTCAGGCGCATCTTCGACGAGCCAGGCCGGGTAACCTCAGCTTCATCCGAGATTCTCCGTTTACGCCAGGGGTCACGTACTGTAGGACAATATCTGATACAGTTCCAGATCCTGGCATCCGAACTGGCATGGAACGACGAGGCCCTGTATGCTGCATTCTGGCATGGCTTATCTGAGCGTATTAAAGATGAGTTAGCTACCAGAGACTTACCTTCTAAGTTAGATGAGCTAATCTCACTCTGCACGAAAGTTGATTTACGTTTCAGAGAGAGAGCAACTGAGCGTGGAAGATCATCTGCTCCAAAATCTTCTGCTCCTCCTCCTCGTCAACTGTCACCATCTAAAGATGAGCCCATGCAACTTGGCCGTTCCCGTTTAACTCCTGCTGAGCGCCGAAGACGTCTCTCCGAGTTTCTCTGTCTCTATTGTGCAGCTCCGTCTCACACCATTAATGCCTGTCCCAAACGTCCGGGAAACTCCAAATCCTAGCTCGCCAAGGAGAGGGCCGGCTAGGAGTAATGATCTCCTCTCCATCTCCTCAAGATTGTAATCTCCCAGTCTCGCTTCAAGTTGCTCAACGTTATCGGAACGTCAATGCCCTCCTTGATTCCGGAGCAGCTGGGAACTTTATTACCGAAGCCTATGTTAAACGGTGGTCCCTACCCACCGAGAGACTTCCTTCGTCCATTTCTTTAACTGCCGTGGATGGCAGCAAAATTTTTGATGCAGTTATTTCTTTAAGGACTCTACCAGTTCGTCTGAGAGTGGGAGTTCTTCATTCCGAATTTATTTCTTTTTTAGTGATTCCAAGAGCCACACATCCTGTGGTCCTGGGCCTTCCATGGCTCCGTCTTCACAATCCTACAATTGATTGGACGACTACGCAAATCCTGGCATGGGGTTCCTCCTGTGCTGAGACATGTTTGTTTAAAGTATTGCCTGTCTGTTCTTCCTCCCCCAGGTCGTCTGATGTTCCACCTCCTCCATATCAAGATTTCACGGATGTGCTCAGTAAAGCTTCTGCTGATATCCTTCCTCCTCATAGAGAATGGGACTGTCCGATTGATCTCGTTCCAGGGAAGGTTCCACCTCGAGGCCGAACTTATCCGTTGTCTCTGCCTGAGACGCATTCTATGGAGGAATATATTAAAGAGAACCTAGCAAAGGGGTTCATTCGACCTTCTTCTTCTCCAGCCGGCGCAGGCTTCTTTTTTGTAAAAAAGAAAGATGGTGGTCTGCGGCCGTGCATCGACTACAGAGGTTTGAACGACATTACCATCAAGAACCGTTATCCTTTACCCCTGATTACTGAGCTCTTTGACAGAGTTAGCGGAGCTACCATCTTTACAAAGCTGGACTTGCGAGGTGCATACAATCTCATCCGGATCCGTGAGGGTGACGAGTGGAAGACCGCCTTTAACACCCGTGACGGACATTATGAGTACCTCGTCATGCCCTTCGGATTGAGCAATGCTCCAGCTGTCTTCCAGCATTTTGTCAATGAGATCTTCAGAGACATTCTATACCGTCATGTCGTGGTCTATCTAGACGATATCCTCATTTTTGCCAACGATTTAGAGGAACATCGTTTTTGGGTTAAAGAGGTTCTGTCCCGTCTCCGTGTCAATCATCTCTATTGCAAATTAGAAAAATGCGTCTTTGAAGTCAAGTCCATTCCGTTTCTAGGGTACATTGTGTCCGGTTCCGGACTAGAGATGGATCCTGAGAAACTACAAGCAATCCAAAATTGGCCGGTACCCTTAACCCTCAAAGGGGTCCAGAGGTTCTTAGGGTTCGCCAACTATTACCGAAAGTTTATACGAGACGTTTCCACCATTGTGGCGCCTATTACTGCTTTCACTAAGAAGGGTGCTAACCCGTCCAAGTGGTCTGAAGAAGCCATGCAAGCATTTCATCTTTTAAAACAAAGGTTCATCTCTGCGCCTGTTCTGAAACAGCCTGACATCGACTCTCCTTTCATCTTAGAGGTGGATGCCTCCTCCGTTGGAGTAGGAGCGGTGTTATCTCAGAGGGCTAAAGATGGCCATTTACACCCTTGCAGTTTCTTCTCCCGGAAGTTCTCCCCAGCTGAGCGCAACTATGCCATTGGCGACCAGGAGTTGCTAGCCATCAAGCTCGCTCTAGAAGAGTGGAGGTATCTGTTGGAGGGAGCTTCTCATTCAATCACCATACTTACAGACCACAAGAACCTTTTATACCTGAAGGGCGCACAATGTCTCAACCCTCGTCAGGCCAGATGGGCACTTTTCTTTTCCAGGTTCGACTTTAGACTCCAGTTCTGTCCGGGCTCTCAGAATCGCAAGGCCGATGCCCTTTCCCGCTCATGGGAGCAAGAAAATGAGTCAGAGTCTTCAGACAAGCATCCTATTATAAATCCGTTGGCATTCTCCACGGTAGGGATGGACTCTAAGCCCCCATCAGGGAAAAGTTTTGTGAAGCCGATGCTAAGGAAGAAGCTCATGCATTGGGCCCATGCTTCCCGTTTTGCCGGACATACAGGTATCCAAAAAACCCTGGAGTTTATCTCTAGGTCCTATTGGTGGCCAACTCTGAAAAAGGACGTCTTGGAGTTTATTGCATCTTGCCCAAAGTGTGCCCAACATAAAGTATCCCGCCAGTCGCATGCGGGGCAACTGGTTCCACTATCCGTTCCCCGTCGACCATGGACCCACTTGTCGATGGATTTCATTACAGACTTACCCATGTGCAACAAGTTCAATACCATCTGGGTGGTAGTTGACCGGTTCACCAAGATGGCACACTTCATTCCTCTCACCGGTCTTCCGTCAGCTTCCAAGTTGGCTCAAGTATTCATACAAGAGATCTTCCGACTCCACGGTCTTCCTGAAGAAATTATCTCAGATCGAGGAGTTCAATTCACAGCCAAATTCTGGCGAAGTTTATGTCAAGTCCTCCAAGTCAAGCTAAAGTTTTCCACGGCTTACCATCCTCAGACCAATGGTCAAACCGAGAGGGTGAATCAGGACTTGGAGGCCTTCCTCCGCATCTATGTGTCCTCCTCTCAAGATGACTGGGTTCAATTACTTCCCTGGGCCGAGTTCTGTCATAACAACCAGTATCATTCTTCATCTGCTTCAACACCATTCTTCACTAACTTTGGATTCCACCCTAAAGTCCCTGAGTTCCAACCGCTTCCAGCAACTTCTGTTCCCGCAGTGGATATCACCTTGCATCAGTTTGCCAATATCTGGAAGAGCGTACGATCAGCTCTGCTCAAGGCATCGTTCAGGTACAAGAAGTTTGCGGATAAGAAGCGTCGAGCAGTTCCTGCTCTCAAGGTGGGTGATCGGGTATGGTTATCCACGAAGAATTTGAGGTTAAGAGTTCCCAGTATGAAGTTTGCACCTCGCTATATCGGTCCTTTCAAGATTGAACAAGTCATCAATCCTGTTGCTTACAGACTCCAGTTGCCTCCCTTCTTAAAAATACCCAGGACATTCCATGTTTCCCTGTTGAAACCGCTGATCTTGAATCGGTTTCATTCCTCACTTCCTCCAACTCCGAAAGTCCAAACTCAACGAGGCGTTGAGTATGAAGTGGCCAAGATCCTGGACTCACGTCACCGTTACGGTCAACTACAATATCTTATTGACTGGAAGGGTTATGGTCCTGAGGAACGTTCATGGACCAATGCTTCTGATGTCCATGCTCCTGCCTTGGTCCGGAGATTCCATTCCAAGTTTCCTCAAAAGCCAAAGAAGTGTCCTGGGGCCACTCCTAAAGGGGGGGGGGGGTGCTGTCACGATCCGGGTATCTGGACGCCATTTCTTACCCATCAGATGCCTCCTAAGGCTGGCTCAGCGCTCCAGGACCGGATCCCATCTGTTATCCTGATGTGTACATTCCTGTATCCTCTCCTGTCACTCTGGGACGCTGTCACAGTAAACGCCATATTACACCTGGCATGGCGTCTCCCGCGGCCTCCGCCGCCGTCCCTGAACTTCTGCATGCAGAGTGTCTGAGTGGCGATTACGTCAGCCGCGGCCTCCGCTGTGTCCGCGTGGTTGGATGTGCATCTGTCAGCCTGGCGCCTCCTGTCTCCGGTGGCCGGCGCCGCCATTACTGTTTTCATTACCACATGGATTACAAACCAAACTTCCCTCCAAGTGTCTGCATGGGCGCAGCCATCTTGGATTCTGTCAGCTGATCATTTCCACCAATCTGTTCTCAGTATTGATAATCTGCATAATTGCTTAGCCAATCCCTTCCTTGCTGCAGGTATAAATACACTGTGCCTGAGCAAGGAAGGCGTCAGTGCTTTGGTTGTCAAACCTAGTTCCTGTTTGTCTCTCTCCTGTGATTGTCTTCCAGGTTCCAGCTCCTGTCTCAAGACTTCCACCATAGAGACCCGCACCAGCATTCCACCTGCGGTGTAGCCTGACTCTCCAATCCATTGTGGATTCATCTGTTTCCAGCTACAACATTACCTGCTTCCAGCTCAGCTTCCAGCAGAGTACAGCTTCCCTTAAAGGGCCGGTGTCCTTTCTACACTTTACCACTCTCCACCGGTATTATTATTTCTCCGCTCTCAAGTTCTACATTTCAGTTCATATTTCATCGCTCCCAAGTTAATTTATTATTTAACTGGTTCCAGCCAGTATCCACTCCGTGCTAACAACAGTCTGGTTCCAGCCAGTATCCACAGCAGCTGTTTTATCTTCAGCAACCCAGCTTTTCCTGGAACACCAGCTGGCACAATCCTGGGTTATCTCCATTGCTACAGTCGGGCCTGGTAAGGACTTTCCATCTAGAAGATCATAAGAACTATCTCACACTACCAGTGCCCTGTGGCTCCTGCCATCCTGTAGTACCCAGGAACTGTATTTATTCTTTGCTGACTTTTACGTTTTCTTTTACTGCTGCTGTGTTGCGGAGTTGTCATAATAAACATCATTGACTTTTATCCAAGTTGTCGTGGTCACGCCTTCGGGCAGTTATTATTCATGTTACTTACATGTCCAGGGGTCTGATACAACCTCCCAGGTTCCGGTACATCTCAGCCCCTACAACTGAGGCTGCCTCCCGTCAGCTCAGGCCCTCAGTTGTGACATAGACGACATGTCAGTAATCGTTGGCAGGTCCTTCAGTCCGGACCAGATGTCAGCACTCACTCCAGACTGCCTTGCATCACCCCCAGTTGCGGGAGAATGTGAAGGAGGAGCTGTTGACGGGTCACGTTCCGCTTGACTTTACAATTTTCTCACCAGCAGGTCTTTGAACCTCTGCAGACTTGTGTCTGCCGGAAAGAGAGATACAACGTAGGTTTTAAATCTAGGATCGAGCACGGTGGCCAAAATGTAGTGCTCTGATTTCAACAGATTGACCACCCGTGAATCCTGGTTAAGCGAATTAAGGGCTCCATCCACAAGTCCCACATGCCTAGCGGAATCGCTCTGTTTTAGCTCCTCCTTTAATGTCTCCAGCTTCTTCTGCAAAAGCCTGATGAGGGGAATGACCTGACTCAGGCTGGCAGTGTCTGAACTGACTTCACGTGTGGCAAGTTCAAAGGGTTGCAGAACCTTGCACAACGTTGAAATCATTCTCCACTGCGCTTGAGTCAGGTGCATTCCCCCTCCTTTGCCTATATCGTAGGCAGATGTATAGGCTTGAATGGCCTTTTGCTGCTCCTCCATCCTCTGAAGCATATAGAGGGTTGAATTCCACCTCGTTACCACCTCTTGCTTCAGATGATGGCAGGGCAGGTTCAGGAGTGTTTCCTCTTGCTCCAGTCTTCGGCACGCGGTGGCTGAATGCCGAAAGTGGGCCGGAATTCTTCGGGCCACCGACAGCATCTCTTGCACGCCCCTGTAGTTTTTTAAATAATTCTGCACCACCAAATTCAATGTATGTGCAAAACATGGGACGTGCTGGAATTTGCCCAGATGTAACGCACGCACAATATTGCTGGCGTTGTCCGATGTCACAAATCCCCAGGAGAGTCCATTTGGGGTAAGCCATTCTGCGATGATGTTCCTCAGTTTCCGTAAGAGGATGTCAGCTGTGTGCCTCTTCTGGAAAGCGGTGATATAGAGCGTAGCCTGCCTAGGAACGAGTTGGCGTTTGCGAGATGCTGCTACTGGTGCCGCTGCTGCTGTTCTTGCTGCGGGAGGCAATACATCTACCCAGTGGGCTGTCACAGTCATATAGTCCTGAGTCTGCCCTGCTCCACTTGTCCACATGTCCGTGGTTAAGTGGACATTGGGTACAACTGCATTTTTTAGGACACTGGTGACTCTTTTTCTGAGGTCTGTGTACATTTTCGGTATCGCCTGCCTAGAGAAATGGAACCTAGATGGTATTTGGTACAGGGGACACAGTATCTTAATCAAGTCTGTAGTTGCCTGTGAATTACGGTGGATACCGGAAACACATTTCTCACCGCCCAGGCTGCCAAGGCCTGAGTTACCTGCTTTGCAGCAGGATGACTGAATTGCTTACTGGAAGTAGTACAAGTGGTCTTCCGACTTCCCCTCTGGGATGACGATCGACTCCCAGCAGCAACAACAGCAGCGCCAGCAGCAGTAGGCGTTACACTCAAAGATGCATCGGAGGAATCCCAGGCAGGAGAGGACTCGTCAGACTTGCCAGTGACATGGCCTGCAGGACTATTGGCTTTCCTGTGTAAGGAGGAAATTGACACTGAGGGAGTTGGTGGTGTGGTTTGCAGGAGCTTGGTTACAAGAGGAAGGGATTTAGTGGTCAGTGGACTGCTTCCTCTGTCATCCAAAGTTTTTGAACTTGTCACTGACTTATGATGAATGCGCTGCAGGTGACGTATAAGGGAGGATGTTCCGAGGTGGTTAACGTCCTTACCCCTACTTATTACAGCTTGACAAAGGCAACACACGGCTTGACACCTGTTGTCCGCATTTGTGTTAAAATAATTCCACACCGAAGAGTTGATTTTTTTTTGTAATTTGACCAGGCATGTCAATGGCCATATTCGTCCCACGGACAACAGGTGTCTCCCCGGGTGCCTGACTTAAACAAACCACCTCACCATCAGAATCCTCCTTGTCAATTTCCTCCTCAGCGCCAGCAACACCCATATCCTCATCCTGGTGTACTTCAACAGTGACATCTTCAATTTGACTATCAGGAACTGGACTGCGGGTGCTCCTTCCAGCACTTGCAGGGGGCGTGCAAATGGTGGAAGGCGCCACCTCTTCCCGTCCAGTGTTGGGAAGGTCAGGCATCGCAGCCGACACAATTGGACTCTCCTTGGGGATTTGTGATTTAGAAGAACGCACAGTTCTTTGCTGTGCTTTTGCCAGCTTAAGTCTTTTCATTTTTCTAGCGAGAGGATGTGTGCTTCCATCCTCATGTGAAGCTGAACCACTAGCCATGAACATAGGCCAGGGCCTCAGCCGTTCCTTGCCACTCCGTGTCGTAAATGGCATATTGGCAAGTTTACGCTTCTCCTCAGACGCTTTTAATTTTGATTTTTGGGTCATTTTACTGAACTTTTGTGTTTTGGATTTTACATGCTCTCTACTATGACATTGGGCATCGGCCTTGGCAGACGACGTTGATGGCATTTCATCGTCTCGGCCATGACTAGTGGCAGCAGCTTCAGCACGAGGTGGAAGTGGATCTTGATCTTTCCCTATTTTACCCTCCACATTTTTGTTCTCCATTTTTTAATGTGTGGAATTATATGCCAGTATCAATAGCAATGGCCTACTACTATATATACTGCGCACAACTGAAATGCACCACAGGTATGGATGGATAGTATACTTGATGACACAGAGGTAGGTAGAGCAGTGGCCTACTGTACCGTACTGCTATATATTATATACTGGTGGTCAGCAAACTGTGCAAAACTTAAATGCACCACAGGTATGGATGGATAGTATACTTGACGACACAGAGGTAGGTAGAGCAGTGGCCTTCTGTACCGTGCTCCTATATATTATATACTGGTGGTCAGCAAAATTATGCACTGTACTCCTACTATATACTACAATGCAGCACAGATATGGAGCGTTTTTCAGGCAGAGAACGTATAATACTGGTGGTCACTGGTCAGCAAAACTCTGCACTGTACTCCTCCTATATAATACTGCTGGTCCCCAGTCCCTACAATAAAGCAGTGTGAGCACAGATATATGCAGCACACTGAGCACAGATATGAAGCGTTTTTCAGGCAGAGAACGTATAATACTGGTGGTCACTGGTCAGCAAAACTCTGCACTGTACTCCTCCTATATAATACTGCTGGTCCCCAGTCCCCACAATAAAGCAGTGTGAGCACAGATATATGCAGCACACTGAGCACAGATATGGAGCGTTTTTCAGGCAGACAACGTATACTGGTGGTCACTGGTCAGCAAAACTCTGCACTGTACTCCTATATAATACTGCTGGTCCCCAGTCCCCACAATAATGCAGTGTGAGCACAGATATATGCAGCACACTGAGCACAGATGTGGAGCGTTTTTCAGGCAGGCAACGTATACTGGTGGTCACTGGTCAGCAAAACTCTGCACTGTACTCCTCCTATATAATACTGCTGGTCCCCAGTCCCCACAATAAAGCAGTGTGAGCACAGATATATGCATTATGCAGCACACTGAGCACAGATATGGAGCGTTTTTCAGGCAGACAACGTATAATACTGGTGGTCACTGGTCAGCAAAACTCTGCACTGTACTCCTCCTATAATACTGCTGGTCCCCACAATAAAGATATGCAGCCCCCTGAAACAAAGTGAGAGGACGCCAGCCACGTCCTCTCACTATCATTTCCAATGCACGAGTGAAAAATGGCGGCGACGCGCGGCTCCTTATATAGAATCCGAATCTCGCGAGAATCCGACAGCGGGATGATGACGTTCGGGCGCGCTCGGGTTAACCGAGCCATACGGGAGAATCCGAGTATGCCTCGGACCCGTGTAAAATGGGTGAAGTTCGGGGGGGTTCGGATTCCGAGGAACCGAACCCGCTCATCTCTAATATTCATACCAGCTCACACATATAAGGCACATCAAGCTAACCTAGCTTGAAAACTCAGCAACCGCTGAAACATTTCTACCAAGTAACAATGCAGTACTCAACTAAAACGAAGTTGTACTGAACCAAATAATGATAGCAGGAAAATGAAGCGCTAGGCGTGCACCCAGCATCCTCTACGGACTACGAAAAAAGGATTTACTGTTAGGTAACCAAAATCCTATTTCTCATACGTCCCAGAGGATGCTGGGGACTCCAAAAGGACCATGAGTATAGACGGGATCCGCAGGAGACATGGGCACTTTAAGACTTTGTGTGAACTGTCTCCTCCCTCTATGCCCCTCCTCCAGACTCCAGTTAGATTCTGTGCCCAGAAAGACTGGACACATAACAGGGGAGCTCTACTGAGTTTCTCTGAAAAGACTTTATGTTAGGTTTATTATTTTCAGGGAGCACTGCTGGCAACAGGCTCCCTGCATCGTGGGACTGAGGGGAGAGAAGCAGACCTACTTCTGTGAGTTTCAAGGCTCTGCTTCTTAGGCTACTGGACACCATTAGCTCCAGAGGGTCTGATCACTTGGTTCGCCTAGCTGCTTGTTCCCGGAGCCGCGCCATCACCCCCCTCACAGAGCCAGAAGAAAGAAGCCGGGTGAGTAATAGAAGAACAGAAGACTTCAGTGACGGCAGAAGACTTCAGCGTCTCTGAGGTACCGCGCAGCGCGTCACTGCTCCCACACACAAGCGGCACTACACGGGTGCAGGGCGCAGGGGGGGCGCCCTGGGCAGCAATATACCTCATATATATAGCCTGGCAAAGAGGTATACAGTGCATAGGCACTGTATACAGACCCCCGTCAGTATAATTTAAAAAAAAAAAAGGAGCGGGACTGAAGCGCGCTGATAAGGGGGCATGGCTTAGCCCTCACATCTCTATCCAGCGCCATTTTCTCCTCACAGAGACACTGGCCCTACCATAGCACGGATGAACAGTCCACAGTGTAAAACGAGGGAGGCGCAGTTGTTTAGTGCAATTTATGTACATAAAGCACTATATAAAGAGCGTGTGGTAAATGAGATGGTAAACGGTTTCTGTGTTTTCCCTGTCAGATACTGGGATCTACCCCATATAGTCAGTATTTAGTACACCTGTGTCGGCATGTCGGGGTGCACTGCCACAAATTGCTATGGGAATCCCTCTGTCGGCACCGCCGACTCCTAATGGTACTTGATTCATAAAATTGAGTTTCGGCATGTCGGTAGTTGTATGCTTTTCCAAAAGAAAAATCTATATGGGAGACACAGACGTATGTGGGTGACCCTGTCGGCACCAACTAATCTGACTGGGTATAAATTAACATGATAATGTGATGCATTTCAAAAAGCTATACCTGTATATATATACAGTATGCATATGTATGGTACGGTTGCTTTGATCTGTGGCTCGAGCACAGACGTAGTAATATTTGTGGGGGCGTAATATTAATAAAATAGATATATTTCCCTCAGACCCCTCGGGGTCGCAAAACATGTTATTTTTCCCAGTTACTACTCCCTGTTGTCGACACGAATACTATGTCTTATGTCGACCATAATGTTTCCTGATTAGATCCACAACATCGGCATTCAGTACATGCTTCATACACATTAAGAATGTATAATGTCACTAGGGACCCTGCTGTTCCTGACAAAAATAATATATATATATGAGATATGTATATATAGACATATGTGTATATGTGTTTTTAAAGGTGTATATTTATACAAAAAATGTTATAGTGAATGCTGAAGTAAACTTTTCCTTCTCATGTGCTGGTCGCTCTGTTGAATAACTCTAGGTCAGCCGTGACAAGATGGTTTCAAATCATCACGAGGAGTCCGAGTGTTTATTCTTTTCCCGCCGTGGATAGAATAAAGTGAGAGTCAACCCCTGTTCTGCACGGAGCCCTGTCACAAAGGATCGTTTACAGGAAGCTAAGTGATTTTCTAAGTATATGCTTTAATTATATTTGCATTGCATGCGCAGGGGGGAGTGCTTGTATTCAGAAATGGTCGGTTACTTTGTCATCCGATATAATTACCCTGGGGAGAAATGTGTTACTCCTTATGTTGGGTCATATCTAGAACATTGCAACATACTGCCGTGCGACTACAAGGGTTGGAACTCTTGGGTGCGCGGGTCACTTCCATGGCGGTCTCGGCTTGGAGGGCGTTGTGGATTCACCAAAGGGATCCATATGCTGACTCCGAAAAGAGTGGCGTCTCTTTCCCATGAAGGGGAAGCCTGGTTTGGTGATGGCCTTGTTAGTATGCTCTTGGCAGGCGCCACGGGTAAGTCTATCTTCCTGCCCTATGTTCCCTCACAATGGTTGGTGACGCGTTGTTGAAGGATGCAGTCATTTCGACCGAATAGATAAGGATTCCCCTTTCTTTGCAGGTAAAGGAAAGTAAAAGAGGTAAGAGGTCAGCTACCTTTTCAGGTTTACAGGAGCAGAAATCATCCATTGTTTTCTGCCACGTCCATCGCGGTTTGTTGGGTCTACCTTGCTGGGGCCCATACCGGTGGGTCCACGTCTAAAATACTCTTCAGTCAGTCCTGGAAAGGACATGGACCAGGGAGTTAAAGATAGAGTCCCTAGGGGGACATATGAGAGTTCCAGACGTTCCCTTCACCGATTTTGTTTTTTCAAATCAACCTTACTGATCCTCCTCATGACAGGGAGGTAGTATATGACGCAATACTAGAGTTGTGTCAGGAACAGGTCATTGTCCTGCTGTTTTGGTCATAAAAAAACAAAACAAAAAAAAAACAAAGAGAAGAAGCTGTTATTCGAGTTTTTTCGTGCTCCCGTGGCCGGACGGCTCAGTCAGACAAATCCCAATATTCCTACTTACACTCCATGAGGGAATCTCTCATGAAAAGGTTCTCCACTCTGAAAGTGGAGTAAGGTGGTCTAAGTACGGTATCTTCCGAATTATGCTTAACTGTGGTTTGCGATTCAGGATTGTTGTTACCATTTCACCAGGGTGATGGCGGTATGATGGGTTTCCTTCGATAGTAAGGAGTCATAATTATTCTGTACTGGATCATTCTCCGAATTACGGAGAGATCAAGAAGCCAAATGGGGCAAAACGTTGTTTCTCCTTGACAGTTCTTCAACAACAGGAGTTGCCAGAATCCCTGTTAGTCCCAACGATGCGGTGATCGGCTTGGGCAATATTATTAGATGCAGTACTGAGGAGTGTTTATTTGCTTCTAAAAAAAAGAAAAGGGAAGCTCTGAGTATTCAGAGTCTGGCAGACCTGCAACAGTGTCAATCCGTCAATACATTCAGTTGCTAAAAAAGATGGTTGCGGCCTACGAGGCCATTCAGTGGGTAGGTGGCAGGTCTGAGTGTTTAGCGGGACCTGTTGGATAAGTGGTCCGGTTCCTACCTAGGATAATCATGGTTTCAAGACCTGTATCTCGCTCCTGTGGTAGCGGCGCAATTCTCACCAAGGACAAGTGTCATGTTAGGATACTTGTCGCCTCATTAATGATCTAGAGTTAAGGGCCGTGTATAACGGTTTTCTGCAGACAAAAACCGGAGAAGAAATGGCAGAAGCCAGAAAGATTTTCCGCTGAGCGACAAAAACATTTACGCCCTCTATCAGCGATCTTCGTTCCAAGAGTGGACAAGTGGGAAGTAGACTTCCTCGGTGGACACGTCCTCCGTTCAGGAGGGTTGAATCTTCAGCAAGCTGTTTTCACAGAAGTGACAAGTCTTTGAAGAATTCCGAAAATAGACAAGATGGCGTCTCGCCTCGACAAGAAACTTCAGAAATGTTTTCCCAGGTCGAGGATCTCTCAAGCGATAGCGGTGAACGCCCTAGTGACACCGTGGGTGTTTTGGTCGGTCTATGTGTTCCCTCCACTTCCACTCTTTCCAAAGACGTGAAAAATTATAAGAACAATAAAAGTTCAGATGACCCTCATTGTTCCAAACTGGTCAAGGAGGGCTGGTATCTGGATCTTCAGCAATCACTCATAGGAGATACAAAACAAGAAAAATTCCTGGCGCTGTGATTACATAGGTGTGTATGCTGCTCTCTCAGGGGCAATTGGTATTTTACCCCTACAATAGAGAAAGAAAAAGAAAAACCAAACGAGAGAGCGCTATTCACATCTAATGTGGATTTTATTTTTCCTTAAATATTAATATTTCCTAAGCGCACATTATATATTTATAGTGCCGGCCGGCAATACACAAAATCAATAAAATATCACAATAAAATCAATATTTATGCTCTAAATGATTAGTTTCATATGCACATTTGGGTTATAACCACAGCAACTCTGGCTTGTAATGTCTCTCTAGTGAGACAGATATTATGTGCAAAACATGTAACGAACTCTTATATTCAGATACATTGTAAATAATTTACCCAAGTTCACAGTGGACCATGTACCTTTGTAGCAATGTTATATAGTACTTATGTCCATATGTCCATTAATATAGTTAATAAAACACGTGTTAGTAGCAATGAGTTGAGCAGTCTTACTATCAGCTTGTCAGTGATAATTAAAGCAGTTCATGCAAAACAAGTATCTGCTTTTTCCACGGTGTGGTGACTTTTTTCCTCCCGGCCGGTGCAAGCATCCTCGGCCTTATCCGGCGTTGTACAACACTGGGGCACTTGTTCCTGCAGAGAGATCGGGAATCGGCTATTTAAAAAGAGGAGGTAGAGGAGAGAGTTCATGACACTGAGAAAGCCGCCGATGCTTGCGAGTAGGCGGGGAAACGCGTCTGTCAGCACCTCCGTTTACATACTACAGCGGACAATCTCTATCAGCCGGCCAGCTGAGCCCTATTCCCTTAGCAGGGGGACGCCTCTTTAATCACCTGCCCACGGACTCCGGATAAGGCCGAGGGTGCTTGCACCGGCCGGGAGGAAAAAAGTCACCACACCGTGGAAAAAGCAGATACTTGTTCTACTCCGTTAAAAGGCTACCCGTGAAAGATTAGCCAGGAGGACCGTCGCTTGCATTGTGACTGAACAGAGGCTTTTGTACGGTACACAAATCTATTATACATCACTGCGGGACAGTGACTATCTTTTACAATCAGCTTTTGCATGAACTGCTTTAATTATCACTAACAAGCTGATGGTAAGACTGCTCAACTCATTGCTACTAACATGTGTTTTATTAACCATATTAATGGACATATGGACATAAGTACTATATAACATTGCTACAAAGGTACATGGTCCACTGTGAACTTGGGTAAATTATTTACAATGTATCTGAATATAAGAGTTCATTACATGTTTTGCACATAATATCTGTCTCACTAGAGAGACATTACAAGCCAGAGTTGCTGTGGTTATAACCCAAATGTGCATATGAAACTAATCATTTAGAGCATAAATATTGATTTTATTGTGATATTTTATTGATTTTGTGTATTGCCGGCCGGCACTATAAATATATAATGTGCGCTTAGGAAATATTAATATTTAAGGAAAAATAAAATCCACATTAGATGTGAATAGCGCTCTCTCGTTTGGTTTTTCCTTTTCTTACTCATAGGAGATCCCTGACCTCTTCCGCTGCGAGAGGATCTGTTATAGCAGGGGCCGTGTGGGTTCCAAGACTTACCGCGGTTCCCATTGACGACTTGGAGATTGAACGTCGGATCCCAGCCGAAAAGGGTATTCCCAGTGACGTCATCCCTATTCTTCTTCAGTCAGGGAAGAAGTAACGTCAAAACATTACCACCATATTTGGAGAAAATTTTGTATCTTGGTGTGAATCCAAGAAGGTTCCTACGGAAGAATTCCAGTTGTCGTTTTCTCCATTCTTTTCTTGCAAGATCGTGTGGAGGCGTTCTTCGGTTGGGCGCGATTAAGGCTCAGTTTTCAGCCTTATCGGTTTTCTTCTAAAAACAATTGGCCTCCTTTCCAGAGATTCAAGCTTTCATAAAAGGAGTCTTACACATCCATCCTCCCTTTGTGCCTCTGTGGCACCATGGGATCTGTACGTGGGTTTGCAGTTCCTGCAATTTCTTTGGTTGAACTTTTCAGTATGGTTGAGTTGAAATTCCTCACTTTGAAAGTGGTCATGCGGTTGACCTTGGCATCCGCAAGGCGGGTGTCTGCAGAGGCGTATCTAGGGTAGGGCGAGTGGGGCACGTGCCCTGGGCGCCTTGGCAGGCCCAGAAGAGGGGGTGCCGCCGGCGTCCAGGGCATCATGCCCCACTCGCCCCCGTCAACCCTAAATGTGAGGGGAGGAGAGCGCAGCGTCTCTCCCCTCACCGCCGCTGCCAGCAGCGCTGCTGTGTCCGGTCTCCGGCGTTAGCCAATCAGAGCTTGCGGACCGGCTCCTGATTGGCTGCCGGTCCGCGAGCTCTGATTGGCTAGCGAACCGGCGCCAGACAGCCGCCGGAGACCTGGAGCGGCGAGGGGAAGGAGAGGCGCTGCGCTGCGCTCTCCTCCCCTCACATAGCAACAAACGGCCGGTAAGTGACAGGGGGGGGGGGGTCCGGCGGCACAGTGGGGCATGTATATGGCACCAAGTGGGGCCTGGCACTGTGGGGCATGTATCTGGCACTGTGGGGCATGTAACTGGCACTGTGGGGCAATGTATCTGGCACTGTGGGGCAATGAAACTGGCACTGTGGGGCATGTATCCGGCACTGTTGGGGCATGTATCCGGCACTGTGGGGCATTGTATCCGGCACTGTGGGGCAATGTAACTGGCACTGAGTGGGGCATGTATCTGGCACTTAGTAGGGCATGTATCTGGCACTGTGGGGCAATGTATGTGGCACTGTGGGGCAATGTATCTGGCACTGTGGGGCATGTATCCGGCACTGTGGAGCATTGTATCCGGCACTGTAGGGCATGTATCTGGCACTGAGTGGGGCATGTATCTGGCACTGAGTGGGGCATGTATCTGGCACTGTGGGGCAATGTATCCGGCACTGTGGGGCATGTATCCGGCACTGTGGGGCAATGTATCCGGCACTGTGGGACATTGTATCCGGCACTGTGGGGCAATGTAACTGGCACTGTGGGGCATGTATCCGGCACTGTTGGGGGATGTATCCGGCACTGTGGGGCATTGTATCCGGCACTGTGGGGCAATGTAACTGGCACTGAGTGGGGCATGTATCTGGCACTGTGGGGCAATGTATCCGGCACTGTGGGGCAATGTATCCGGCACTGTGGGGCATGTATCCGGCACTGTGGGGCAATGTAACTGGCACTGTGGGGCATGTATCCGGCACTGTGGGGCAATGTAACTGGCACTGTGGGCCATTTTCAGTGGCCACACCCCTTCTGGAGCGTGGCCACACCCATTTTTTAGTCGCGCTCGCCTTTGGCGCGCGCACATGCGTCTTTTTGTGTGTGTGTGTTTTTTTTTTTTGGGGGGGGCGCCATTTTCCATCTTGCCCTGGGCTCCGAAAACCCTAGTTACGCCTCTGGGTGTCTGTGTTGGCGGCTTGGTCTCACAAGAGCCCTTTTTAATTTTCCATAAAGATAGGGCGGTTTTGAGAATTCGGCAGCAGTTTCTGCCAAAAGTGTTTCACTTGAACAACCTATTGTGGTGCCGGTGGCTACTGACGCCTGGGTCTGAAATTTGAAATTTCGTGTTGCCAGATTGGCTCAGATCGGGAAAACGGAGGATTTGTTTATCCTATATGCTCCCAACAAGATTGGGGTTCCTTCTTCCAAGCAGACTATTGCACGCTGGATCTGGAATACGATTAAGCTTGCTCGTTTTACGGCTGGATTGCCATTACCGGAATCGGTGAAGGCCCATTTTACCAGGAAGGTGGGCTCACCCTGGGCGGCTGCCGTGGGGTGTCGGTTTATAGCCGTGCAGAGTGGCTGCTTAGTCGGGTTCAAACTATTTTGCAATATTCTACAAGTTTGATACCCTGGCTGATAAGGACCTCTTGTTTGGGCAATCGGTGCTGCTGAGTTATCTGCACTCTCCCGCCCGTTCTAGAGCTTTGGTATTGACCCCATGGTCCTTTTGGAGTCCCCAGCATCCTCTAGGACGTAAGAGAAAATAGGATTTTAATACCTACCGGTAAATCCCTTTCTCTTAGTCCGTAGAGGATGCTGGGCGCCCATCCCAGTGCGTACTGTATCTGCAGTCATTGGTTATGGTTACAATCATGTTTTGTTTCTTTTCAGTCAGTCTGTGGCTGACGTTATTCATGCCTTGGCATGCGGTATGCTATTTTTGGTTGTGTTTACACACAGGTTGTGTTACATTTTCGGTCAGCATATTGCTGTTTGTTTTTCATGCCGTCGGCTGGTGTTCTATTGAATGCCACGTTCTGCGACATGTTTGAGGTGTGAGCTGGTATGACGCTCACCGTGTTTAAACAATTAATTCTTTCCTCGAAATGTCCGTCTCCCTGGGCACAGTTCTATAACTGGAGTCTGGAGGAGGGGCATAGAGGGAGGAGCCAGTTCACACCCATTCAAAGTCTTAAAGTGCCCATGTCTCCTGCGGATCCCGTCTATACCCCAAGGTCCTTTTGGAGTCCCCAGCATCCTCTACGGACTAAAAGAAAAGGATTTACCGGTAGGTATTAAAATCCTATTTTTTTCTTATGTCCTAGAGGATGCTGGGGTCCACATTAGTACCATGGGGATGTACCAAAGCTCCCAGAACGGGAGGGAGAGCGCGGAGGCTCCTGCAGAACATATTGACTGAACTTCAGATCATCAGAGGCCAAAGTATCGAACTTGTAGAACTTTGCAAACGTGTTCGACCCAGACCAAGTTGCAGCTCTGCAAAGTTGTAAAGCCGAGACACCCCGGGCAACCGCCCAGGAAGACCCCACCGTACAAGTAGAGTGGGTCTTGACAGACGTAGGACACGGCAACCCTGCCATAGAATACGCATGCTGGATAGTGAACCTGATCCAGCGAGAGATCGTCTGCTTAGAAGCAGGACACCCAATCTTCTTGATCACTAGAGGATGGTGTGGGCCCTCAAGCAGTGGGGCCTAGCAGGAGTTTCCCCTTTACCCATGTGGGCCAGTCTGACCCTGTCAGAGCATGTGGATTGGGATGGGTTAACGATAGCCAATGTCCAATAACTTTACATCTAGAGATGATAAGCTCTGGCCCCTTTCTCACATATCCTTTGATTTGCTTCCTATTAAATACAGTTTGAGCTTTTGGTGATTGTCCCTGATAACCTTTAACATGAAATATTAACACAGCATTTACATGGCGTAATTTCAGCTTTGCAGCAATTAACACTAAATGCAGGTACCAAAAGACATACATTATACATAACATGTCATTTGATAATTAAATAAACAAACAAACAAACAAACAAACAAACCGTGTTTACTAAAAACAGAAATAAGGAAAGTGTCCTTAGTGCACATCTGGTGCAAACAATTTTCACTTGACTGCTTGATTTTAGTAATTTATTCCTACAGTATATGACAAAACAAAAGAACTATTTAAAAGTGCATTTCACATTAATTTACATAAGAAACGAGTGCATAAATATCAAAGAGAAAATAAAAATATATAAAATTTGGCATTTTGCTTAAATTTAAATGTTAAATAAGTTGCTGATGTGTAGTTCCCAAGGTATCTCTGGATATAGGGAGTGCCTAATGTTCCATCCATGGTATGGTGATGGTTGCACTTCCTTTGATATATTTGATCTTGTTACAGGAAAAGTTCACTTCCAGCTGTAGTTCTCCTCTCTTAAATGGCACACAGAAGATCCGTACAAAGCCGACTCGACCAGGGAAAATCTGATCCATACTGAAAGCAGGGAAGATATTAGAAATGAAATGCCATAGCCAGCCTCTTGAGAAACGTTAATATTTTTGGTTCCAAAATGAAGGTTGAGAGTACAGTACACTGAGGTTGTTAGCGTTCCATTATAACAGAAAATAAAGGAAATGTAGTAGACTAAACAGTTGGTGCCTTAATTTGTTGAATGAACATTGTTCGTTTAAAAGCTGTGGAATCATGTAGAGCTGGATGAAATCTGCATCTACAGTAGGTCACAAGCATAGGGGCACTGAGATGGGGGGTGAGTACTAAAAAAACTAACAGGCTTCTTGGATGAGCCCAAGTCTGTTCCCCCCCCCCCTTCCCCACACACACACTCCCCCCAACTGTGTTCTGGGTTGCAGAGGGTCCAGCAGTGTCAGAGGCGGATTGGCCATAGGGTTTACAGGGAAGATTCCCGGTGGGCCGACGCACCCGTGGGGCCTGTTTTCTTTGAGGACATGTGGTCCTATTTATAGACATAATGAATAAAATGCAAAATAATTTGCGTATATGAAAATGACTTTGCCACTTAGCCTGTGATTGCAGATGATCCTAGTGTATGCCCTGTCTGCCTGCTTGGCTGACATATAAGATTGAGTGAATAGTGATTGGGATACGGTTGGTGTAATAAGCAAGAAAATATATCTTTCTAAAGAATTATATTGTTTCCTAAATTCTGAAGGTGTATCATATAATGTGCTCATAATATTTAATTGTATTTCTTTTTAACTTCCCCCTTGATGCTGGACATGCCCGCTATCTGGAAAGTCTTGGGAGGAGATTGCTGCTGCCATGGCCCATGGCTAGACCTTACACCTCTGGTGCTGCCCATGTGGGGCCACTAGTACAAATTTTTCCAGGGCCGCTTTTTGTTCCCAATCCGCCCCTGAGCAGTGTCCTCTGTCTATGCCTGCATGGTGTGCGGGAATGGGGACAGTGGTTGCATGCATACTCTCCAACTATGCCTCTGGCTGAGCGGTGAACAGTGCCCTCTGTGTAGCGCGCAGTGCAACAATTTAAACATACTTTTGATTAGGCCATGCTCCCTGCAGAACTCGGGGGCAGCCTCACTCTCTATGACTCTGGGCATAAAATCCCCCTCCTCCAAAAAAACCTGAAAGCATTTTGCTTAGCTTGCCGTCGTAAGTGGAGTTGTAAGTGCGGAATACCACTCAGTTACCATAGGGATGGTTGTGTAATACTTTCCAGTGTGCATGCACGGTAGAAAAAAAACATATTTGAAAAAACAAAATGCGATAACTATGTTGACATCCAACTCTACATAAGCCCCTCTATATCTATTTTAACTTAACAGTCCTAAAAATATATAGAATTAATGGTAATATGCACCTGCGCACTGTGCCGTTGTTAGCTAATCTGGCTAGCTGATGCTCATCAATAGGTAACCGACCTATAAATGGCCAATAATATAGTATCTGACGAGCTGCGCTCAGCCTTTTGTTGGAGGAATGTAATGCTCTTAAGGTAGTCATTTGCTGGCAAATGAGGGTAATTTAGATATGTTATAAATATGTGTCACTTATTGACAAACGAGGGTAGTCAGAGATGTTGAAATAAATACATTTTACTTATTCAAAAGTTCAAATGTTTATACACGTTGGCAACTTGGCAAAATAATGTATACATGCTAATTAATTAATGCAGATAAGTCATGTAAGTAACAAACGCCTTGAGAGTGAACATGTATGTAATTATAGGACTAGGATGAGTAAGTGAAGAAGGGAAAAGTAAGGAATGAAAAGAAAAGAAAAGAAAAGGGAAAAGGGCAAGAGGAAAGGTAGAGAATGGTTTGGAAAATCAGTAGCTCAAATGGGTGTGGGTTGATAGATAGACAGTGTCTAGCTAGACAGTCAATAGATAGACACCATATGTTAGACAGACAATAGGTCGGCAGGGTCAAAAGGTCGACATGAAAAAGGTAGACAGTACAAAAGGTCGACAAGGTCAAAAGGTGGACATGAAAATGGTAGACACAAAAAGATAGACACCATGTTTTTTGCATCCGACTCATACCTGGGTCCGTGTCCGAGTGGACGTTCACTCTGTGAACGATCCCCTAGATGGCGGTCCCAGAGCAGAGGATAGAAAGTCCGGAGCACAGAGGCACCCGGGGGAAGGCACGCAGGTCGGCGAGACACCGTGACTACAAGGTACAAAGTGAGTGAGCGGGACGCCACCACTCACTAACTTTTGCAGCATCAATTCATTCATTTATCCCGCAAAGCTTCACCACGTATCAGGATCAGGGCCGGTTCCGGGGCTTCTGGCGCCCCGGGCGGCATTAGGGGGTGTGGCTTCGTACAGGGGGCGTGGTCATTTACGCCCCCTGTACAGACTGAAATTATGTGCGGTACGCGATGACGTCATCGCGCACCGCACAGCAAAGGTCCTCTCCACGAAGGGAAACTAGACGCGTACGCGTCTAGTTTCCCTTCCCAGCGGCAGCGGGGGGGGGGGGGCAGCGGCCAGCGGCAGCAGGGGGGCAGCGGGGGGCACACAGCAGCAGCGGATCTTGCCCTGGTGCGGCGCCCTCCGGTTGGCGCCCTGCGCCTTCCGGAAGGCGGCGCCCCGGGCAAAAGTCCTGCTTGCCCGTGGCAAGATCCGCTACTGATCAGGATCACAGTTTATTCACCAGCAGAGACCAAGTGACTTTAACGATACATGTAGAGACTGTATCTATAATAAGCTAAAGAATCTCCAGGACTATTACACACCGACAGAGCGGTCAGTTACCCATTACACCATCTGAGCTACTGATTTTCCAAACCATTCTCTACTTTTCCTCTTGCCCTTTTCCCTTTTCTTTTCTTTTCATTCCTTACTTTCCCTTCTTCACTTACTTATCCCAGTCATATAATTACATACATGTTCACTCTCAAGGCGTTTGTTACTCACATGACTTATCTGCATTAATTAATTAGCATGTATACATTATTTTGCAAAGTTGCCAACGTGTATAAACATTTGAACTTTTAAATAAGTAAAATATATTTATTTTAACATCTCTGACTACCCTCGTTTGTCAATAAAAGACACATACTGTATTTATAACATCTCTACCCTCATTTGCAACAAAACAACTACCTTAAGAGCGTTACATTCCTCTAACAAAAGGCTGAGCGCAGCTCGTCAGATACTATATTACTAAAAAAAAATATATATATATATATATATATATATATATATAAAAAGCAGGTAGGTCCGGCTCTCCCATTAAAATTACAAAAGCACTGGGTGCCCTCACATGGAATGAATACATACAGCGGGTTGGTGCGGCACTCCTAGCGACTGTCACAAATAGGCAAAAGGGTCCTCGGTGTGGACAACGTTTCAAAGCAATTTAATATAGCTTTTTAATATAGCTTTTTCGTCAGGTCATGACCTGACGAAAAAGCTATATTAAATTGCTTTGAAACGTTGTCCACACCGAGGACCCTTTTGCCTATTTGTGACAGTCGCTAGGAGTGCCGCACCAACCCGCTGTATGTATATATATATATATATATATATATATATATAACATGTTAGGTCTCTTTATTCATTTGAATATGCAAATTATATACAGTTTGAATTGGATGTGATGTTCCTCAAACTGTTTTGCATCCACAAGACCTTATTCAGTCTATTCCTAAAATGCATGCCTAAGTGTAATGATCTATTTTGGCTCAAGTTCACAACATGGGACCCCTGGCCTATCAGCTTCACTATCCATGTGGCGAGCATACCATTTTTAATGTCCTGAACATGTTTAATGATGTTCTGAAGCAATTCCATGGGGTCCCATGTTCTGAACTTGAACCATCCATTTTGTTATTTTCTTTTTTTAAGTTTGAAATAGATGAGAGAATCCACTAAGCAAAATTGACAATGGGGGTCATTCCGAGTTGTTCGCTCGTTATTTTTTTCACGCAACGGAGCGATTAGTCGCTAATGCGCATGCGCAATGTCCGCAGCGCGACTGCGCCAAGTAAATTTGCTATGCAGTTAGGAATTTTACTCACGGCATTACGAGGTTTTTTCTTCGTTCTGGTGTTCGTAATGTGATTGACAGGAAGTGGGTGTTTCTGGGCGGAAACTGGCCGTTTATGGGTGTGTGCAAAAAAACGCTACCGTTTCTGGGAAAAACGCGGGAGTGGCTGGAGAAACGGAGGAGTGTCTGGGCGAACGCTGGGTGTGTTTGTGACGTCAAACCAGGAACGACAAGCACTGAACTGATCGCACTGGCAGAGTAAGTTTCGAGCTACTCAGAAACTGCACAGAGAAGTCTTTTCGCAATATTGCGAAACTTTCGTTCGCAATTTTGATAAGCTAAGATTCACTCCCAGTAGGCGGCGGCTTAGCGTGTGCAAAGCTGCTAAAAGCAGCTTGCGAGCGAACAACTCGGAATGACCACCAATGTATATAAAAATTCTATTGAGAAGACAACACTTACTGCACTGTGATGGGGCCTCCTGGGAAGAGCCCTGATCCTTCTGCAGTCATGACACAGCTGCTGAGAATCTCATTGAGAGGGTTGAAGAAGGACAGGATGACACTAAGAGGTTGGTTGAGTTTTGGCAATCCATAAATCTAAAAGTCATTAAAAAAAAAAGAATTAAATTGGCCATTGTGTTTTCTGTTTTGATCCCTGTATTCTCTGCAGATTTGCGGTCAGTACGAGCGTCTCTGTTTGCCACTGACAAGCCATGCTTGTGTCTACATACGTTGCATTGTCACATACAGACATTTTAGTAGCTGCAATTCTTAGATCGCATCCAGTTTACCTGAGAATGTAAACATATTATTTCTCCAGGAGCTATAGATATTATTGTGGCACAAGTGTCTTACTATTGTCAAGTTTCCTACTGAATTGATAGACTGCATTTTAAAGCTGTAGTACCACTTAATACCCAGAGCTCTGTTAGATGTTACACACTGCCATTGTGCCACGGGACTCTACTGGTCTGTAATAAAGAAAAAAGTGATGGGGTATATTTCTCAAGGAGTGATAACCCTTTATGTCATTTTCCCTGGTTTCTCCATCTGTACCTCATATATCACTCCATACCGCCATGGTCCGCTATGTGGTCAGCAAGAGAAGCTACATTTTTCCATTATAATTATTGGGACTAATTCCATAATAATGGTTTATAATACGTTTCTAAGTTTAACAACAAAACGAATAAGCTTACCTAGCCAATATTGTCACGTTATACTGAAAAAAAAACTATACACTGCAAGCATATGTTATTATAGTCACCTGTTTTGTAAGTACCCGTGTATGTCCCAAAAGTAGGTATATTTTTCAGCAAAATATCTTGCACAGCAAGCCCATCAACAATGCATACTAAGGAGTGTTCTGATAAACAGTTTTCATATGTCCTGTCAAACATTGTGCTCGTCCCTAAGGGATCCAATGGGCCAAATGTAATAGCCGTAGCAGGGTGATATGAAGCGGCAAACCTTAAGATAAACCTTAAGATAAATCCAGTTTATATACTGTACATAGACATAAAATAAGTCTATCATATCAAAAACACATTCAAATAATGAAATGCCATTGCTTCTACCTATGTCTTCTATTAACACGAGAACTGAGACAGTGGGGCGGATGTAATGAGGTCCGAGTTGGCTGGAGGTGCAGGGTCCCAGCTGAACTCTGACTTTTTTTTATAAGTGGCAATCACGTACAAGACAAAACCATGCCTTGTAAATGATTGCTGCTTTAAAAAAAAGTCTAAGCTCATCTGGGAACCCGCACCTCCAGCCAACTCGGACCTCCTTACATCGAGCCCCGTGTGTGATACCCTGAAGCTGTGCGGTATAACTTAAAGACCTGTTCTACACACATATCATATGCTGTTTTCAGAAAGTATTACTTTACAGGCAATTCTGATGACAGTAGTTTTGTAGACAAGCAGTGGCGTAAGTTCGTCCTAGACGCCCGGAGGCAATATAAATACAGGTGCCCCCCTATATAGAGGTAAAAAAATAAAATTATATATATATATATATACACACACACACCACACCAATATTGATCCTGCAGGCTATATATATATATATATATATATATATTTATATATATATCCTGCCATTCTTTGCAAGCATAATGGCGTATGCATGAAGAAATTTCCAAAGGACAGCTCTTGCGGTGAGAGCTATTCTTTGCCATGATACAGTAGAACTTCCCGGTGTATGATCCGGAGTCCTATCTGTGCATGCGTGGGCTGATGCGCCCCACTGGGGGGTGCTGGGAGGGGTCCAATGGGAAATGTGATAGAAGCCCATCTAAAGATGGTGTTGCCCACCGCATCCAAGCCCTGGGGTCTAGGCTTGGTGGATAAGTAGTAAGCCGCCAAACCTCTGAAAACTGCATTTTTGGAGGTTTGGCTGCATTTTTAACCTTGTGCTAATGATACATCCCAGCAGACCAGTGCCAGTTTAGGGTCCACATGGGCCTGGAGCTGAAAGTGAGTCTATTATGTGATCGATACTGCGGGAGGGGAGGCAATCATTTTGCTGGCTGTCGGGATTCCTAGCGGTCAGGATACCGACACCAGAATACCGTCTCACAGGTCTTATTCCCATTCGTGGGTGTCCACAACACCAATAGAGTGGGATGGGAACCACCGAGACCACTGCGTTGCGAGCGCAACAAGCAAGGGCCTTCATTGCGCACGCCCCCTGCCAGCATTCTGACGGACGGGATGCTGCTGTCAGGATGCTGACAGACGGCATCCCGTCTGTCGGTAAAACATATGTATTCCCTGCGGGAGGACAATTAATTATGGGAGGAAGATGGGGAGGGATGGTCGCGGGCGGGCAGAAGGACTTGGCAAATGGGGGGGGGGGGGCAGATGGAGTAACAGAGGTCTGGAGGACGGGATGAGGCAGAATGGGGGTCATTGTATATATGACAAAAATGCAGATTCATTAAACGGGCATTGAAACGTTGCACTACTTCAATTGGTGTCAGTGTGCAAATCATTGGAGTGCCGCACCACCTCTATTTTGCTAAACTACTTTGCTGTGAGGGCACCCAATGTATTAGTCTATTATGTGGCTGTGCCAGACCCCTACCTCTATCTATATATACAAACATACATACAGTATACTGGCAGTGCACTTACACAGGGAGAAAGGGAGCATAGATGGATACCTTGTGTAGTGAAAGAAGGCTCTTCTCTCCTCCCCAATTACCGGAGGCAGAGCGCAATTAGGAAGTGGAATCCAAGGCAAGCGTGGTACCAGCTCTTAAACACCGCCTCGCACGTGTGTCCATCCATCCCGTCCCCCCCTTCCCCACAGCAGCGGGGCAACGGTAGCAGCAGCTCCTCTACCTCCCACAGCAGGCGCGCACCAGCGTACTCTCCCGGGATTTGCGCTGTAGTGGCGGCTTACAGGAATGTGTCAGTTCAGTGACGTAACTAGAAATTTTTCTCCCCCAAGCCAAAAAATTATTCGCCCCCCCCCCCCCCTCCATAATTGGCAGTATAGAGTGTGTGGCTTAGTTGGGATGGGCGTGGCTTACCATAAAGGGGCGTGACATTGCAGGAAAAGACTGCGTTATACCCCAGTTTTCCAACCTGCACGCCCAGACGGGAAAGAAAAATAATCCTGATTCATGCCCCTTACATTATTTGTAATTTTTCCTCCTTATAGTAATGCCCAGTATACATTATGCCACATACTGCAGTGGCCCTTAGACATTATGCCACACACAATAATGCACATGACACAATATGCACACACCATAATGCCCCCGACACATTATGCCACACACCGTAATGCCTGTGACACATTATGACAGGAATCGCAATGCCCGTTATACATTATGCTACACACTGCAATGCCCCTGATACATTATACCACACACCGTAATGCCTGTGACACATTATGACAGGAATCACAATGCCCGTTATACATTATGCTACACACTGCAATGCCCTTGATACATTATAGCACATACAATGAGCTTGAGACATTATACCACATATCACAATGCCCGCGATATAGTATACCATACACCGTAATGCCCGACACATTATGACACACACCGCAATGTCCGTGATACATTATGCCACACACCGTAATGCCCATTATACATTAAGTTCTACAGTAAGGCTTCTAATTACTTTTAAATTACCTGCTCGTTGCCAGGGGTTTCATGCTCTTGGTTCCATGCACGGTGCCATGGGTTTTCATGCTCAGGGTGTCATGCTCGTTGCCAGGGGTTTCATGCACTGGGTGTCATGCTCGTTGCCAGCGGTTCCATGCACGGTGCCAGGGGTTTTCATGCTCAGGGTGTCATGCTCGTTACCAGGGGGTTCATGCACTGGGTGTCATGCTCGTTGCTAGGGGGTAGTGCTTGTTGCTAGGGCCGTGCTCCCAGTGCCACATATGCCCCCAGTGCCAGATATTCCCCCACAGTGTCAGTTATATGCCTCCAGTGCCAGGTACATGCCCCCAGTGCCAAATATACCCCCCCCCAGTGCCACATATGCCCCCTCAGTGCCTGCTCCCCCCAGTGCCAAATATTCCACCACAGTGCCACATATGCCCCCTCAGTGCCTACTCCCCCACAGTGCCAGCTATATGCCCCCAGCGCCAGATATTCCTCCACAGTGCCAGGCATATGCCCCCAGTGCCAGATATTCCCCCACAGGGCCAGGTATATGCCCCCAGTGCCAGATCTTCCCCCACAGTGCCAGGTGTATGCCCCCAGTGCCAGATATTCCCCCACAGGGCCAGGTATATGCGCCCAGTGCCAGGTATATGCCCCCAGTGCCAGATATTCCCCCACAGGGCCAGGTATATGCCCCCAGTGCCAGATATTCCCCCACAGGGCCAGGTATATGCCCCTAGTGCCAGATATTCCCCCACAGGGCCAGGTATATGCCCCCATTGCCAGATCTTCCCCCCACAGTGCCAGGTATATGCCCCCAGTGCCAGATATTCCCCCACAGGGCCAGGTATATGCGCCCAGTGCCAGGTATATGCCCCCAGTGCCAGATATTCCCCCACAGGGCCAGGTATATGCCCCCAGTGCCAGATCTTCCCCCACAGTGCCAGGTATATGCCCCCAGTGCCAAATATACCCCCCTCCCCAGTGCCACATATGCCCCCCGCCCCAGTGCCAGGTCTTCCCCCCCCAGTGCCAGGTATATGCCCCCCAGTGCCAGGTCTTCCTCCACAGTGCCAGGTATATGCCCCCCAGTGCCAGGTCTTCCTCCACAGTGCCAGGTATATGCCCCCCAGTGCCAGGTATATGCCCCCCAGTGCCAGGTCTTCCCCCCCAGTGCCAGGTACATGCCCCCCAGTGCCAGGTATATGCCCCCAGTGCCAGGTCTTCCCCCCCAGTGCCAGGTCTTCCCCCCCAGTGCCAGGTATATGCCCCCCAGTGCCAGGTCTTCCCCCCCAGTGCCAGGTATATGCCCCCCAGTGCCAGGTATATGCCCCCCAGTGCCAGGTCTTCCCCCCCAGTGCCAGGTATATGCCCCCCAGTGCCAGGTATATGCCCCCAGTGCCTGCTCCCCCCCCTTGTGTTGGAGGGACACGGAGCGCATAGAGCGTCTCTCCTGTGTCCCTCCCTGGCTCTCTTCCCCGGCCGGTCTAATACAGGAAGTGCCGGTTCGTGAGCCAATCAGAGCTCACGAACGGCACTTCCTGTATTAGACCGGCCGGGGGAGAGAGCCAGGGAGGGACACAGGAGAGACGCTCTATGCGCTCCGTGTCCCTCCAACACAGCAGGGAGGGAGACCGCAGATTGACATGCGGACGCTCGTCCGCATGTCAATCTGTGTAAAGTCAGTGGCGCCACTGCGAGGCGCCCTCTGCAGGTCAGGAGCCCGGCGGCAGCCGACTCCGCTGCCTCCCGGACTTCCGCCCCTGTAGACAAGAGAGAGATCCTACTCAAATTAGGCCAGTGGCGTAAGTTCGTCCTAGACGCCCGGAGGCAATATAAATACAGGTGCCCCCCTATATAGAGGTAAAAAAATAAAATTTTATATATATATATATATATATATACACACACACCACACCAATATTGATCCTGCAGGCTATATATATATATATATATTTATATATATATCCTGCCATTCTTTGCAAGCATAATGGCGTATGCATGAAGAAATTTCCAAAGGACAGCTCTTGCGGTGAGAGCTATTCTTTGCCATGATACAGTAGAACTTCCCGGTGTATGATCCGGAGTCCTATCTGTGCATGCGTGGGCTGATGCGCCCCACTGGGGGGTGCTGGGAGGGGTCCAATGGGAAATGTGATAGAAGCCCATCTAAAGATGGTGTTGCCCACCGCATCCAAGCCCTGGGGTCTAGGCTTGGTGGATAAGTAGTAAGCCGCCAAACCTCTGAAAACTGCATTTTTGGAGGTTTGGCTGCATTTTTAACCTTGTGCTAATGATACATCCCAGCAGACCAGTGCCAGTTTAGGGTCCACATGGGCCTGGAGCTGAAAGTGAGTCTATTATGTGATCGATACTGCGGGAGGGGAGGCAATCATTTTGCTGGCTGTCGGGATTCCTAGCGGTCAGGATACCGACACCAGAATACCGTCTCACAGGTCTTATTCCCATTCGTGGGTGTCCACAACACCAATAGAGTGGGATGGGAACCACCGAGACCACTGCGTTGCGAGCGCAACAAGCAAGGGCCTTCATTGCGCACGCCCCCTGCCAGCATTCTGACGGACGGGATGCTGCTGTCAGGATGCTGACAGACGGCATCCCGTCTGTCGGTAAAACATATGTATTCCCTGCGGGAGGACAATTAATTATGGGAGGAAGATGGGGAGGGATGGTCGCGGGCGGGCAGAAGGACTTGGCAAATGGGGGGGGGGGGCAGATGGAGTAACAGAGGTCTGGAGGACGGGATGAGGCAGAATGGGGGTCATTGTATATATGACAAAAATGCAGATTCATTAAACGGGCATTGAAACGTTGCACTACTTCAATTGGTGTCAGTGTGCAAATCATTGGAGTGCCGCACCACCTCTATTTTGCTAAACTACTTTGCTGTGAGGGCACCCAATGTATTAGTCTATTATGTGGCTGTGCCAGACCCCTACCTCTATCTATATATACAAACATACATACAGTATACTGGCAGTGCACTTATACAGGGAGAAAGGGAGCATAGATGGATACCTTGTGTAGTGAAAGAAGGCTCTTCTCTCCTCCCCAATTACCGGAGGCAGAGCGCAATTAGGAAGTGGAATCCAAGGCAAGCGTGGTACCAGCTCTTAAACACCGCCTCGCACGTGTGTCCATCCATCCCGTCCCCCCCTTCCCCACAGCAGCGGGGCAACGGTAGCAGCAGCTCCTCTCCTACCTCCCACAGCAGGCGCGCACCAGCGTACTCTCCCGGGATTTGCGCTGTAGTGGCGGCTTACAGGAATGTGTCAGTTCAGTGACGTAACTAGAAATTTTTCTCCCCCAAGCCAAAAAATTATTCGCCCCCCCCCCCTCCCTCCATAATTGGCAGTATAGAGTGTGTGGCTTAGTTGGGATGGGCGTGGCTTACCATAAAGGGGCGTGACATTGCAGGAAAAGACTGCGTTATACCCCAGTTTTCCAACCTGCACGCCCAGACGGGAAAGAAAAATAATCCTGATTCATGCCCCTTACATTATTTGTAATTTTTACTCCTTATAGTAATGCCCAGTATACATTATGCCACATACTGCAGTGGCCCTTAGACATTATGCCACACACAATAATGCACATGACACAATATGCACACACCATAATGCCCCCGACACATTATGCCACACACCGTAATGCCTGTGACACATTATGACAGGAATCGCAATGCCCGTTATACATTATGCTACACACTGCAATGCCCCTGATACATTATACCACACACCGTAATGCCTGTGACACATTATGACAGGAATCACAATGCCCGTTATACATTATGCTACACACTGCAATGCCCTTGATACATTATAGCACATACAATGAGCCTGAGACATTATACCACATATCACAATGCCCGCGATATAGTATACCATACACCGTAATGCCCGACACATTATGACACACACCGCAATGTCCGTGATACATTATGCCACACACCGTAATGCCCATTATACATTAAGTTCTACAGTAAGGCTTCTAATTACTTTTAAATTACCTGCTCGTTGCCAGGGGTTTCATGCTCTTGGTTCCATGCACGGTGCCAGGGGTTTTCATGCTCAGGGTGTCATGCTCGTTGCCAGGGGTTTCATGCACTGGGTGTCATGCTCGTTGCCAGCGGTTCCATGCACGGTGCCAGGGGTTTTCATGCTCAGGGTGTCATGCTCGTTACCAGGGGGTTCATGCACTGGGTGTCATGCTCGTTGCTAGGGGGTAGTGCTTGTTGCTAGGGCCGTGCTCCCAGTGCCACATATGCCCCCAGTGCCAGATATTCCCCCACAGTGTCAGTTATATGCCTCCAGTGCCAGGTACATGCCCCCAGTGCCAAATATACCCCCCCCCCAGTGCCACATATGCCCCCTCAGTGCCTGCTCCCCCCAGTGCCAAATATTCCACCACAGTGCCACATATGCCCCCTCAGTGCCTACTCCCCCACAGTGCCAGCTATATGCCCCCAGTGCCAGATATTCCTCCACAGTGCCAGGCATATGCCCCCAGTGCCAGATATTCCCCCACAGGGCCAGGTATATGCCCCCAGTGCCAGATCTTCCCCCACAGTGCCAGGTGTATGCCCCCAGTGCCAGATATTCCCCCACAGGGCCAGGTATATGCGCCCAGTGCCAGGTATATGCCCCCAGTGCCAGATATTCCCCCACAGGGCCAGGTATATGCCCCCAGTGCCAGATCTTCCCCCACAGTGCCAGGTGTATGCCCCTAGTGCCAGATATTCCCCCACAGGGCCAGGTATATGCCCCCATTGCCAGATCTTCCCCCCACAGTGCCAGGTATATGCCCCCAGTGCCAGATATTCCCCCACAGGGCCAGGTATATGCCCCCAGTGCCAGGTATATGCCCCCAGTGCCAGATATTCCCCCACAGGGCCAGGTATATGCCCCCAGTGCCAGATCTTCCCCCACAGTGCCAGGTATATGCCCCCAGTGCCAAATATACCCCCCTCCCCAGTGCCACATATGCCCCCCGCCCCAGTGCCAGGTCTTCCCCCCCCAGTGCCAGGTATATGCCCCCCAGTGCCAGGTCTTCCTCCACAGTGCCAGGTATATGCCCCCCAGTGCCAGGTATATGCCCCCCAGTGCCAGGTCTTCCCCCCCAGTGCCAGGTACATGCCCCCCAGTGCCAGGTATATGCCCCCAGTGCCAGGTCTTCCCCCCCAGTGCCAGGTATATGCTCCCCAGTGCCAGGTATATGCCCCCCAGTGCCAGGTATATGCCCCCCAGTGCCAGGTCTTCCCCCACAGTGCCAGGTATATGCCCCCCAGTGCCAGGTCTTCCCCCCCAGTGCCAGGTATATGCCCCCCAGTGCCAGGTATATGCCCCCCAGTGCCAGGTCTTCCCCCACAGTGCCATGTATATGCCCCCCAGTGCCAGGTCTCCCCCCCCCCAGTGCCAGGTATATGCCCCCCAGTGCCAGGTATATGCCCCCAGTGCCTGCTCCCCCCCCTTGTGTTGGAGGGACACGGAGCGCATAGAGCGTCTCTCCTGTGTCCCTCCCTGGCTCTCTCCCCCGGCCGGTCTAATACAGGAAGTGCCGGTTTGTGAGCCAATCAGAGCTCACGAACGGCACTTCCTGTATTAGACCGGCCGGGGGAGAGAGCCAGGGAGGGACACAGGAGAGACGCTCTATGCGCTCCGTGTCCCTCCAACACAGCAGGGAGGGAGACCGCAGATTGACATGCGGACGCTCGTCCGCATGTCAATCTGTGTAAAGTCAGTGGCGCCACTGCGAGGCGCCCTCTGCAGGTCAGGAGCCCGGCGGCAGCCGACTCCGCTGCCTCCCGGACTTCCGCCCCTGAATTAGGCTATTTTGTCAATGCAAGCAGTTGATTCACAGATGCACAGGTGCAGGCACAGGAGGCTATATGGAGAAACTGCATGTGCCATAGAGAAGGAACATGTTTTGATGGTGCAGCGCATGCTGAAAATGGGCATCTCAGTCCTTTCACATCCATCTGCCTGGATGTACACAAGGGAAGGAGCTATATAGAGGCATTTTCATAAAGTACCAGATGGGCACCCACCAATATACGTTGCTGCGTGTGTGTTGCGTGCAACCCAGATCCAGGCTCAGTATGTGGACTACACAGTTACTTAAATGTTTAAAATGGTTACCCAGTTAACCATTTAATGACCACAGGGTTATCACTCCTTAATAACAAAGCTTTTCTTTGGTAGCATATTGGATTAAGGCAATTTAATTTTAAGACATTCTGCCCTACACACCGATTTTCCATTATTCCCTCTATGTCATTATACTATGGTCGGTGGTCAGGGCACCATATTCTCATCATCATGGCCCTACCCCTACTGTTAAAAGTCCAATTTGCAGCATTTTACAGCATGGGCATGGCTTGTTATTTTATTATTAATTAGGAGAGACCATTATCAGATTGATGGCTTATCCCTTTTAACCAGCAGCAATCATAAAAGTGCATCCCTACTAAGTGTTAAGCAAAAGGCACAGTTGAACTTGACCTGCCTATGGCCCAGCTCCCTGCAGCTCTCAGCTCGCACTATGGACGTCTTGTAACAAGGCCACCTGGCTGCAATACTGCCTATGACTTCTGTTAGTGACTGCTGACAGACAGTGTAGTGAAGAGCTGGTCAGGGGTAGGTGCAATTGCCTAGAGTACGTAACTTCAGTTTGCAAACTTGCCTCACTCTCCAAGCTCTGTAAATGCTTACTGTTACAGAGCGTGGAGTATCAGACTGAAAGTACATTCCTATATTACAGAATATTCATGACCAGCGCCCACCACACAGTGTGGGGGAGGGTTGGTGGTAGGGCTTAGCACATATAAACATACATGTTATGCTGTATGCAGTGGTGCAAGTATGCCGGTACGCTCGGGTGAGGAGTACCCTTAAGAATTTGACAGTGGGTACAAAGTACCACCTGCCACACACTTTGCACCCGTGACCGCCATTACCACAATTATAATGCGCCCCAAAGCAACAAGACCGTGGTGCTTGGCAGCATGACAGCGCCTCCTACTTTGTCAGGGTTACTGCTGGGAGTGCGACGGTGACATCATGACGTCACATCACACTTCCTCCTCTGGCGGCTGTGGCTGGTGTGAAGAGAGGAGCCTGATTGCACTTTCCTGCAGCGTCCCTTGCTGGGAGCAGCAGCGCAGTTGTTTCCATTCACTCAGCTCGTGTGACGCATCGCATCGGAACTGAGTGGATTTTGTTCTTCACAGGCTGGGCATGTCTCTGGCTTCATTGTGTGGGGTCATTAATTTCTAATATAATATACTATATATTTCTATTATTATGAGGGCAGTACTATCTATTTCTAGTACACCAGGGGCACTACTACAGTATATTGTCCTACTTTAATGGAGGCATTACTACATATTGTTATTAAATTGGGGGCATTACTATACTGTATATATTTATTATACTGGGGGTATTACTATATATTTTTATTATACTGGAGGTATCACTATATATTTCTATTATACTGGGTGGGCATTACTATATATTTCTAGCCTTGCCTCCAGAGTGCAAAGAAAAGGAGCTGTGTCGTGTGGCCACACCGCTAGTATTATGTAGCCACTCCCACTAGTGGCACGTGGCCACACACCTCATTACACATGACCACGCCCATTTTTCGGCACTCAGTACCACTAAGAAAATATTTCTACTTGCACCACTGGCTGTATGTAATATATGTGCTGGCTGGTTATCCTGGAGATCGGCAGCACTGTGTCTATTATAGCCGCTCTGCGGCCCCCCAGGACTTAGCAGCATTAGGCTTCACTCTCCTTCTAAGCCCACCCCCAGACTTCCATTGGACAGGAGTCTGGGGGCGGGTTTAGAAGGAGAAGAGAAGCCTAATGCTGAATCCTCGGTGCCGAATGGCGGCTTAATACACACAGTGCTGCTTATCCCTGGGATAACCAGTCAGCACATATAGTACATACAGCATAACATGTATGTTTATATATGTGCTAAGTGGTGCACCCTTGCACTGTGCTCAGGGACTGCAGCCACCGCTGAACATGACCATGTTGTACTAAATTTGTTCTACAAATTGGAATTGGAAGGGAGGGGGAATTGAGGTTTTGTGATTGATTGTCTTTGTCATTAAAAAAAACAAACTCCTTTTAAAGAGCCTGCACACACCTATGGCAGCAATATATTTAGGATGGAAATCCAAAGTGATACAGGCAGGGACTCTGGTGGGGAATCATGTCCTAGTGACATCACAAGAATTCACAGCAACTGCAGGAGCTTTGAAATTCTGAGTAATTTGCACTTCGGATCACCATTTCTCTTGTATACGGTATAGATCATAGAAGAAACAAAGTCTGTGGAATTATATTAAATACGTTCCCCTAGTAATTGTTCACCCACTGTCTAGCCATATAAATTTGTCAATCTTCACAGTCAGTCTGAAGAATGTTGCTTATCCTCTCCACACCTAATTGGCAGACATGTTAATTGTTAACTCTAAAGACAGATAAGAACAGAACATAGGTGTGGTGACAGCTGCCAGAGATAATACCCACAAGACAATCTAATGGGACCCATACATCTGCAATGGATTGTCCCAATTCCCCGTTCTGCCCACACTGGGGTCATGGAATCAGGGAAATATAATTGGAAATCGCTGATTTGACAATTCTGACTATAAAAATTGATTTTATTCGGCAAGTCAGGGATTTTTAACATGCTGAATTTCCCTGATTCCCTGACAGATCAGATTGGCGTTGCGGGAATGGGGGCACTGATGTAATATATATGGTGCATAATCACTGTATGGCCAATAATGATCCATCTGTGTCAGGCAGCACACATTTTTTGGCCAGCAAAGTTAATGTAATTGATTAAAAATTATACATTTTCTGAATTTTTTTTAATAAGAGGTATTTACTTCGTTAGCAGATCTAATAATACTTGAAAGTTGCAAAATATAAAACCTCTCATTTACAGAAATATGTATGGTTGTTTGTATAAGGAATAAGAAGGCGCCATAGCATCTGCTGCCTCAACTGCACATTAGCTGGACACAGCCATCTGTATGATATAACATGTAGGAACAACACCATGATCTTGTGGGTCCCCATTTATAAGTGTCAGACTGGGGCATGAAGGGCTCACCGGGAGAATACAGTGGTAGAGGCCCATGTTTAGGGATGTGATCAGTATCCATAGGGGGTGTAGCCAGCTGCCACAGAGGCTTGGCTAACCACTAGAGCAGGCATTCCCAACCACGGTCCTCAAGGCACACTAACAGTGCAGGTTTACTGATATCCAGGCTGCAGCACAGGTGACTTAATTAGTAGCTCAGTTATTTTGATTTAACCATTTATGCTGCAGCCTGGATATCATTAAAACCTGCACTGTTGGTGTGCCATGAGGACCGTGGTTGGGAATGTCTGCACTAGAGAGTGCATGGGCTGGACCCCTTGAATAAATATATATAACAAATACTGGGTGTGGATCATAGGGTCAACTGTATCTAGTTCGGCAGTCATTAGGTCGACCACTATTGGTTGACAGTAACTAGGTCTACACCTGAAGTAGGTCAACATGATCATTAGGTCGACATGAACAAGGTAGACATGGAAAAAGGTCGACATGAGTTTTTATTTTATTTTTGGGTGTCGTTTTCTTCGTAAAGTGACCGTAAACCCCAATTAGTGCACAGTGTCCCCTCGCATGGCTCGCTTTGCTCGACATGCTTGGGCAAGGTGCCTCGCTCCGCGGTAGGTTACTATTCCCAATTGTAGTCCACGTGGTCCAGTATGAAAAAAGTAAAAAAAAAGGGAAAAACTCATATTGACCTTTTTCCATGTCGGCCTTGTACATGTCGACCTAGTGACCATGCCGGCCTATAGACCATGTCGACCTAATGCATGTTGACCAATAGTAGTCGACCTAATGAGTGTCGACCTAAGTGCAGACGAGCTAAGGACCGGATCTCACAAATACTATATATAAGTGCATGCATGATAATGTACCAGATTAATAACAGCAATGCACTGTAGAAAATACACCATAAACCTGTGCAGTATAAGGGAACATATGTATAACGTATAACACAAGTGCATAGTCTGGAACCTGATCCCTAGAGGAGGAGGTGGGGCCGCAGGTAATGGAGTCCACTGGGGGTTTCCCCTGTACGCCTCTGGGTCAGTCCAACCCTGCCAGTTATCCTAATACGTACCTGGATCTCTACACCAGGAACTTCAAATATGATGTTCTTAGATGCTAGTTTAAGTTTCTTGCTCTGCAGATCTGTAGCAAGTGCAGTTACTCTGATGTTATTCCCAGGTCGTACAAATCTCTGGTAATCATACGGCTGAATGTGGAAACTTGTCTCTATATCTAGAATAAAACATAAATAACTGAATGAAAATCAATGATAGAAATAAACTAACAAAATACTACTACAGGTTGAGTATCCCGTATCCAAATATTCCAAAATACGGAATTCTTTGAGTGAGACTGAGATAGTGAAAACTTTGTTTTCTGATGGCTCAATGTACACAAACTTTATTTAATACACAAAGTTATTAAAAGTATTGTATTAAATGACCTCCAGGCTGTGTGTATAAGGTGCATTCTGTGCTTAGACTTAGGTCCCATCGCCATGATATCTCATTATGTAATGTAATTATTGCAAAATACGGATATCCAAAATTAGAGATGTGCGGCGAGCATTTTTCGTGTTTTGGTTTTGGTTCTGGTTCCATGCTCCTGTTTTGGATCTGGGTTGGTTTTGACAAAACCACCCTTTCGTGTTTTGGTTTTGGTTTTGGATCTGGATGATTTTTGAGAAAAACATAAAAATAGCTAAAATCACATAATTTGGGGGTAATTTTGATCCTACGGTATTATTAACCTCAACATTAATTTCCACTCAGTTCCAGTCTATTCTGAACACCTCACACCTCACAATATTGTTTTTAGGCCAAAAGGTTGCACAGAGGTGGCTGGATGACTAAGCTAAGCGACCCAAGTGGGCGGCACAAACACCTGGCCCATCTAGGAGTGGCACTGCAGTGGCAGACAGGATGGCAGACTTAAAAAAACTAGGCCCTAATCAGCACATCATGCAAAGAAGAAAAAGAGGTGCAATGAGGTAGCTGTATGACTAAGCTAAGCAACACAAGTGTGCGGCACAAACACCTGGCCTATCTAGGAGTGGCACTGCAGTTGCAGACAGGATGGTACTTACAAAAACTAGGCCCCAAACAGCACATCATGCAAAGAAGAAAAAGAGGTGCAAGGAGGTAGCTGTATGACTAAGCTAACTGACACAAGTGTGCGGTATAAACAACATGGGACATGCTGGAATTTGCCCAGATGTAATACACGCACAATATTGGTGGCACAGGAGAGCGTACCCCTAAACCACACACACACATGGCAAAGCCTGTAAAATTTGGATAATAATAACCCTTTTATTTGGAGCTATTACAATAATATGCAGCACAGGCAAGCGTACCCCTACACCACACAGTGCAAACCCTGTAAAAATTATTTGGATAATAATATAAGTAATGTATTTAACCCTTTCATTTGGATAACAAATCCAGGTTTATCCTGCACCAGACTAAGTATAATTAATTGACTGAATAATGATAACCAACTAAACAAGGAAAAAAATTTAAGCCACAATGAGCAACAATTCTTGCGTTGGAGGTGCTCCAAGGAATAGTGTATCAAATACGAATTGATTTGGTGGGTGTAGAAGAACCCACACCTCACCAAAAGAAAAGAAATTCCTTTGTTTGGAGCACTCTTTTAAATGATATGTATGAATAATGAAAAAAAAATTTTGATTAAAACTTAACTTTTATTTTTCAATACTTGACTAAAAAATGAAAGGGGTATAATGCACGTATCAATTGGTAAATCCCCTTATAAACAGTGGTAAAAATCTATGAGTGAGAGCAAATACTATCGTTTTAAAATTATGTATTTTGCTCAAAAATAATAAAAAAGAGACAATGATAGTAATCTATCAGACTTTTGAACAAGCAGCAGTAGTGATATTTTTTATATCTGTTCGCATTTAATCAGACAATTCATTGGTATCAAAGTATTAAACCTTAAATATTTCATATAAGGTCCAGACCAATAATATGTGTCTGGATTTTACCAAGCAGTGTGAGTGGTGCTGAAAGTCTTCTTAGGATCGACTTCTCCCCCTACTTCAATAACACTTATGCATATAAGACTGATGCCTCTTCCATAAACATGAATCAGTAATAATGTCCATGTCTGTGTTGATGAAAAAAAGAATGAAAGAAAGAATACATGGTTGCAATTAGACTATAATGGGCACCTCATCTGCATTGTTAGTTCAATGTAACTTTTTTAGGTCCTAAGGCAAGGACCTGTTACATAGGTATTTGTATCCAATTGTGTGTGTAACAAATACAGTTGCCTAGGCAGCCACCTTATGTTTGACCAAAATCTAGTCACAGTATAGCAAACCAGGTAAATCAATCAACACTTAATCATATTCAGAACAAGGTGACGATACACATAGCAAATCCTGTGCATCTTGGTAATTATCTATATTCTGAGATCACATTAATTCATATGGGAAAAAATTATATTGTGATGTAATATGGGCAGTGGCGCGTCTAGTCACAGTATAGCGAACCACGTAAATCAATCAACACATAATTATATCCAGAAAAAGGTGACAATACGCATAACGAATCTTGTACATCTTGGTGATTATCTGTTTTCTGGAATCACATAAATTCATGTAGAAGAAATTATATTGTGATATACCGTTGACAGTGAAAAGAATAAATAGTATAGACACTCTAGTAAACTAATCCCATCTACTGTCTGACCTCATCCGTGAGCGGAGGAAAGATGAGAGTAGGACCGTCGACTGTGTCATAGAGATAAGAAAGACAAGCGCACTGGTTAAAGACCCCGTCGTGGTGTTAGATGGGCCCTGGTTCTTATAAGCCTTGCAGGGTCTAAATGTGCCACTTGGGTCTGAGCCAGAGTCCGAAATGAGAAAAAGACAATAAACAGGGACCCAATTTAAATTATGCTGTCAATTTTATAATCTACAAAATGAGATCATTAACTCTTAATCTTAAAGAAAAAAAGAGGGTTTAAATTTACACTGCAATTGCTCACACCAAAATTGCTCCTTGTAGATAGTATTGTTGTTAGAGAATAATGGTGGTGTATATATTTGTGAGCACAGACTAAATGATATCAACAATATTGATATGTCCACATTGGTTACACATTGCACATTGCCATACTGCTCAAAAAGATTGATACCGATTAGCAAATATACACTGATAATTCTATCTAGTGAGAGACTGAAAAAAAAAGATAGTGGGCACTCCAGTTCACTGATCCCATCTGCTGTCTGACCTCATCAATTGAGCGGAGGCCAATGTGGACATATCAATATTGTCCTTGGGCCCTACCACCCACCCTTATGTTGTATAAACAGGACATGCACACTTTAACAAACCAATCATTTCAGCGACAGGGTCTGCCACACGACTGTGGTTAAAATGACTGGTTTGTTTGGGCCCCCACCAATAAAGAAGCAAGCAATCTCTCCTTGCACAAACTGGCTCTACAGAGGCAAGATGTCGACCTCATCCTCCGATTCCTCGCCCCTTTCACTGTGCACATCCTCCTCCTCAGAGAGTATTCATTCGTCCCCACTGGAATCCACCATCACAGGTCCCTGTGTACTTTCTGGAGGCAATTGCTGGTAAAGGTCTTCCCGCAGGAAATTATAATTCATTTTGATGAACATCATCTTCTCCACATTTAGTGGAAGTAACCTCCTACGCCGATCGCTGACAAGGTTACCGGCTGCACTAAACACTCTTTCGGAGTACACACTGGAGGGGGGGAGGGGGAAACTAAGGAATAATAAAGCCAGCTTGTGCAAGGGCATCCAAATTGCCTCTTTTTCCTGCTAGTATACATACGGACTGTTTGACATGCCTATTTGGATGCTGTCACTCATATAATCCTCCACCACTCTTTCAATGGTGACAGAATCATATGCAGTGACAGTAGACATGTCAGTAATCGTTGGCAAGTCCTTCAGTCTGCTCCTGACTGCCCGGCATCACCACCAGCGGGTGGGCTAGGAAATCTTATCCTTTTCCTCGCTGCCCCAGTTGCGGGAGAACATGACGGAGGAGCTGTTGACAGGTCACGTTCCGCTTGAGTTGACAATTTTCTCACCAGCAGGTCTTTGAACCTCTGCAGACTTGTGTCTGCCGGAAAGAGAGATACAACGTAGGCTTTAAACCTATGATCGAGCACGGTGGCCAAAATGTAGTGCTCTGATTTCAACAGATTGACCACCCTTGAATCTTGGCAAAGCGAATGAAGGGCTCCATCCACAAGTCCCACATACTTTGCGGAACCGCTCCATCTTAGCTCCTCCTTCAATTTCTCCAGCTGCTTCTGCAAAAGCCTGATGAGGGGAATGACATGACTCAAGCTGGCAGTGTCTGAACTGACTTCACGTGTGGCAAGTTTGAAGGGTTGGAGAACCTTGCACAAGGCGGAAATCATTCTCCACTCCGCTTGAGTCAGGTGCATTCCCCCTCCTTTACCTATATTGTAGGTGGATGTATAGGCTTGAATGGCCTTTTGCTGCTCCTCTATCCTCTGAAGCATAAAGAGTGTTGAATTTCACCTCATTACCACCTTTTGCTTCAGGTGATGATAGGGCAGGTTCAGGAGTGTTTGCTGGCGCTCCAGTCTTCGGCACGCGGTGGCTGAATGTCAAAAGTGGCCTGCAATTTTTCGGGCCACCGGCAGCATCTCCTGCACACCCCTGTCATTTTTCAAAAAATTCTGTACCACCAAATTAATTGTATGTGCAAAGCATGGGACGTGCTGGAATTTGCCCAGATGTAATACACGCACAATATTGGCGTTGTCCGATATCACAAATCCCCAGGAGACTCTAATTGGGGTAAACCATTGTGCGATGATGTCCCTCAGTTTCTGTAAGAGGTTGTCATCGGTGTGCCTCTTACGGAATGCAGTGATATATAGCGAAGCCTGCCTAGGAACGAGTTGGCGTTTGCGAGATGCCGCTACTGTTGCCGCTGCTGTTGTTTCTGCGGGAGGCAATACATCTACCCAGTGGACTGTCACAGTCATATAGTCCTTAGTTTGCCCTGTTCCACTTGTCCACATGTCCATGGTTAGGTGGACACTAGGTACAGCTGCAGTTTTTGGTACACTGAGGACACTTTTTCTGATGTCTCTGTACATTCTAGGTATCGCCTGCCTAGTGAAGTGGAACCTAGATGGGATTTGGTACCGAGGACACACTACCTCAAACAATTCTCTAAGTCCCACTGAACTAATGGCGGATACCGGACGCACATCTAACACCAACAGCTGTCAAGGCCTCAGTTATCCGCATTGGAACAGGATGACTGCTGTCATATTTTATCTTTCTCACAAAGGACTGTTGGACAGTCAATTGCTTAGTTGAAGTAGTACAAGTTGTCTTCCGACTTCCCCTTTGGGATGACGATCGACTCCCAGCAGCAACAACAGCAGCAGCAGCAGCAACAGCAGCAGTAGGCGTACCACTCAAGGATCCCCTGGAGGAATCCCGGTTAGGAGAGGACTCCTCAGCCTTGCCAGTGACATGGCCTGCAGGACTAATGATGTTCCTGACTGAGGAGGAAGTTGACGTTGAGGGAGTTGGTGGTGTGGCTTGCAGGAGCTTAGGTACAAGAGGAAGAAGGGATTAAGGTGTCAGTGGACTGCTTACACTCTTACCCAAAGTTTCACAACTTGACACTGACTTCTGATGAATGCGCAGCAGGTGAAGTATAAGGGATGATGTTCCTAGGTGGTTAACATCCTTACCCCTACTTATTACAGATTGACAGAGGCAACACACGGCTTGACACCTGTTGTCCGGATTTGTGGAGAAATAATTCCACACTGAAGAGGTGTCTTTTTTGGTATTTTGTCCAGGCATCACAATGGGCTTATTCATCCCACGGACAACAGGTGTCTCCCTCGGTGCCTGATTTAAACAAACCACATCACCATCAGAATCCTCCTCGTGAACTTCCTCCTCAGCGCCAGCAACACCCATATCCTCATCCTGGTGTACTTCAACAGTAACATCTTCAAATTGAATATTAGAAATTGGACTGTGGGTGCTCCTTCCAGCACTTGCAGAGGGCATGCAAATTGTGGAAGGAGCCATCTCTTCCCATCCAGTGTTGGGAAGGTTAGGCATTGCAACCGCCGACACACTTGGACTCTCCTTGGGGATTTGTGATACCATCTTAGAACGCACAGTTCTTTGCTGTGCTTTTGCCAGCTTAACTCGTTTCATTTTCTAGTGGGAGTATGAGGGCTTCCATCGTCATGTGAAGCTGAACCACTAGTCATGAACGTAGGCCAGGGCCTTAGCCGTTCCTTGCCACTCCGTGTCGTAAATGGCATATTGGCAAGTTTACGTTTTTCTCCTCAGACCACTTAAAACATTTTTGGGGGGTCATTTTACTGAACATTTTTATTTTTTATTTGACATGCCCTCTACTATGACATTGGGCATAGACCTTGGCAGACGACGTTGATGGCATTTCATTGTTGATGACATGACTAGTGGCAGCAGCTTCAGCACTAGGAGGAAGTGGTTCTTGATCTTTCCCTATTTTATCCTCCAAATTTTTGTTCCCATTATTTTTCTGGAGTTATATAACACAATATGCGGTACAGGAGAGCGTACCTCTACACCACACAGGGCAAATCCTGTAAAAATTATATTTGGATTAAATGTTAATAACCCATTTTATTTGGAGTAAATAATATACAGCACAGGATACTACCATTGGTCTGATGCAAGACAACACAGCGACACTGTAAGGGACTTATTATACAGCAGCACTGGACATATGGCAGCAGAGGACACCACCACTGTGACTGGTCACTGGACTGACTGACCCCCGTTTTTCGTCACTGAGGGGGCATGCCCAGCACTATCTGAGCTGCTGGCATGCCCTCTCTCCCTCTGTCACCTGTGAATAGACGCTGTGCGCATGCGCACAGCATCTATTCACCGCTGCTCTGCTAAGCAGGGCAGCGAGAGACAGAGCCTCCCAACTGCCCCACACCACCGCGGGACACTGTGGCCCGCGGGTGGGACAGTCCCCAAAAAACTGAACTGTCCCGCGAAAATCGGGACAGTTGGGAGGTATGCTGATGCACAGGACACTACCACTGGTCTGATGAAGGACAACACAGCGACACTGTAAGGGACTTATTATACAGCAGCACTGGACATATGGCAGCAGAGGACACCACCACTGTGACTGATCACTGGACTGACCAATGCACAGGACACTACCACTGGTCTGATGCAGGACAACACATCAAAACTGTAAGGGACTTATACAGCGGCACTGGACATATGGCAGCAGAGGACACCACCACTGTGACTGGTCACTGGACTGACTGATGCAGCATAAGACACTGGACTGAGCAGCACAAGACAGCACTATAATCGCCACCCCACTTTCCCGCCCGCACAGACACTGAGGACAGAGACACGTCCTCTCACTACGCTCTCCAAGACTGGAGTGAAAATGGCGGCGACGCGCGGCTTCTTATATGGTATCCAAACCCCGCGAGAATCCGACAGCTTGATGATGACGTTTTGCCTCGTTCTGGTTTCCGAGTAAGGCGGGAAAACCCGAGCCGGGCTCGGGACGTGAAGTTTGGTAAGGTTCGGTTCTCTGAGAACCGAACCCGCAAATCTCTATCCAAAATACTTCTGGTCCCAAGCATTTTGGATATAGAATACTCAACCTGTATTGTATAAACCTAACAGGAATTGAATGTGTCAGTCGTGGCAGCTTATTTTTAGTGATGAGCGGGTTCGGTTTCTCGGAAACCGAACCCCCCCGAACTTCACCCTTTTTACACAGGTCCGAGCCATACTCTTATTCTCCCGTATGGCTCGGTTAACCCGAGCGCGCCCGAACGTCATCATCCCGCTGTCGGATTCTCGCAAGATTCGGATTCTATATAAGCAGCCGCGCTTCGCCGCCATTTTCACTCGAGCATTGGAAATGTTAGGGAGAGGACGTGGCTGGCGTCCTCTCCGTTTATGTTGATGCATTGCAAATATTTTGTGCTTGCTTATTACTTAATTGTGGGGACTGGGGAGCAGCTGTATATAGGAGGAGTACAGTGCAGAGTTTTGCTGACAGTGACCACCAGTAATACGTTGTCTGCCTGAAAAACACTCCATATCTGTGCTCAGTGTGCTGCATATATCTGTGCTCACACTGCTTAATTGTGGGGACTGGGGAGCAGCTATATTATATAGCAGGAGTACAGTGCAGAGTTTTGCTGACAGTGACCACCAGTATACGTTGTCTGCCTGAAAAACACTCCATATCTGTGCTCAGTGTGCTGCTTTATTGTGGGGACTGGGGACCACCAGTATAATATTATATAGGAGGAGTACAGTGCAGAGTTTTGCTGACCAGTGACCACCAGTATATAATATATAGCATTACGGTACAGTAGGCCACTGCTGTACCTACCTCTGTGTCGTCATTAAGTATACTATCCATCTAGATTCTATACCTGTGGTGCATTTCAGTTGTGCAGTTTGCTGACACAGTGACCACCAGTATATATAGCAGTACGGTACGGAAGGCCACTGCTGTACCTACCTCTGTGTCGTCATTAAGTATACTATCCATCTACATTCTATACCTGTGGTGCATTTTAGTTTTGCAGTTTGCTGACACAGTGACCACCAGTATACTATATATAGCAGTACGGTACGGAAGGCCACTGCTGTACCTACCTCTGTGTCGTCATTAAGTATACTATCCATCTACATTCTATACCTGTGGTGCATTTTAGTTTTGCAGTTTGCTGACACAGTGACCACCAGTATACTATATATAGCAGTACGGTACGGAAGGCCACTACTCTACCTACCTCTGTGTCGTCAAGTATACTATCCATCTAGATTCTATACCTGTGGTGCATTTTAGTTTTGCAGTTTGCTGACAGTGACCACCAGTATATATAGCAGTACGGTACGGAAGGCCACTGCTCTACCTACCTCTGTGTCGTCAAGTATACTATCCATCCATACCTGTGGTACATATCAGTTGTGCGCAGTATATATAGTAGTAGGCCATTGCTATTGATACTGGCATATAATTCAACACATTAAAAAATGGAGAACAAAAATGTGGAGGTTAAAATAGGGAAAGATCAAGATCCACTTCCACCTCGTGCTGAAGCTGCTGCCACTAGTCATGGCCGAGACGATGAAATGCCATCAACGTCGTCTGCCAAGGCCGATGCCCAATGTCATAGTAGAGAGCATGTAAAATCCAAAAAACAAAAGTTCAGTAAAATGACCCAAAAATCAAAATTGAAAGCATCTGATGAGAAGCGTAAACTTGCCAATATGCCATTTACGACACGGAGTGGCAAGGAACGGCTGAGGCCCTGGCCTATGTTCATGGCTAGTGGTTCAGATTCACATGAGGATGGAAGCACTCATCCTCTCGCTAGAAAAATGAAAAGACTTAAGCTGGCAAAAGCACAGCAAAGAACTGTGCGTTCTTCTAAATCACAAATCCCCAAGGAGAGTCCAATTGTGTCGGTTGCGATGCCTGACCTTCCCAACACTGGACGAGAAGAGCTTGCGCCTTCCACCATTTGCACGCCCCCTGCAAGTGCTGGAAGGAGCACCCGCAGTCCAGTTCCTGATAGTCAAATTGAAGATGTCACTGTTGAAGTACACCAGGATGAGGATATGGGTGTTGCTGGCGCTGGGGAGGAAATTGACAAGGAGGATTCTGATGGTGAGGTGGTTTGTTTAAGTCAGGCACCCGGGGAGACACCTGTTGTCCGTGGGACGAATATGGCCATTGACATGCCTGTTCAAAATACAAAAAAAAATCAGCTCTTCGGTGTGGAATTATTTCAACACAAATGCGGACAACAGGTGTCAAGCTGTGTGTTGCCTTTGTCAAGCTGTAAAAAGTAGGGGTAAGGACGTTAACCACCTCGGAACATCCTCCCTTATACGTCACCTGCAGCGCATTCATCATAAGTCAGTGACAAGTTCAAAAACTTTGGGTGACAGCGGAAACAGTCCACTGACCACTAAATCCCTTCCTCTTGTAACCAAGCTCCTGCAAACCACACCACCAACTCCCTCAGTGTCAATTTCCTCCTTACCCAGGAAAGCCAATAGTCTTGCAGGCCATGTCACTGGCAAGTCTGACGAGTCCTCTCCTGCCTGGGATTCCTCCGATGCATCCTTGAGTGTAACGCCTACTGCTGCTGCTGTTGTAGCTGCTGGGAGTCGATCGTCATCCCAGAGGGGAAGTCGGAAGACCACTTGTACTACTTCCAGTAAGCAATTGACTGTCCAACAGTCCTTTGCGAGGAAGATGAAATATCACAGCAGTCATTCTGCTGTAAAGCAGATAACTCAGGCCTTGGCAGCCTGGGCGGTGAGAAACGTGGTTCCGGTATCCACCGTTAATTCAGAGGCAACTAGAGACTTGATTGAGGTACTGTGTCCCCGGTACCAAATACCATCTAGGTTCCATTTCTCTAGGCAGGCGATACCGAAAATGTACACAGACCTAAGAAAAAGAGTCACCAGTGTCCTAATAAATGCAGTTGTACCCAATGTCCACTTAACCACGGACATGTGGACAAGTGGAGCAGGGCAGACTCAGGACTATATGACTGTGACAGCCCACTGGGTAGATGTATTGCCTCCCGCAGCAAGAACAGCAGCGGCGGCACCAGTAGCAGCATCTCGCAAACGCCAACTCGTTCCTAGGCAGGCTACGCTTTGTATCACCACTTTCCAGAAGAGGCACACAGCTGACAACCACTTACGGAAACTGAGGAAGATCATCGCAGAATGGCTTACCCCAATTGGACTCTCCTGGGGATTTGTGACATCGGACAACGCCAGCAATATTGTGCGTGCATTACATCTGAGCAAATTCCAGCACGTCCCATGTTTTGCACATACATTGAATTTGGTGGTGCAGAATTATTTAAAAAACAATAGGGGCGTGCAAGAGAAACTGTCGGTGGCCCGAAGAATTGCGGGCCACTTTGGGCATTCAGAAAGACTGGAGCACCACCAAACAGTCCTGAACCTGCCCTGCCATCATCTGAAGCAAGAGGTGATAACGAGGTGGAATTCAACCCTCTATATGCTTCAGAGGATGGAGGAGCAGCAAAAGGCCATTCAAGCCTATACATCTGCCTACGATATAGGCAAAGGAGGGGGAATGCACCTGACTCAAGCGCAGTGGAGAATGATTTCAACGTTGTGCAAGGTTCTGCAACCCTTTGAACTTGCCACACGTGAAGTCAGTTCAGACACTGCCAGCCTGAGTCAGGTCATTCCCCTCATCAGGCTTTTGCAGAAGAAGCTGGAGACATTGAAGGAGGAGCTAAAACAGAGCGATTCCGCTAGGCATGTGGGACTTGTGGATGGAGCCCTTAATTCGCTTAACCAGGATTCACGGGTGGTCAATCTGTTGAAATCAGAGCACTACATTTTGGCCACCGTGCTCGATCCTAAATTTAAAACCTACGTTGTATCTCTCTTTCCGGCAGACACAAGTCTGCAGAGGTTCAAAGACCTGCTGGTGAGAAAATTGTCAAGTCAAGCGGAACGTGACCTGTCAACATCTCCTCCTTCACATTCTCCCGCAACTGGGGGTGCGAGGAAAAGGCTAAGAATTCTGAGCCCACCCGCTGGCGGTGATGCAGCGCAGTTTGGAGCGAGTGCTGACATCTGGTCCGGACTGAAGGACCTGCCAACGATTACTGACATGTCATCTACTGTCACTGCATATGATTCTCTCACCATTGAAAGAATGGTGGAGGATTATATGAGTGACCGCATCCAAGTAGGCACGTCAGACAGTCCGTACGTATACTGGCAGGAAAAAGAGGCGATTTGGAGGCCCTTGCACAAACCGGCTTTATTCTACCTAAGTTGCCCTCCCTCCAGTGTGTACTCCGAAAGAGTGTTTAGTGCAGCCGCTCACCTTGTCCGCAATCGGCGTACGAGGTTACTTCCAGAAAATGTGGAGAAGATGATGTTCATCAAAATTAATTATAATCAATTCCTCCGTGGAGACATTCACCAGCAATTGCCTCCAGAAAGTACACAGGGATCTGAGATGGTGGATTCCAGTGAGGACGAATTAATAATCTGTGAGGAGGGGGATGTACACAGTGAAAGGGGTGAGGAATCGGAGGATGATGATGAGGAGGACATCTTGCCTCTGTAGAGCCAGTTTGTGCAAGGAGAGATTGATTGCTTCTTTTTTGGTGGGGGCCCAAACCAACCAGTCATTTCAGTCACAGTCGTGTGGCAGACCCTGTCGCTGAAATGATGGGTTCGTTAAAGTGTGCATGTCCTGTTTATACAACATAAGGGTGGGTAGGAGGGCCCAAGGACAATTCCATCTTGCACTTCTTTTTTCTTTCATTTTTCTTTGCATCATGTGCTGTTTGGGGACAATTTTTTTGAAGTGCCATCCTGTCTGACACTGCAGTGCCACTCCTAGATGGGCCAGGTGTTTGTGTCGGCCACTTGTGTCGCTTAGCTTAGTCACACAGCGACCTTGGTGCGCCTCTTTTTTTCTTTGCATCATGTGCTGTTTGGGGACAATTTTTTTGAAGTGCCATCCTGTCTGACACTGCAGTGCCACTCCTAGATGGGCCAGGTGTTTGTGTCGGCCACTTGTGTCGCTTAGCTTAGTCACACAGCGACCTTGGTGCGCCTCTTTTTTTCTTTGCATCATGTGCTGTTTGGGGACAATTTTTTTGAAGTGCCATCCTGTCTGACACTGCAGTGCCACTCCTAGATGGGCCAGGTGTTTGTGTCGGCCACTTGTGTCGCTTAGCTTAGCCATCCAGCGACCTCGGTGCAAATTTTAGGACTAAAAATAATATTGTGAGGTGTGAGGTGTTCAGAATAGACTGGAAATGAGTGGAAATTATGGTTATTGAGGTTAATAATACTATGGGATCAAAATGACCCCCAAATTCTATGATTTAAGCTGTTTTTTAGGGTTTTTTGAAAAAAACACCCGAATCTAAAACACACCCGAATCCGACAAAAAATTTTCGGTGAGGTTTTGCCAAAACGAGTCCGAATCCAAAACACGGCCGCGGAACCGAATCCAAAACCAAAACACAAAACCCGAAAAATGTCCGGTGCACATCACTACTTATTTTACAGTGTCAAATTCCACAGATTTATAAATCACATTTGGAGGTAATGTAGCTGACTTTTATGACACTTTAATTACTACAGTATAATGTTTTGTATTTGTAGCTGTCACCCAAATAAATAATATACAGTGCCGCTGCTGCATGATATGCTGGTGTTATAGAAACATGAGAACTAGTATAGTTGCCTACCCTCCCTCATTCTGCAGAAGACTCTCTGAAATAGCAGCAATCTCCCTGACTCCCTGAATAGACCAGCAATCTCCCTGATTGCACCTTATCCCCATTATATAGATCAGTGATTTTCAACCGTTTTTTACTTGCGGCAAACCGAACAATATTTTAAAATTACCAAGGCACACCATCAGTTCCCCAGAGAAAAAAACAAAACACACATTGGCCCTCACAGTAAATAAAAAAACACATATACATTGCCCTACACAGAAAAAAACACATCATATTGCATACCACATAAATCATGTTGCTCGCACATAAATCAATCACATTTCTCCCCACATAAATCCTATTGCTCCCCACATGAATTATTCACATTGTTCCCCCATAACATAACAAATATTAGCCCCTACCGGTCAGCTGTCCTCCTCCCTGTCCCTCAGTGGCGGGGGTTGTTTATAGTGGAGTGCTGAGAATACTGAGAAGCGGGCGGTCGGGCAGGTGTGGATGTGGGTGGGCAAGGAAAGCTGTGGATGCAGGCAGGAACTGGAGGATGTTTATGCCGGCAGGTGGGCTGGCTGGGTGGTGAAACGTGGCGGCTGTGACCTATGATATCACACCGCCACCGTCATCAAGGCATAGGTCACGGCCGGGGCATGACTGATCCTCTAAGAAGAGCCCGGGCCAACAGTACACTCTGAAGGTGCAGGAAGCTGCTCTGGCTCCGCGGTACACCTTACATTTTAAATAAGGTTTCGTATGGCCACTTGCCGTATAGGTGTAGACAGTATACTAACTTTGAGGCCCATTTACGTTTGGATGTAAGTCATTTTCATGACACGCCTTTCAGATGTAGCAGTACACGTCTGCGCTGATAGGTGTTACTTTCACAATCTCCCTGAAATGCTTTTTCAAACGTAGGCAAGTACTGTATGGCTATAAGTGTCTGAGGTCTAATGATGGTAGCATCTAGTTTCTCTTCATGGAGAGGACCTTTCCCATAAGCCCCTGGGTTCATGTCACAAACTATTTGGAATAGTAACCTGTGGCGAGCAGAGCGGAGCGAGACACCGAGCCCTAAGCGTGGAGAGCGCCCAATGATACATGGATAAAATGAAATAACCTCAAATGAACGGAGAATGGATAAAACATTTAGGTGCTGTAAGGGCGAAAGTTACCTACTGCCCTCTCGTGCTTTCACTTCCTCGTCCTGATTATGAAGAGAAAATATACACAACCGTCTAATGACACAGATTTCTGGAGGTTCAGATTTTGATGAAAGAGCTCCCTCTGCTGACCAGCTGAATGTACAGCATGTACATGAATGTTGTTGGTGAACACATTTAGCTATAAAACTGCAAAATGATCACTGGCGTATCTATAATGGGTGCAGGGTGTGCGGTGAGTCCAGAGGGGCCCCCCACTGCACCTGCAGCACCCACTTTTTGGAATACTTACCCCTCCGGAGTCCCATGCCAACGTCAGCAACGCTGCGGAATCACCGTGAAAAAATGGTGCAGCTGCCATTTGCACATTGGTCTACGCATGTGCAGTAGAGTCTGTGCCCACTGGTGCTCAGACTGTCCAGCGCTGCCGGCAGAGAGGAGGGGGCCTGAATGGAGGAGGCTGCACACGGGCCTCCTCCTCTTTTAAAGCGCCACTGAAAATGATGTATCATTTTTGACATTCTGAAAATGTTACGTCAATGCTGATTGGTTGCCATGGGCAACTTCTCCACTGGCTTACTTCTCCAATTTTATCACTGCTTAGTACATCTCCCCCTTTTTTTGCAAAGGATTGTCCTCCCAATAAGAACTGTCCTTTCACAATCACAGGACTTCTGGGTTTATAACCCGGGAGTCCTTATGCGCATCCACAGTGTGACGTGTATGCCATGGGGGACAATGGGAGGGATTTAATTGAATCTCAGAGGCAAATCCAAAATGAAGCCCCTAGGCTTCTACAATCGGGTAAACATAATTGCAAAAAAATTAAAATAGCTGTGGTGGGCGTCTCTTTTCATTTCAGGGCGCAGCTTCACTTGCTAATACCAGCAGTTGTGAAGCTGAGAAAATTGCACATGCTATAGCTGTATGCATACAAATGTGAATTAGGCACTTCGGGGGCTCATTTATCAACAAGTGATAAAACTCGTTGTGAATGATAAAACTCGTTGCACATGATAAATGGTGCTCCAGCTAATCAGCTCTCAATTGTCATTTTTCAAACATGTGACAGGAGCTGAACACGACAATTAGGAGCTGATTGGCTGGAGCACTATTTATCATGTGCAACGGGTTTTATCATTCACAATGCGTTTTATTATTCATTGATAAATGAGCCCCTTAGTGTGTACAGAGGCCTAAACTAATGTACACAGTAATCTAGCAAACACTTCCACTTAGGGTCACATTTATTAAAAAAAACGCAATTTAATTGCAGTTATTATTTATTAAGGGATAATTACGATCCAGTTCTCATAGCGAAATGTTTTAAAATTGTGGTGCCGGGATAGAGTTTGCGTTAAAGCCCTGTCCCGGCAAATCCCTTCCACAACTCTGACGTTTGTATATCGCATTTGCAATATACAGTGTGCTACTGTGCATGCGCCGTTATTAGAACCGACATGCGCGGTTTCATATGAAGGAGAGAAAGACGCTCCGTTTCCCGAAGCTCACACTGCTGCCTTCTGCCTGCCCTGAGGCTAGACACTGCATGCTGTACAGTGAGAGTCGAGCTAGAGCAAAATAGCAAAACCTGACCGTGGCTGAACTATTTATTAATTTATTTTATTTCTTTGTGGAGATATGCCCCTGCGCTGTGTTTGTCCCCAGCTCCTGTCTAGGTACGGCGATGAGCAGCGGCACGGTACTTCAAACTTGGCGCTGTTTTGACAGAAAATTGGAAGCACCAGTGGTGGGATTATGATCACGGCTCACGGAGCGCCGGCCAATAGGAAGCTGGCGCGGCGAGCCAATCAGCGCTCGCCGCATCATAGGGAAGAAAGGAGGCTGCGCCGAAGAGCGGTGAACAGTTCCTGAGGCCGTTAAAGAGGTCAGAAGATGCCGGACTCCTGAAAGATGTCCTGGACGCTGAGAAGAGGCGGTGGCGCCGCTGGCCAGGATGGGCCAGCGGCAGAAGACTGCAGTGAAGGACCCGGAGAGGCCACCAGGGGAGGAAAGGAAAAGAGTTAACGAAGCTCCCCCCTGGTGCCTCGCCATCGGTACAGGTAGGCCCTCGGTGAGGGCACCTGTCGCCCCTCCTCTCATCCCTAGACCATCAGGGATCGGGCATTAGGCCCGTGGGCACATTCAGGCCCCAGGCCTGTAGGGCATAAATAGGCTAGCACTAGGCCCATGGCCAATATCAGGCAACAGGCCTGTGCTGCATTAGAGGGTATTAGGCCCTAGTATAATTACGGCCAATTAGGTGGAAAAGGTTACTCTGGACATTAGGCCCAGGTCACCCTGAGCTGCCTACGGTAGGCGGGCACTAGGCCCTTGGATAAAGTTAGGCCTCTGACCTGCGTGCATTTAGGGGGCACTAGACCCAGTATAAATAGAGTGCCCCTTGCAAGGATCTGGGCATTAGGCCGAATTAATGAGGGGAAGTGGGCAGGTTATGCGGCGCCCACTTCTAAGTGAATTAAAGTAAGTTTCCCCTGTGTGTAGGAGCGATCTAGCTCCACATACGTAGCCCCATCAGCTTTAGGAGATAGGGATTTAAGGGGGCAGGATGTTGTTTAATCTTGTGCTGTGATATTGTGAGCTGTTTTCCGTGGAGGGCAAAGTGTTTGTTTAAAGTTTGAGTATAGTTTGTGGTGCACCACATACACCTGAGCTAGTTTGAGGGCTCTGATCATGTAGCTAGTGTAGCAGATGCACACTAGTTTAGTTCCTGGTCCTGCACGGCGGTTGTTTCCTTTTGCCTCCTTACAGGGACCTGTAAGTGGAGAAGATCGAAGTACAAGATTGGCAACAGTGAGCATCATCTGTGTCTGTCTGCCCCTGTGCCGTCTGTCCTCTGAGCGCTGGTTCAGTGGACCTTGCTCGGCCGTGTAAGGTCCAGCTACACCTCAGCGCGTGAGTGCTGCATAGGTGAAAATTGGGTGGCTGAGGCTTTATGCCGATGATTATTTTCACCTAACCGTTAAAGGTCGCCACCACCCCGGGAGTTGATACTACTTCATCGATTTCCTTTCCTTCCTAGCTCGTCCGCTGTCTGTTTCAGGAAAGGGATCGCCGTGTCCAGGTTCCAGCAAAGATTCCAGGTCCGCTGAGGTTTCCGGATCCTGAAGGTGAAAGCACGGCGCAAGGTAAGCAGTGAGACTACACCTGCACGGCAGCAGGCACTACACCCGCACTCCTCTCACGTGTTTATAAAGAGTGATAAATACACTACCCCAGCAACACAAATACTCATTTAACTAACACTGCAGGCTTATAGCAATAAACTAATGAAGACACATTAACCTTTGCCACAGAGCTGTCTCTTGTGCATGGAGGATTGCTGTCGGTGCCCGTGTAATCAAACATGGAAGGGAGGAGGGGGAAATAGGGCAGTGAGTAGCTAAGCTCCATGAAGTAAGGACAGTCTGATCGCACATTCTCAGTCAAGAACCTGATAATGCGGCTTAGAAGTGCCGTTATTATCCCGAGAAGCTCTTCCGAATTGTGTTTACAATTTGAGGTTAGTAAATTTGGATTAGATCACATTTCCCATTACAATTATGGGAAATGCGATCTACTTACTAAAAAAATGTGATAACAAGGATTTGGAGAATTTTACTGTAGGTGAAACTAAAATTTTGTGAAAATGTGATACCCGCGTTTGGGGTACCCCTTCTGCAGTTAAACCAGTTGCAGATACACTGTGAGGATTAAAATCCTTTTTACACTGGTTGCTAAGCAACTATGGCAACCAGGAGAGGAATATGTATAGCACTAGGACCCTGGGCTTTCCATCAGGATCCCTGCAGAGCGGGAAGCTGGGAGCGCTCTGATTGGCCGTGTTGTGTGGGGAGAGAAGCAGGAAGGAGAGCTGCAGTGAGCACTGCAGACAGAGAGAGCATGGCTTTGGAACAGGAGGCAGTGTGTCATGCGTGGGTGTGAAGAGCTGTACGCGGAGGTCTGGAGGCACGCTGCGCTGGGAGAGACTGGGCATCGAGAGACGGCTGTCATCCTGAAAAGCAGCAGTGAGAAGTGACCGGCAGGAGCTGGCAACAGCAGCAGATAATGCAGGTACTCTACTTCACCCCAGACAGCCCCCACATATGGGCACCCAGACCAACAGTGGTCACCCTGACAGCTTGCAACATCACAGCCCCTTGGGACAAATCACAGCAGGACCCTATGTACAAGGAGAGGGACATGTGGGATTTATTTGGAGCTGCCTGCCATTGTACCAGAGAGAGCCTTAAGGGATAGGGTTGTGTGAGACCCTCTGCTTCCCCTTACCACTGCAATTGCAAGGAAAACACGAAGTGACACTTATCCCTAGACTGTTTGAGCTGCAGCACAATGTGTGTGCCAGGATTGGGTCATTTGCTCTGTGACCCACTGTATGTGAAATGACTTACTCCACAGCGCCCTCTATTTGAAGCATTGCTATACTGTGATATGACTTGCTCCACAGCGCCCTCTATTTGAAGCATTGCTAGACTGTGAAATGACTTACTCCACAGCGCCCTCTATTTGAAGCATTGCTATACTGGGATATGACTTACTCCACAGCGCCCTCTATTGGAAACTGGTGCTATACATGGCAAGTAGCTGCTCCACAGCACCACCCGTTGGATTACAAATACTGTGCACAGTGCGAACTCATTCTACAGCACCCCCTGTAGGACAGTGATATAGCTGGAACATTTTGTCAGCAGCATAAACTGAACATATCCAATCTAGCGACATCTAGTGACCCGTCAGTATAATGCATGCATACTCATGAAACAGCTGTATAAGACGTCTGAGTGTTGAAATTCTGAAATGCTCTTGTGTTAATGTTATGTTATATTTTTAGTATGTGACTAAAAGGATCGTGGCTTATTGAATTGCACTGAACTCTACTAAGAGGTGAATTTAGTCACATGGACCAGTGACTAACCCTGTCTATAATAAATCTTTGTTACTGTATCCCACTGTAGTGGTCCTTTCACCTTTAAAAGGGGGGGGTGTTGACTATACTGGGGTATCCCCGTCCCTTCTGCCCAGGTCCTACGCAGCCTTCCCACGCAGATTCCGCCTGACGTCGCGACAAGCAAGAACCGACCGACCAGAGAGGCCACAACTGGACAGGCGTGAGACTGCAGGTACGCTTAGCCATCTATCACACTTGGCGTCCGCGAACAGGATACGAGCAAGATGACGGATCCACAGGTTCCCGCTACTCCCATGCTACCACCGGCACTCGGACAAGGAAACACGACCACCATGGCGGCATCACCGTTGACTATGCCATACTATTTTGGAGCACCATGGTTACCAATGTTTGCAGGAAAACAAGTGCCGGGTTCGAGTACGTTCAAAGAATTCAAAGACAAGATGTACTCCATGTTCCGCCTGTACTCACTAACCGAAGAACAGAAAATAGAGATCGCTATGGGTCAATTGACGGATTCGGCACTACGGGAAGTGAAAGCATGGGAAGACAGCGAAAAGAAGACCGTCGAAGGGATCTTTAAGAAGCTGATGACCATATTCGACTGCGAGACCATAGCGGAATTAAAGAGCCGCCTTTATGCGAGAAAACAAAGACCTGACGAATCACTGCGAGACTTCGCGCTGGCCCTACAAGAAGCTGCAAAGGCTAAACGGGCCCTGGATGAACGAGAAGTCGAAGGGATAGATAGAACGTTAACAGACCTGTTTGTAGAAGGGGCAAGAGGAGAGACGATTCGCTCTCAAATGCGCATGGAGAGACGACAGCAACCAGGGAACTCCTTCTCTGAATTCAAAGAGACGGTGCTGCAGATCCTTGGAAAAAATCAGAGCAACAATGTCGTGAAAGATGCGTCTTCAGAGTGGAGTGAAGATGACAGCTACAGAGAAACCGCACTGCCCGTGAAGTCAGACGGACTAGCCCAAGTGGGAGCGGTTCTCCAGCAAGCACAAGCCCCACCGGGACCAGATCCTATGGAAACGCTCAATCAGAGGCTGACGGAGATGATATTGAATCTCTCCCAAATGAGCCGGAGATTAGAAGAGCTCGACAGGGACCAAGATAGGAATAGACACAGAGAATGGCGTCAAGAGCAAGATTGGCAGAGTCGTCCTCGCTGGGACGTAGTAAGAGAATCGGGCCGACGATTGACCGATCAATTCCATGCTCCGAAAGGCACTGTATGTCAACAGACCTCCGAAAGAGTGGAGAGAATAGATCTACCATGGGAGGAACGACCCAGAAAAGCAGGACCAAGACTGGTGTGGCAGAGTCAAGTCGGAGTGATGGGTGTACCATCTGGTGGGGATGATCGAAGAACCAGAACAAGAAAGACGACAGGCCAAGTATTGTGGTTTAGTGCAACGCGTGGTTATGCTTCATAAGGAGAACAGACACTAAGAGAACCATATATGTTCACTATACGGGCATTCAGAAGACCCATCAGAACAATTACTTCCGAAGCCTAGGAAGCGGGGAATGGGTCGAATTTGAATTGACCAATGGAAAAAGGGGCGTTAAGGCCATCAACGTCACAGGTCCTAATGGCGTTCCAGTGCAAGGCAACAGACATGCCAGAGAGCGTAACCGGTATTGGCGCTGTCCGCGGTATAGAAAGCCTCCACTCTACTACCAGCAAGACTACTGGGACAGCGGAAGCAGAGAGGAACCAAGAGACTGTAATAGTGAGACCGGTAGACCTAACACCAATCCTCCTCGACCTGAACGGATACCCCGACCACCCGAACCTGAAGTCCCAAAGCAAAGGAAAATGCTGGACACAAGCGAGAGACCGGTTGCGAAAGGTCAGAGTGAGACAGTGCAGCAGTGCCTTCAAAATGTGATAAAGCCTCAGATTTCTCCTCAACCAAAACGAGAGTACATCCCAAAAAGGCAAGACGCAGATTACCGTGCAGCAAATTTCGAGCAAACAGATGCCGGTGCGACTGACCAGAAAAGGGACACTGAAGCAGTGGTCCACATGGCCATGACAAAGATAGTGGAACCCGTGGAATCCAGAAGTCCGGAGCCAGCAATGCCATCGTCTGAACCCAAGCCCCAGGCACTGCAGGCAGAGACCCCACAGGCAGCTGAGAAGGCTGAGGCCCATTCCACGGAAGAGAAGCCTGTAATGGATAGTGAGTACAGGACCATAACGGGAGAAGAATTCGCCTTCAGGATACAGCAGGCTATACGAAGATCAATGAGATGCGATAAAGGTGCACCACATGCTCGTTGCAGATCGCACGCCGTGATATAGAGTACCACCCATGTACACCATTGAAGAACCCGTACCGCAGAGGGATCGGAGTCCTGTGGCGGAGGGATGGGGTCCCTGGGATGGACATACCCTAGCTATTTAACAAGAGTAAAAGTAGAAAGGTATAACTGTTCAGGTTTAACTTGTTGGCATCTAATTATTTGCATGTATTGGGGGTTCAAAGACTGTGGTGTAGGACTTTAATCCATTACAGTATGCGTGGGGACACGCATAATTTCAGCGGGCAAACATGTGATACCCGCGTTTGGGGTACCCCTTCTGCAGTTAAACCAGTTGCAGATACACTGTGAGGATTAAAATCCTTTTTACACTGGTTGCTAAGCAACTATGGCAACCAGGAGAGGAATATGTATAGCACTAGGACCCTGGGCTTTCCATCAGGATCCCTGCAGAGCGGGAAGCTGGGAGCGCTCTGATTGGCCGTGTTGTGTGGGGAGAGAAGCAGGAAGGAGAGCTGAAGTGAGCACTGCAGACAGAGAGAGCACGGCTTTGGAACAGGAGGCAGTGTGTCATGCGTGGGTGTGAAGAGCTGTACGCGGAGGTCTGGAGGCACGCTGCGCTGGGAGAGACTGGGCATCGAGAGACGGCTGTCATCCTGAAAAGCAGCAGTGAGAAGTGACCGGCAGGAGCTGGCAACAGCAGCAGATAATGCAGGTACTCTACTTCACCCCAGACAGCCCCCACATATGGGCACCCAGACCAACAGTGGTCACCCTGACAGCTTGCAACATCACAGCCCCTTGGGACAAATCACAGCAGGACCCTATGTACAAGGAGAGGGACATGTGGGATTTATTTGGAGCTGCCTGCCATTGTACCAGAGAGAGCCTTAAGGGATAGGGTTGTGTGAGACCCTCTGCTTCCCCTTACCACTGCAATTGCAAGGAAAACACGAAGTGACACTTATCCCTAGACTGTTTGAGCTGCAGCACAATGTGTGTGCCAGGATTGGGTCATTTGCTTTGTGACCCACTGTATGTGAAATGACTTACTCCACAGCGCCCTCTATTTGAAGCATTGCTATACTGTGATATGACTTGCTCCACAGCGCCCTCTATTTGAAGCATTGCTAGACTGTGAAATTACTTACTCCACAGCGCCCTCTATTTGAAGCATTGCTATACTGGGATATGACTTACTCCACAGCGCCCTCTATTGGAAACTGGTGCTATACATGGCAAGTAGCTGCTCCACAGCACCACCCGTTGGATTACAAATACTGTGCACAGTGCGAACTCATTCTACAGCACCCCCTGTAGGACAGTGATATAGCTGGAACATTTTGTCAGCAGCATAAACTGAACATATCCAATCTAGCGACATCTAGTGACCCGTCAGTATAACGCATGCATACTCATGAAACAGCTGTATAAGACGTCTGAGTGTTGAAATTCTGAAATGCTCTTGTGTTAATGTTATGTTATATTTTTAGTATGTGACTAAAAGGATCGTGGCTTATTGAATTGCACTGAACTCTACTAAGAGGTGAATTTAGTCACATGGACCAGTGACTAACCCTGTCTATAATAAATCTTTGTTACTGTATCCCACTGTAGTGGTCCTTTCACCTTTAAAAGGGGGGGTGTTGACTATACTGGGGTATCCCCGTCCCTTCTGCCCAGGTCCTAAGCAGCCTTCCCACGCAGATTCCGCCTGACGTCGCGACAAGCAAGAACCGACCGACCAGAGAGGCCACAACTGGACAGGCGTGAGACTGCAGGTACGCTTAGCCATCTATCACAAAAAGGGTGTGAAAACACAGATTTTCACAATATTTTAGTAAAAATAATGTTCAATAAATATGCCCTTACTGTAAGTGTTTAAACCTAACCATGTTTTAGATAAACTGTGATGAAAATAAATATTGTAAGCAGGGGAGTAGTCAGTACTGTGTGGGCCCCTTAGCAACATTTTGAAGGGCCCCTGTCCCAATGCTTCTGGAGAGACACTACTTCGCAGCAGTTGTTAATGTTATGCCCCATAGCAGTGCCCTAGTTCACATTATGTCACACTGTAGGACTGCCAGGAAACTTTATGCAATACAGTACCCCTAATTTGCATTATAAGTGTTCCCAGTTTATATTTTGCCATATTACAGTGCCTCCACTTCATATTATATATAGAGATGTGCGGCCGGCACTTTTTGTGTTTTGGTTTTGGTTCTAATTCCACTTTCGTGTTTTGGTTTTGGCTTGGTTTTGCCAAAACCACCCTTTCGAGTTTTGGTTTTGGTTTTGGATCTGGATGATTTTTGAAAAATACATAAAAACAGCTAAAATCACAGAATTTGGGGGTAATTTTGATCCTACGGTATTATTAACCTCAATAACATTAATATCCACTCATTTCCAGGCAATTCTGAACACCTCACACCTCACAAGAAAAAGAGGCGCAATGAGGTAGCTGGATGACTAAGCTAAGCGACATAAGTGTGGCACAAACACTTGGCCCATCTAGGAGTGGTACTGCAGTTAAAGACAGGATGGCACTTAAAAAAACTAGTCCCCAAACAGCACATGATGCAAAGAAGAAAAAGAGGTACAAGATGGAATTGTCCTTGGGCCCTCCCACCCACCCTTATGTTGTATAAACAGGACATGCACACTTTAACAAACCAATCATTTCAGTGACAGGGTCTGCCACATGACTGTGACTGAAATGACTGGTTTGTTTGGGCCCCCACCAAAAAAGAAGCAATCAATCTCTCCTTGCACAAACTGGCTCTACAGAGGCAAGTTGTCGACATCATCCTCATCCTCCAATTCCTCACCCCTTTCACTGTGTACATCCTCCTCTTTACAGAGTATTAATCCATCCCCACTGGAATCCACCATCACAGGTCCCTGTGTACTTTAACTGGAGGCAATTGCTGGTAAAGGTCTACCCGGAGGAATTTATAATTCATTTTGATGAACATCATCTTCTCCACATTTAGTGGAAATAACCTCCTACGCCAATCGCTGACAAGGTTACCGGCTGCATTAAACATGCTTTCGGAGTACACACTGGAGGGGGGCGGAGGGGGGAGGGGGGGGGGGGGGGGGCACTTAGGTAAAATAAAGCCAGCTTGTGCAAGGGCATCCAAATTGCCTCCTTTTCCTGCCAGTATACATACGGACTGTCTGACATGCCTGCTTGGATGCTCCTGACTGCCCTGCATCACCACCAGGGCCGGATTAACAATGGGGCGGATGGAGCTGCAGCTCCAGGCCCCCCACTGAAAATAGGCCCACAGCCTGCCGCAGATAAGAGGGCCATAATCGCCAGCATTACAATGAGTCACTCTGACTCATTGTATGCTGCCGCTAGACAGTGTCTCATCCCCACCTCAGTAAATCCCGGCAGGAGGAGAAGGGGGAGTCGCTCTCCTCTTGAGCGTCTCCTCCCAACAGATTATCGAATTGCCTAGCCAGCGGTGGAGGAGGAGCGGCTCTATCCTGTACTCTCAGCTCCTCCCCCCTGGCCCACACACACCGCGGTGCGCTGGCTAGCACACCCGCCTCCCGCACCACAGACCGCACTGAAACCCCCGGTTGCCGCCAGCCGCACCACACACCGCGCGCTGGCTGGCACCACTGACAACCTTCCCCCCGCTGCCTCCTGCACCACACACCGCGCTGGCCAGCCCCCCCCCCCCCCTCCCCCCCCCAGCCACCTCCTGCTGCCCACTCGCCTGGCTCAGTCGTGGCTGACAATTTACCTAGGGCTGCATCCTTCCCGGTACTGTATGATATAGCCGCGTATGAGAGTCCTGGGTGCCGATGCTTGCGTGGCGGGGGATGGCTGAGGTGGGCAGCCCTGGTGTGCTGATGCAGAATGATGATTGATATGTGTTCCTGGTGGGCTGGCCTGATATGGGGCTGCGGAAAACATTTTTACAAGCCTACCCTAGTTTGTTGTATTTATGCACCATTGGACCCTCGCTTCAGGCTCAGTGTCTCGCTCCGCTTCGCTCGCCACAGGTTACTATTCCAAATAGCTTGTGACATGGACCCAGGGGCTTATGGGAAAGGTCCCCTCCACAAAGAGAAACTAGACGCTACCGTCACAAGAGCAGCGGCAGTGCTCTGTCACTTGCTGGAGCGCCTCGCTTTTACACCCTGTCTTATGAGGTAATAACACAACTCCACATCATGTACATTTTGTGTGTGTGTGTGTAAATATTATGTATGTTACATATTACACAACTGTTATTCTTTGTCACTAATGTTATTTTGTATAAGTATTTGTTTTATCCTGTTTTCGTTCTCTTTCCTCCAATCTCACCCTGTTAATCCCCTTGTGCTGCTCTCGTCTCCTCATTATTCCCCCTGTGTTCCACATGTCTCCCCCGTTATTCCTCCTGTGTTCCTCTTGTCTCCCCCTGTTATTCCTCCTGTGTTCCACTTGTCTCCCCCCGTTATTCCTCCTGTGTTCCTCTTGTCCCCCCCACCGTTATTCCTCCTGTGTTCCTCTTGTCGTCCCCCCCCCCCCCGTTATTCCGTTCCTCTTGTCTCCCTCCCCGTTATTCCGTTTCTCTTGTTTCCTCCCCCCCATTATTCCTCCTGTGTTTCTCTTGTCCCCCCCCCCCCCCCGTTATTCCGTTCCTCTCGTCTCCCCCGTTATTCTTCCTGTGTTCCTCTTGTCTCCCCCGTTATTCCTCCTGTGTTCCTCTTGTCTCCCCCCGTTATTCTCCCTGTGTTTCTCAAATGCCTCCCGTCTCCTCCTGTTCTTTCCCGGCTCTCCCTATTCATCTGAGCTAAACAACCACAGCTTTTTTTTATGTAACAATTACCAGCCCATGCTGTTTAGGAGCCTCCCATTTCCCTTGTTCTTCTTTCTTCCTCCCATCTCCTCTGTTCTTCCTCCTGTTCCTACCATCTCCCCCTGTCTTCCTTCAATGTCTTCCTCCTGTCTTCTTTAAAGCTACCCTGGTTCTTCCCCTGGTGTTCATATTGTCTCCCCAGCCCTGCACCCCATGTGTATCCCTCCCTCCATGTTCCTCCCATCGATGTGAGATTAAATGTGTGGCCGTAGCTGTCCTTTTTGTATGTGGCGGTCACCAGCCAGTGTTGCAGAGGAGCCTCTGTGCAGGCCTAGGGCAGGATGTTCTAAGCATCCGCGATGTGGTACAGTACATCCCACCTCTTATCAGGTACATACCGGCATTGATAATGTTGGTATGTACCTAGAAAATCACAAAGGACAGCTCTTTCAATGAGAGCTGTCCTTTGCACATTCAGAGCGTGAAGCTGTGGCCGTCGGGGGTGCTGGGAAGGATCCGATTTGATCCCTCTCAGAGGGAATTGCAAAGAGAAATGCTGGCAAAACTCTGAAAACATGATTTTCTACGTTTTGGCTGCATTTTCAGCTGCAGTACATCCCACCCTTAGTGAGAGAATTGGTGAGTTGAAGTATGTTTGTGGGTGACTGGAGGCAGCCAGAGAAATATGTCCTATTAAATGTCGGTGCTTCATGCACACCTTACTGTAACAGCAGTGAAGGTTGCTGCAAATTATATAGAATATATATATATATATATATATATATATATATTTTTTTTTATGTGTACTTGGGCCCACCACTCACTAGTTCTGTCACTGTTGTGTCCGTCCCTTTATGTGCTTTTGGAATCAGGTATGTCTGCTCCTGTACCATGCATCCACAAATGAAGTCCAGTGTACAGCGCTGGCGCTATGCACATAATGGTAATAATAATGTGTGCTCTTTGTATAGATATCATTTATTAATGTATAACCCTGGTCCATATTTGTCTTATCGAACCTCTTCTAGCAGTACTATGCTGCATTCCAGGGGCTACCTGGTGCAACATGTATAAGGGGCTACATGGCGCAACGTGTATAATGGCCTACCTGGCGCAATGTGTATAATGGCCTACCTGGTGCAATGTGTATAATGGCCTACTTGGTGCAATGTGCATAATGGCCTACTTGGTGCAATGTGCATAATGGCCTACTTGGTGCAATGTACATAATGGCCTACCTGGCGCAAAGTGTATAAGGGGATACCTGGCACAGTGTATATAAGGGGCTACCTGGCGCAATGTGTATAAAGGGCTACCTGGCGTAATGTGTGTAAGAGGCTACCTGGCGCAATGTGTAGAAGTGGCTACCTGTCGCAATGTTTATACAGGGTTCTGCCTGGCGCAATGTGTATAAGGGGCTCTGCCTGGCTCAATGTGTATAAGGGACTCTGCATGGTGCAGTGTGTATAAGGGGCTCTGCCTGGCGTAATGTGTATAAGGGGCTGTACCTGGTGCAATATATATATATATATATATAAGGGCTCTTCCTGGCATGTATATGGGGTACTACTGTGAATCTAGCTCTGGTGCTAGCCAGTGCCTCCTGAGCCATTTAGCTCACCGCCCGTCCCTGTACTGTGTGGTGTAATGTGACTGATGGACACTACTGTACGGTGTAATGTGAATTGGTACTATTATGTGGCCATGCCACTTCCTGTAAAGCCACACCCCTATATTTTTATACGCGCCCATTGGCGCGCAGTGTCCCTGTTTTCAATGGGGAGAGGGGGTTTGCCAAAGGAAACGTTCACCCTGGGCGCCACAAGGACTAGAACCAGCCCTGATTACAGCATATACAGGCTGGGGGGGGGGGGGGGGGGGGTTTGGGGGCACACTAATATGCATACATACTAGGAGGGGGGCACGCTGACGCATATACAGACTAGGAGGGGAGGGGGCACACTAATACATATACAGACTAGGAGGGAGGGTGGCACACTGATTCATATACAGACTAGGAAGGGAGGGGGTCACACTAATACACATACAGACTAGGAAGGAGGGGGCACACTAATGCGAAGCTATACAGACTAGGAGGGGAGGGGGCACATTAATGCATGTACTTTGAAGGACACACTCCTTTTCAGTGGCCATGTCCCCCCAGTAATCCTGTTTCATTTGCCATACCCCAACTTCAAAATTCCCACTTCGATGACCACTGTATTTATGTGTGTATGGGTCTGCTCCTCTATTAAATGGTTGAAGGTAGGCACTAGCTATGACCTCCATGGAGATAGACACACCCATGGCAAAGGCCACACACCCTATTTATACCACCCGCAGCGCTTGTCATACCTCCTGCCAAGGCACACTATAGGCCCTTCATACATTTCAGCTCCAGGCCCATGTGGACCTTAATCTGGCACTGATCACCACCAGCGGGTGGGCTAGGAAATCTTATCCTTTTCCTTGCAGCCCCAGTGGCGGGAGAAATTGAAGGAGGAGCTGTTGATCGGTCACGTTCCGCTTGAATTGACAAATTACTCACCAGCAGGTCTTTGCACCTCTGTACACTTGTGTCTGCCGGAAAGAGAGATACAACATAGGCTTTAAACCTAGGATCGAGCACGGTGGCCAAAATGTAGTGCTCTGATTTCAACAGATTGACCACCCTTGAATCCTGGCAAAGCGAATGAAGGGCTCCATCCACAAGTCCCACATACTTTGCGGAATCGTTCCATCTTAGCTCCTTCTTCAATTTCTCCAGCTGCTTCTGCAAAAGCCTGATGAGGGGAATGACCTGACTCAAGCTGGCAGTGTCTGAACTGACTTCACGTGTGGCAAGTTTGAAGGGTTGGAGAACCTTGCACAAGACGGAAATCATTCTCCACTGCGCTTGAGTCAGGTGCATTACCCCTCCTTTGCCTATATCGTAGGTGGATGTATAGGCTTGAATGGCCTTTTGCTACTCCTCCATCCTCTGAAGCATATAGAGTGTTGAATTCCACCTCGTTACCACCTCTTGCTTCAGTGTATGGCAGGGCAGGTTCAGGTGTGTTTGTTGGCGCTCCAGTCATCGGCACGCGGTGGCTGAATGCCGAAAGTGGCCCACAATTTTTCGGGACATCGACAGCAGCTCCTGCACACCCCTGTCATTTAAAAAAAAAAATTCTGCACCACCAAATTAATTGTATGTGCAAAACATGGGACGTGCTGGAATTTACCCATTGTAATGCACACACAATATTGGTGGCGTTGTCCGATATCACAAATCCCCAGGAGAGTCCAATTGGGGTAAGCCATTCAGCAATGATGTTCCTCAGTTTCCGTAAGAGGTTGTCAGCTGTGTGCCTCTTACGGAAAGCAGTGATACATAGTGTAGCCTGCCTAGGAACGAGTTGGCATTTGCGAGATGCTGCTACTGTTGTCGCTGCTGTTGTTGCTGTGGGAGGCTATACATCTACCCAGTGGGCTGTTACAGTCATATAGTCCTTAGTCTGCCCTGTTCCACTTGTCCACATGTCCGTGGTTAAGTGGACACTGGATACAACCACATTTTGTAGGACACTGGTGAGTCTTTTTCTGACGTCTCTACATTCTCGGTATCGCCTGCCTAAAGAAGTGGAACCTAGATGGGAATTGATACCGGGGACACAGTACCTCAAACAATTCTCTAAGTCCCTGTGAACTAATGGCGGATACCGGATGCACGTCTAACACCAACATAGCTGTCAAGGCCTCAGTTATCCACTTTGCAAAAGGATAACTGCTGTCATATTTCATCTTCCTCACATAGGGCTGTTGGACAGTCAATTGCTTACTGGAAGTAGTACAAGTGGTCTTCCGACTTCCCCTCTGGGATGACGATCGACTCCCAGCAGCAACAACAGCAGGGCAGCAACAGCAGGCGTACCACTCAAGGATCCTCTGGAGGAATCCCAGTTAGGAGAGGACTCCTCAGTCTTGACAGTGACATGGCCTGCAGTACTACTGACGTTCCTGACTGAGGAGGAAGTTGATGTTGAGGGAGTTGGTGGTGTGGCTTGCAGGAGCTTGGGTACAGGAGGAAGAAGGGATTTAGATGTCAGTGGACTGCTTATGCTCTAACCCAAAGTTTCACAACTTGACACTGACTTCTGATGAATGCGCAGCAGGTGACGTATAAGAGAGGATATTCCTAGGTGGTTAACATGCTTACCCCTACTTATTACAGATTGACAGAGGCAACAGATGGCTTGACACCTGTTGTCCAGATTTGTGGAGAAATAATTCCACACCGAAGAGGTGGCTTTTTTGGTAGTTTGCCCAGGCATCACAATGGGCTTCTTCATCCCACGGACAACATGCGTCTCCCCCGGTGCTTGACTTAAACAAACCACATCACCATCAGAATCCTCCTCATCAACTTCCTCCTCAGCGCCAGCAACACCCATATCCTCATCCTGGTGTACTTCAACAGTGACATCTTCAATTTCAATATCAGGAACTGGACTGTGGGTGCTCCTTCCAGCACTTGCAGGGGGCGTGCAATTGGTGGAAGGAGCCACCTCTTCCCGTCCAGTGTTGGGAAGGTCAGGCATCGCAACCGCCGACACACTTGGACTCTCCTTGGGGATTTGTGATACCATCTCAACGCACAGTTCTTTTCTGTGCTTTTTTCAGCTTAACTCTTTTAATTCTAGCGGGAGGATGAAGGCTTCCATCGTCATGTGAAGCTGAACCACTAGTCATGAACATAGGCCGCGTCATAAATGGCATATTGGCAAGTTTACGTTTCTCCTCAGACCATTTACATTTCTTTTTTTGGGTCTTTTTACTGAATGTTGGCTTTTTGGATTTTACATGCCCTCTACTATCACATTGGGTATCAGCCTTGGCAGACGACGTTGATGGCATTCCATCGTCTATGTCATGGCTAGTGGCAGCAGCTTCAGCACTAGGAGGAAGTGGTTCTTGATCTTTCCCTATTTTATTCTCCAAATTTTTGTTCTCCATTATGTTTCTGGAGTTATATAACACAATATGCGGCACAGGAATGACTGATGGCTGATGGCCAGGACACTAACACTGGTCTGATGCAGCACAACACAGCAGCACTGTGAGGGACTTGTTGTTGTTGTTGTGTTATTATTATTATTATTATTATTATTCGGCAGCAGTGGACATATAGCAGCAGCGTATACCACTGTGACTGCCTGGTCACTGGAATGACTGATGGCCAGGACACTACCACTGGTCTGATGCAGCACAACACAGCAACACTGTAAGGGACTTGTGGTTTTTATTATTATTATTATTATTATTATTATTATTATAATACTGTAGCAGTGGACATATAGCAGCAGCGTATACCACTGTGACTGCCTGGTCACTGGAATGACTGATGGCCAGGACACTACCGCTGGTCTGATGCAGCACAACACAGCAACACTGTGAGGGACTTGTGGTTGTTAATAATAAAAATAATAATAATAATAATAATAATAATAATATTATAATACTGTAGCAGTGGATATATAGCAGCAGCGTATACCACTGTGACTGCCTGGTTACTGGAATGACTGATGGCCAGGACACTACCACTGTGACTGATTACTGGACTGACCGATGCACAGGACACTACCACTGGTCTGATGCAGGACAACACAGGACCACTGAAAGAGACTTATACAGCTACACTGGATATATGGCAGCAGAGGACACCACCACTGTGACTGGTCACTGGACTGATGCTGCACAAGACACTTCCCCTGGTCTAATGCAGGACAACACAGCACCACTAAAAGGGACTTATACAGCTTCACTGGATATATGGCAGCAGAGGACACCACCACTGTGACTGGTCACTGGACTGATGCTGCACAAGACACTACCCCTGGTCTGATGCAAGACAACACAGCAAAAATGCAAGGGACTTATACAGCAGCCAGCAGCACTGGGGACATATAGCAGCAGAGGACACCAACACTGTGACTGGCTGGACTGATGCAGCACAATACACTGACAACACTGGACTATACTGAGCAGCACAACACAGCACAAGACTCCCCACCCCACTTTCCCGCCCCCAGACACTGAGCATGGAGACATGTCCTCTCACTACACTCTCCGAGACTGGAGTGAAAATGGGCGCGACGCGCGGCTCCTTATATGGAATCCAAATCCAGCGAGAATCCGACAGCGGGATGATGACATTTTGCCTTGTTCAGGTTTCCGAGTCAGGCGGGAAAACCCGAGCCTGACTCGGAACCAGGCTCAGAGCGTGAAGTCCGGTAGGGTTTGGTTCTCTGAGAACCGAACCCGCTCATCTATAATTAGGTAACATTATAATGCCCTCCAGTTCATTGTATACCACTCTATAAGAAGCAGGTCCAGGCGTGTAACTAGATATATTGTCGGTCCCAAGGCAAAGGTTTGTAAGGGCCCCTATGTACCACCCAATGTTCAAAAATATGTATAACACATGTAACTGTGACAGGGAAGGTGGGCCCCTGTCAGCTCTGGGCCCAGGGCCGGCAACAGAGATCTTGGGGCCCGGTACACCAATATCTGTGGGGCCCCCCACAACATACCTTGACCCCCCCCATTTAAAGCAGAAAGTGGCTTTAAAGAAAATAGTGTGTGTATATATATATATATACACATACACACACACACACACACACACACACTCACCAATATGAGCAGCACTCCTCAATAAATAATATCTTTAGTAAGACGCAGGTGCCCTCCATGCTGGTCTCTGAATCAGGGAATCAGCAAGTATAACATCCATGTACGGTGGCAGGTCCAATCTACCAATGTTTCAATGCCAGGGAAGCATTTTTGTCAGGATTTTTATAATATATATATGTTTCCCCTTCCCCACACTGGAGAAAATAGATGACACTCCATTGACTTTCAAAAGTGTAAGCTGTGCTTTGTCTCCTAAATATATATTTATATACATACCACACATATTTATATACTTAAACATGACAGAACTGGTGTGAGGGTTCCATCCAGGCACATAGGGAGCTGAGTTGGACAGAGTAAGGCATCAGGCGGCTGCTATGTGGAGCTCTGACTCGCACTGTCAGTGTGGTCGGTGCGTGCTGCTGGGCTGCCCGGCTCTTCGGCAGCAGCTGAAGCGACAGATTTTCTTCTGCAGTCGGTGCGCCGGGCCAGCCTGACAGTCTGAAGTTGCAGTCCCGTCCGGCTGCTTCTCTAATGTGGAGACCCGGACCGACACCGCCATAGCAGAGACAGGGCGGGGAGGACGCAGGGATATCCGGACAGGTGACCTGGGCCTTAGGGCAGTGGGGGGGGGGGGGGGGGTTACTGCAGGAGGCCGCATGTACAAAGTTTAGCATCTTGCTAAACTTTGCAAATTATATAATTAAATATATCTATGTAGCCACTGCACTGCCTTAGCCGCATGCTTAGCCAGGAACCTTGGGGCCCCTCACAACTTTGGGGCCCGAGACGGGTGTCCCCTTTGACCCCCCCTGTCGCCGGGCCTGTCTGGGCCCCATAGCAGCTGCACTCCTTGCACCTATGGTAACTATGCCATTGAATGTAATGTTTATTTCACAGATTTCTTCTTAATTAAACTTAACAGGACTGATCAAGCACTATGGCAGGCCATATTAAAGATAAAGAGGGAAATAAAGTTCAGATGTCTTCTTAGTAACTATTATCAAATATAGATAAATGCTTTCCTGTGAAATAATATTCCCTTACCTCTGTTTGCACTCAAGTCCATCACAACATTGTCACTCCAGAACTGACTCAAAGGCTTCCCGTTATACATCATCTCTTGCGCACTGACACTTATGGAAAACCTCTTGGCATCAAAGCTTCTGTTTTTAATTCGGTATATGAGAAAGATTGTCTGCCCAATCATTGGGGACTCTGCTAACTTTAAGGACACATCAAAGTCCAATGCCACAACAGAGTCTCTGTCTCTGAAAGGCTTCTTCATCTTCATTCTAGATACAGCTTTTTCAAATACGGCCCTCTCCTGGGCAGATCCTGCAAATTAGAGTCTGTATTATATTATACGGCATATTGCAGAAACATGACAAATGTTAAAGGCCAGACAAAATGATAATACATTGCATGTATCTAGTGTATATCCCTGAGTGTTAATTACCTTCTGCATACTTGTACTGGTCCGTTATATCTTCTCTAGAATTGCTGCCAACAGCCTTTGTGCTGATGTTTTTGCCAATAGAAAGAGTGTCTGTTTCCCCTTTCTCAGCCCCACCTTCTTGGAGAACCCAATGAACAACATCACCATTAACCTCCGCATACACAAACCCCACGTCATAGTCCACATCTACATCCCCTTCTTTAACCGCTTTCACAGGTGCTGGGCCACAACAATATGTCCCTGTAATAAAACGGTATTATGATATCAATAAAAAGATGTACCACCAGAATATATAGACATAACACATGGACTGAGTTGTCATGAGGTAGGGTGTTCACAATATATAGACATACCTCCACTAAGCTCCTGAGGGGTGGCATCTAGAACTTGCCAGCCATCGTACCCAGGACGAAGGTCTCTCCTTGCCATCCAGCTTTCATTCCACACATGAAAATTCCTATAAGGAGTGGTAAGATCACTGTATGAAATATGACTCAAAGCTTCAACAAATGTAAAGGACACTTGAATGCTGACCCCATGCTGGTGGGCAAAGCATAATGTGGTACTGGTTAGCTGCAATACCCCTTTTTGCCCACTGTGAGACATATATATGAAATAGCCCTGAAAAGCCTTATTATAGTAATAGAAAATCTTTTTTTGAGGATATGTAACAAAAAATAAATTTGAGGTCAACTCAGCGATACTCAACTACCAGGCGATAATGGCTGTTAGTATTAAGAACAGACTTATCAGATAGCCAGCCAATCACGGCACCCTCTGATTATTTGTACCTGAAGACTGGTTTCAGGCTTTCAGGTGCAGATTTGTAAAAAAAAAATAACAACCCTATAGCTAAATAATTGATATAGGGGGTCTCCAATTATCCACGAGAAAACATTGGGTGCGAAGAACGGACGTTATAGCAGCTATGAGCAATGAGTCATATGCACCTTGGTGGTTCCTCACTGACTGCTGAATGGGCATTACTGGCCAGCAACTGGGTGTTCGCATGTAAGAGAAGCATCCTGTGGTCGTGTTGTGGTTGTGTAGCCAGAGTTGCCACCACACTATTTTAATTTGCATCTTCTGTACCCATCATGGTGTAAGTGCTGTGAATAGTAATGACGGCTGCTCTTTCTCGGCCCATGCACAGGGAGAAGACTAATCTAAAGGATGCATACAACAACACAGAAGATAGTCGCAGGGCCATCTTAACAGAATTGTAGACCCTGGGCAAAGCAATGCACTGGTGCCCCTATCCATTAATTCATGTAAATAAAAAAAAAAAAATAACTTACCACTACTGCAATCCAGCATAATCTCTCCATATGCTTCCATACAGTGAATTAGTTGTCAGCCCTCTGATTGGTGGATAGCTCCAGCCAGGGCCGTAACTAAGTGTGTGCGGAGGGGGAACCGCACATAGCGCTGCAGGGTAGGGGGCGCAGTTAGTGGCACTTGTCAATTATCTGTTTTAATTACTTTCACTTTGAGCTTCCCCCCTTTTTGAAGCCCAGCATCTCCTGACCACCACTGTCTCCTACCCTGACCCCTTCTTTCACTAATACCTATACAATATTCATGAACTCAACTTGAGATTTCTTTGTTATTCAGTCACATTGTCCTTTATTACAGTACATTTGAAGATGCTGATATACCCGGGATTTGAGCCCATTGCCTGAGGCATTGCAGTCAAACAATCTATTCATTGAGCTATCTGCCCTTACATAGAAATCTAGAGAATTCTAAGCTAGAGAATTCTAACTATTTGTAGCTTACCTTGTACTTTGTGAAAAAATGATCAGCATTGCAGCTGAGCAGATCCATTTATTGTGTGACTGCAAGAGATTGGATGTGTGGCTGCACACTACATGGATCTGCTCAGTTGCAATACTGAATTTTTTTTTTTACAAAGTACCAGTAGCTTCATATAGTGTTCATGGTATTTATGCAAGATCAAATAGCTCAATGAGTAAGGTGTTTGGTTACAGTTCAACAGGTTATAGGTCTGAATCCCAGGTATGGCAGTATATTGTAACTGAATATTAATGACAGTGCCGTAACTAGGTGTGCGCAGAAGGTGCATTGCCCATAGCGCACTTGCCCTATAGGCGCACCTTCTACATACACCCTGAGTGGTTGCATATCCCTCCCGCTGACGGCCATCCTCCCACTCCCCTGTGCCTGGCACCCGCAGCAGCCCCAAGCACCGACCATCTGGAGCCGCTGATCGCTGTGTAAAGTCAGCAGCAGTGCTGGACAGGATATCCCCCCTGTGCTGCTGTGATCCCGCGGCCCGCCCCCTCTCTGTCTGTGAAGTGTACAGACTCTGCAGAGGAGTCAGTTCTGTACAGGAGCCGGCAACAGTGCAGGAAGAACGTAAACCTCACGTAAGTGCCTACACAGACACTACACTCTACACTATATTACACTACACTTCACTACAGTACACTTTACTACAGTACACTACACTGCACTACACTATACTATACTACACTACATTCTAATACACTCTAAGGGCAGGGGGGGTATGTAAGGGGGAATCTGCCTGCCGTAATGTGTAAAATGGGGACTCTGCCTGTTGTACTGCATATAAGGGGGACTCTGCCTGCCATAATGTGTGAAAGGGGGACCTATCCTGAGTAATGTGTAAAAGTGGGAATCTGCCTGCCGTAATTTGTAAAAGAGGGACTCTTCCTGCCACAATGTGTAAAAGGGGGACCTATCCTGCCGTAATGTTAAAAGGGGGACTCTGCCTGCCGTAATGTGTAAAAGGGGGACTATGCCTGCCGGAATGTGTAAAAGGGGGACTCTGCCTGCCATAATATGTGTAAGTGGCACTACTGTGTGGCATATTATGAATTGGTATTATTTTGTGGCCCCGCTTCTTCCCCATGAAGCCACACCCCTATATGTTTGGCACATGCCTACGGCGCGCACTGGCCCTATTTTAAATATGATGTGGGGGGGGGGGGGGCGCCAATGCGGTTTCTTGCACACAGCGCTAAAATGTCTAGTTACGGCACTGGCTTCAGCTATCCACCAATCATCAGCATGCTGACAGCCATTCACTGTCTGACTGCAGGCAGTGAGGCAGGCAGAGAATGTTGCCTGACCTTTCATTGTGTGTAATTCACAATCAAAGTGGTCAGGCACTTGCCTTCCAAGAAGCTCTGGAAGTACCAGACTGAGGGACAGATGCCCCCCGGGCCAGTCCACCACTGCTCAGAGGCCCCTAGAATTGTGGGGGCCTGGACAGCTGCCCAGTGTGCCTATACGTTAGGAGGGCCCTGTATAGTCGCATAGGACTTACGATTGCTGGGGGTGTCCAGAATTGCAACCACAGTATATTGAGAAACAGCACCCTTAATATGTTTAATTAAAACTAGTAAAAAAATAAATAAAAAGAATCCCACTTTTTGCTGTTTTGGAAAGGTTGACTAATACCTTAGCGAGAACCACAAACCGTTTCTGTGTGGTGTTCCCATTATGGGTACATTTACTTTGTCATGAAAAAAGGAAATGCTTGCTTTCTGAAAATTCAGTCTTCTGAGGGTACTAAATTACTTTAATCTATATAATAATTGGTGCCTCCGAAAAATGTAGTGAGAGCTGTGGCAATTGCTGGCGGGCCCATAACAAATAATGACTAGGCTCCGTAAATGGAAGGTAAAGACACTTAATCAATGAGATATGACCACCATACTCTTGCCTGTAGCAGATGACATGTTAGAAGGTAGGAGCTTCTCTAACACAGAAGACTAGGGTAGACTGGATTGCAGACATGCATTATGGATTCATGCACAGGGGTATTTCCAGTGATGTCACAGTGGCTGAAATGACTGCATTCTTAGTTTGTTGGCCTAATTAAGATCCCATAAGGACATCACTATCGTAAAAATGTAGAAGCTTACACAATCTGTATTGGAGTTGGTAGCCAGTACTTTTATTTTTAAGAGAATAGATTAGAATGCGGCTTAACTCTGAACAATGTACTCTACTTCCTGGATAATATCTAAAACTGTATATATTGCATTTTAGTATTCTTGAATCCTTATGGGTTATTATACCTGTCAATTATCAGTATCTATGGACATGCTGCCCAGCTAATTCCACTGTGGACGCCAAAAGATTCAACAGATTCAGTTTTACTCCCTCTGTGAGAATGTGAGGACCAATCTGAATTGAGTGCCTAATTCAGACCTCATCGCAGCAGCAAAAAAAATCTCTAATGGGCAAAACCACGTGCACTGCAGATGGGGCAGATATAACGTGCAGAGAGAGTTAGATTTGGGTGGGGTGTGTTCTAACTGAAATATAAATTGCAGTGTAAAAATAAAGCAGCCAGTATTTACCCTGCACAGAAACAAAATAACCCACCCAAATCTAACTCTCTCTGCACATATTACATCTGCCCCAACTGCAGTGCACATGGTTTTGCCTATTAGAGGAAGATTTTGCTGCTACGATCAGGTCTGAATTAGGCCCTGAGAGTCTTTGGAAGTGAGTATTACTTATTTTTACATCTGTTGTACTGTGCACAGCAGGGGCCCTGGCACTTATGCTAGGCAGCATCATAAAGGATTGAAAGTGTGTGTGACCCTAATGGGATTGGTTTGTAATTGATGACTTTGTTGTTATGATTTCCACATTACTCATGTTTGCATATAAGGGTACACATACAAAACAGCCTCGCCTCGCATTCCTCTCACCAGACACTGTCTGCTTCTGCCGTCTCCAGCTTTTTCCCAGAATCATCATAGTACTCATCAATAGTCAGACTGAAGTTTGTATCATGCGCAGATTCAAAGTTGGTCACTACACGAGTAGGAATTCCCAGGAATCTCATCACTGAATAAACAAGGAGAAATATGTTCAACTAGGGGGGAAGGGGGAGAAACACTAGAGACACATTTAAAAAAAATTACAAAAAAAGACACTGGTCCATCAATTGCATGCTTTCATAAATTCTAAGGGGTATATTTACTAAGGCACGGGTTGTCACAGTCACTCAACATCAGCCGCTTTGACAAATAGACCGAAAAGAGAGAAGAATGCTAAGCAAACCTCGTTTAGCACGTATTTATTGTTATGATTCTGTTGGTGCATGTATTCTCTCTGTTCAAGATTCACCTGGGATCAGCTGACTAACTATTCAGTATGCACCTGGTGTCAGCTGACATTTAACAACCAGTCACTGTCTTTTCTGTGTTTTCTGTTCCTTAGGTTCTCTGTGCACATGCAGCTCTGCAGGTGCACATGGTTTGTAATTAGAGTTAATACTCCCAGCCAGGCTTTTTTCATTGGTTAGTGTGGCTGTTATAAACCAGCCAGCTGAGTCCTTCCATGCTGGTTATATTATATTATTTTCTTGCCTGAATGCTCTGCATTGCCTGGTGTCTTAGTCCAAGAGCCTGTTCATGCCGGTTCATGTTATCCAGCGATTCCTGTTTTTGCCAGTTTGTGTTTCCAAGACTACCTTAGTTTAGTATTATGGACTTTCACCATGCCTTGTGGATTCTCTTAGCATTTATTACTTGTGTTTACATATTACTGTGGACTTCATATATGCCTGCATGCATTTCTGATTTATTATGCAAATCCTGCAATCTGAGTTCTGTGAATTATAACTCTGGATTATTGTTCGACTATTTCATTATTCTGCTGCAAGTCTCATTCTGGACAACCATTTACACTCTGCTCACTTTGGATTGTTACTGTCATTCCTCTGCTATACATTATCATACCACTGCTTCAATAAAGTACTTAGTTTTCCCTCACTTCTGTGGACATTCATTACCTGCAAGAGTGATTGTGAAACATTCTGGTCCTTTATTCAAGCCCTGGCTCATAGCTGTGTAACTACTCATCTGCTGTTTATCATCAGTGTTAAAGTATGGTGCTGCACATTCCAGTCTTAAAGGTAGAGCCCATAGTCTGCTAAACATTACATCCTGCTATGCCTCGCTCAAAACACTTCAGTATTCCACAGTCAAGTCTGGTTAACCATTTCTGTGCCACGCTGCATCTGCCTGCACCTCCAGCATTTATCCTCTCGTTGTAATTCACCTGTATAGGTGAAGGGTTAAAGGGTCCATGTCCTTTGTTTTACTTTTATTGCTACAGAGACAAAGACGTCTCAATGTTCCCACATAAGGTTATAACCTTATGAAGCTACTCCCACACCACACACTGAAACTATGTACTAACTGTGCCTTAGTTTCGACACGTACCCCTGTCCGTGTACGGAAACCCTTATAAGGACATAGAGCTCGTGGTGCCCTCGTGCTATTCATGCTTCCGCTGTATGATATCCTGCCTGTAGTGTCGTATGTTACCTTCATTATCCAATTGTGTTCTTGCACTATTGTATACACCCATGTGTCTTATCTATATAGTAAGCTGTAATCCCTATAATAAACAGAGTGATTCTTAACCAACAGCTGCGTGTTTATTCTTTGTGTTAAGAGTTGCTCTCACGGGTACCTAAGAGGTCATCACATCGAGGGGGTTAAAAAGCAAGATCCTAACAATCTGGGGGCTCGGAGCCGGGATCCAGACGATCGTCCCCTGACCGGTAAGATAGAGAATTTTGTTGTCTGTCTTGCCCAGTAAGGGATTGCGACCATCTACTGGATCTGAACCCGTAGCGTGTTCTGGGGACACGTATGGTAATATCTGAGTCGAGGACTCAGCAATACTTATTAAATTTTAGGCGCCAAGAACAGGTATCAAGGATACCTATAGAGGACCGGGGGTCCGTAATAGTGCTTCCTCGATATGATCACCTACTATTTTTTTGTCATGACAAACTGATATTGTGTACAGTCACAGGGACATTAATTGTACGGGTGGTAAGTGTACGTACATTTGGTGTCACATATTGTTGTACTGTTGTTGTTTTCTGTTCCCGGTAGTTTGTGTAGGGAATATGCACTCCCACATGTTACCAATGATCTATGATCAGATCAGCTGAATGCATACATAGACTATTGTTCCCCTTCCCTGTTATTTGTGAATTCTTTTAGAAATATATTGCGCGGGTGGTAAGTGTACGTGCATTATATGACAGTGTGTTCGGAACAGTCTATGTTTTTGTGATAGGATTGTTGTTGCTTCACCTTAAAATACGTTAGTTACTTGTTGGTAATATGGGATCAGACCAGAGTAAAGAGACTGAATACCCCCCTCCCCTCCCGGGAGAGACCTGCAAGGAATATGTTGCTCGTGTCTCCCCTACAAATTACTACCTTGTTAATCCCTGGCTAGACAACCTAGCTGGCTGGACAGAAGCCATGAAAAGTCCCGATCCCTTTCCCAGAGACGGGTCAAACTTGCCATTTTATATGGATATGGTGAAGGGCTTATGTCTTGAGGACAAGGAAGCTTGGCCGTGGTATGACCACGATCCTCAATGGGATATGACATATATGCGGGCGGGGGGAGAGCAGTGGCTTACCATAGCCCCTCATTGGCAGGATAAACCAAGAAAGGTCAGGACTAAGAACAGATCCAACACTCAGTCCCAACTTCATGCAAAAGAAAAAGACAGATTTCAAAAGTTAACTAACAACATCTGTCCCCCACCCTACAACCGCCTTTACCCATCTTTAACAGACGAGGACATCTTAGCCCTGTCCTCTGCAGTTATTCCAGCCCCGCCATCTGCCCCTACACCCCCGCCACCTCAGTCATCATCCATCTCCATCTCACTCTCACCCCCTCGCTCCGCCTCTGCAACCACTCGTCAGTCAGCGGACTCCACAATTGTCACTAATGAAATCACTAGTCCTGGACATACCCGGTCCGGTAGACTCATTTCAGGGGCGGACGGCGGTGCACAGGGGACGGAGACACACATGCCTTTCATGACAGTGGGTGATCAACTATTAAAAAAACCTATTGAGGTTGAAGATTTAGACAGAATTATTAAGAACTGTCCCAAACCTACGGTAGCACCCAAGGGCTGCATCGCTTACTTAAAAAAGGCTTGTAATGGGCGCAGTTTCACACAGGAAGACATGAGACTCATCATAGACGGGGTCATAGATCATTACAACGGGTGGGATTGGAGTAAGGTGCCCACAATCAGTGCCCCTATAGCAACGGCTAATCAGACTGCCACTAATTACCCCCTCAATACACAGGACGGCATAAAGAAAATGTGGGATGAACTGAGTGAACATATGGACGCAGTGTTTAAAACCCGCTCGTCTCTCCCAGTAGCAGTAGCTTGCAAACAGAAACCTAGTGAGAATGTGACTGAATTCTGGAAGAGATTTAAAAAGTGTTGGTCAGAGGAGGCAGGTCTCACCCTAGTTAATACCGACAACTTACTCATTTCTACATTTATAAACAACTTGTTGCCGTCCGTGACATTAACTGTAAAACAAAGTGTTTCTAGTTGGACCTCAGACAACATTGAGGTATTTAGTAAACACTTATATGAAAAGGAAGCAGCAGGCTGTTTTGACATCAAAAAGATTACCCAAAGTGTACCAACCCACAGTTTTCAGAACCCCCGGAAGCAACACCGGAACCCTCGTCCCCAGCGGGACATCCCACATAATAGGGGTCCCCCTGCACCTCCAAGCAGACGACATACATCCTGCTTTAATTGTGGAAAAGATGGACATTGGGCTAGGGACTGTCCTTACCCCTTTAATAAAACTAAACAACCATTGACTGAACCTGTCCCCACTAACAATACTCCCAGAGACGCCCCAAGGTTCCAAATTGACTGGCAGGGACAGCCCCGCTGACGGGGCCCGGAGGAGAGTGTCCCGACTTTCATGCAGCTCACTGGTCACTGGAAGGAACCCCCAATGGTCAATCTAGGCATAAATGGAACAAGTGTCCCATTCCTGATTGACAGTGGAGCCACCACCAGTGTCCTGTGTAGGGACCAGTACCATGGACCCTTAAGAAAGTCCGCTCCTTCAATGGGAATCAATGGGATACCCACAAAAGCTTATTCCACTGTACCTATCCCTATTGACACACCACGTGGACAATATATAGGGACTCACTCGTTCACTGTCATACCTGACTGCCCAGTTAACCTGTTGGGAAGAGACCTCCTTACTGAACTACAGATAACCATTACCCCTACTGGTAAGGGTATGGACATAATCTCACCACATTTCCCCGTGATTACTGAAACCTCTGAACTAGACACCATAGACCCCCATGTATGGGCAGATGGGCCCCTCGACACAGGCTTGATATCTTGTACCCCCTACAAGGCCACACTGAAATCTGATGTACATCCCGTTTACCAGAAACAGTACCCATTGTCCAAAGAAAAAATGGATGGCCTTAAGCCCATGGTAGAACAATTCCTGCAGCAAGGCATACTCAGACCCGTAGTCTCTCCTTACTGTACACCTGTCAACCCTGTTGTTAAATCAGATGGATCAACTAGATTTGTACAAGATTTGAGGGCAATTAACCAGCTAATTGTCCCCATTGCTCCCATAGTCCCAGACACTAACTCCCTCCTCTCAGCCATCCCTGCGGACGCTGTGTACTTCACCGTCATTGACTTAAAAAATGCCTTTTTTAGCATACCTGTTGACCCACAGACACAACTGCTGTTCGCATTTTCTTTTGGGGGCCAGCAATTAACTTGGTGTAGGTTACCCCAGGGGTTCATAGACGCTCCTGTCGTTTACACCATTGTCCTCCAAGCCACTTTAAAATCATGGCACCCCCCCCAAGGTTCTGTCCTGCTACAGTATGCAGATGACCTGCTTCTCTGTAGTCAAACGGAGGAGGCCTGCCGAGAGGATGGTTTATCACTGTTACTATGGCTCTGTAAATGTGGACACAAAGTGTCAAAAACTAAAATGCAATGGTGTAAAAAGCAAGTTGATTATCTGGGTTTTGTCCTCACAGAGGGAGAGAGGAAGGTCAGTCCACAACGCATTCAGTCTGTACTGGGTCTGGTCCGCCCAGCCACTCAGAAGGAAATGCTGTCCTTTCTGGGTATGATAAACTACTGCAGACAGTGGATATCTGATTGTTCCTATTATGACAATATTCTGAGACAAGCCACACTAGCTGACAAACCCAGAGACATACAATGGTCACAAGAAATGTTGGATGCATACGAGAATTTGAAATGTTTGTTGATTAAAAGTCCGGCACTTGGCCTCCCCAACTATGTATTACCTTTTCACCTCTTTGCAAGGGACAACTGTAAAACCATGGCGGGGGTACTAACTCAAGAACATGGAGGTAAGCTGCGCCCCGTGGCATTTTTTTCTAAAATAATGCCCGTGTCAGTCCAGGGAATGCCTGCTTGTCTTCGAGCCCTGGCAGCCTGCGCAATGGTGGCTGAGATGGCTATGACTCTCACCCTAGGTCACCTTACTGTACTACATACCACACATAATGTAGTTACCCTACTTAAAGGCCTCCACACACAACATATGTCTGCCCAACGCCTCAGTGGCTACGAAGTACAATTGTTGGGAAATCCATCCCTTGCTATTAAGTATGCCAATGCAACTTCAGGCCCTGCCCCTATTTTAAATGCTCTCCTTGGTCTCAAAGGTCCCCTAGACGACTTGCCCGATGACCATGACTGCTGCATGACTATTGAGACTGAGACATCTCCCAGATTGGACATGTCCCCCATACCGGTACCTGATTCTGACCACGTCTTTGTTGACGGCTCTTGTACTAGACCAAATGACTCCACATACCAAGCAGGTTATGCCGTTGTGCGCCTGCCCAATGACATTCTTGAAGCAAAGCCCATACCTTACCAATCTGCCCAGGCTGCTGAGCTCATAGCCCTAACCAGGGCATGTACTCTGTACCGGGATAAACCTGTTACCATCTACACTGACTCAAAATACGCCTACGGCGTTGTGCATGACCATGGAGTCATCTGGTCCCGCCGGGGTTTCATCGGAGCTGACGGTAAGAACATATCACATGCCAAACTTATCACTGACTTACTTCATGCGATACTCCTGCCTAGTGATATTGCAATCTTACATTGTAGGGCCCACACTGGCGGGGCTGATGAAATTTCCAGGGGTAATGCCCTCGCAGATAGCTCCGCCCGCAAGGCAGCTCAGCTCCCCACCATACACCAAGCCATGGCCGTCATGACCCCACCCATGATAGATGATCAGTATCTACTTACTGAACTCCAAGTTTCTGCCTCCCCCAAAGATTTAGCTGATTGGTTGTTTCCAATAATGCAGAAGAATCCTAAAACAGGATTAATCTGCAAAGAGGGGAAACCATGTATACCTCAAGCAAGCGCTCCTTTGTTCATATCGCACTATCATGGGATTGGTCACAACAGCAAACATACAACACATACATTACTAGACAAAGATTTCTACATCACAGACGCTAGATTACTAGTTGACCAGTATGTTAGCAGATGCATTACATGCTTAAGAAACAACCCTAACAATCCTATGAAGGCAGCTCACCAACACCTGGCATATCCAACCACGCCTTTTACTCATTTGCAAATTGATTTTACTCATATCCCAAACAAAGGGGCTAAACAGGAGTATGCTTTAGTCATAGTAGACATGTTTTCAAGGTGGCCCGAAGCATTCCCTACCAAGGTGGAGGATGCCAAGACTGTTGCTAGAATACTCACACAGGAAGTTATACCCAGGTGGGGCTGCCCATTACAAATAAATAGTGACAAAGGTTCAGCTTTCACGGCCAAGATCACACAGGCTTTGGTAAAGGCCCTACAGATAGAATGGAAGTTTCACATTCCGTATCACCCCCAAAGTTCAGGGGTCGTAGAGAGGATGAATAGGACTATTAAGGACAAGTTAAGGAAGGCCACGGGGGGTACCTTTCACAAATGGAAACAAGTCCTCCCTATCATTCTAGCAGAAATCAGGATGACCCCACAGAAGACTTTGGGATACTCCCCCTTTGAGATACTCATGGGAAGACCCTTTCCCACGCCCTGGGCAAAGAAACCCATGATAGTGCAAGAGGGGGATCTCGATCAGATCAGGGAAGAATATGTCAGGTCTCTCATAACCAAACTGACTGAAGTTGAGCATAATGTTGTTCGGAAAAATCCCTCTAATCCACAGGAACCAACTCACCCCTTCCAGGTGGGAGACAGAGTGGTTGTTAAGGTTCTCCCCAGAAACAAAGAACCAGGAGACTTTGCGTACGGTCCCGAAACAGAGGTTGTTGCAGTTACCAGAACAGCGATCCTTACCAAAGAAGGCCCTACCTGGATACATGCATCCCGAGTAAAGAACATACCTAGACCAGACCGGGAAGGAAGACCGGAAGGGGTACTAACGGGAGTAGACAACTCTGACCCCCAACAACAAAGAGAGGTACTAACGGGGGCGGACAGCCCTGACCTCCAGCAGGAAGAGGTACTAACGGGGGCAGACAGCCCTGACCTCCAGCATGAACAAAGAGGGGATCCACAAGAAAGAGCCATCGATTTTTGAACTATGGTGGAAATGTACTACTTTAACTGTAATTCTTATCCTTCCATTGCCCTGCGAGGCTGAGGTGGCCATAACTGAGGAAGCAGGCACATATACCTTTTGGTATAATTCCTCTAATACCGAGGTAGCCACCTACATAATAGACTATTGTACCATCGTCCCCTGTAAGTCCAAGCGATGGTCCTGGCAATGTGACCAATATGGGACACCATATTCCTCTAATCAGGCCTATATCTGTGTCACCAGCCCTAAGTGGGGAAAGGAGTGTGACTCCTGGGGGGCGGTGGGGTGGAATTCAGGAATTAATTGGGGATACCAGCCCCATGAGGCAACTCTCAAACGTGATAAAAACGGGGAATCATTGCTTTCTCGACTCACTCTTTATAGGAAAAGTAAATGTGATAGCCACTTTATAATAAGTATACGGCATCCCCAACCCACTGACGCTGACACCTATGTTCTGGGGAAATATGGAGAATATTTGTCACCCCGAAGACAATTTCTCTTAAAAGATATGTTTAATAATTCAGATTATCAGCCTAAAGCTAGTACCCAAAGTAATCCCCTGAGGCCTCACATAACCACATTCAACGACATAATAGCCATAAACAATCCCACCTTCGAAGACACCCTAGCTATTGAGACTGGGTTTTCTGACATACATTTTTGGTTAGAATGGATGAAATACAGTGCCATCAAACATAATAAAAGTAACTGCTATGTTTGTGGCAAGTCTAGACCCCACTTAGGTACAGTGCCTCTGAATATACCCCCATACCAGGAGGGTTGTTTTTTCAGCCTCTACAATGGCACCAAGACCAACGACAGTGAGTGTGAAATGTGGAAAAAGGAATACCCCATACTATCGAAAAATCCCAATCCAGGTAATACCATAGCAGGTATAATTTCCTGGATATATAGTTATGTGTCAAACGATACCCATGGTAAGAACTTAAAAACCTTCCCTCAAGGTTACTGCGCATCTAGAAGGACTACTGTCCTGAACAATCAGACCAAATCTCTAGGTGATATCTACTATATCTGTGGAGATATGAAATTAAGAACAAAATTAGATGCCCCATGGAAAGGAGAATGCGCCCTGGCTAAGGTAATCATGCCCCTCCACATTCTCCCAGAGGAGGAGCAGCCTCCTTCTCCCATTTTAGCCTCCAGGAGAAGGAAAAGGGAAAGCCCAGGAGGTAGTTTTGACCCACATGTGTATATTGATGCTGTAGGAGTCCCTCGAGGGGTCCCTGGTGAATTCAAGGCAAGAGATCAGGTTGCTGCTGGTTTTGAATCTCTCATCCCCATAATATCCGTAAATAAAAATCTGGCCTGGATTAATTATATCTACTATAATCAGCAGAGATTTGTTAATGACACGAAAGATGCCCTTAAAGGTATAGCCGAGCAACTAGAAGCACCTTCCCAAATGACATTTCAAAATCGTATGGCCCTTGATATGATATTGGCAGAAAAAGGGTGCACCTGTGTCTATATTGGAAAGATAGAGGGATGTTGCACTTACATACCTGACAACACCGGCCCCAATGGTAAGGTCACCCTGGCCATAAAAAAACTAGAGGATTTATCTGTAGAATTGAAAAAGAATTCAGGCATTGATAACCCCTGGAGCCAATACTTCGGTTGGTTCGAGAACTGGAAACAAGCACTTGTACAATTGGGAATCTTTATATTGATTGTTCTCATTCTTATATGTGTTATTGTGTTCTGCATCCTACCATGTTGCCGACGGCTCACAACTAAGACCATCGAGAATAATCTCATGTATGAGTCTATAGCCCCACCACATGACAACTCACCTGCAGGTTATAAACAATATCTGGCCAAATACCGTTCAGGGAAACCTCCTGGTAAGAATCATATCACATGAATTTATGATTCTAAGAGGGGGTTGAAGGGTTAAAGGGTCCATGTCCTTTGTTTTACTTTTATTGCTACAGAGACAAAGACGTCTCAATGTTCCCACATAAGGTTATAACCTTATGAAGCTACTCCCACACCACACACTGAAACTATGTACTAACTGTGCCTTAGTTTCGACACGTACCCCTGTCCGTGTACGGAAACCCTTATAAGGACATAGAGCTCGTGGTGCCCTCGTGCTATTCATGCTTCCGCTGTATGATATCCTGCCTGTAGTGTCGTATGTTACCTTCATTATCCAATTGTGTTCTTGCACTATTGTATACACCCATGTGTCTTATCTATATAGTAAGCTGTAATCCCTATAATAAACAGAGTGATTCTTAACCAACAGCTGCGTGTTTATTCTTTGTGTTAAGAGTTGCTCTCATGGGTACCTAAGAGGTCATCACATCGAGGGGGTTAAAAAGCAAGATCCTAACAATAGGCAGATGAATTGTAACATTTCTGTTGCCATTTCAAATCTCTTGGTCAAAGTTGCCTATGATCAAAGGCTATGACAACCTGCTGGTTTGTAAATATGACCCTAAATGGTGTTCCAGAGGTAGTCAAAATAGAACCTTTACTTTGTCAAAGATTGTACCTATAATGAGAACAATCTGTTTGTTTATATACTGTAGAGCAGAGGTTCTCAAACTCGGTCCTCGGGGGCCCACACAGTGCATGTTTTGCAGGTAACCCAGCAGGTGCACAGGTGTATTAAATACTCACTGACACATTTTAAAAGGTCCACAGGTGGAGCTAATTATTTCACTTGCGATTCTGTGAGGAGACCTACAAAACATGCACTGTGTGGGCCCCCGAGGACCGAGTTTGAGAACCTCTGCTGTAGAGTCAAAGTTTTGTGACGTTGTGTGCAATGGCTACACTGGCAGTGACTTTCCGTGGGAAGCTCTCGCTGATAATCACACACAGAACAGGCAGTCTCAGAGGGTGGTATTTTCTCCCTCTGGGACTGCCAATCCAGAAAGCGATTAACAGAGTGTGCTTCCAGTGAAAGCCACTCTCCTGTCTTGTCGTCAGCCTTGCCTAGCCACTTGGAGCTGCAGCTGATGCAGTCCTTAGAACCCAGGCTTGTGCACATGTGGCAGTCTACTGGGGTATGTGCCCATGTAGGGGTCCTGACACCTGCCAGATCCATCCCGCATGCACAATGGAGCTAACAGGTGGTGATACATAGGCATTGCAGTGTGCACCAGAAAGCAGTATATCATGCAAACCCTTTCCTGAAGAAGTGTAGGAGCGGCACCTGGTCACAACTCCTATGATAAATGCGCAAAGTCAGTTTTGTAGAGATTAAAAAACATCATAACCACATGTAATTTACCTGTACACATGACTCCAGCTAAAACCCAACATTGTCCATATCGAACTGGCCTGCACCCACTCTGATGCCAAAGTCGCAGTATGGTGATGCTTCCATTCCATGTGTTTGGGTTGGCCCCATTTCTGAAGAACTCATCCCAGCAAGATTCTACCACTCCGCGGTCATCATTAGAATTGATCTGAATATGTCAGAGATTGATAACATTCAAATAAATACTAAAATGCAGTGTATAGGCCAACAACTAGTGACTCTCAAATTTTTTATCTATCTTCCATGTTTGTGTTGTGTGGCTCACCATGGCAGAGATGACTCTACTGACATACACAGGGTCTCCTCTCTTAGAACAATCCTTGGATGGATCATTCAAGAAGTTTGGGTTCATGTCTAAAATTCTCAGGCAGATGTCACCCACTCCGTCTTCAAACTAAAAGTAGCAAGAAGAAATGTACATTCTTTTCAATTTACTATTCTCATTAAATTTTATTTCAAGCAATACGATTATATTCCAGATCTGATATCCATTTATAGTGTGTAAAAACAACATCTCTACAAGTCAAATGTATGACCTTAATTCCACACAGATGTGAGTATGATGCACTTTATATCACTAATCCCCCTTTCAGACCATCAGCAATAACCTGGGTTATTGCACGTGATTGCTCAGCAACCTGGATTGCAGTCCAGTCTGAAAGGGGCCAGCTGAATAATACGGGTCGAGTGACCCAGTATTTCAACTTGGGTAGTGAGCAGTACTGAACACTGTTTTAACCCGGCTTGTGGTACGGTGTGAACGGGTAACCCGTGTTGATGCGACCTGGGACCCATTCACACCATAGGGATGGTTCTTTGAAATCATCTCATCTCCAAGCGCCACCTCCGGACACATCGGCAGTGATGCCACGAACCTGGCAAGAAGCCGGGTCGGGCCGCCCGTCTGAAAGGGGTTGTACCGAGTTGCACCCTGGAAGGATCTGTGTACAAATCCCGGGTGCGACTCAGCATTCGTGGTCAGAAATTCTGAGTTATAAACATTGCGATCTGAACTGATTTTCTAACATGTAAATAATGCACAGACAAGCAGAAGATGGAGAGAGAACAAGAAAGTACTCTGAGCAAGTGGCGTAGCCAGATTTTGGCACAAGAGGAAATTTTTTTGAAAATAGGTGCCCCAAGCCCAAAATTCAAATATAAAAAGGATGTAAAGTCGTCTGAGTTCAAGTCACCAAAGGACTCTGGATAACTGCAAAAGTGTGCCTTTACTGGCTGCAGACATGCTGTAACCGAACAATGGCCCTCATTCCGAGTTGTTCGCTCGCAAGCTGCTTTTAGCAGCTTTGCACACGCTAAGCCGCCGCCTACTGGGAGTGAATCTTAGCTTATCAAAATTGCGAACGAAAGATTCGCAATATTGCAAAAAGACTTGTCTGTGCAGTTTCTGAGTAGCTCGAGACTTACTCTTCCAGTGCGATCAGTTCAGTGCTTGTCGTTCCTGGTTTGACGTCACAAACACACCCAGCGTTCGCCCAGACACTCCTCCGTTTCTCCAGCCACTCCCTCGTTTTTCCCAGAAACGGTAGCGTTTTTTCAAGCACTCCCATAAAACGGCCAGTTTCCGCCCAGAAACACCCACTTTCTGTCAATCACATTCCGATCACCAGAACGAAGAAAAAACCTTGTAATGCCATGAGTAAAATACCTAACTGCATAGCAAATTTACTTGGCGCAGTCGCACTGCGGACATTGCACATGCGCATTAGCGACTAATCGCTCCGTTGCGGAAAAAAATAACGAGCGAACAACTCGGAATGACCACCAATGACTGCAGAAGTGAGAAGGATTTAAGGTGCCCTTTAATCAAATCACTGTTGTTAAGTTATTTTGCTACTCTCAGCACAGGGGTATTAGCAGACCCCTAAATGAATGACCATAAAAAGAAAAAATAGCGCAAAACAGACTTTAGACTGTTAAATCTATTGTATTTATTATATAGTATTCTGGTATAAAAATTAATTCAAATGATTAAAAAGCCATAGCACAATTCAAATTGGAACAACCAGCATAAAATGTAACACTTAGTATAAAATAAACTGTATCAATAAAACTGGATACTGTATCATAATAAATATATCAATCACAATTTGATGTTTTACTGTGCACTGAATTGCCTGTGTGCCTTCCAATTCTAGTGCATATATCCAATATTCAATAATTGCACTATTAGTGAAATAAGCCGTAGCCACTTGTTAATCTAATCAACAGTCTCCACAGACGTATAATGTGTTTAAAAAGCCGTTCCTTAGGTAGTTACGTATACCTTAGTTATACTGAATTAGATCACAATGCTGGCAAGCAATATTCAGCAATATTGAATTGTATTATGGCTTTTTAATCATTTGAATTGATTTTTATACCAGAATATTATATAATAAATACAATAGATTTAACAGTCTAAAGCAGTGGTAGCCAACCCTGGTCCTTGAGAGCTACCAGCAGTTCACGTTTTCCAGGTCTCCCCACAGCATCACAAGTGATGTAATTAGCTCCAACTGTGGATCTTTTAAAATGTGTCAGTTAGTAATGACTACACCTGTGCACCTGCCAGGTGAGCTGGAAAACGTGAACTGTTGGTAGCTCTCGAGGACCAGGGTTGGCCACCACTGGTCTAAAGTCTGTTTTGCGCTATTATTCCTTTTTAATGACTGCAGAAGCACTTCGTCCGACCGAAGGCTATATATATATATAGCTATTGGAGTTCACGAGTTGCCATCTCCCTCGATGGAAAAGAAAATATCCCATTCTCACAATTTACTAGGCTCAGACGTAATTGTACAAACTTGAATAAATTTGAAGAACAGTCAGAGGTTTATGAAAAAAGGTTTGCAGATCGTGGGTATCCTAAAGGTCTAATAGAAAATTCCAAAATTAGAGCTAAAGAAAAAAATAGGACTGAATTACTGGATTATAAAAAAAAGGATACTAAGATAGACACCAATACTTTCTGTCCCTTTATTACACAGTTTAATAGTAATAATAAAGAAATTGAGAGTCTGATTAGAAAAAACTGGCATGTACTTAAATTAGATCCTATATTAACAGAGCATCTGTCGGAGAGGCCAGATATAATTTATAAAAAAGCGAATAATATAAAATCACAGGTGTCCAAGAGTTGTTTGGAAAAGGTCCAAACTAAAAAGGAAGGGAGACAGATCCTTTTGCAGGATGTAAAAGGATTTTACACGTGTGGGCACTGCAAGGTTTGTGCCCTAGGAGAAAAAACAAAAATATTTCAGTCAGCAAATAAAAATAAAAAAATTCAAACTATAACTTCATATATTAATTGTAATACTACATACGTTATCTATATGTTGTCCTGTCCGTGTGGATACTACTATATAGGGAAAACTAAAAGGGAACTAAAAATTAGAATTTTAGAGCATACAAGAAATATAAAAAATGGGGTAAATAATCATAGTGTGTCACGACATTTTAAACAATTCCATAATAGTGATCCAAGTGTTCTGAGGTTTAAAGGGATTGAAAATGTGAGGTTAGACCTCAGAGGAGGAGATAGAGATAAAAAATTAACGAAGAGAGAAACCTACTGGATTATCTCTTTGGACACATTGGTTCCAAATGGTCTAAACGAAAATTATGAGATAACCCCATTTGTTACAGATAGCTAATTAAGATGTCTAATATATAATAGCTGTCCTTTAGAGAAGGGATTCGAGATTATCCCAGTTTATAAATAAAAGACTAGATAAGAAAGCATTGAATTTCGCCCTTTAGAGTTTTTTAATAGATCAGAATGCTGGCACGTATGAGACTAACAAATGTATGAGTAAAAATTAATTAGGCATTTTCTTCCCCTTTTTTAGTATTAGAGCATAAAATGGTGACCGCAGAGAGTAACTGCAGCAGTGTGACATACTGAAGGCTGCTATATCTGTGTAAAAAGAAAATGAGTGTAAGATCTCTAGGATGAAGTTCTCTCCTTTTTTTGGATATGTCATTAACTAATGCAGTGAGTAAATTTATTAGTCAATTAAATCAAACTCAAAATGAAGGAATGATTCGTATAAGCTTTAATTGTTTTGAAAAACATGCAACCCGGCACTGTATGATCAGCGGTGCGAACTCTGTAGAAATTAAGTTAGCAATATCCCCCTTAGAAGAACATTAGGGCTTGATACTAAGAAAGACATCCAATTTTATACCAGACAAGAGTAAGGGTTGAAACTCATGGTTTTCATTTGTGGTAAATAAAGAAAAGAAACTGTCTCTTTAAGAGCCGTTTATTAGTGGATTCAGAGGTTGGTCTTTTTGAGACTAATACATTTAATAGTTAAAACAAAAATAATTAAGATATTCCTCCCTCTTCAGAGTATAAAACTGTGGTCAGAGAATAATTGTAACAGTGTTAGAAATTAAAGGTGCTATAGGCGTCTAAAAAAGATACATTATGAAAATAACTGTGAAATGATTGTAACTTTTTCTTGATTGTCATTCCAGGTTCTGCTAGTATTTAGGACAGTGGGCAAACATATAAAATCTGTTTGAATTATTTAATGATATATGCTTTTACTGCATTACTGCAGTCTGATACTGAGATGTAAAATACCTGAGAAAAGCTATAGCCGACTTATCAAAGCCTGTTACAAATTATATCAATCTGTATTGATGTCCTCGATTATGTTGCCTGTGGCAATTATATTTTGTCTGTTTTCTTTTATATTTTGTCTGCTTTCTATTCTATTTTATATCTGTATATATGTGTCTTTTATATCGTGTTAAATAAGTAATTTTGAAACTGGGTAAAAGGATTCCTAAGTGCACAGGTGTACCTAATGATTTGGGTGCATTGATTGGTTGTTGCCGGTATAAAGCAGTAGTTCTCGTCACCAAGGCCAACCCTCTGACGAAGTCTTACGACGAAACGCGTTGGGGCGGAGCCTGGTGACGTGATTGCAGTATCCTGAAATCGTCCTCCTCCCCGTGCAGACAGCAGCGGTGTCCCGGCGTGCTGAGGATCGTTAACGTGAGGCGGGCGGCACGAGTCCCAGGGATCTGACGCTGGATCGGCGGCTGGTGGAGGCGATACCAGGGGATATTTTTACAAAAAAATCAAGTGGTAATTAAGCCCACTCAGAAGAATCACGAGGTATTATGCCAAATATCATTGTGACAAATTGCTGTTTTTAATATATATTATGAATAAACGATAATGCACTATGAAGCGCTCCTCTAACTTCTTTCTTTAGATATATATATATATATATATATATATATATATATAAAAGCACTGAGGTCATATTAAACCACAAGGGGTTTTGAGTATTGCCACTTTAAGTTATGTGTTATGGGGGGTCATTCCGAGTTGATCATAGCTGTGCTAAATTTAGCACAGCTATGATCAGGCACTCAGACATGCGGGGGGACGCCCAGCACAGGGCTAGTCTGCCCCGTATGTCAGTGCCACCCCCCTTCCCCCCAGAAATGCAAAAGCATTGCACAGCGTCGATGCTTTTGCATTTCAGGAGTAACTCCCGGCCAGCGCAGCTCCTGCTCCCGGCCAGCTCCCTTCTCTGCCCGGGTAGCAGCAGCTGCGTGTGATGTCACGCAGCTGCCGCGGCCTGCCCCCTCAACAGTCCGGCCACGCCTGCGTTGGCCGGACCGCGCCCTCTACATGGCGGCTTAACGCCGCTGTCCAGTCCCCTCCCACCCATCGACTACCTCTGCCTGTCAATCAGTCAGAGGCTATCGCTACAGTACAACGACCTTCCAACATGCGCTGCGGCACCGGTGCATGCGCAGATCTGTCCTGATCGCTGTGCTGCGATAAACTGCAGCGAGTGATCGGGTCGGAATGACCCCCCATGATTGCTTTTTTTAAGTGGCATGTTAGGTGTCAGCCAATAGTTGTTAAGTGGGGAGGAGAGTTTTGGTTGAAACTAGGCTGAGGTTATCTGCCTCTTGGTTCCTGTTTTTCTGAACAGAGAAGTATTCCATTTTGTGCTCTTATAATCACTGCTTTTTTTTTTCTTTTTCCTAATCTCCAGCTTTCCTTTAGCTATCTGTACCACTTTCTGTTTCATTCTTTATTCTTTAGCTATATATCTTCTCACTATTCTTTCCCTGTGCCTTTTCTCTTTCCATTATGTCTCGCCCTCAACGCCTCTCCCCCCCCCCCCCCCCCCCCGCTCGCTTTATTGATGGCTATGTTATGGGGAGCCAGGCATCATAGAGAGGGGGGCATGCGGGTGGGGCAGTGCCAAAGGGGACGTGTTAGGGCTACTTATGATGAGCACTCTGTACTGGGGGACACTCATGAAGCAGCAGGTGGCCACAACCTTGAGCAAGTGGCTGACTGGTCCAGGATTATAGATGGGGCCACCTCTAGCTCCTCACTGTATAGTAAGGTGGTGGCTTATGGGGGGCGTCCACAGGGTGGAGCGTCGGCTGGGACCACAGATGTGGTGCCTTCAACAGCGCTCCACTGTTCTGACATTCTAGGACTGGCACCTAGGCTCCCAGGGACCTCAGTTCTTGCGGCTAGTGTCGAGCAGTCACCGCAACCCCAAGTTACGGCGGTCTGGTAGGATAGTGTAGTCATAGCACCTTCTTTGGTTCCAGCTATGGTGCTGTCTCCATTGCATAGGGCTAAGTGTTCATTGCTACAGTACTCCCATTTATTTCCTCAGAGGTGTTCCACCCCCGCAGTCACGCCTGCGCTCCCAGTCACCGTTGCTACCACGTCGGTGAATGCTAAACTTGACCATTCGGAAGCGTTGGAGGCGGTCCAAAAGCTGGTGTTGCTGAGCAAACAACTGGTGCGGCAGCTGTGCGATCACATCAGGATACTACCTTCCCATAGCTTGCACATGGAAAGGAACAGCTAGGTCCCCTTGCTGGTCAGGTGCTGCGTTGGGGGTTCAGATGCCCCTTTCTTCTACCTAGCCTGGTTCCAGTTCCTCAGCTCCCACTGTCTCTTTTGATGCCTCATTGTCTGCTCCTGTTCTGGATGTCTCCGCAGGTGCTGCCCCGGATGTCGTGGTGGAGGCGCAAGCCGCTTCAGGTCAACGGAATATGCTGCGCTATATAAGAAACTGGTAATAAATAAATAAATAAATAATGTGGCAGAAGATGATGCCATTGCAGGTCCTTCAGGTGGGTCTTCTTTGCCTGCCAAGCGGTCCAGCAAGCGGGCAGTCTCGTCATCTTCCTCCAGTACAGATTCGGATAGCTCGGAAGGGAAGGGTGCAAAATGGTCAATGCGCAGCCGTCGCCATTCTAGACGTAGGGCTTGGAGGTCCCGTTCGTCCAGTGAAAGCAGTTCTGGTTCTTCAGTGTTCCCACAAGGGGAGGTAGTTCATTGTGATAACACAGGGTTTCTTCGGGGATTGCGTCATAGCATTCACAATAGAATTAAAAAGGGGAAGTACGTTAAACTTGTTCGCGCTGACGGCTAAGAATAAGAAAGCGCTTAGGGCGGCATGGTGGCGTGGGGGAAGATACTGATTGTTCATATCACAGATGGCAGACCGTTTTTTTTTCATGTTCGCTGCATGTTATCTGGAGACCCGGCCTCAAGAACACGTAAATGTCATCAAGTATCTACATTTGATGCATTCCATGTTCTTGGCTGACGTATGATGAGGAATTCCGGTGTAAGAAGTCGGGTACCTCTGTTATTGACTTTGTGTGTAAAGATGTAGAGGTTTGGCTGGAGCTTCCACGGTCGACTGCTGACCAAGTAGTCCCCACGCCACGGCGTAAGATACCTTCCTTTTGAGGGGTGCCTCCATCACCAAATCCGGGTAGGTGTTATGCCTTCAACAATTCCAGCTGTCCAGCGGGAACCCGTTGTAAGTTTAGGCATGCTTGTCTCCACTGGGGATGTCCCTGTGGGGTTACCTAAAAATTTTAAATTTGCAAGGGAATTGTGGTGTTGGAAAGGGTTCAAAAAAGGAGGTCCCGTTGGGCCGAATGGCTGGACCCTTTCCATCACCCCCTTTGGCAGACCTGGTTCTGTCTCCGGTGGGTGTAGTCCCCAAGAAGGAACCAGGAAAATATTGGCTGATACAGCATTTGTCTTACCCATCCTCGGTAAACGATGCTATTTCTGCGGAATTGTGTTGGGTGCGATACCAGTCCTTTGATCAAGCATTTGATCTGGTTAGAGCTTCTGGTACGGTATCCTTATTGGCTAAGATTGATGTGGAATCTGCTTTTCGCCTGCTGCCGCTACATCCTGTGTCATTCCGGGTTTATGGGCTTTCGCTTGTCGAATGGTTTCTACATTGACAAGTGCTTGCCCATGGGCTGTGCTATTTCATGTGCCTTTTTTGAATGTTTTAGCACTTTCCTACACTGGTGCGTGATAGCTGGCACCGGGCAACGCGGGGTGGCTTACTACCTAGATGATTTCCTGTGCATTGGTCTGGCAGATTCGCCCCATTGCGGTGAGCTCCTGTTTTCGTTACAGGCGCTTTTTGCAATTTTTGGGGTACCAGTGGCGTGCAATAAGACTGAAGGACCTGTGACAAGGCTTTTCTTTTTGGGTATCGAGATTGATACCCTGGCAGGCTGCTGTCGTCTTCCTCGCGATAAAATAGATACATTGCGTGGGGCTATTACAGTTGCGCTGTCAGTCGGTAAGCTCAAGCTGTGTCAGGTACAGTCCATGCTAGGCCTACTTCACTTCGCTTGCAGGGTAGTGCCCATGGGTAGGGTGTTTTGCAGAAAACTGGAGCGCTCAACATCCGGCATTGCGCATTCACACCATTTTGTAAGGTTGTCAGCTGAGGTAAAACGAGATTTGAGGAATGGGGTTTATCTTTCTGTCTCAGTTCATTGACGTGCTGGTTTGGCCAGCTCCCGCGTGCAGTAACGCGCAACTTCAGCTCTTTACTGATGCTGCAGGAGCGTACGGCTTTGGGGCATTTCTCAACGGTTCTTGGTGCGCCGCACCATGGCCGGCAGATTGGATCTGGGAGGGGTTGATGAGGAACATGCTGTTGCTCGAACTGTTTCCCATAGTGGTGGCATTGGAGTTGTGGGGGGACCGTTTGCGCAACTCTAGCATTGTTTTTTGGTGTGACAACCAAGAGGTAGTGCAGGTGATCAATTGTCAGAGTTGCTCTCTGCCGGTTGTTCGTTTGCTGTCCAGGCTGGTCCTTTGCTGCCTTATCCTTAACATTCAGTTTATGGCAAAACATGTGCCTGGGGTTAAAAATGTAATCGTGGATGCGCTTTCTAGATTTGATTGGCCTAGGTTTCGTGAACTAGCTCCTCAGGCGGAGTTAGTGGGTGACCCATGTCCTCATTATGTTTGACAGGTGATCAGGCCGGCATGGAGGAATTAGCAACGCATACGATTGCACCGAGAACATTGTGCTGCTATGGGGTGGGTTGGTTCAAATGGGAGCTTTTCCATAAATCTGTGGCTCAGGCAGGTAAGGGAAAACTATGCTGGCTTTTGTGTGGAGCCTTTACACTCAAGGGCGTACGGTTGTGGTGGTGAGCCGTATTCTGGCAGGCATTTCTAATTTTTCATCACTTTACTATAGGCCTGATCCCTCAAGGTCCTTTCTGGAGTCAAGGGCATCGAGGGGTTGGTACCGGTCATTTTCCCCGTCAGTTGATTGCAGATGACCAATCGACAATTTGCTATTTCCCCATCTTTTAGAATTGGTTTTGGAGACATGTTATGCCTCATATGAAAGTTTATTGTTCCATTTATGTTTTTCCATGGTGTTCCAAGGTGCATTCCGGGTTTGTTAGCTTGTTCCTCCTTCCAAACGGGTTGAATCTCCCCTCTCTTGTGAGGACGTAATAGTTTAAGCTAAGGTCATTTTGTGTTACCTGCGGCATTCCAAGACTGACCAGGCTGGTAGGGGGCGTTGGCTTTCGCTTCAGCCATGCTCAGACAATAGGGTGTGTCCTGTGATGCTGGCTCAGGCCTTCCTTCAGATGCGGCCAGACCTGTCTGAGGCATGGTTGATGCATGCAGATGGGATCCCGGTTACAAAATACCAGTTTTGTCATGTCTTGAAGCGTTGTATGGCTAAGTTGGGCCTATCGCTGGATGAGTTCGGGACTCATTCATTTAGAATCAGGGCTTCAACATCTGTGGCTTTCGCAGGCCATTCCAATGCTGAGATTCAGTCTCTGGGTCGGTGTCGCTCTAATGCGTTTCAGTCATATATATGTCCTAGTTTATCTGTTTTTGCCAACAAACATAGCTGACTGGAGGATTAACCTCTCGCCGACATACTGCTGGTGTTTTTGAGGAATTTCACTTCCCCCGGGGGTCCAATTGGCACTCCAATTATGATTATATGGCGTTAGTAGTGTTAGCTACTCTGGGGGTTGAGTGTTTTCGCCTCAAGGTCCAGTCGGCTACGTTTGTCTTCCCCTCCTTGTTTGTTGCTGTGTTTCGTTGTGTGGATTGGCTGTTTTTTCGTATATCTGTCCTCCATGTGCTGACTGAATTTTTAATGTGTTTCAGCTGGACCTGATTGCAAGCCGGTGTGGGTGCTACAGCATTCTTATGCTCCACTAATTCGGTGGTTAGGTTTTCGAGGGATGCGCTGGGACTCGTCCAGGCTCGCCTTGTGAAGGCTGTATGGTGTTTTGGACTGCTGAAGGTTTTAATTTTGCACTTAGGGGGCAATGATATTGGTCAGCAGACAGCTCTGGATTTGCGTTCTATTATCATTAGGGACTTGCATTTGATTGCTGAGGCTTTGCCCGCTTGTAAACTTGCTTGGTCCGCTATGGTCCCAAGGCACGTATGCCGAAATGCTAGGTTTGGTGCTCGGTTGGCTGTGGCTCGGAAAAAAGGTCAATATTGTGGTTGCTCGTTATTTGTTGGAGAATGATGGCAGAGTGGTGGAGCATGGTTTGATTAGATTCCAGGATGTACACCTTTACCGTTCTGACAGGGTTCACCTTAGCGCTGAAGGTATGGCCATTTTCATGGAGGATTTGTTCTGCTGGTTCAGAGATTTTCTTTAGAGAGGTTTATTGGTGGCGGTGCTGCGGCGTAGGCCTGGCTTTGGCGGTAAAGAACGGTTGGTTTTTAAGTTTTTAGGCTTTAGTGGGTGTGCTCTTCTTGCAGTGGGGTATGTCGTAAACCAATTGTCCTGGACAGGAAATGGTTACACTACCTGAACGGGTGGGTTGTGGAGTGGAGAGTTGAACACCAACGTTTGGTTTTGTGTCTGTGTTTGTTTTTCCCTGTCCGTTCTTTAGTGCCGCCACCATTTAAAGTGAAAAATTAAAAAATAGTACCTGTCAATAATAAATTTGACAAAGATTTTAAATGCCAGCACTGTCGTCCGTGTCTTTATTTTAGTTGCTAAGTTATAATATGTAGTTGTGATTAAATACATGTAAAGGGGTAATACGAAAACACCCCGATAGTGAGTTTAGTCCGACCGAAGGCTGAATATATATATATATATATATATATATATATATATATATAAAAGCACTGAGGTCATATTAAACCACAAGAGGTATTGCCACTTTAAGTTATGTGTTATGATTGCTTTTTTAAGTGGCATGTTAGGTGTCAGCCAATAGTTGTCAAGTGGGGAGGAGAGTTTTGATTGAAACTAGACTGAGGCAGGTTATCTGCCTCTTGGTTCCTGTCTTTTCCACCCTCCCACCTCTGTTGTGTGGTTGGTCAGTTGGTAGAGTATGTGGCGGTAAACAACAATTGGTTATTAAGTTTTTAGGCTTTAGTGGGTGCGCTCTCCTTGCAGTGGGGTATGTCGTAAACCAATTTTTGTGGACGGGAAATGGTTACACCACCTGAATGAGTGGGTTGTGGAGTGGAGAGTTAAACACCAACGTTTGGTATTTTGTGTGTGTGTTTAGTGCCGCCACCATTTAAAGTAAAAATTAAAAAATAGTACCTGTCAATAATAAATTTGACAAAGATTTTAAACGCCATCACTGTTGTCCGTGTCTTTATTTTAGTTGTTAAGTTATAATATGTAGTTGTGATTAAATACATGTAAAGGGGTAACACGAAAATACCCCGATAGTGAGTTTACAGTAACAAATATTCCCTGCTTAGAAAACACTTCCTGTATGACATACAGCATACATCTACAAAAAGTATGTAAAGTCTTAACAGACTGATCTGCATATAAAGTTTTGTGCATTAATAAGTGATTTGCTTGTTCACGGATATGTTGATTTAGTTGTGTTATGTCCTTATTCAGTGTCAGTGTAATGGTCTTATAGTCAATGTTTGCCCATGCCAATTGGACAAGTGCAGCATTCCAGGCCATGGCAGTGATTCTCTGCTGCAGTTCACGCTGTCACCGCTATAGAAGCCATTCTTAACTGACTTTCAGCAGTAGAAGCTGTTGCTCCCCATTTCCCCCTAGCCACAGCACTGCTCTGACCTTTGTTAAATACACTTTAAAAACGGAGACCATATTTGTAATAGTCTCCAATTTATGTATTTTTTATTTTTCGGCAACTTTTAGTGGATGTTTTAGCGTCATTGTCACAATTCTCACTAGTCAGGTCAGTCCATTTGGGCCATAGATACAGTATAGTATGATTACCATGTGTTTGGAGGCAGATTGTTACACTTACAATGGAAAACACTCTTATTCGTCAACAAGTGTCATCATCATCATCATGATAATAATAATGAATTATATAAATGCAACAATGTAAATGTTATTTTCCTCATGTTTGTTCTATTGTGTACAGGATGCTAGTTTTGCTTGCCAAGGTGGTGGTGACTGCAGCGATACAAGGCAAATTTAGATGTTCCTGTGGTTAGCACAAAGGGGGTCATTCCGAGTTGTTCGCTAGCTGTTTTCATTCGCAGAGCAGCGATTAAGTAAAAAAGCGGCAATTCTGCGCATGCATATGGGACGCAAAGCGCACGCGCGACATACTTTCACAACAGCCGATGCATTTTCACACAAGGTCTAGCGACGCTTTTCATTCGCACTGCTGGCCGCAGAGTTTGACAGGAAGTGGGTGTTTCTGGGAGGTAACTGGCCGTTTTTGGGGAGTATGTGTAAAAACGCAGGCGTGTCAGATACAAACGCAGGCGTGCCTGGGGAAACGCAGGCGTGGCTGGCCGAACGCAGGGCGTGTTCATGACGTCAAAACAGGAACTAAATAGTCTGAAGTGATCGCAAGCTAGGAGTAGGTCTGGAGCTGCTCAGAATCTACACAATCTTTTTTTGCAGCAGCGCTGCGATCCTTTCGTTCGCACTTCTGCTAAGCTAAGATACACTCCCAGAGGGCGGCGGCTTAGTGTTTGCACGGCTGCTAAAAGCAGCTAGCGAGCGAACAACTCGGAATGAGGGCCAAAGTTATTTTAGTGATTTATTGGGGGTAATTCTGAGTTGATCGCAGCAGCAAGTTTGTTAGCAATTGGGCAAAACCATGTGAACTGCAGGGGGGGGGGGGGGGGGGGGCAGATATAACATTTGCAGAGAGAGTTAGATTTGGGTGGGTTATTTCGTTTCTGTGCAGGGTAAATTTTGTCTGCTTTATTTTTACACTGCAATTTATATTTCAGTTTGAATACACCCCACCCAAATCTAACTCTCTCTGTACATGTTATATCTGTCCCCCCTGCAGTGCACATAGTTTTGCCCAACTGCTAACAAATTTGCTGCTGCGATCAACTCAGAATTAGGCCCACTAAGTTATACAATGCAAATACGGGATGCGGTCAACATCCCGCCGGACGGAATCCCGGCGGTCGAAATACAGACGCCGGAATCCCGACCGGCACAATCCCTACATATTCTCCCTCCGTGGGTGTCCACGACACCCATAGAGGGAGAATATAATAGTGTGCCGAGCGTAGCGAGGCACCGTGCCTGCAGCGTGGCGAGCGAAGCGAGCCCGCAAGAAGCTGCGTTCCGCTCACCACCCCTGTCGGGATTGTGTGGTCGGGATTCCGGCGTCGATATTTCGACCACCGGGATCCCGTCCAGCGGGATTACGTACTGATCCCGCAAATACACATATTCCAGTGAATGGGAAAGAGTGAGACTCTGCAAAGTGAAATTAATTAAATTGTACTCATTCACCGCCTCTGATATATTTGATTCAAACCTAATCTTCAGTATTTTGAAAAGTATTTTTTTTTTCATGCAGATCCCACCCAGATATCCGTCCATGACACTTTGTTAGTACACTGAGAATGTAGGCGAGAATAAGCAACATTACAGTATTGTTATTTTGTTTTTTTTACTTGTTAAGATGATCTCTCACATTATTACAGCCAAATGCATTTGTTCAACATAATAATTTGCCTTCAGGGTGACAAATGAAGATTATTTTTTTAACCTAATCCCTGTGGTTAGGGCGAGGTGCGGAGTGATAGAGTAACAGCTTCACACTTCAAAGAATTAGCATGACGTTCTAAAAGTCACTGCTTTGTTGTATGTTCTTATTAACTGGTCTACGTATGCTCTAAAGTCCTATTGCACATTTTTAGCTTTCAATAAACTTAATAACCTTGTATTACACTGATTTATGTATTTACACAATAGGTTGGGCTATATGAAATTTAGCTTTGAAGGATTTGTCAAGTAACGTTTTATTGACATTTTGCATTTCCTTAATCATAAACTGCTCTACAGGAGGATTACCATGCTGAGAATCTCTGTAAAGGACAAACATCTACTGAAAAGTAGACGGTTTACAAAGAAGCACTTGTAGACCTATTTCCTTGTGGGTGTTAGTGCAATAGTGTAGGTACAAATATTGACATTGGGGAGTTCTCCCGCTTTATGCCCCAAGTCAGTACCATGGACACACAAGCTGATCAAAGTGTAAAAAAAAGAAAGTAAAACCTTAAAAAAAACATACCTGTCCAGGGAGCCCGCTGCTCCGCTGAGTGCTGCAGGGCGCCGGTCCCTCATATGGTGCAATGTGACCCCAGTGCAGAAAAGTGACACTGCAAACAGGCCCGGCGCTACCCGCTCAGCGAAGGGATGCAGTGCAGGGAGGCGCTGGGAGGAAGAGGCGCTCCCCCTGCTCTGCATTCCTTCCCTGCGCTGCGCCGTCCTGACACCCGTGCTGTTGCTGCTGCCAGCTGCTGTGCGGCGCTGGCAGCATGAAAAGCTCACTCCCCCCCTCCCCTCACCTGTGTGTCAGTGGCTCGGCCTCGGTAAGTATCAAAGGAGGGGGCGGAGCTACACGGACAGGAATGGGCGGAGCTAAACGGGACAGAAGGGGCGGAGCTACACGGACCAGGCTGCTGCAGTGCTGTACTGAGGGAGACAGTGGCTTAGGTAAGTGGAGGGTGACAGAGAAATGTGTGTGTGTGTGTGTGTGTGTGTGTGTGTGTGTGTGTGTGTGTGTGTGTGTATATATGGTGGGTGTGTATGTGTGTGTCTATGTGTGTGAATTGTGTGTGTGCGCACACGTTTTATGGACGCTACTACTGGGGGGGTGCATTACGTGTAAGGACGCAACTACAGGGGGGGGCATTACATATAATGACGCTAATACTACTACTGGGGGGCATTACGTATAACGACTCTACTACTACTGGGGGGCATCACATGTAAGGACGCTACTACTACTGGGGGGGCCATTACGTGTAAGGACGCTACTACTACTGGGGGGGCATTACGTATAAGGACGCTACTACAGGGGGGGCATTACGTATAACGCTACTACTACTGGCGGGCGTTACATGTAAGGACGCTACTACTACTGCTGGGGGGGGGCATTACGTGTAAGGACGCTACTACTACTGGGGGGGCATTACGTATAAGGACGCTACTACAGGGGGGGCATTACGTATAACGCTACTACTACTGGCGGGCGTTACATGTAAGGACGCTACTACTACTGGGGGGCATTATGTATGAGGATGTTACTACTACTGGGGGGGCATTACGTATAAGGATGCTACTACTACTGGGGGTCCATTACGTGTAAGGACGCTACTACTACTACTGGGGGGGGGCATTACATATAAGGACGCTACTACTACTGGGGGTGCACTATGTATAAGGACGCTACTACTACTTGGAGTGCACTACGTATAAGGACGCTACTACAACTGGGGGGGGGGGGCATTACGTATAAGGATGCTGCTACTACTGGGGGGGCCATTACGTGTAAGGACGCTACTACTACTACTGGGGGGGGGGGCATTACATATAAGGACGTTACTACAACTGGGGGGGCATTACGTATAAGGATGCTACTACTACTGGGGGGGCCATTACGTGTAAGGACGCTACTACTACTACTGGGGGGGGGCATTACATATAAGGACGATACTACTACTGGGGGTGCACTACGTATAAGGACGTTACTACTACTGGGGGGGCCATTACGTGTAAGGATGCTACTACTACTTAGAGTGCACTACGTATAAGGACGCTACTACTACTGGGGGTGCACTACGTATAAGGATGCTACTACTACTGGGGGTGCACTACGTATAAGGACGCTACTACTACTGGGGGTGCACTACGTATAAGGATGCTACTACTACTGGGAGTGCACTACGTATAAGGACGCTACTACTACTGGGGGGGCATTACGTATAAGGACGCTACTACTACTGGGGGGGCCAATACGTGTAAGGACGCTACTACTACTGGAAGGGGCATTATGTATAAGGACGCTACTACTACTTGGAGTGCACTACGTATAAGGACGCTACTACTACTGGGGGAGGCATTACGTATAAGGACGCTACTACTACTGGGGAGGCATTATGTATAAGGACGCTAATACTACGGGTGGGGCATTACGTATAAGGACGCTACTACTACGGGTGGGGCATAACGTATAAGATAAATAAGATTGTGCTACATTTTGGCGTAATTTTAAATGGGGGTACTATTGTGTTGCCATGCCCCTTACTTGTGAGACCACACCCCTTTTCCCGGCACGCGCCAAAGGATTATGGGAGGGCGCAAATTTATAGTTTGCAGGGGGGTGCCGAACACCCTAGCACCGGCCCTGACTGCAAAGCAGCAGCACATAGGATCCGGCACCTGGCAGCCCAGCAGAAGCAGCACGGACCGGCTCCCTGGACAGGTAAGTATATATTCCTGCTGGGGGTGTCCACAGCGCTTGGGCGTAGTCAATACGGGGGGAGGGGGACGACTGGGTGGCGGCGTTAGCGGCGATGTTGGTGGGTGCGGAGCATGCTCAGCAAGACATCGGGGTATTTTTTACGAAAAATACCCCGATGATGCTACGAAAAGGCATCGCAGGGACAGAGCTTGACCGCAAGCTCTGTCCCTGCATGCGATAATTGATACATCCCTGCGATGTGCTCAATTATCGCAGTGCGAGTTTGGGTGATTTTATCATATGACATCCGCGGTGATAAATAGGCCCCTTAGTCTGTCTAAGGCAGTGGTTCCCAAACTTTCTTGAATCATTCCACCCTAAAGTATTCACATCTTTTTCCTAGCACCCATGCCCACTTGTGTATATTGAGAATTCAGAACAAATTATTACATTAAGTAACTTGTGCTTTCCTGTCATCCTTAGTTTCAGTTCTGTGGTGGTGGACAGAATGGACTTCTGTTTGTCCACATATTTTATTATTGGCAGTCACCATCACATTAACCATAAATAATTTGATTCGGCCCTGGACAACCAACCAGTGTCACCCCTGCAGTTGCCCCGAGGTACACAGTTTGGTAACCACTGGTCTAAGGTTAAGAAATTTGTTATGAAATTCAAATTTTACATCTATTTCAAGTTCTGTTTTTTTTTTTTTTTGCAACAGTTTTCCCTGCTTTGTGATAGGTAAACTTTACGTTTTGAGCTTTTAGATAGGAGGCATGAGTCATTTACTAATAGTGGTGGTCATTCCGAGTTGTTCGCTCGTTGCCGATTTTCGCTATATTGCGATTAGTCGCTTAATGCGCATGCGCAAGGTTCGCAGAGCGCATGCGCTTAGTTATTTTACACAAAAGTTAGGTATTTTACTCACGGCATAACAAGGAACTTTCATCGTTCTGGTGATCGTACTGTGATTGACAGGAAGTGGGTGTTTCTGGGCGGAAACTGGCCGTTTTCTGGGATTGTGTGAAAAAACGCTGGCGATTCTGGGAAAAACGCGGGAGTGTCTGAAGAAACGGGGGAGTGTCTGGGCGAACGCTGGGTGTGTTTGTGATGTCAAGCCAGGAACGAAACTGACTGAACTGATCGCAATGTCTGAGTAAGTCTGGAGCTACTCAGAAACTGCTAAGAAATTTCTATTCGCAATTGTGCTAATCTTTCGTTCGCAATTCTGCTAAGCTAAGATACGCTCCCAGAGGGCGGCGGCTTAGCGTGTGCAATGCTGCTAAAAGCAGCTAGCAAGCGAACAACTCGGAATGAGGGCCATTGCACGCACAGTAGGTGCAAAGTTTGCAACTAACGATGAATAATTGACTTGTAGTATCTGTCTTGTGCAAGTTAGACAAAGTAAGGGTCTGATTGATTGATTGACTGATTGCTGTATTTCTCTTACGTCCTAGAGGATGCTGGGGTCCATTTTAGTACCATGGGGTATAGATGGTTCCGCAGGAGCCTTCCTCACTTTAAGACTTTTCAACAGTGTGAACTGGCTCCTCCCTCTATGCCCCTCCTCCAGACCTCAGTTTAGAAAATGTGCCCAGGAGACTGGATGCACACTAGTGGCGCTCTAAAGAGCTCTGCTAGAAAAATACTTTGTTAGGTTTTTTATTTTACAGGGAAGCTGCTGGCAATAGCTTCCCTGCTTCGTGGGACTTAGGGGGGGAAGTAGGAACCAACTTCTCCATTAGTTCAATGGCTCTGCTTCCGCTGACAGGACACCATTAACTCCTGAAGAGTACTAAACACAGCCCTTGCCTGGCTGCTGCTCACTCCCACAGCACTGCCGGCACCCCCTAACAGAGCCAGAAGTCAGAAGGCTGTGAGTATATCAGACCCTCCAACATGACCCGCCCCACTAGGTACAAAATGCTCTGTTTCTGGACTTCCCTCTTAATTTATGATTTCCATCACCTGTGTTGAACTAGTTAAAGATAAGAAAGCTGTTTCTTCACAGGTGATGGCAATAATAAATTAAGAGGGAAGTCCAGAAACAGAGTATTTCTCTATCGTCCTAGTGGATGCTGGGGTTCCTGAAAGGACCATGGGGAATAGCGGCTCCGCAGGAGACAGGGCACAAAAAGTAAAGCTTTTCCAGATCAGGTGGTGTGCACTGGCTCCTCCCCCTATGACCCTCCTCCAGACTCCAGTTAGATTTTTGTGCCCGGCCGAGAAGGGTGCAATCTAGGTGGCTCTCCTAAAGAGCTGCTTAGAAAAGTTTAGCTTAGGTTTTTTATTTTACAGTGATTCCTGCTGGCAACAGGATCACTGCAGCGAGGGACTGAGGGGAGAAGGAGTCAACTCACCTGCGTGCAGGATGGATTGGCTTCTTGGCTACTGGACATCAAGCTCCAGAGGGACGATCACAGGTACAGCCTGGATGGTCACCGGAGCCGCGCCGCCGGCCCCCTTACAGATGCTGAAGTCAGAAGAGGTCCAGAATCGGCGGCTGAAGACTCCTGCAGTCTTCTAAAGGTAGCGCACAGCACTGCAGCTGTGCGCCATTTTCCTCTCAGCACACTTCACACGGCAGTCACTGAGGGTGCAGGGCGCTGGGAGGGGGGCGCCCTGGGAGGCAAATGTAACCTATATAAAGGCTAAAAATACCTCACATATAGCCCCCAGAGGCTATATGGAGATATTTAACCCCTGCCTGATTTCTCTAAATAGCGGGAGACGAGCCCGCCAGAAAAGGGGTGGGGCCTATCTCCTCAGCACACGGCGCCATTTCCTCTCACAGCTCCGCTGGTCAGGACGGCTCCCAAGTCTCTCCCCTGCACTGCACTACAGAAACAGGGTAAAACAGAGAGGGGGGGCAAATTTATGGCGATATTTTGATATAACAAAGCAGCTATAAGGGAGCACTTATTATAAGGCTATCCCTGATATATATATATAGCGCTTTTGGTGTGTGCTGGCAAACTCTCCCTCTGTCTCCCCAAAGGGCTAGTGGGTCCTGTCTTCGTTAGGAGCATTCCCTGTGTGTCTGCTGTGTGTCGGTACGTGTGTGTCGACATGTATGAGGACGATATTGGCATGGAGGCGGAGCAATTGCCAAATATGAGGATGTCACCCCCTAGGGAGTCGACACCAGAATGGATGCCTTTATTTATGGAACTACGGGATAGTGTCAACACGCTAAAGCAGTCGTTTGACCACATGAGACGGCCGGACAATCAATTAGTGCCTGTCCAGGCGACTCAAACACCGTCAGGGGCTGTGAAACGCCCTTTGCCTCAGTCGGTCGACACAGACCCAGACACAGGCGATGACTCCAGTGGTGACGGTGACGAATCAACCGTATTTTCCAGTAGGGCCACACGTTATATGATTTTGGCAATGAAGGAGGCGTTACATTTAGCTGATACTACAGGTACCACTAAACAGGGTATTATGTGGGGTGTGAAAAAACTACCTATAGTTTTTCCTGAATCAGAAGAATTAAATGACGTGTGTAATGAAGCGTGGGTTGCCCCTGATAAAAAGCTGATAATTTCAAAGAAATTACTGGCATTATACCCTTTCCCGCCAGAGGTTAGGGAGCGCTGGGAAACACCTCCTAGGGTGGATAAGGCGCTAACACGCTTATCTAAACAAGTGGCGTTACCCTCTCCTGAGACGGCCGCACTTAAAGATCCATCAGATAGGAGGATGGAAAATATCCAAAAAAGTATATACACACATGCAGGTGTTATACTACGACCAGCTATAGCGACTGCCTGGATGTGCAGTGCTGGGGTAGTTTGGTCAGAGTCCCTGATTGAAAATATTGATACCCTGGACAGGGACAATATTTTACTGTCGTTAGAACAAATAAAGGATGCATTTCTTTATATGCGTGATGCACAGAGGGATATCTGCACACTGGCATCACGGGTAAGTGCTATGTCCATTTCGGCCAGAAAAGCTTTATGGACGCGACAGTGGACAGGCGATGCGGATTCAAAACGGCATATGGAAGTTTTGCAGTATAAAGGGGAGGAGTTATTTGGAGTCGGTCTATCAGATTTGGTGGCCACGGCTACAGCCGGGAAATCCACCTTTCTACCTCAAGTCACTCCCCAACAGAAAAAGGCACCGACCTTTCAACCGCAGCCCTTTCGTTCCTTTAAAAATAAGAGAGCAAAGGGCTATTCATATCTGCCACGAGGCAGAGGTCGAGGGAAGAGACAGCAACAGGCAGCTCCTTCCCAGGATCAGAAGCCCTCCCCGGCTTCTACAAAAGCCTCAGCATGACGCTGGGGCTTCTCAAGCGGACTCGGGGACGGTGGGGGGTCGTCTCAAAAATTACAGCGCGCAGTGGGCTCACTCGCAAGTAGATCCCTGGATCCTGCAGATAATATCTCAGGGGTACAGGTTGGAATTAGAGACAGATCCACCTCGCCGTTTCCTGAAGTCTGCTTTACCAACGTCCCCCTCCGAAAGGGAGACGGTTTTGGAAGCCATTCACAAGCTGTACTCTCAGCAGGTGATAGTCAAGGTACCTCTTCTGCAACAAGGGAAGGGGTATTATTCCACTCTTTTTTGTGGTACCGAAGCCGGATGGCTCGGTAAGGCCTATTCTAAATCTGAAGTCCTTGAACCTGTACATAAAGAAGTTCAAGTTCAAGATGGAGTCACTCAGAGCAGTGATAGCGAACCTGGAAGAGGGGGACTTTATGGTATCCTTGGACATCAAGGATGCGTATCTCCACGTTCCAATTTACCCCTCACACCAGGGGTACCTCAGGTTCGTTGTACAAAACTGTCACTATCAGTTTCAGACGCTGCCGTTCGGATTGTCCACGGCACCTCGGGTCTTTACAAAGGTAATGGCCGAGATGATGATTCTTCTTCGAAGAAAAGGCGTATTAATTATCCCATACTTGGACGATCTCCTAATAAGGGCAAGGTCCAGAGAACAGCTAGAGATGGGATTAGCACTGTCTCAAGAAGTGCTAAAACAGCACGGGTGGATTCTGAATATTCCAAAATCCCAGTTAATGCCGACAACTCGTCTGCTGTTCCTAGGGATGATTCTGGACACGGTTCAGAAAAAGGTTTTTCTCCCGGAGGAAAAAGCCAAGGAGTTATCCGAGCTTGTCAGGAACCTCCTAAAACCAGGAAAGGTGTCTGTACATCAATGCACAAGAGTCCTGGGAAAAATGGTGGCTTCTTACGAAGCAATTCCATTCGGCAGATTCCACGCAAGAATTTTCCAAAGGGATCTGTTGGACAAATGGTCAGGGTCGCATCTTCAGATGCACCTACGGATAACCCTGTCTCCAAGGACAAGGGTGTCTCTTCTGTGGTGGTTGCAGAGTCCTCATCTATTGGAGGGCCGCAGATTCGGCATACAGGATTGGATCCTGGTGACCACGGACGCCAGCCTGAGAGGCTGGGGAGCAGTCACACAAGGAAGAAATTTCCAGGGAGTATGGACGAGCCTGGAAACGTCTCTTCACATAAACATTCTGGAACTAAGAGCAATATACCATGCTCTAAGCCAGGCAGAACCTCTGCTTCAAGGAAAACCGGTGTTGATCCAGTCGGACAACATCACGGCAGTCGCCCATGTGAACAGACAGGGCGGCACAAGAAGCAGGAGTGCAATGGCAGAAGCTGCAAGGATTCTTCGCTGGGCAGAGAATCATGTGATAGCACTGTCAGCAGTGTTCATCCCGGGAGTGGACAACTGGGAAGCAGACTTCCTCAGCAGACACGATCTTCACCCGGGAGAGTGGGGACTTCATCCAGAAGTCTTCCACATGCTGATAACCCGTTGGGAAAGACCAATGGTGGACATGATGGCGTCTCGCCTCAACAAAAAACTGGACAGGTATTGCGCCAGGTCAAGAGATCCGCAGGCAATAGCTGTGGACGCGCTGGTAACGCCTTGGGTGTACCAGTCGGTGTATGTGTTTCCTCCTCTGCCTCTCATACCAAAAGTATTGAGAATTATACGGCAAAGAGGCGTGAGAACGATACTAGTGGTTCCGGATTGGCCAAGAAGGACTTGGTAACCGGAACTTCAAGAGATGATCACGGAAGATCCGTGGCCTCTACCTCTAAGGAGGGACTTGCTTCAGCAGGGTCCCTGTCTGTTTCAAGACTTACCGCGGCTGCGTTTGACGGCATGGCGGTTGAACGCCGGATCCTAAAGGAAAAAGGCATGCCGGAAGAAGTCATTCCTACTTTGATTAAAGCAAGGAAGGAAGTAACCGTGCAACATTATCACCGAATTTGGCGAAAATATGTTGCGTGGTGCGAAGATCGGAGTGCTCCGACGGAGGAATTTCAACTGGGTCGATTCCTACATTTCCTGCAATCAGGATTGTCTATGGGTCTCAAATTGGGATCTATTAAGGTTCAAATTTCGGCCCTGTCGATTTTTTTTCCAAAAAGAATTGGCTTCAGTCCCTGAAGTCCAGACCTTTGTTAAGGGAGTGCTGCATATACAGCCTCCTGTGGTGCCTCCAGTGGCACCGTGGGATCTCAATGTGGTTTTGGAATTTCTAAAATCTCATTGGTTTGAACCACTAAAAAAGGTGGATTTGAAATATCTCACATGGAAAGTGACCATGCTTCTAGCCCTGGCTTCGGCCAGGAGAGTGTCAGAACTGGCAGCTTTATCTTACAAAAGCCCATATCTGATTTTCCATTCGGACAGGGCAGAACTGCGGACTCGTCCGCATTTTCTCCCTAAGGTGGTGTCAGCATTTCATCTGAACCAGCCTATTGTAGTGCCTGCGGCTACAAGTGACTTGGAGGACTCCAAGTTACTGGACGTTGTCAGAGCATTAAAAATATATATTGCAAGGACAGCTGGAGTCAGAAAATCTGACTCGTTGTTTATATTGTATGCACCCAACAAGATGGGTGCTCCTGCGTCTAAGCAGACGATTGCTCGTTGGATCTGTAGCACAATCCAACTTGCACATTCTGTGGCAGGCCTGCCACAGCCTAAATCTGTAAAGGCCCACTCCACAAGGAAGGTGGGCTCATCTTGGGCGGCTGCCCGAGGGGTCTCGGCATTACAGCTCTGCCGAGCAGCTACGTGGTCAGGGGAGAACACGTTTGTAAAATTTTACAAATTTGATACTCTGGCTGAGGAGGACCTGGAGTTCTCTCATTCGGTGCTGCAGAGTCATCCGCACTCTCCCGCCCGTTTGGGAGCTTTGGTATAATCCCCATGGTCCTTTCAGGAACCCCAGCATCCACTAGGACGATAGAGAAAATAAGATTTTACTTACCGATAAATCTATTTCTCGGAGTCCGTAGTGGATGCTGGGCGCCCATCCCAAGTGCGGATTATCTGCAATAATTGTACATAGTTATTGTTAACTAATTCGGGTTATTGTTGAAGGAAGCCATCTTTCAGAGGCTCCGCTGTTATCATACTGTTAACTGGGTTTAGATCACAAGTTGTACGGTGTGATTGGTGTGGCTGGTATGAGTCTTACCCGGGATTCAAAATCCTCCCTTGTTGTGTACGCTCGTCCGGGCACAGTACCTAACTGGAGTCTGGAGGAGGGTCATAGGGGGAGGAGCCAGTGCACACCACCTGATCTGGAAAAGCTTTACTTTTTGTGCCCTGTCTCCTGCGGAGCCGCTATTCCCCATGGTCCTTTCAGGAACCCCAGCATCCACTACGGACTCCGAGAAATAGATTTATCGGTAAGTAAAATCTTATTTTTGTACCTAGTGGGGCGGGTCATGTTGGAGGGTATGGTATATTACCGGAGTCCTGCAGAGAGGGGATCCTCCGGTCATCGTTGGCAGCAAAAAAGGTACAGCGCAGCGGCTGAAGCTGCGCGAGCATGCATCTCAAAACATACACAGGGTGCAGGGCACGGAGGGGGGCGCCCTGAGCTGCATGGAAAATCCTTACTCTCACTGGCAAAACGGTAAATACATGTATAGCCTCTGATTTACAAACCCCAACCAGTATAAAAATCATTGTAGCTGAGGCAGGAAGGTGTGGCTTTTCCTCAGACTTGCCAGACACTCACTCTGCCATTTTCTCATGCAGGGTCACAGACAAAAGCTGACAGACACTGTTCCTCCTCATAACAACACTGAAACAAGTACCAGGGTGTTATAGAGAGGGGGGGGGGGGGGGGGGGGAGTGTTTATTACATTAGGTGAGCGTGCCTAATATTGAAATAAAGCGCTGAAGGGTTTGTATAATAAATATACATATACAATTCTCTTCATATAGGGCTCAGTGTGTTAACTGGCAAATCTCTCTGCGTTTCTCTGACAGATTTTAGTGTGGGTCTGTCACCGATAGCTCCCCTGTATGATTGTGGCGTGAAAGTGCACGTTTGTGACATGTCAGACAATGGAAAGAGCTCTTCCCCTGAGGAAGCCATTTTAGATACGCAGGAGTGTAATGTGGTGGCCCTTCCCTCACAGAAGGAGCCAGAGTGGGTGAGAAAATTACAAAGTAATAAGTCAAAGCTTTCTAGAAAATTCTCTGAGTCTGAACAACAGACAAAATACTGGAGAAAGTCAGTGGAGGATGTACTATTTGCTGATCCCTCCACGTCATCCACACGGGACCCCTCAAGTTCCCAGAAAAGGTCTCTGGCCCAGATAATGCAAGGGGACATAGACACAGATTCCGACTCTGACGTCGACACTGGGGATTTGAGAGGGGTAGACCCCAAATTAGCCAAAAGCATACAATGTATAATAGTTGCTATAAAGGAAGTGTTGGAGTTTCCTGAAACAATACTGGTCCCTGAGGAAAAGGATTATTTTAAATTAAAGGATTTGAATGCGTTCTTTGAAGAATCCTGGGCTAACCCAGAGAAGAAATTTACCCTTCCCAGAAGGATACGTGTAGCGTACCCTTTCCCTGAGGAAGACAGGCACACATGGGAGACACCCCCAATGATAGACACCTCAGTTTCTTGGCTGTCTAAGAAAATAGTTTTGCCTGCCCCTGGTTCAGCCCCTTTAAAAGATCCAGCTGACCGTAAATTAGAAACAACCCTAAAATCCATATATACGGCTAACGGAACAGTGCTCAGGCCCACCATTGCTTGTGCGTGGGTAGGTAACGCTGTGGAAAAATGGTCTGACAACTTGCTTGTTAACATAGACACAGTTGACAGGGATGAAATAGTCCTAACTCTCGGCCATATCAAAAATGCTGCAGGTTACTTAGTTGAAGCTATGAAGGATATTGGGTTGCTGAGTTCAAGATCCTCCACTATGGCGATTTCAGCACGTAGGGCGCTGTGGATCCGCCAATGGAATGCTGATGCGGAAAAAAATATATAAAAAAAAAATATTGAGGTGCTTCCTTACAATGGAGAAGCCCTCTTTTGATACAAGCTGGATGATTTCAACAACTACATCAGGCAAATCAGCATTTCTGCCTTCTGCAGCTGCTCCACCTAGGAAAGGATTTCATTCTCATACGATGCAATCCTTTTGGCCCAACAAGTCCAAAAAGGCAAAGGGTACCCCCTTCTTCGCAGGAAGAGTTAAAAAATCTACAACACCATCAGGCTCGCAGGAGCAGAAGTCAACAGCTACTTCTGCTAAAACCTCAGCATGAGGCTGGGGCTCCCCTGCAGGAGTACGATCGGGTGGGGGCACATCTACTGTCTTTCAGCCAGGTCTGGGTTCACTCAGATCCGGATCCTTGGGTATTGCAGATAGTATCCCAAGGGTACAAAGTGGAATTTCAGGACCTTTCCCCATGCCGATTTTTCAAATCAGCCTTACCAGCTTCTGTTCAGGACAGAGCAATTGTGCTGAATGCAATACAGAAATGATGTCAAGACAACGTAATTTCTCTGACGTCCTAGTGGATGCTGGGAACTCCGTAAGGACCATGGGGAATAGCGGGCTCCGAAGGAGGCTGGGCACTCTAGAAAGATTTATGACTACCTGGTGTGCACTGGCTCCTCCCACTATGACCCTCCTCCAAGCCTCAGTTAGATTTTGTGCCCGGCCGAGGTTGGATGCACACTAGGGGCTCTCCTGAGCCTTTAGAAAGAAAGTATAGAAATTAGGTTTTTTATTTTCAGTGAGACCTGCTGGCAACAGGCTCACTGCAGCGAGGGACTAAGGGGAGAAGAAGCGAACCTGCCTGCTTGCAGCCAGCTTGGGCTTCTTAGGCTACTGGACACCATTAGCTCCAGAGGGATCGACCGCAGGCCCAGCCTTGGTGTTCGGTCCCGGAGCCGCGCCGCCGTCCCCCTTACAGAGCCAGAAGCAAGAAGAGGTCCGGAAAATCGGCGGCAGAAGACATCAGTCTTCACCAAGGTAGCGCACAGCACTGCAGCTGTGCGTCATTGCTCCTCACACACACTTCACACTCCGGTCACTGAGGGTGCAGGGCGCTGGGGGGGGGAGGGGGGGGCGCCCTGAGAAGCAATAATAACACCTTGGCTGGCAAAAATACCACAATATATAGCCCCAGAGGCTATATATGTGGAAAATACCCCTGCCAGAATATAGGAAAAAGCGGGAGAATAGTCCGCGGAAAAGGGGCGGAGCTATCTCCCTCAGCACACTGGCGCCATTTTCCCTTACAACTCCGCTGGAAGGAAGCTCCCTGGCTCTCCCCTGCAGTCTACACCACAGAAAAGGGTAAAAAAGAGAGGGGGGGCACTAAATTTAGGCGCAGTATACATTATATAGAAAAAGCAGCTATAGGGGACATAACTCAGTTAGTCCCTGCATTATATAGCGCTCTGGTGTGTGCTGGCATACTCTCACTCTGTCCCCCCAAAGGGCTTTTGTGGGTCCTGTCCTCTGTTGGAGCATTCCCTGTGTGTGTGCGGTGTGTCGGTACGGCTGTGTCGACATGTTTGATGAGGATAATGATGTGGAGACGGAGCAGATGCCTTTAGAAGGGATGTCACCCCCTGCGGGGCAGACACCTGAGTGGTTGAGCTTATAGAAAGAAATGAGTGCACGTATAGACTCCTTACATAAGAAATTTGATGACATGCCAAATGTGGGACAGCCGACTTCTCAGCTCGTGCCTGTCCAGGCGTCTCACAGGTCATCAGGGGCTCTAAAACGCCCGCTACCTCAGACCGCAGACCCAGATGTCTACACTGATACTGACACCAGTGTCGACGACGATGAGTCTAACCTGATGCCCACTAAGGCCATTCACTGCATGATTGAGGCAATGAAAGAGGTGTTACACATTTCTGATATAAATACAGGTACCACTAAAAAGGGTATTATGTTTGGGGAGAAAAAACTACCCGTAGTTTTTCCCCCATCAGATGAATTAAATGAAGTGTGTGAAGAAGCGTGGGCTTTCCCTGATAAAAAATTGGTAATTCCTAAGAAGGTACTAATGGCGTTCCCTTTCCCGCCAGAGGATAGGTCACGTTGGAAAACACCTCCTAAGGTGGATAAAGCGCTCACACGTTTGTCTAAAAAGGTGGCACTACCGTCTCCGGATACGGCCGCCCTCAAGGAACCTGCTGATAGAAAGCAGGAGGCGATCCTGAAGTCTGTATACACACACTCAGGCATTATACTTAGGCCAGCTATTGCATCAGCATGGATGTGCAGTGCTGCCGCTGCGTGGTCAGATAAACTGTCAGAAAATATTGACACATTAGACAGAGACACGATCCTGCTAACCATAGATCATATCAAAGACTCAGTCTTATATATGAGAGATGCACAGAGGGAAATCTGCCGGCTGGCATCTAAAGTAAGTGCATTGTCCATTTCTGCTAGGAGAGGCTTATGGACTCGCCAGTGGACAGGAGATGCAGATTCTAAAAGGCACATGGAAGTTTTGCCTTATAAGGGTGAGGAATTATTTGGGGATGGTCTCTCGGACCTAGTTTCCACAGCAACGTCTGGGAAGTCAGCATTTTTACCCCATGTCCCCTCACAGCCTAAGAAGGCGCCGTTTTATCAGGTTCAGTCCTTTCGGACCCAGAAAAACAAGCGTGGAAAAGGCGGGTCTTTTCTGTCCAGAGGCAGAGGTAGGGGAAAAAGGCTGCAACAAACAGCAGGTTCCCAGGAGCAAAAGTCCTCCCCCGCTTCTTCTTCCAAGTCCGCCGCATGACGGTGGGGCTCCACAGGCGGAGCCAGGTACGGTGGGGGGCCGCCTCAAGAATTTCAGCGATCAGTGGGCTCGCTCACAGGTGGATCCCTGGATCCTTCAAATAGTATCTCAGGGGTACAAACTGGAATTCGAGGCGTCTCCACCCCACCGGTTCCTAAAATCTGCCTTGCCGATTGCTCCCTCAGACAGGGAGGCGGTGCTAGCGGCAATTCACAAGCTGTATTCCCAGCAGGTGATAATCAAGGTACCCCTACTTCAACAAGGCCGGGGTTACTATTCCACACTATTTGTGGTGCCGAAACCGGACGGTTCGGTGAGACCCATTTTAAATTTGAAATCCTTGAACACATACATAAAAAAATTCAAGTTCAAGATGGAATCGCTCAGGGCGGTTATTGCAAGCCTGGACGAGGGGGATTACATGGTATCCCTGGACATCAAGGATGCTTACTTGCATGTCCCCATTTACCATCCTCACCAGGAGTACCTCAGATTTGTGGTACAGGATTGCCATTACCAATTCCAGACGCTGCCGTTTGGACTGTCCACGGCACCGAGGGTATTTACCAAGGTTATGGCGGAAATGATGATACTCCTTCGAAAAAAGGGAGTTTTAATTATCCCGTACTTGGACGATCTCCTAATAAAGGCGAGGTCCAAGGAACAGTTGTTGGTGGGAGTAGCACTATCTCAGGAAGTGCTGCACCAGCACGGCTGGATTCTGAATATCCCAAAGTCACAGCTGGTTCCGACGACACGGCTACGGTTCCTGGGTATGATTCTGGATACAGTCCAGAAAAAAGTGTTTCTCCCGGAGGAGAAAGCCAGGGAGTTGTCATCTCTAGTCAGAGACCTCCTGAAACCGAAACAGGTATCAGTGCATCACTGCACGCGGGTCCTGGGAAAGATGGTAGCTTCTTACGAAGCAATTCCCTTCGGCAGGTTCCATGCCAGAATCTTTCAGTGGGACCTGTTGGACCAATGGTCCGGATCGCATCTTCAGATGCATCGCTTAATAACCCTGTCTCCAAGAACCAGGGTGTCTCTACTGTGGTGGCTGCAGAGTGCCCATCTTCTAGAGGGCCGCAGGTTCGGCATACAGGACTGGGTCCTGGTGACAACGGATGCCAGCCTTCGAGGCTGGGGGGCAGTCACACAGGGAAGAAACTTCCAAGGACTATGGTCGAGTCAGGAGACTTCCCTTCACATAAATATTCTGGAACTAAGGGCCATTTACAATGCCCTAAGTCAAGCAAAATCCCTGCTCCTACACCAGCCGGTGCTGATCCAGTCAGACAACATCACGGCAGTCGCCCATGTAAATCGACAGGGAGGCACAAGAAGCAGGATGGCGATGGCAGAAGCCACAAGAATTCTCCGATGGGCAGAGAATCATGTTCTAGCACTGTCAGCAGTGTTCATTCCGGGAGTGGACAACTGGGAAGCAGACTTCCTCAGCAGACACGACCTACACCCGGGAGAGTGGGGACTTCATCCAGAAGTCTTCCTACTGTTGGTAAACCGTTGGGAAAGGCCACAGGTGGACATGATGGCGCCCGCCTCAACAAAAAACTAAAGAGATATTGTGCCAGGTCAAGGGACCCTCAGGCGATAGCTGTGGACGCTCTAGTGACACCGTGGGTGTACCAGTCGGTTTATGTGTTCCCTCCTCTGCCTCTCATACCAAAGGTACTGAGAATAATAAGAAGGCGAGGAGTAAGAACGATACTCGTGGTTCCGGATTGGTCAAGAAGGGCTTGGTACCCGGAACTTCAAGAAATGATATCAGAGGACCCATGGCCTCTACCGCTCAGACAGGATCTGCTGCAGCAGGGGCCCTGTCTGTTCCAAGACTTACCGCGGCTGCGTTTGACGGCATGGCGGTTGAACGCCGGATCCTGAAGGAAAAGGGTATTCCGGAAGAAGTCATTCCTACGCTTATTAAAGCCAGGAAAGATGTTACGGCAAAGCATTATCACCGCATATGGCGGAAATATGTTGCATGGTGCGAGGCAAAAAAGGCCCCAACAGAGGAATTTCAGCTAGGTCGATTTCTGCATTTCCTGCAAGCAGGAGTGAATATGGGCCTAAAACTAGGCTCCATTAAAGTACAGATCTCGGCTCTGTCGATTTTCTTTCAAAAAGAACTAGCTTCAGTATCTGAAGTTCAGACATTTGTGAAAGGAGTGCTGCATATTCAGCCCCCGTTTGTGCCTCCTGTGGCACCTTGGGATCTCAACGTGGTGTTGAGTTTCTTAAAATCACATTGGTTTGAGCCACTAAAAACCGTGGATCTAAAATATCTCACGTGGAAAGTGGTCATGTTATTGGCCTTGGCTTCAGCCAGGCGAGTGTCAGAATTGGCGGCTTTATCATGTAAAAGCCCTTATCTGATTTTCCATATGGATAGGGCAGAATTGAGGACTCGTCCCCAGTTTCTCCCTAAGGTGGTGTCAGCGTTTCACCTGAACCAGCCTATTGTGGTGCCTGCGGCTACTAGGGATTTGGAGGACTCCAAGTTGCTAGACGTTGTCAGGGCCCTGAAACTATATGTTTCCAGGACGGCTGGAGTCAGAAAATCTGACTCGCTGTTATCCTGTATGCACCCAACAAGCTGGGTGCTCCTGCTTCTAAGCAGACTATTGCTCGCTGGATTTGTAGTACAATTCAGCTTGCACATTCTGTGGCAGGCCTGCCACAGCCAAAATCTATAAATGCCCATTCCACAAGGAAGGTGGGCTCATCTTGGGCGGCTGCCCGAGGGGTCTCGGCTTTACAACTTTGCCGAGCAGCTACTTGGTCAGGGGCAAACACGTTTGCAAAATTCTACAAATTTGATACCCTGGCTGAGGAGGACCTAGAGTTCTCTCATTCGGTGCTGCAGAGTCATCCGCACTCTCCCGCCCGTTTGGGAGCTTTGGTATAATCCCCATGGTCCTTACGGAGTTCCCAGCATCCACTAGGACGTCAGAGAAAATAAGAATTTACTCACCGGTAATTCTATTTCTCGTAGTCCGTAGTGGATGCTGGGCGCCCATCCCAAGTGCGGATTGTCTGCAATACTTGTAAATAGTTATTGCTAACTAAAGGGTTATTGTTGAGCCATCTGTTGAGAGGCTCAGTTGTTTTCATACTGTCAAACTGGATATAGTATCACGAGTTGTACGGTGTGATTGGTGTGGCTGGTATGAGTCTTACCCGGGATTCAAAATCCTTCCTTATTATGTCAGCTCGTCCGGGCACAGTGTCCTAACTGAGGCTTGGAGGAGGGTCATAGTGGGAGGAGCCAGTGCACACCAGGTAGTCATAAATCTTTCTAGAGTGCCCAGCCTCCTTCGGAGCCCGCTATTCCCCATGGTCCTTACGGAGTTCCCAGCATCCACTACGGACTACGAGAAATAGAATTACCGGTGAGTAAATTCTTATTTTCCTTAGTTCCTGTGTCACAACAGGAAAAAGGTTTTTATTCAAGCCTGTTTGTAGTGCCGAAACCGGATGCCTCGGTCAGACCGATTTTAAACCTAAAGACTCTGAACCTTTATTTGAAAAGGTTCAAATTCAAGATGGAATCCCTAAGAGCGGTGATCTCCAGCTTGGAGGAAAAGGAATTTCTGGTATCGATGGACATCAAAGATGCTTATTTACATGTTCCCATCTACCCGCAGCATCAGGCATACCTGAGGTTTGCGGTGCAGAACTGCCACTACCAGTTCCAAACATTGCCTCTCGGGCTCTCCACGGCTCCGAGAATATTCACCAAAGTGATGGCAGAGATGATGGTTCTTCTTCGCAAGAAAGGAGTCAAAGTCATCCCATACTTGGACAATCTCCTCATAAAAGCGAGATTCAGGGAGAAACTAGTGCAGAACATTGCACTTTCCCTGACGGTGCTTCAACAGCACGGTTGGATCATAAACCTTCCAAAATCACAATTGGAACCCACAAGGAGGTTATCATTTCTGGGAATGATATTGGACACGGAAGCACAGAAAGTATTCCTATCGGTGGAAAAGGCTCTGGAGATCCAGAGGATGGTCAAACAAGTTTTAAAACCAGCACGCGTATCGATTCATCAGTGCATCCGCCTGCTGGCGAAGATGGTAGCGGCCTACGAGGCTCTACAATTTGGCCGATTCCACGCCAGGGTGTTCCAATGGGACCTACTGGACAAGTGGTCCGGATCGCACCTATACATGCACCGGAGGATAATTCTGTCAACAAAAGCCAAAATTTCACTCTTGTGGTGGCTTCAAAGTTTTCACCTCTTGGAGGGTTGCAGGTTCGGGATTCAGACTTGGATCCTGGTGACCACAGATGCAAGCCTCCGAGGTTGGGGAGCAGTCACGCAAGGGGAAAGCTTCCAAGGACGATGGTCAAGTCAAGAAGTACTCCTTCACATAAGCATTCTGGAATTGAGAGCTGTGTACAACAGCCTTCATCAAGCGGCACAGCTTCTTCAAGGTTGTCCCATACAGATCCAGTCAGACAATGTAACGGCAGTAGCTTACATAAACCACCAGGGCGGAACAAAAAGCAGAGCGGCAATGGCAGAGGTGACAAAAATACTCCTCTGGGCAGAAAGACATGCAAAAGCTCTGTCGGCAATTTTCATTCCGGGAGTGGACAACTGGGAAGCAGACTTCCTCAGCAGACACGATCTCCATCCAGGAGAATGGGGCCTCCACCCAGAAGTCTTTGCAGAGGTAGCAGATCGTTGGGGCATTCCTCAAATAGATATGATGGCATCGCGTCTCAACAAGAAGCTTCAGAAATATTGTTCCAGGTCAAGAGACCCACAAGCAATAGCAGTGGATGCACTGGTGACCCAGTGGGTGTTTCAGTCGGTGTATCTGTTCCCTCCACTTCCACTAATACCAAAAGTTCTCAAGATCATCAGAAGAACAAGGGTTCAAGCAATTCTCATTGCTCCAGACTGGCCAAGGAGGGCTTGGTATCCAGATCTTCAGGAGTTATTACTGGAAGATCCTCAGCCTCTTCCTCCTCGCGAGGACCTGCTTCAGCAGGGGCCATTTGTTTATCAAGACTTACCGCGGCTGCGTTTGACGGCATGGCTGTTGAGCGCCAGATCCTAGCCCGTAATGGTATTCCCAATGAAGTCATTCCCACACTTATTCTGGCCAGGAAAGGGGTAACGTCCAAACATTACCATCGTATTTGGAGAAAATATGTATCTTGGTGTGAATCCAAGAAGTCTCCTGCGGTGGAGTTTAAATTAGGACGTCTTTTCCTATTTCTACAGGCGGTTGTGGATGCTGGCTTGAGATTAGGGTCTATCAAGGTCCAAATTTCAGCCTTATCCATTTTCTTTCAGAAACAGTTGGCTTCCCTTCCGGAGGTCCAGACGTTCGTGAAGGGGGTTCTGCGCATCCAACCTCCCTTTGTGCCTCCTGCAGCGCCATGGGATCTTAATGTGGTGTTGCAATTCCTTAAATCGGACTGGTTTGAGCCTCTACAAGAGGTAGAGTTGAAGTTTCTCACTTGGAAAGTGGTCATGCTGTTGGCCTTGGCCTCAGGCAGACGAGTGTCTGAATTAGGGGCTCTGTCACACAAGAGTCCTTATTTGATTTTTCATGAAGATAGAGCTGAACTGCGGATGCGTCAGCATTTTCTTCCAAAGGTTGTGTCTTATTTCCATATCAACCAACCTGTGGTGGTGTCAGTGGCTTCTGACACCTCAGCCATTTCAAAGTCCTTGGATGTCGTCAGAGCATTGAGGACTTATGTTGCAAGAACGGCTCGGATAAGGAAAACAGAATCTTTGTTTGTCCTCTGTGACCCCAACAAGATTGGGGGTCCTGCTTCTAAGCAGACTATTGCGCGCTGGATCAGAGGTACCATTCAGCACGCTTATTCCACGGCAGGATTGCCGTTACCAAGTTCGGTAAAGGCCCACTCTACAAGGAAAGTGGGTTCTTCCTGGGCGGCTGCCCGGGGTTTCTCAGCGTTGCAAATTTGCCGAGCAGCTACCTGGTCAGGGGCAAACACGTTTGCTAAGTTTTACAGGTTTGACACCTTGGCTGCTGACGACCTTAAGTTTGGTCAGTCAGTTCTGCAGGAACATTAGCACTTTCCCGCCCGTACTGGGAGCTTTGGTACATCCCCATGGTACTAAAATGGACCCCAGCATCCTCTAGGACGTAAGAGAAAAGGATTTACCGGTAGGTAATTAAAATCCTATTTTAACAGCAAATTTCGCACCTATAGTATATAAAATATTACTGAAAGACACCTAGAGATTTCCACGTCTAGATACTTCTCAAAATCTGACTCTTATACCAGTACACACATAAAGGATATGTATTGTTAGGAAAGCTGGTTTACAAAGAAGTCTTTTACATTTTTTTTTAGAAAAGTTAGTTCTAGGATATATTTGATAATTTGAACCTAGCTAGCCCCTCTCATATTGTGCTTTGATGAGTCCATCTCTGTGACTTCTGTTATGACCTGCATTATATTCCTAGCTAGCCATGCTGATCACACACAGGGGTAAATTTACTAAGGTCCCGATTTTGACCGAGATGCCGTTTTTTCTTCAAAGTGTCATCTCGGGAATTTACTAAGCAATAATCACGGCAGTGATGAGGGCATTCGTAATTTTTTGGAAGTCCAAGAAAAAAATACGAATGAATACACCATCGGTCAAAACGCGGCTGTTTAAGTATGAATCTCGGTAATTTACTAAGAAGTGCAAAGCAAAAAAAAAAAAAACACTGCCGTGAAAAATTACAACTCGTAAAAAAGTGCAATAAAAAAACAGACCTGCTTTTTTTTACCGTGATTGGATAGGCATGCACGGATCCATGAGATCCGTGCATGTATATCAGTGGGAAGGGGTGGGAAAGTGGTTATTTTCTCAAAAAAAAATGCGTGGGGTCCCCCCTCCTAACCATAACCAGCCTCGGGCTCTTTGAGCCGACCCTGGTTGCAGAGATATGGGGAAAAAAATGACAGGGGTTCCCCCATATTTAAGCAACCAGCATCGGGCTCTGCGCCTGGTCCTGGTTCCAAAAATACGGGGGACAAAAAGAGTAGGGGTCCCCCGTATTTTTAAAACCAGCACCGGGCTCCACTAGCTGGACAGATAATGCCACAGCCGGGGGTCACTTTTATATAGTGCCCTGCGGCCGTGGCATCAAAAATCCAACTAGTCACCCCTGGCCGGGGTACCCTGGGGGAGTGGGGACCCCTTCAATCAAGGGGTCCCCCCCCCAGCCACCCAAGGGCCAGGGGTGAAGCCCGAGGCTGTCCCCCCCATCCAATTGGCTGCGGATGGGGGGCTGATAGCCTTTTGTGAAAATGTAAAGATATTGTTTTTAGTAGCAGTACTACAAGGCCCAGCAAGCCTCCCCCGCATGCTGGTACTTGGAGAACCACAAGTACCAGCATGCGGCGGAAAAACGGGCCCGCTGGTACCTGTAGTACTACTACTAAAAAAAGACCCAAAAAAAGACAAGACACACACACCGTGAAAGTAAAGTTTTATTACATCCATCCACACAAACATACATACATACTTACCTTATGTTCACACGAGGGTCGGTCCTCTTCTCCAGTAGAATCCATGGGGTACCTGTTGAATAAATTCTACTCACAGCTCCAGGGTCCCAGGCTCCTTGTAGCATCCATTTGTAATCCACGTACTTGAATAAAATAAAAAAAACGGAGAGCCGAGCCACGCACTGAAAGGGGACCCATGTCTGCACATGGGCCCCCTTTCCCCGAATGCCAGAAACCCACTCTGACTGATGTCTAAGTGGGTTTCTTCAGCCAATCAGGGAGCGCCACGTTGTAGCACCCTCCTGATCGGCTGTGTGCTCCTGTACTGACTGACAGGCAGCACGCGGCAGTGTTACAATGTAGCGCCTATGCGCTCCATTGTAACCAATGGTGGGAACTTTCTGCCCTGCGGTTGACCGAAAGTGACCTCACCGCTGAGCAGAAAGTTCCCACCATTGGTTACAATGGAGCGCATAGGCGCTACATTGTAACACTGCCGTGTGCCGCCTGTCAGACAGTACAGGAGCACACAGCCGATCAGGAGGGTGCCACAACGTGGCGCTCCCTGATTGGCTGAAGAAACCCACTTAGACAGAAGTCAGAGTGGGTTTCTGGCATTCGGGGAAAGGGGGCCCATGTGCAAACATGGGTCCCCTTTCAGTGCGTGGCTCGGGTGTCCGTTTTTTTATTTTTTTCAAGTACGTGGATTACAAATGGATGCTACGAGGAGCCTGGGACCCTGGATCTGGTGAGTAGAATTTATTCAACAGGTACCCCATGGATTCTACTGGAGAAGAGGACAGACCCTCGTGTGAACATAAGGTAAGTATGTATGTATGTTTGTGTGGATGCATGTAATAAAACTTTACTTTCAAGGTGTGTGTGTCTTGTCTTTTTTTGGGTATTTTTTTAGTAGTAGTACTACAGGTACCAGCGGGCCCGTTTTTCCGCCGCATGCTGGTACTTGTGGTTCTCCAAGTACCAGCATGCGGGGGAGGCTTGCTGGGCCTTGTAGTACTGCTACTAAAAACAATATCTTTTCATTTTCACAAAAGGCTATCAGCCCCCCATCCGCAGCCAATTGGATGGGGGGGACAGCCTCGGGCTTCACCCCTGGCCCTTGGGTGGCTGGGGGGGGGGACCCCTTGATTGAAGGGGTCCCCACTCCCCCAGGGTACCCCGGCCAGGAGTGACTAGTTGGATTTTCGATGCCACGGCCGCAGGGCACTATATAAAAGTGACCCCCGGCTGTGGCATTATCTGTCCAGCTAGTGGAGCCCGGTGCTGGTTTTAAAAATACGGGGGACCCCTACTCTTTTTGTCCCCCGTATTTTTGGAACCAGGACCAGGCGCAGAGCCCGATGCTGGTTGCCTAAATATGGGGGAACCCCTGTCATTTTTTTACCCATATTTCTGCAACCAGGGTCGGCTCAAAGAGCCCGAGGCTGGTTATGCGTAGGAGGGGGGACCCCACGCATTTTTTTTCTCCGTTTTACCGTGTTTATTTAAAAAAAAAAAAAAAAATGAACCCCAGCACGGATCACACAGATCCGGCCGAGATTCATTGTGATAAAGTCGGCAGTGTTTTGCTAATCACTGCCGTAAAAAACGGGAAAAAAACACGAATGACATCGACATCGGAACAAATGAAAAATCCGAATACGACAGCTTAGTAAATTAGGCGTAATAAATTAAAAAAGTTGCAGTTTTACACTTTCGATGTCATTCGTGATTGAACTTTGACCTCAAACGGGAAAACACGAATCTTAGTAAATTTACCCCTCTGTGTGTTTGTACTACGTACAGCAGCTGTTTGCACTCTAGGAGGCTGCAATTCAACCAACTGCTCCAAAATATTTCCATCATAGTTGTTTGTACAATTAGGCTTTTATCTGGTGTGTCTTTCTAAATCAGAGGTTCTGTCCTCTCCAAAAGTGGGCAACTTCAAGCCATTTATAGGATGTGACAATTGATTTTGAAATATCTTTTTCTGAAACATTTTAATACCTGACCAAAGTTCCATGGTGTAGTGAGAATGAAGTTGTTGCTACCCTGATACAGCAAGCCATGCTCATTCATGACATATTCTTGTCTCAAGGACTCTTCTCCCAGGAAGACATCATCATCTGTAAACAGAAACCAGTTACTGGAATCACTTGTACATTTTGTAGTTGCACTCAACACCCAGAGAGCTGTCATCTACCCAACATTGCACATAGTATAGTACAGACAAACAAACACTGTAAGTTTCATTTAGGCTTTTATGTTTTTCTTTTCACTGTACTTTTGACAAAAGCAAAACCTATACTAATATTCCGTATCCTTACTTTATGTCTGTAATGATGGAAATGGTGATCAGGATGTCCTATAAGCTACTGTATAGTGTACCATCTACTTGCATTTGAATTTGTATTATGCATGTGTCTAATGGCTGTGGGCAATGTACCATGAGAAAAATTCTGCATGTACATGTGTGCACGGCTTGTACACTGATTAGTACACTCACAGTGCAAAAATGCACTATTTATGTCAGATGTGGGAAGATGGGATGGCAATACCTTTGTTGACACCCTTCTCTGCTCAAGATCATCTCCATCTACCAGTGTGTATAACAGTGAGTACAGCTGTTCCTGCTTTATCTACACTACACTGGTTAAGTAACTGGGCTCTTTGTTGTTGTAAGGCATCTGCTGGTGTGTATAGAAACTCTGCTCCATCCTCAAGCCTGTACACACATATTTCCAACATCCCTCAATGGAAATCTTTAGGGAAACCCAAACCTATTACCTAGATTTAAAAAAAAACTTGGTTGGGGAGTGTTGTACGATACTGGCTGGCAGTAGTTATGGTTCTGGTGTCCTTCATGGACCATGCACTATTTACTTCTTTCTCTTTCCTCGCTGCTGTAGCATCACCAATATGACCTGTTCAGCAGTTATAGGGGACTTTCTACTTTTGGAGCAGCCAGGAAACAGGCAGTACTGGTAAAACATATATTTATACTGATTGCTATATGGTTAAGGAATGATGGAACCCTCAACTTATAACATGACTGTAGTTCTGAATTGCTAGGCTTCATTCTCAGAGATATTGGCTCCACAATATGGCTGTCTCAAGTGCATGTTGGTGGAAAACGCTCTTAAAGTTTCAACTAAGTAACACCTTCCTTCTTTAAAGTAAAAGAGGAAATAATTAAAAAAGATCTTATATACTATTTAATACTTATATTTTATGGGACCGATGTGGTGGAGAAGTACATGTGGAAGTGTTCTTACTTCAAATGCACAGTGCACTCTATATAAAAATAGACCGTCTCTACCCCAAATGCTTCACAATCCCCAGGGTACAATGGCTTTTGGTGCTTCAATTATCTCTGTGAGTCAGTGAAGTCATATCTACCTGCTATAGTGAACATCAGCCCCAATTCTATTGAGGGTAGATGACGACAGACTGTAACAAGCAAAAGGCTTCCAGCCCAATTCTGAAAAGTGCTGGGTTATTTTATTCCCCCAAATGGGAAATAAATATGGGTGTTATTTAAAGGGAGTTTATATTAATGCGGATACAAGAAAAATGAAAATTGTTTGTTAAATAGTTTTTAAACAGTTGTGCAAAATGGTGAAGGGTTTATTTTAGTGTATTTTAAAATTTTGCATTTTTGTGTTTTTCTACATTCTCTCTCTTTTTATAAGAGGCAGGTGTCTTCTAGACTTCTGTTGTCTGGGGAGAAGTAAGGAAGATTCCTAGAGTTCTTCAGTACATGGCCGGTAGCTTATCACACTGCTGTTGCAAGTTCCACATGGCAGATTTAATTTTAGCACGCCACACTCATGGTCTTCTTCTCATAGTGGAAAAAAGAAGCCCAGGCTTTCCCTTAGTGGAGTTGATTGAGAATTGCTTGGAGAGGGGTAGTCAAGATCAGAACTAACTTCTATTGAAAGGCTGCATGACCAGCACCCAGGAAATATTGGTAAAGCGGTAAGGTACCAATGATAGACTATTGATGCTTTGTACCTGGGGAAGTGGTTGCCCAATAATTCAGTAGATGGACCTGTGCTATTTATTCAATGAGTTGTTGGTCTCGAGCAGTTGCAGTTGCAGAGGTGGAGCTGCAGCACATTCCAAAGTTCAAGTAGCGGAGCCACACCAGCTGCCAGTGATTCCTGGCCGGTGATGTCTAGCAGAGTTTAGGGTGGCAGTTGGTGTGGCTCACCTATTTGAATTTTTGACTGCACTGAAGCCCCACCTCTGGACCCACCACCTGTCGGGGTATACAGTGCTTGGTTCTTTCTGATTTGCTCATCTCTAGTGGTTACTAGTGTTATGTTTAGACTGGTGGAGGGCTACTAGTGCTGAATAGTTCAAGCCATCAAATAGAAGCAACAACTTTACCTACAATTCTACAAATTAATCAGGTTTTGTATTTTTGTTTTGATTGCTGTAAACAAATCTTGAATCAATTACAAACTTCATAGTTTATACCAATTACATACAGTACTGACCCTACTTGTCCAATACTTATGAAACATTGGGCCTGATTCAGTTTAGTATGTAAACCCGATGGCTTACTTATCAACTTAATAGTGAGGGAACTACGCACGCGCACAAACTGTTCTGCGCAATGTGCAGAACGAGTGCTGCGTGATCTCTCGCAGTCCCTTCTTAGCCACAGCAGAAGTTTGGGGGTGAAGCAGGGGCAGGACAGGGACCATTCTAAAAAATGACAGACTTCCTGGTCCTGGCAGAAGAGTTCCGATAGCCAGTCTGAGTAAGCTCCGGCTTACTCGGGTAAATTTAATGGCTGCTTCCTTGTGGCTCTGCAATACCGTACATCTCTGAATCAGGCCCATTATCTGATAAAATGTAGATACAGACAAATAATTGCAATGAGTAAGATCAAAATATCTTTTGGTTACTTAATTTTTAGGCATTCACTAAAAATCATCTCATTTGTACTTATAACTATTATTTACCTGAGCACCAAGGGTTAAAAAGTAAAATGAAGTCCCCCAGGACATAGGATTTGGAGATTTCCCAGTATGTCCCTTCCAGGAATAGACTGTAGCGCCCAATACAGGCTGTTGCTGCAGTGCAAATAGTGATTGTTAAAGAAGTCATAGTTTCACTTTCCACTTCAGCACTCCATGTCTGGCTGCCACTCAGCTTTGTTACTGGGAACTGAATGAGAGTCCCTGCTTGTTGGGATGGGTATGGGCCTGAAAAAGAAATTATATAATGAGTAAATACAGATGAGAGGATATTATTCTCCTCTCTGAATTGTCAGGCATCAGAGCCGGACCTAACCAATATGATGGATATCTGGTTTTCACCTGACTGCGCTCATCCCCTACAGTTTGAGTACTCGTGAAATGATGCAAATGGGTACTTATATAAAGGTGTGTTTTACTTTCACATGTATCAAATATGACACTCAATATAATGAAACAGTGCAGATATTATTGTGGAACATGAAAAAGGTGGTAATCACAATGTGTGCTCCACGGGGAGCACCTTTTTAACTCAGTCCTTTAATCACTCAAATTGGTGATTAAATCCTTTAGGTTCTTGGCGTGTGTGTTCTGACACAAAGGCCAATGGGCTGGAAAAAATATATATATGTAATGATTAAATCTGGCTGTGTTGCTTTAAAAGTCAAATATAGATTTTCCAGTGGAAATGTCTCTAGTCCTGACCGGACTGTGTGGGCTTTAAAAATCTGTCTTTAGTAATTAGATACATATAGTTGCAGAGGACAGCGTCCCGTACCTCTGCGTGTGGAAGTCAGGTATTCGTGCACTATCGTTGCGGCCGTACTTGTAAGATGTACAGGTGCAGGGGGCAGCGGGAACCTCCTGGCGGCTCCGGACAGACTCGTCCCTCAGCTCGCGCACCCGCTCTCCGGTTCGTCCTGTTAGGGATCTCCCCGTGTGCCTGCGCCGCTCGCTGGGTTGGTCGTGTTCGCGTGGGGGGGAGCTCAGCCGCAGGATCTAAACAGAGCCTGTGGCAGTGTTGCACCTCCCCACAACGGAGTACTCACCTGTGTGGTCCTCCTGCTGCCCGTCCGTCTGTACTGCTTACCGATGTCTGCGCCGTAGGTCTGAGGGTCTCACAGCACTCTCCTGTCCTCCAATGGTTTGATGTCTCTTAGTCGTCTCCTCCAACGCGTTTCAACCGGATCGGTCTTCCTCTGGGAGTCTTTGCAGTGTTCTGATAGTGGTGGGTGTTAAAATGGCTTGCGGGCGGGACCAGCATCAGTTCCTCCTTTGTTCCACTGATTTGATTAGATCTGTTTAGATCCTGCGGCTGAGCTCCCCCCCACGCGAACACCACCAACCCAGCGAGCGGCGCAGGCACACGGGGAGATCCCTAACAGGACAAACCGGAGAGCGGGTGCGCGAGCTGAGGGACGAGTCTGTCCGGAGCCGCCAGGAGGTTCCCGCTGCCCCCCGCACCTGTACATCTTACAAGTACGGCCGCAACGATAGTGCACGAATACCTGACTTCCACACGCAGAGGTACGGGACGCCGTCCTCTGCAACTATATGAATCTAATTACTAAAGACAGATTTTTAAAGCCCACACAGTCCGGTCAGGACTAGAGACATTTCCACTGGAAAATCTATATTTGACTTTTAAAGCAACACAGCCAGATTTAATCATTACATATATATATTTTTTCCAGCCCATTGGCCTTTGTGTCAGAACACACACGCCAAGAACCTAAAGAATTTAATCACCAATTTGAGTGATTAAAGGACTGAGTTAAAAAGGTGCTCCCCGTGGAGCACACATTGTGATTACCACCTTTTTCATGTTCCACAATAATATCTGCACTGTTTCATTATATTGAGTGTCATATTTGATACATGTGAAAGTAAAACACACCTTTATATAAGTACCCATTTGCATCATTTCACGAGTACTCAAACTGTAGGGGATGAGCGCAGTCAGATGAAAACCAGATATCCATATTGAACCAAAGGGCAAGGACACCCTTTTGACTAGCAGCACATCCCATACAGTAAAACCACCCCAGTGCGCAGATTACCTCCCTTTTTGTTAAATTGTCTTACCAATATGATGCCCTAGACAAGTTTTTGTCTGGTGCCCCCTAGCACCACCACTAGTTCCGCCTGTGACCCTGCACCCCTTTCCCAGCACCATCACCCATAGCAGTTCTCATTTTGGTGCTCCTACCCCGTATATTTTAAATAGGAGCAATTCCCCAAAAAGGGAGCGTGTTCTTGCTGGGAAGGGGCATGGCCACACAATAGTACCGCCAATTCAAATTACGGCACACAATAGTGCAATTGTATTCACATTATATCATGCGATAGTGTCTCGTATTTACGTTACATCACACAGTAGTACCACTTTACCTTATATACTTTACTCCTCACAGTAGTGCCCCTTATTCACATTACATTACATCACACTGAATTGCCCCTTATTCACAATACACCACACCATATTGCTCTTTATTCACATTAGATCACACAGTAGTGCCCTTTCTGCTGATTAAAATGATATGCGGCATGTCTATATTCTGTGTGCGATTGTGGCTGTATCTGCATATGACATGCTACGCTACAGTGATTTCCAGGAATACACTGTAACATAGCATTTCGTATGCAGATACAGCAGCAGTCATATGCAAAATACAGGCATGACGCATATCATTTTAATCAGCAGAAGCTGCTTGGGCCCCTAGGCATTCCAAATGCCCTATGCAGTTGCCTACTTTGCCTATGCGTAGGGCTGGCTCTGTCAGGCATACACCAGTGACGTGCGGTGGGGTGAGGCAGGTGACCTCACCACACGTCCCTGGCATACCCTGTTGCCTTCGGACAAGTTTGGTTTGGTTCCTCTCTAGCAAATTAGATTTGTTAGGTCCAAACTTTTAGAAGCCAGATGACCAACATCAAAAACCAAGCAATTAATGAGAGTACTGTATGTACACTGTAGTTCATGAACTGAAACAATATAATAGCTTAGGGATCAGATGATCTGTATGATGCGATAAAATCCAAACAATTACAATAAAAAAATGTGTTTCTTACATACTGTAGCCGTTATACAAATGTAAGATTTAATAAGCATTTCAAAGAGATGCCTATCCAAACTCTTGAATAAACATTAAATTTCTTATTCTAAGTATCTGAACTGCAGGGTTCTGATGTCTGGGACTCCAATTTGGGAGATACTCGCCCCTCTCCTCCCTTTTTCTCCCTTCCTGTCCAGATAATCTCTATATGCCTGCTTCTCATACCACTGATGGCAGAATCAGCACGCTCTTGTACAGGTTTTAAAATTCTGTAGTCATAGGTAACAAGAGAAGTAGTTGTCAAAGGGGTTAAAAGGTAGGAGTCTGAGTAGCTTGCGAGTAGAGGTCCTGAACAGTTGACTGCTGATGTTTTGATACCTAGGAAAGGCTGGTTTAATATTAAAACAAATGTTTAATGGCCTACCCTTTTAGGAAGGGAGATTATTGTTGACAAATAACATACCTGTTTGTGCTGTAAGCCTCAAGTTATTTAACTTCTTCTCTTTGCCCAGGGTGTTTAACAGTAACTTGATGTTAAAAGGCTGGCCTCTACGGAGATAGAGCTCCCTGCTCCGGGTGCTGTGCGTATTATGCTCTTGTCCATTTTTGAGTTTGTAGGTGTCGATCCTTGAAATTTCTGGTGCTGTTAATAAACAAAAGGTTTGAGCTGTATGCTTAGGTGGAATGGAGGAAGGAATGTGTATGACAAAGGAATGTTGGAAAATATACTATACAGTGCATCCGGAAAGTATTCACAGCGCTTCACTTTTTCCACATTGTGTTATTATGTTACAGCCTTATTCCAAAATGGAATAAATTCATTTTCCCCTCAAAATTCTACACACAATACCCCATAATGACAACGTGAAAAAAGTTGTTTTGTGATATTTGCAAATTCATTAAAAATAATAAACTATAGGCCGGTACTCACGGCCCGATTTGGGAGAGATATGTGCTGAGCGAACCGCTCAGCACACATCTCTCCCACTGCTCAGCACAGCGCGATGTGTGCTGAACGTGCGGGGGGAGACGGGGGGCCGCGCATTTCAACCAGTGGGTGAAATGAGCGAACTGCTAGATTGGCCTGCATGGCAGGCCAATCTAGCACCAGCGATAGCCCCGCGCATCGCTATCGCTGTGGGGGGTGCACACGGAGCAATCATGCTTAAAATCTAAGCAATCTAGTCAGATTGCTTAGATTTTAAGCAGCGATCGCTCCGTGAGTACCCCCCTTAAGAAATCACATGTACGTAAGTATTCACAGCCTTTGCCATGAAGCTCAAAATTGAGCTCAGGTACATCCTGTTTCCACTGATCATCCTTGAGATGTTCCTACATCTTAATTGGAGTCCACCTGTGGTAAATTCAGTTGATTGGACCTGATTTGGAAAGGCACACACCTGTATATGTAAGGTCCCACACTTGACAGTGCATGTCTGAGCACAAACCAAGCATGAAGTCAAAGGAATTGTATGTAGACCTCCGAGACAGGATTGTCTTGAGGCACAAATCTGGGGAAGAGTACAGAAAAAATAGGATTTTAATACCTACCGGTAAATCCTTTTCTCCTAGTCCACAGCGGATGCTGGGGACTCCAAAAGGACCATGGGGTATAGACGGGATCCGCAGGAGACATGGGCACACTATAAGACTTTGAATGGGTGTGAACTGGCTCCTCCCTCTATGCCCCTCCTCCAGACCTCAGTTATAGGAAATGTGCCCAGGGAGACGGACATTTCGAGGAAAAGGATTTTTGTTACACTAAGGGTGAGATACATACCAGCTCACACCACAACAGACCGTACAACTGGATTACCAGGAATACCAGAAAACAGTATGAACGGAAAACAGCAACAAGCTGAACATAACCGATACACAACCTTTGTGTAACCGAAAACAACAACTAAAAATGCAACTGCAAGTAACAGTCCACACTGGGATGGGCGCCCAGCATCCTCTACGGACTAGGAGAAAAGGATTTACCGGTAGTTATTAAAATCCTATTTTCTCTTACGTGCTAGAGGATGCTGGGGACTCCAAAAGGACCATGGGGTCTATACCAAAGCTCCAGACCGGGCGGGAGAGTGCGGACGACTCTGCAGCACTGACTGAGCAAACATGAGGTCCTCATCAGCCAGGGTATCAAACTTGTAGAACTTAGCAAAAGTGTTTGAACCTGACCACGTAGCTGCTCGGCAAAGTTGAAGTGCCGAGACCCCTCGGGCAGCCGCCCAAGATGAGCCCACCTTCCTGGTAGAATGGGCCTTCACTGACTTCGGCAACGGCAATCCAGCCGTAGAATGAGCGTGCTGAATCGTATTACAAATCTAGCGTGCAATAGTCTGCTTGGAAGCAGGATTTCCAATCTTGTTGGAAGCATACAGGACAAACAGAGCCTCCGTTTTCCTAACAAGAGCCATTCTGGCGATATAAATTTTCAATACTCTTACAACATCGAGAGATTTTGGCACTGCCATGGCATCCGTAGCCACAGGCACCGCAATAGGTTGATTTATGTGAAACGAAGAAACCACCTTCGGCAGAAATTGTTGACTAGTCCGCAATTCCGCTCTATCCACATGGAAAATCAAATATGGGCTCTTGTGAGACAAAGCCGCTAATTCCGACACCCGTCTGGCGGACGCCAAGGCTAAAAGCATGACCACTTTCCAAATGAGAAATTTCAACTCAACCTTTTGCAAAGGTTCAAACCAGTGAGACATAAGAAATTGGAACACCACGTCAAGATCCCACGGTGCCACGGGTGGCACCAACGGAGGATGGATATGCAGCACTCCCTTCACGAAAGTCTGAACTTCAGGAAGGACGGCCAATTCTTTTTGAAAGAAAATAGATAAAGCCGAAATCTGCACTTTGATGGAACCCAATTTCAGGCCTGCATCCACGCCTGCCTGCTAAAAATGGAGGAAACGACCCAGCTGAAACTCCCCCGCAGGAGCTTTTTTGTCTTCACACCACGACACATATTTTCTCCAAATATGGTGATAATGCTTCGCCGTGATCTCCTTTCTAGCCTTAAGGAGAGTGGGGATAACTTCCCCAGGAATACCCTTTTGAGCTAGGATTTGGCGTTCAACCTCCGCGCCGTCAAACGCAGCCGCGGTAAGTCTTGAAATACGCATGGCCGCTGTAGTAACAGGTCCCCTCTGAGAGGAAGCGTCCAAGGATCTTCTATGAGCAATTCCTGAAGATCAGGATACCAGGCCCTTCGTGGCCAATCTGGAACGACGAGTACTGCCGGAACCCTTGTTCGTCTTATGATCCTCAATACTTTTGGAATGAGAGGAAGTGGAGGGAACACATATACCGACTGAAACACCCACGGAGTTACATGGGCGTCCACTGCACTGGCTTGGGGGTCCCTTCATCTGGACAATACCTCGGAAGCTTCTTGTTGAGGCGAGACGCCATCATGTCTATTTGAGGAATTCCCCAACGCCTTGTCACTTCTGCAAATACCTCTTGATGAAGAGCCCACTCTCCTGGATGGAGATCGTGTCTGCTGAGGAAGTCTGCTTCCCAGTTGTCCACGCCCGGAAGGAAGACTGCTGATAGAGCGCTCACGTGCTTTTCCGCCCAGCGGAGAACTCTTGTGGCCTCCGCCATCGCCGCTCTGCTCTTTGTTCCACCCTGGCGGTTTACGTACACTACCGCTGTTACGTTGTCCGACTGAATCAGGACAGGTAGACCTCGAAGAAGGTGTTCCGCTTGCAGAAGGCCGTTGTAAATGGCTCTTAACTCCAGAACGTTTATGTGGAGACAAGTTTCCTGGCTTGACCATTTTCCCTGGAAACTTCTTCCTTGTGTGACTGCTCCCCAGCCTCGGAGACTTGCATCCGTGGTCAGCAGGACCCAATCCTGGATTCCGAAGCTGCGTCCCTCTAGAAGGTGAGAACTTTGCAGCCACCACAGGAGAGAAATTCTGGTCCTGGAAGATAGACTTATTTTCCGGTGCATGTGTAGGTGAGACCCGGACCATTTGTCCAGCAGGTCCCACTGAAACACCCAGGCATGAAACCTGCCAAACGGAATGGCTTCGTAAGCCGCAACCATCTTCCCTAGCACTCGAGTGCATTGATTAATCGACACTCTTGCCGGTTTTAGAATCTTCTTGACCATGCATTGGATTTCCAGAGCTTTTTCCACTGGCAGAAACACTCTTTGCAGTTCCGTGTCCAGGATCATGCCCAAGAAAGGCAGCCAAGTTGTCGGAACCAAGTGAGATTTTGGCAAATTTAGAATCCAACCATGATGTTGCAGAACAGTCAGGGAGAGTTCCACATGTCTTAGCAACTGCTCCTTCGATCTCGCCTTTATCAGGAGATCGTCCAAGTACGGGATAATTGTGACACCTTGCTTGCGTAGGAGTACCATCATTTCCGCCATCACTTTGGTGAAGACCCTCGGGGCCGTGGAAAGCCCAAACGGCAACGTCTGAAATTGGTAATGATAATCCTGCACCGCAAATCTCAGGAAAGCCTGATGTGGAGGCTATATCGGGATGTGTAAGTAGGCATCTTTTATGTCGACTGACGCCATAAAATCCCCCCCTTCTAGACTGGAGATCACTGCTCAAAGAGATTCCATCTTGAACGGCACTTGCAGGGTGCAGGGGCAAGTGCCGTTGGAAGTGTGTGTGGGAGCATGGTGCGCAGCGCGACTGCTGCGCTCTACCTCGTTACTAAAGTCTTCTGCCGTCACTGAAGTCTTCTTTCTTCTATATACTCACCCGTCTTCTTTCTTCTGGCTTCTGTGAGGGGGTTGACGGCACGGCTCCGGGAACAAGCAGCTAGGCGCACCAAGTGATCGAACCCTCTGGAGCTAATGGTGTCCAGTAGCCTAAGAAGCAGAGCCCTTAACTCAGAAGAAGTAGGTCTGACTTCTCTCCCCTCAGTCCCACGAAGCAGAGAGCCTGTAGCCAGCAGGTCTTTCTGAAAATAAAAAACCTAACATAAAGTTTTTTTCAGAGAAACTCAGGAGAGCTCCCCTAGTGTGTGTCCATTCTCTCTGGGCACAGAATCTAACTGAGGTCTGGAGGAGGGGCATAGAGGGAGGAGCCAGTTAACACCCATTCAAAGTCTTATAGTGTGCCCATGTCTCCTGCGGATCCCGTCTATACCCCATGGTCCTTTTGGAGTCCCCAGCATCCTCTAGGACGTAAGAGAAATGTCTTCTGCTTTGAAGGTCTCAATGAGCACAGTGGACTCCATCATCCGTAAATGGAAGAAGTTCAGAACCACCAGGACTCTTCCTAGAGCTGGCTGGCTGTCTAAACTGAGCAATCGGGGGAGAAGGACCCTAGTCAGGGAGGTGACCAAGAACCAGATGCTCAGTCTGTCAGAGCTACAGTATTCCTCTGTGGAGAGAGGAGAACCTTCCAGAAGGACAACCATCTCTGCAGCAATCCACCAATCAGGCCTGTATAGTAGAGTGGCCAGACAGAAGCCACTCCTTAGTAAAAAGCACATGGCAGCAGGGGCGGAAGTCCGGGAGGCAGCGGAGTCGGCTGCCGCCGGGCTCCTGACCCGCAGAGGGCGCCTCGCAGTGGCGCCTCTGACATTACACAGATTGACATGCGGACGAGCGCCCGCATGTCAATCTGATGTCTCCCTCCCTGCTGTGTTGGAGGGACATGGAGCGCATCGCGCGTCTCCTGTGTCCCTCCCTGGCTCTCTCCCGGCCGGTCTAAGGAAGTGCCATTCGTGAGCTCTGATTGGCTCACGAACCGGCACTTCCTGTATTAGACCGGCCGGGGGAGAGAGCCAGGGAGGGACACAGGAGACGCGCGATGCGCTCCATGTCCCTCCAACACAAGGTGGGAGCAGGCACTGGGGGCATATACCTGGTACTGGGGGGCATATACCTGGCACTGGGGGGGGAGGAGACCTGGCACTGGGGGGCATATACATGGCACTTGGGGGCATATACCTGGCACTGGGGGGGAAGACCTGGCACTGGGGGGCATATACCTGGCACTGTGGGGTATATACCTGGCACTGTGGGGTATATACCTGGCACTGTGGGGCATATACCTGGCACTGGGGGGGGAAGACCTGGCACTGGGGGGCATATACCTGGCATTGGGGGGCATATACCTGGCACTGGGGGGGGGGAGACCTGGCACTGGGGGGCATATACATGGCACTGTGGGGGAAGACCTGGCACTGGGGGGGAAGACCTGGCACTGGGGGGCATATACCTGGCACTGTGGGGCATATACCTGGCACTGGGGGGCATATACCTGGCACTGGGGGGGGAAGACCTGGCACTGGGACGGGGGGCATATGTGGCACTGGGGAGGGGGGTATATTTGGCACTGGGGGCATATACCTGGCACTGTGGGGGAAGACCTGGCACTGGGGGGCATATACCTGGCACTGGGGGAGGAGACCTGGCACTGGGGCGGGGGGCATATGTGGCACTGGGGAGGGGGGTATATTTGGCACTGGGGGCATATACCTGGCACAGTGGGGGAAGATCTGGCACTGGGGGCATATGGGGGAAGATCTGGCACTGGGGGCATATACCTGGCACTGGGCGCATATACCTGGCCCTGTGGGGGAATATCTGGCACTGGGGGCATATACCTGGCCCTGTGGGGGAATATCTGGCACTGGGGGCATATACCTGGCACTGGGCGCATATACCTGGCCCTGTGGGGGAATATCTGGCACTGGGGGCATATACCCGGCACTGTGGGGGGAATATCTGGCACTGGGGGCATACACCTGGCACTGTGGGGGAATATCTGGCATTGGGGGCATATGCCTGGCACTGTGGAGAAATATCTGGCACTGGGGGCATATAGCTGGCACTGAGGGGGCATAGGTGGCACTGTGGTGGAATATTTGGCACTGTGGGGGAGTAGGCACTGAGGGGGCATATGTGGCACTGTGGTGGAATATTTGGCACGGGGGGGAGCAGGCACTGAGGGGGCATATGTGGCACTGGGGGGGTATATTTGGCACTGGGGGCATGTACCTGGCACTGGAGGCATATACCTGACACTGTGGGGGAATATCTGGCACTGGGGGCATATGTGGCACTGGGAGCACGGCCCTAGCAACACGCACTACCCCCTAGCAATGAGCATGACACCCAGTGCATGAACCCCCTGGCAACGAGCATGACACCCTGAGCATGAAACCCCTGGCACCGTGCATGGAACCGCTGGCAACGAGCATGACACCCAGTGCATGAAACCCCTGGCAACGAGCATGACACCCTGAGCATGAAAACCCCTGGCACCGTGCATGGAACCAAGAGCATGAAACCGCTGGCAACGAACATGACACCCAGTGCATGAAACCCCTGGCAACGAGCATGACAACCTGAGCATGAAAACCCCTGGCACCGTGCATGGAACCAAGAGCATGAAACCCCTGGCAACGAGCAGGTAATTTAAAAGTAATTAGAAGCCTTACTGTAGAACTTAATGTATAATGGGCATTACGGTGTGTGGCATAATGTATCACGGACATTGCGGTGTGTGTCATAATGTGTCGGGCATTACGGTGTATGGTATACTATATCGCGGGCATTGTGATATGTGGTATAATGTCTCAGGCTCATTGTGGTGTGTGTTATACTGTGTCAAAGACATTGTATGTGCTATAATGTATCAAGGGCATTGCAGTGTGTAGCATAATGTATAACGGGCATTGTGATTCCTGTCATAATGTGTCACAGGCATTACGGTGTGTGGTATAATGTATCAGGGGCATTGCAGTGTGTAGCATAATGTATAACGGGCATTACGATTCCTGTCATAATGTGTCGGGGGCATTACGGTGTGTGGCATAATGTGTCGGGGGCATTATGGTGTGTTCATATTGTGTCATGTGCATTATTGTGTGTGGCATAATGTCTAAGGGCCACTGCAGTATGTGGCATAATGTATACTGGGCATTACTATAAGGAGGAAAAATTACAAATAATGTAAGGGGCATGAATCAGGATTAATTTTCTTTCCCGCCTGGGCGTGCAGGTTGGAAAACTGGGGTATAACGCAGTCTTTTCCTGCAATGTTACACCCCTTTATGGTAAGCCATGCCCATCCCAATGAAGCCACACACTCTATACTGCCAATTATGGAGGGGGGGGGGGCGAATAATTTTTTGGCTTGGGGGAGAAAAATTTCTAGTTACGTCACTGAACTGACTCATTCCTGTAAGCCGCCACTACAGCGCAAACCCCAGGAGAGTACGCTGGTGCGCGCCTGCTGTGGGAGGTAGGAGAGGAGCTGCTGCTACCGTTGCCCCGCTGCTGTGGGGAAGGGGGGGACGGGATGGATGGACACACGTGCGAGGCGGTGTTTAAGAGCTGGTACCACGCTTGCCTTGGATTACACTTCTTATTGCGCTCTGCCTCTGGTAATTGGGGAGGAGAGAAGAGCCTTCTTTCACTACACAAGGTATCCATCTATGCTCCCTTTCTCCCTGCATAAGTGCACTGCCAGTATACTGTATGTATGTTTGTATATATAGATTGAGGTAGGGGTCTGGCACAGCCACATAATAGACTAATACATTGGGTGCCCTCACAGCAAAGTAGTTTAGCAAAATAGAGGTGGTGCGGCACTCCAATGATTTGCACACTGACACCAATTGAAGTAGTGCAACGTTTCAATGCCCGTTTAATGAATCTGCATTTTTGTCATATATACAATGACCCCCATTCTGCCTCATCCCGTCCTCCAGACCTCTGTTACTCCATCTGCCCCCCCCCCCCCATTTGCCAAGTCCTTCTGCCCGCCCGCGACCATCCCTCCCCATCTTCCTCCCATAATTAATTGTCCTCCCGCAGGGAATACATATGTTTTACCGACAGACGGGATGCCGTCTGTCAGCATCCTGACAGCAGCATCCCGTCCGTCAGAATTCTGGCAGGGGGCGTGCGCAATGAAGGCCCTTGCTTGTTGCGCTCGCAACGCAGTGGTCTCGGTGGTTCCCATCCCACTCTATTGGTGTTGTGGACACCCACGAATGGGAATAAGACCTGTGAGACGGTATTCTGGTGTCGGTATCCTGACCGCTAGGAATCCCGACAGCCAGCAAAATGATTGCCTCCCCTCCCGCAGTATCGGTCACATAATAGACTCACTTTCAGCTCCAGGCCCATGTGGACCCCAAACTGGCACTGGTCTGCAGGGATGTATCATTGGCACAAGGTTAAAAATGCAGCCAAACCTCCAAAAATGCAGTTTTCAGAGGTTTGGCGGCTTACTACTTATCCACCAAGCCTAGACCCCAGGGCTTGGATGCGGTGGGCAACACCATCTTTAGATGGGCTTCTATCACATTACCCATTGGACCCCTCCCAGCACCCCCTAGTGGGGCGCATCAGCCCACGCATGCACAGATAGGACTCCGGATCATACACCGGGAAGTTCTACTGTATCATGGCAAAGAATAGCTCTCACCGCAAGAGCTGTCCTTTGGAAATTTCTTCATGCATACGCCATTATGCTTGCAAAGAATGGCAGGATATATATATATATATAAATATATATATAGCCTGCAGGATCAATATTGGTGTGGTGTGTGTGTATGTATATATATATATATATATATATATATATAAAAAAAATTTTTGCCTCTATATAGGGGGGCACCTGTATTTATATTGCCTCCGGGCGTCTAGGACGAACTTACGCCACTGCATGGCAGCCCAACTGGAGTTTGCCAGAATGCACCTAAAGAAACAAAATTCTCTGGTCTGATGAGACTAAGATTGAATTCTTTGGTGTGAATGCCAGGCGTAATGTTTGGAGGAAAACAGGCACCGCTTATCAACAGGCCAATACCATCCCTATAGTGAAGCACAGTGGTGGCAGCGTCATCCTGTGGGGATGTTCTTCAGCAGCAGGAACTGGGAGACTAGCCAGGATAGAGGGGAAGATCAATGCAGCAATGCACAGAGACATCCTGGATGAAAAGCTGCTCCAGAGCGCTCTTGACCTTAGACTGGGGCGACGGTTCATCTTTCAGCAGGACAACGACCCAAAGCACACAGCCAAGAGCCCAGACTCAAATCTGATTGAACATCTCTGGAGAGATCTAAAAATGGCTGTACATCGACACTTCCCATCAAATCTGATGGAGCTTGAGAGGTGCTGCAAAGAGAAATGGGCGAAACTGGCCAAAGATAGGTGTGCTAAGCTTGTGGCATCATATTCAAAAAGACTTGAGGCTGGAATTGCTGCCAAAGGTGCATCAACAAAGCAAAGGCTAAGAATATTATTAATACTTATGTACATGTGATTTCTTAGGTTTTTATTTTTAATAAATGTGCAAAAACCACAAAAAAAACTTTTTCACATTGTCATTATGGGGGTATTGTGTGCAGAATTTTGAGGGAAAAAATGAATTTATTCCATTTTGGAATAAGGCTGTAACATAACATAACAAAATGTGGAAAAAGTGTAGCGCTGTGAATACTTTCCGGTTGCATTCTATGTAGATCCTGAATCAGGTAAGAATGTTAATTGACTAGCACAAAATGACACATGATTTGATTATTACTTAACTGGAAAACATCTAAGGCTCTATTTATGACAAATGAGTAGTTAGGGACAGTAATAATCATTATATCACATCATAATGAAAGGACCATTTACATTTCTCTAACGTCCTAAGTGGATGCTGGGGACTCCGTAAGGACCATGGGGAATAGCGGCTCCGCAGGAGACTGGGCACATCTAAAGAAAAATTTAGGACTATCTGGTGTGCACTGGCTCCTCCCCCTATGACCCTCCTCCAAGCCTCAGTTAGATCTCTGTGCCCGAACGAGAAGGGTGCACACTAGGGGCTCTCCTGAGCTTCTTAGTGAAAGTTTTAGTTTAGGTTTTTTATTTTCAGTGAGACCTGCTGGCAACAGGCTCACTGCATCGAGGGACTAAGGGGAGAAGAAGCGAACTCACCTGCGTGCAGAGTGGATTGGGCTTCTTAGGCTACTGGACATTAGCTCCAGAGGGACGATCACAGGCCCAGCCTGGATGGGTCCCAGAGCCGCGCCGCCGGCCCCCTTACAGAGCCAGAAGGCAGAAGAGGTCCGGAAAATCGGCGGCAGAAGACGTCCTGTCTTCAACAAGGTAGCGCACAGCACTGCAGCTGTGCGCCATTGCTCTCAGCACACTTCACACTCCGGTCACTGAGGGTGCAGGGCGCTGGGGGGGGAGCGCACTGAGACGCAATAATAAACATCTTGGATGGCAAAAAAATGCATCACATATAGCTCCTGGGCTATATGAATGCATTTAACCCCTGCCAAAATACATAGAAAAACGGGAGATAGGCTCCGCCCCCTTATCGGCGGCCTTATCTCCTCAGCACACTGGCGCCATTTTCCCTCACAGCTCCGTTGGAGGGAAGCTCCCTGTCTCTCCCCTGCAGTCACTACACTACAGAAAGGGTTATAAAAGAGAGAGGGGGGGCACTAATTACGCGCAGTATTAAATATACAGCAGCTATAAGGGGAAAAACACTTATATAAGGTTATCCCTGTATATATATAGCGCTCTGGTGTGTGCTGGCAAACTCTCCCTCTGTCTCCCCAAAGGGCTAGTGGGGTCCTGTCCTCTATCAGAGCATTCCCTGTGTGTGTGCTGTATGTCGGTACATTTGTGTCGACATGTATGAGGAGAAAAATGATGTGGAGACGGAGCAGATTGCCTGTAATAGTGATGTCACCCCCTAGGGGGTCGACACCTGAGTGGATGAACTGTTGGAAGGAATTACATGACAGTGTCAGCTCTGTATAAAAGACAGTGGTTGACATGAGACAGCCGGCTACTCAGCTTGTGCCTGTCCAGACGTCTCATAGGCCGTCAGGGGCTCTAAAGCGCCCGTTACCTCAGATGGCAGATATAGACGCCGACACGGATACTGACTCCAGTGTCGACGGTGAAGAGACAAATGTGACTTCCAGTAGGGCCACACGTTACATGATTGAGGCAATGAAAAATGTTTTTACACATTTCTGATAATACGAGTACCACCAAAAAAGGGTATTATGTTCGGTGAGGAAAAACTACCTGTAGTTTTCCTGAATCTGAGAAATTAAATGAGGTGTGTGATGATGCGTGGTTTTCCCCCGATAACAACTGATAATTTCTAAAATGTTATTGGCATTATATCCTTTCCCGCCAGAGGTTAGGGTGCGTTGGGAAACACCCCCTAGGGTGGATAAAGCGCTCACACGCTTGTAAGGGCTCTACCCTCTCCTGAGATAGCCGCCCTTAAGGATCCTGCTGATAGAAAGCAGAAGGGTATCCTAAAATGTATTTACACACATACTGGTGTTATACTGCGACCAGCAATCGCCTCAGCCTGGATGTGCAGTGCTGGGTTGGCGTGGTCGGATTCCCTGACTGAAAATATTGATACCCTAGATAGGGACAGTATATTTTTGCCTATAGAGCATTTAAAAGATGCATTTCTATATATGCGTGATGCACAGCGGAATATTTGCCGACTGGCATCAAGTCTAAGTGCGTTGTCCATTTCTACCAGTAGAGGGTTATGGACACGTCAGTGGTCAGGTGATGCGTATTCCAAACGGCTTTTGGAAGTATTGCCTTATTAAAGGGAGGAGTTATTTGGGGTCGGTCTTTCAGACCTGGTGGCCACGGCAACAGCTGGGAAATCCACGTTTGTACTCCAGGTCGCCTCTCAACATGAGAAGACGCCGTATTATCAGGCGCAGTCTTTTCGTGAACAAGCGGGCAAAAGATTCCTCATTTCTGCCCCGTGACAGAGGGAGAGGAAAAAGGCTGCAGATATCAGCCAGTTCCCAGGAACAGAAACCCTCTCCCGCCTCTACCAAGCCCTCAGTATGACGCTGGGGCTTTACAAGCAGAATCAGGCACGGTGGGGGGCCCGTCTCAATGAATTTCAGCGCGCAGTGGGCTCACTCGCAAGTAGACCCCTGGATCCTTCAGGTGATATCTCAGGGGTACAAATTAGAATTCGAGACGTCTCCCCCTCGCCGTTTCCTAAAGTCGGCTTTACCGATGTCTCCTTCTGACAGGGAGACTGTTTTGGAAGCCATTCACAAGCTGTATTCCCAGCAGGTGATAACAAGGTACCCCTCCTGCAACAGGGAACGGGGTATTATTCCACACCATTGTGGTACCGAAGCCGGACGGCTCGGTGAGACCGATTCTAAATCTAAAATCTTTGAACACTTACATACAGAGGTTCAAATTCAAGATTGAGTCACTCAGAGCAGTGATTGCGAACCTGGAAGAAGGGGACTACATGATGTCTCGGGACATAAAGGATGCTTACCTTCATGTCAAAATTTACCCTTCTCATCAAGGGTACCTCAGGTTTATGGTACAGAACTGTCACTATCAGTTCAGACGCTGCCGTATGGATGGTCCACGGCACCCCGGGTCTTTACCAAGGTAATGGCCGAAATGATGATATTCCTTCGAGGGAAGGGAATTTTAGTTATCCTTTACTTGGACGATTCCCTGATAAGGGTAAGATCCAGGGAACAGTTGGAGGTCGGTGTAGCACTATTTCAGGTAGTGTTGCGGCAGCACGATTGGATTCTCAATATTCCAAAATCGCAGCTGGTTCCGACGACTTGTCTTCTGTTCCTAGGGATGATCCTGGACACAGTCCAGAAAAAGGCTTTTCTCCCGGAGAAGAAAGCCAGGGAGTTATCCGAGCTAGTCAGGAACCTCCTAAAACCGAGCCAAGTCTCAGTGCATCAATGCACAAGGGTTCTGGGTAAAATGGTGGCTTCCTACGAAGCAATCCCATTCGGCAGATTCCACGCAAGAACTTTCCAGTGGGACCTGCTGGACAAATGGTCCGGGTCGCATCTTCAGATGCATCAGCGGATAACCCTGTCACAAAGGACAAGGGTGTCCCTCCTGTGGTGGTTGCAGAGTGCTCATCTTCTAGAGGGCCGCAGATTCGGCATTCAGGACTGGGTCCTGGTGACCACGGATGCCAGCCTGCAAGGCTGGGGAGCAGTCACACAGGGAAGGTATATCCAGGGCTTATGGTCAAGTCTGGAGACATCACTTCACATAAATATCCTGAAGCTAAGGGCCATTTACAATGCTCTAAGCTTAGCAAGACCTCTGCTTCAAGGTCAGCCGGTGTTGATCCAGTCGGACAACATCACGGCAGTCACCCACGTAAAAAGACAGGGTGGCACAAGAAGCAGGAGGGCAATGGCAGAAGCTGCAAGGATTCTTCGCTGGGCGGAAAATCATGTGATAGCACTGTCAGCAGTATTCATTCCGGGAGTGGACAACTGGGAAGCAGACTTCCTCAGCACGACCTCCTCCCGGGAGAGTGGGGACTTCACCAAGAAGTCTTCCACATGATTATAAACCGTTGGGAAAAACTCGACAGGTATTGCGCCAGGTCAAGGGACCCTCAGGCAATAGCTGTAGACGTTCTGGTAACACCGTGGGTGTACCAGTCAGTGTATGTGTTCCCTCCTCTGCCTCTCATACCCAAGGTACTGAGATTGATAAGATGGAGAGGAGTAAGCACTATATTCGTGGCTCCAGATTGGCCAAGAAGGACTTGGTAACCGGAACTTCAAGAGATGCTCACGGAGGATCCGTGGCCTCTACCTCTAAGAAAGGACCTGCTCCAGCAAGGACCCTGTCTGTTCCAAGACTTACCGCGGCTGCGTTTGACGGCATGGCGGTTGAACGCCGGATCCTGAAGGAAAAAAGGCATTCCGGATGAAGTCATCCCTATCCTGATCAAAGCCAGGAAGGATGTAACCGCAAAACATTATCACCGCATTTGGCGAAAATATGTTGCGTGGTGCGAGGCCAGTAAGGCCCGACGGAGGAAATTCAACTGGGTCGATTCCTACATTTCCTGCAAACAGGAGTGTCTATGGGCCTGAAATTGGGGTCCATTAAGGTTCAAATTTCGGCCCTGTCAATTTTCTTCCAAAAAGAACTAGCTTCAGTCCCTGAAGTTCAGACGTTTGTAAAAGGGGTACTGCATATACAGCCTCCTTTTGTGCCTCCAGTGGCACTTTGGGATCTCAATGTAGTTTTTGGGTTCCAAAAGTCACATTGGTTGAACCACTTAAATCTGTGGAGTTAAAATATCTCACATGGAAAGTGGTCATGCTGTTGGCCCTGGCCTGGGCCAGGCGCGTGTCAGAATTGGCGGCTTTATCCTGTAAAAGCCCTTATCTGATTTTCCATTCGGACAGGGCGGAATTGAGGACTCGTCCTCAGTTTCTCCCTAAGGTGGTTTCAGCGTTTCACCTGAACCAACCTATTGTGGTGCCTGCGGCTACTAGGGACTTGGAGGACTCCAAGTTGCTAGACGTTGTCAGGGCCCTGAAAATATATGTTTCCAGGACGGCTGGAGTCAGGAAAACTGACTCGCTGTTTATCCTGTATGCACCCAACAAGCTGGGTGCTCCTGCTTCTAAGCAGACTATTGCTCGTTGGATTTGTAGTACAATTCAGCTTGCACATTCTGTGGCAGGCCTGCCACAGCCAAAAATCTGTAAATGCCCACTCCACAAGGAAGGGGGCTCATCTTGGGCGGCTGCCCGAGGGGTCTCGGCTTTACAACTTTGCCGAGCAGCTACTTGGTCAGGAGCAAATACGTTTGTAAAATTCTACAAAATTGATACCCTGGCTGAGGAGGACCTGGAGTTCTCTCATTTGGTGCTGCAGAGTCATCCGCACTCTCCCGCCCGTTTGGGAGCTTTGGTATAATCCCCATGGTCCTTACGGAGTCCCCAGCATCCACTTAGGTCGTTAGAGAAAATAAGAATTTACTTACCGATAATTCTATTTCTCGTAGTCCGTAGTGGATGCTGGGCGCCCATCCCAAGTGCGGATTGTCTGCAATACTGGTACATAGTTATTGTTACCAAAAAATAAATAAATAAATAAATTAAAAAAAAATCGGGTTATTGCTGTAGTGAGCCATCTTTTATAGAGGCTCCTCTGTTATCATGCTGTTAACTGGGTTCAGATCACAAGTTGTACAGTGTGATTGGTGTGGCTGGTATGAGTCTTACCCGGGATTCAAAATCCTTCCTTATTGTGTACGCTCGTCCGGGCACAGTATCCTAACTGAGGCTTGGAGGAGGGTCATAGGGGGAGGAGCCAGTGCACACCAGATAGTCCTAAAGCTTTCTTTAGATGTGCCCAGTCTCCTGCGGAGCCGCTATTCCCCATGGTCCTTACGGAGTCCCCAGCATCCACTACGGACTACGAGAAATAGAATTATCGGTAAGTAAATTCTTATTTTTTTCACTGACTCCTAGTGCAAGACTTATTTATTGGGGAACTTTCTGTTATTTCAAACCCACTGGAACCCACCGGAACCCACGGCAAATTGACTGTGAGTTCAAAAGCTAAAATGATGCATTTACTTAAGGTTATTTAACCTTCTAAATAGAACCGTCCTCTCTAACCATCCTTTCCCACAGCCTAACTCTAACCCTCCAGCCTAACCCTAACGGTTCCGGTATGAATGGTCGACCATGTTATGGTCGACAGTCATTAGGTCGACCACTATTGGTCGACATTGACATGGTCGACATGGACACATGGTCGACACATGAAAATGGTCGACACATGAAAGGTCGACACATGAAAAGGTCGACATGAGTTTTTAAACTTTTTTTGGTGTCGTTTTTTGCGTAAAGTGACTGGGAACCCCAATTAGTGCACCACGTCCCCTCGCATTGGTGCCTTCGCTCCGCTACCGCTTTGCTCGGCACAGATTACCGTTCCAATCGTAGTCCACATGGATCGTAAAGTATGGAAAAGTTCCCCAAAAGAAAGAAAAGTTAAGAAACTCATGTCAACCTTTTCATGTGTCGACCTTTCATGTGTCGACCATTTTCATGTGTCGACCATGTGTCCATGTCGACCATGTCAATGTCGACCAATAGTGGTCGACCTAATGACTGTCGACCATAACATGGTCGACCATGTGAACGGATACCACCCTAACTGTCCTATCCCGCAGCCTAACCCTAAACCTTCCCCTAGTGCCTAACCCTAACCCCTGTACTTACTTCTGGCAACCCCCCACCTCCTTCCCTGCAAAATAACATCTCCATCTTTGTTTATGACATCTGCACTGCAGATAATGTGTATTTTTATTAGTTTTTGTTTACAATATGCTATGCTTAGTACTCGGAGGCAGGTCATTTACTGTATGTGGGTGAGTTGTGGTGGGTTTTCAGCAAGTTCAAAACACACTGCTTCAAACTGGTTTCTATTATTATGATGAAAAAATATTGCTAGTCATTAAGGACCTGATTTTGAGACTGTCACAGCTGCGTCCATGTCTGTATCCTTGTCATTCGCCCGTCTGTGACTTTATGCAAATGCTGCTGCAAAGTCCTTCCCTGGTGTATATCCATGCATATGAATGTGCAAGGATTGAGGCACCCGCTTATCTGCGTCCATATATGTTGAAATATCACTTGGCCCATTTTTAGACTCATCACAGGTTGCATGTGCAGATTCTCCGATTGAATATGGCTTCCTATGTGAATGATTAAGCATCTCTGTATGCAACTTCTATGAGTGACCAGCCCGTGAAACTCCTATAGCACTTCCATAAGACAGAATGTCTACATGCATATGCTTAGCCACCTTCCTGTCACCGCCCAGGAAAGCCCATTACAGTTTCAAAGCATTTCTGCGACCATGTGTGCCTCAACTGCAACTCTGTGTTTGTTGTGTACACGCTATCTGTACAAATGCGCAATGCAACTTACATGTTTGCGAAGAATAATACAATTGCTCCACCGCGTCCAACTTTGTTTGAGCTTAGTAAATCTGCGGTATGCAATCCCAACAGCAGGGCCGGCTCCAGGCATGTTCGACTAGAGCGGCCGCGCGGGGCGCCACTCTTACAGGGCGCCGCACGCTGCGGCCGCCATATTCCTGCCTGGAGCCAGCCTCTATGTGTCCCACTCCCGGCCGCTTGTGTGCGCGCTATGCAGCGCGCTGTGCGGCGCCGGCGTCTGACGTTGGACGCCGGCGCCGCGCAGCGTGCATAGCGTGCAGACAGTTTCGATCCTCCGTCCGCGGCCCGCCCACAGCAGTATTCCCGGCTCCCAGCAGCACCGCAGTGTCAGTGACAGGTAAGTTAAAATCTGTCTGGCACTGTGTGGGGCCGTTTATGTTTCTGGCACTGTGGGGGCATTATTTTTCTGGCACTGTGGGGGCATATCTGCACTGTGGGGGCATTATTTTTCTGGCACTGTGGGGGCATATCTGCACTGTGGGGGCATTATTTTTCTGGCACTGTGGGGGCATAGCTGCACTGTGGGGGCATTATTTTTCTGGCACTGTGGGGGCATTATTTTTCTGGCACTGTGGGGGCATATCTGCACTGTGGGGGCATTATTTTTCTGGCACTGTGGGGGCATATTTGCACTGTGGGGGCATTATTTTTCTGGCACTGTGGGGGCATATCTGCACTGTGGGGGCATTATTTTTCTGGCACTGTGGGGGCATATCTGCACTGTGGGGGCATTATTTTCTGGCACTGTGGGGGCATATCTGCACTGTGGGGGCATTATTTTTCTGGCACTGTGGGGGCATATCTGCACTGTGGGGGGCATTATTTTTCTGGCACTGTGGGGGCATTATTTTTCTGGCACTGTGGGGGCATATCTGCACTGTGGGGGCATTATTTTTCTGGCACTGTGGGGGCATATCTGCACTGTGGGGGCATTATTTTTCTGGCACTGTGGGGGCATATCTGCACTGTGGGGGCATTATTTTTCTGGCACTGTGGGGGCATTATTTTTCTGGCACTGTGGGGGCATATCTGCACTGTGGGGGCATTATTTTTCTGGTACTGTGGGGGCATATCTGCACTGTGGGGGCATTATGTTTCTGGCACTGTGGGGGCATATCTGCACTGTGGGGGCATTTATGTTTCTGGCACTGTGGGGGCATTTATGTTTCTGGCACTGGGGGCATTTATGTATCTGGCACTGTGGGGGCATATCTGCACTGTGGGGGCTTTTATGTTTTGTGGCACGGCGGGCATTTATTTATCTGGCACTGTGGGGGCATTTATGTTTTGTGGCACTGGGGGCATTTATGTATCTGGCACTTATGTATCTGGCACTGTGGGGTCATTGATGCATCTGGCACTGTGGGGGCACTTATGTATCTGGCATTGTGTGGTCATTTATGTATCTGGCATTGTGGGGGCATTTATGTATCTGGCACTGGGGGCATATCTGCACTGTGTGGCCATTTATGTATCTGGCACTGCTGGGGGGCATGTCACGTGTAGCTGGCACTGCTGGGGGGTATGTCACGTGTAGCTGGCACTGCTGGGGGGCATGTCACGTGTAGCTGGCACTGCTGGGGGGCATATCATGTAGTGTATCTACTAGGCGTCTGTGGCTAGGCAATGTGTCTATCGTGCGCTGCCTGGCGCAAAGTGTCTATCGTGCTCTGCCTGGCGCAAAGTGTCTATCGTGCTCTGCCTGGCGCAAAGTGTCTATCGTGCTCTGCCTGGCGCAAAGTGTCTAACGTGCTCTGCCTGGCGCAAAGTGTATAGGAGGTTCTACCTGGTGCAAAGTGTATTAGCTGCACTACTATGTGGTGTAATGCGAATTGCCACTATTCTGTGGTCATGCACCTTCCCCACGAAGCAACGCCCCTAAATTTTTGCTGCGCGCCTTCGGCGCGCACTGTCCCTGCTTCAGCCTGTGGGTGGAGGAGCACCAAGCATTACAGTATGTACATCATTTTGCCCTCCTTACTTAAAAATGTGCCCTCCTTGTGATCAGCACCCTGCCCTAAAACGTGAACACTATCATGTGTAGCTGGCACTGCTGGGGGTCTATTGTGTGTAGCTGGCACTGTTGAGGGGCATGTCATGTGTAGCTGGCACTGCTGCGGGGCATGTCATGTGTTGCTGGCACTGCTGCGGGGCATGTCATGTGTAGCTGGCACTACACTGGAGACATTGTGTGTAAGGAACACTACTGTGGCTGTTCTGCATAAGGCTGCTAATTGTGTGCATAGAGGGGGTGTGAAAAAATATATTTATTTATAGTTTAATAATATGAAGTTACGAGGCCACACCCACTTTCCCAGGAGGCCACTCCCACTTTTCCCGAAGCGCATAGGGGTTGGGGGGCGCTTTTACATTTTCTCGCTCAGGGTGCTAGTAGGCCTGGAGCCGGCCCTGCCCAACAGTGAGTGAACCACTACAGAACTGCTAGGATTTAAAACCAGCCGCTTAGTAAATTTACCCCCTAGAGCAGTGACGGGGAACCTTTGGCACTCCAGCTGTTGTTGAACTACACATCCCAGCATGCCCTGCGACAGTTTTAGCATGGCCGATTACCAAAACTGTAGCAGGGCATGCTGGGATGTGTAGTTCACCATCAGCTGGAGTGCCAAAGGTTCCCCATCACTGCCCTAGGGTGTACTTTACACATGTTTTAATATACTGTAAACTCAGTCAAAGCAAAGAATTTATGTTAATGCCTACTGTATTTTACTTTTCTCTCAGTACACACAACATAGAACACATAATTTGAGTTCTGAGTATCTGCAAACACTAAGGGCGTAATTCAATTATGCCTGAAACATTTTTTGAGAAAATGGGCTTACCGCGATTTTTCCCCACTGTTCTTTTTTCAGGCAATTCAATTGAAGACCATTTTTTTCACCTGAAAATTGACCTGTTTTTGGGTGAAAACACATAAGATCCGGAATAAGTTCCCAGACCTATGTGTTTTCAAAATTGCGTCTGCAAAAACAGGTCACTTGTTGGGGAATTCTTTGGGGACTTCGGCAGGTCATGAAAAAAAATCTCTGATAAGTACTGGCATCAGGGCTAATTGGATAGTTTCCAGGGGATCAATTAGCCACTGTAAATTACAGAGGCAAATTGAATTCCCCCTTAAGATTGAATTCCCCCTGATTGAATTCATTAAAAAAGAACATATTTTCGGCCTCACATGTATCTATTTTATGGATCTTTTGAATAGTATTATTTTGTCACAGGTAGCATACAGAAAACAGTATACATCTGTCATATTAAGAGCAGCAAGAGTACATAAGTAAAATCAACAGGAGAGTAACAATATCAGTACAATACAGTAACTCTTTTAAAGTGAACCAGGAGTAATAACTAGAGGAAGCACCATGAATAATGAACAGGCTAAACTGTAGTGGTGTCATAGACTAAGGTGGTAATATAAAACTAGAAAGGCGTAAATATACATTTGAGGGTGAAGCAGATGGTATATAAGGCTAAAACAGCGCAGCTGTCCAGGAGTGTCAGACTGTATTAGGTTGTTAGCTGGAAACTGTGTTTAAGTGCTGATTTCATTTCTAGTGATAGTGTTTGCACATAAGGCAGCCAAACAGAAAATAACCTAGTTCTTCTTTATCTATTTCATGGATCTTTAAAGGTGCCCATACACTACTGTGATTTTGCCCGATTTCATCCGATTCTGACGTTTTGGCCCGATAAATCGGATGAAACCGGGCAAATTGCATGTGCTTTACTTCTGATCCGATGCGCGGTCCCGTGAGCATCGGACCGAAGCCCCTAGATCGGAAGTACTGCACTAAAGATATCTTGGATCCTGCAGGGATGGCAGGGATCGCATAACATACATCGTATGCAAAAGGACCGCACACGATGTATCGTATGTGATCCTGCCGCCCGGGAAGCTGCCGGGCGGTTCAAGGGTAATCTTATGCGACTTCTCCCTTAAGTGTATGGGCACCTTAAGTATTTTCATAATTGTGTACAGTAGCTTGACTGTGATTATTTATGTATTTGTTTAAAACATTACATCTGGCAGGAAGCTGCATTAACGCCACCTTTATATTGCTCAATTCTAATTACATTTGTAATTAAATATGTGCTATCAATTACAATCTGTCTACTTTTCCTGTTTACCTAACCTGACAATTAATACAAATCACTTCTGCTAGACTAACTCATAGGGCTTATTGCTGCGCATTACAACATAGATGAACGTATGTCTCACTGCAGCCATTTTTATCATTCTTGTTGGAATATAGGGGGTCATTCTGAGTTGTTCGCTCGTTGCCGATTTTCACTATGCTGCGATTTGTTGCAAAATGCGCATGCGCAAGGCACGCAGGGCGCATGCGCTTAGTTATTTCACTAAAAACTTAGTAGATTTGCTGTGGATTCTGCGGCGCTTTTCAGTCGCTCTGCTGATTGGTGAATGATTGACAGGAAAGGGGCGTTTCTGGGTGGTAACTGAGCGTTTTCCGGGAGTGTGCTAAAAAACGCAGGCGTGTCAGGGAAAAACGCGGGAGTGTCTGGAGAAACGGGGGAGTGTCTGGCCGAACGCAGGGCGTGTTTGTGACGTCAAACCAGGAACTAAATGGACTGAGCTGATCGCAATCTGTGAGTAGGTCTGGAGCTACTCAGAAACTGCAAAGAATTATTTAGTAGCAATTCTGCTAATCTCTCGTTCGCTATTCTGCTAAGCTAAGATACACTCCCAGAGGGCGGCGGCATAGCGTGTGCAATGCTGCTAAAACAGCTAGGGAGCGAACAACTCGGAATGACCCCCATAGTGCACTCAGGGGTCTATTTACTAAGCCTTGGATGGAGATAAAGTGGACGGAGATAAAGTACCAGCCAATCGTCTCGTAACTGCCATGTCACAGGCTGGGTTTGAAAAATGACAGTTAGGAGCCGATTGGCTGGTACTTTATCTCCATCGAAGGCTTAGTAAATAGTCCCCTTATTAGTACCGTCTCCTGTGTATACATTACATTTGGTGCACATGCTCTAGTGTTTACCCTCTAGTGCTGGAGCATCAGGGAGGCGGAGACTGATGACACAGTTCTTCCTGCAGTGGAGAGGGAGATACGGTTCCTCCTGTAGCGTGTGTTGCACTGCCTGAGCAGGACGGAGAGCAGTGGGCGGTGTGTGTTCCTTCTAATGGGAGTCAGTCTGCACGGATGTGCTGCCTTCCATCCCATACTGTCAGAGTCACTACCTTACCACAGCCGCATGACGTATAGCGATAAGTACCGCGCTTTCACTGTACCAGCCTGTTATATATATGAGTGAGTTACTGCTGCTGCAGAACATCTTCCACAACTGTTGTCTTTGTATGTTAATAAACCAGCATTCTACTTAACTATCAATTGTGTGGATTAACATCACTATCAAACACCGCAACACTCTGCCAACAATTCTTGCATGTATAACCATTTCCAGTCACCTGTGGCAACTTCATTCTCTGCAGTACTTACAACATGGGGGTATATTTACTAAGCTCCCGATTTTGACCGAGATGCCGTTTTTTCTTCAAAGTGTCATCTCGGTTAATCTCGGTCATTTACTAAACACTAATCACGGCAGTGATGAGGGCATTCGTAATTTTTTGCAAGTTCAGGTAAAAAATTACGAATGAATACACCATCGGTCAAAACGCGGCTGTTTAAGTATGAATCTCGGTCATTTACTAAGAAGTGTAAAGCCAAAAAAGAACAAACACTGCCGTGAAAAATTTCAACTCGTAAAAAAGTGCTAAAAAAAAACAGAACTTTTTTTTTTATTCGTGATTGGATAGGCATGCACGGATCCATGAGATCCGTGCATGTATATCAGTGGGAAGGGGTGGGAAAGTGCTTATTTTTTAAAAAAAAATTGCGTGGGGTCCCCCCTCCTAAGCATAACCAGCCTCGGGCTCTTTGAGCCGATCCTGGTTGCAGAAATATGGTGAAAAAAATGACAGGGGTTCCCCCATATTTAAGCAACCAGCATCGGGCTCTGCGCCTGGTCCTGGTCCCAAAAATACGGGGGACAAAAAGAGTAGGGGTCCCCCGTATTTTTAAAACCAGCACCGGGCTCCACTAGCTGGACAGATAATGCCACAGCCGGGGGTCACTTTTATACAGCGCCCTGCGGCCGTGGCATCAAAAATCCAACTAGTCACCCCTGGCCGGGGTACCCTGGGGGAGTGGGAACCCCTTCAATCAAGGGGTCCCCCCTTCCCCAGCCACCCAAGGGCCAGGGGTGAAGCCCGAGGCTGTCCCCCCCCATCCAATGGGCTGCGGATGGGAGGGCTGATAGCCTTTGTTGTAAAATAAAAGATATTGTTTTTAGTAGCAGTACTACAAGTCCCAGCAAGCCTCCCCCGCATGCTGGTACTTGGAGAACCACAAGTACCAGCATGCGGCGGAAAAACGGGCCCGCTGGTACCTGTAGTACTACCACTAAAAAAATACCCAAAAAAACACAAGACACACACACCGTGAAAGTATAATTTTATTACATACATACACACATACATACATACTTACCTTATGTTCCCACGCAGGTCGGTCCTCTTCTCCAGTAGAATCCAAGGGGTACCTGTTGAATAAATTCTACTCACGAGATCCAGGGGTCCAGGCTCCTCGGCAAATCCAGGGATAATCCACGTACTTGAATAAAACAAAAAAACGGTTGCCCGACCACGAACTGAAAGGTGACCCATGTTTGCACATGGGTCACCTTTCCACGAATGCCAGAAACCCACTTTGCCTTCTGGCTAAGTGGGTTTCTTCAGCCAATCAGGGAGTGCCACGTTGTAGCACTCTCCTGATCAGCTGTGTGCTCCTGTCCTCACTGACAGGCGGCACACGGCAGTGTTACAATGTAGCGCCTATGCGCTACATTGTAACCAATGATGGGAACTTTCTGCTCAGCGGTGACGTCACTTTAGGTCAACCGCAGGGCAGAAAGTTCCCATCATTGGTTACAATGTAGCGCATAGGCGCTACATTGTAACACTGCCGTGTGCCGCCTGTCAGTGAGGACAGGAGCACACAGCTGATCAGGAGAGTGCTACAACGTGGCACTCCCTGATTGGCTGAAGAAACCCACTTAGCCAGAAGGCAAAGTGGGTTTCTGGCATTCGTGGAAAGGTGACCCATGTGCAAACATGGGTCACCTTTCAGTTCGTGGTCGGGCAACCGTTTTTTTGTTTTATTCAAGTACGTGGATTATCCCTGGATTTGCCGAGGAGCCTGGACCCCTGGATCTCGTGAGTAGAATTTATTCAACAGGTACCCCTTGGATTCTACTGGAGAAGAGGACCGACCTGCGTGGGAACATAAGGTAAGTATGTATGTATGTGTGTATGTATGTAATAAAATTATACTTTCACGGTGTGTGTGTCTTGTGTTTTTTTGTGTATTTTTTTAGTGGTAGTACTACAGGTACCAGCGGGCCCGTTTTTCCGCCGCATGCTGGTACTTGTGGTTCTCCAAGTACCAGCATGCGGGGGAGGCTTGCTGGGACTTGTAGTACTGCTACTAAAAACAATATCTTTTATTTTACAACAAAGGCTATCAGCCCTCCCATCCGCAGCCCATTGGATGGGGGGGGACAGCCTCGGGCTTCACCCCTGGCCCTTGGGTGGCTGGGGGGGGGGACCCCTTGATTGAAGGGGTCCCCACTCCCCCAGGGTACCCCGGCCAGGGGTGACTAGTTGGATTTTTGATGCCACGGCCGCAGGGCACTATATAAAAGTGACCCCCGGCTGTGGCATTATCTGTCCAGCTAGTGGAGCCCGGTGCTGGTTTTAAAAATACGGGGGACCCCTACTCTTTTTGTCCCCCGTATTTTTGGGACCAGGACCAGGCGCAGAGCCCGATGCTGGTTGCTTAAATATGGGGGAACCCCTGTCATTTTTTTCCCCATATTTCTGCAACCAGGATCGGCTCAAAGAGCCCGAGGCTGGTTATGCTTAGGAGGGGGGACCCCACGCATTTTTTTGGGGGATTTTACATTGTTTAATTAAAAAAAAAAAAAAAAAAGAACCCCAGCACGGATCACACAGATCCGGCCGAGATTGATTGTAAAAAAAAACGGCAGTGTTTTGCTAATCACTGCCGTAAAATTAGGTAAAAAAAAACGAATGACATCGACATCGGAAGAAAAGAAAAACACGAATACGACAGCTTAGTAAATCCATCGTAATAAATTCAAAAAGTTGCAGTTTTACACTGTCGATGTCATTCGTGATTGAACTTTGACCTATTTTCGGAAATTACGAATGTTAGTAAATGTACCCCATGGTCTCAGGTCTTATGACAGAGGAAACCCCACCCCACCCCTGAATGATCTATCAGGACACCATTATACTACTGAATGTACTGACAGACCTGACTTGGCAATAATAGTTGGAGAAGCAGCAGTGAGTGACTGTAGAATGATCCACTGTTGATTAAGCTATCACTCTATTTTTATGGCCATTTAGTCCAACAGACAGGCATTTCTGCACTTATCTCAGTGAATTGCCCCCATCAAGGAGCCTCCATTCTTCTCTTTGCCCTCCCAGTTGTAATACAATTATTCCAGGTCTGGGAGGAGCAAAGTCCAGGACAGAGAGAGGAGGCATCTAACTGGGGGTAATTCGCCCATGTGCCATACTTGCCGTTATTGCTGCCCCCTCTTCCGGGAGGGGGCAGCCCGGTCGGCGAACAGGGGGGCATGTCTGGTCGTGAGGGGCCGTGTCCTGGGCGTGACGGCATAAAATACGTCATTGTGCTCCACACCCCGCTATCCAGTGCTGAGGAAACAGGCACTGGAGAGCGGGGGCAGAGCCATGATTAAGCGCTTCAGCACAAATTGCATCATCTGGTCCCCCTTGTTCCGCCCACTGGTGCTCCGTTGTGGGTGGCCAAGGGGGGGGGGAGTTGCGGGAGCAGCAGCGGATGCGGGACACTTGCCTACCTTTCCGGGGGCCGGGAGCGCCACCCGATTTTCAGGAGCCTCCCGGCCATTCCAGGAGGGTAGGCAAGTATCTGTACATTGGAAGGAAAAAAAATATTAAAGTTATAGGCTAATTGATAGCCTGCTACTTTACAATCACCGCTGTTGTAACATCTCCTAAGTCTGGGAGAGCTGAATACCACCACTCCTTTCCCAGTAAAAGCATTATTAGTGTGTGCAATGGTATACTTACGTTTAATCCTTTTACTTGAGCCCATTGGTGGACACTGGTAATACTGGGGTGTAGTAAGTGCAGAGGAGCATGGGCTCCTTAAGGGGGTTATTTATCAAAGCTTGGAGAGAATTAAAATTGTGAGAGATGTACCATTTGTACCATAAGTGCTCCTCTGCACTTACTACACCCCAGTATTTCGAGTGTTCACTAATGGGCTCAAGGAAAAGGATTTAACGTAAGTATAACATTGCACACACTAACAATGCTTTTGTTGGGAAAGGAGCGGTGTTTTTTACTCCCCTGCTTCAGCAGACAAAATGTTCATACCTCTTGTCTGAGTGGCTTTCTGCTTCGCCTCAGTACTGAGGTGAAGCAGGAATTGTTATAGCGTCACGATCCGTGCCGCAGTAATACATTCCTCACTTTGGGCGGGATGTATTAAGATACATCGCCGCCCCTCGCCGGTTACCGCAGCGATGTTGATTGCATATGTACTAACATATGCGATCAATACATACTTGCCTACTCTCCCGGAATGGCCGGGAGGCTCCCGAAAATCGGGTGACCCTCCCGGCCCCCCGGAAGAGCAGGCAAGTCTCCCGATTTGCAGGGTCCCCCCTGCCCGTCCGCCCACTTAGTGTGTAAAGTGGGCGGTCCGGGCAGTCGATGACGCTATTCTTGCTGAATCGCGTCATCATAGCCACGCCCCCTGCAGTGTAATGCCGGTGATCGCGGCATTACAGAGCGGGGGCGTGGCTTAAAGGAGGTGTCACTGTGACCCCGTCCTTGCTCCGCCCCATCCCGCCCTTGCTCCGCCCCTGTCCCACCTCCGGCCACCCCCTCCTTTACATCACAGCCTCCCCTGCCCGCCCGCTGAGCCGACCTGGCTGCTCTCTCCCGCAGAGAGCAGCCAGAATATCGGTAAGTATGGATCAATATCGCGATGCGGTGACGGTCTGTGGGTGGTCTCCGTCACCTCCCAGGGGTCCCTACACTGGCTAGACGCCGGGAAGCAGAAACAGGCTGCCGCCGGCGCCTCCTCCTCCCCCCTGCAACCGGAAGGACCTCCGGCTGCGTTGCTAGGGGGAGGAGGAGATTACCTTCCGGATCCAGGGCAGCCTGGAGGAAGGTAAGCCGGGGGGGAGGCGTCTGTGGCGGGGTCGGCGGTGTCGGCAGGTTGCGGCGGTTGGCGATAAGAAGCCCATAGGCTTCTATAGGGTATCGCCATCCAGAGATGGCGATACCCTGGACGGTGAAAATGCTCAACCTATGGCCCCCATTTATCAAGCCTTGGAGATTAATAAATAGCACGGTGATAAAGTACCAACCAGCCAACTCCTAAGTGCCATGTTATAGGCTGTGTTTGAAAAATGAGCGTTAGGAGCTGATTGGTTGGTACTTTATCACTGTGCTATTTATCACTCTCCAAGGCTTGATAAATCTGGGTCTAAATCTTAATGGGTATATGCCCTGCCCTTATAAGCACATGCCTGCTGGAAATTTAACAAAGCCCCAAACAAGAGGACAGAGTAGAGTGAGATAAACAACAAGGAGAAGAAAGAACAACAATAATAATTCCGAAAGCTATCACGAGGCGATCCCTTACTGTGACTGCCATTTCATAAATGCAGAGTTTCCATTATTAGGGGTCTATTCATGTAGAAAATGAAAACAGAATTGCTACTTATCACTATACATCGCATCGCTTCGATGCGATGTATAGCTGTGATAAGTAGCAATTCATGTATACTCACCCTTCCGACGAAGCGCTGCGGTGTCTGGGGCTCCTGCGGTGAGGTCTTCTCCAGCAGTCCCTCCCTGCGATGCGCGGAGTCCAGCGGCGGGTCCCTTTGCGCATGAGCAGCTTGGTGACCTCCCGGCAGGCCGCAGTGGTTGTTGGGAGGTCGGGGAGCGGAGCCAACACGAGGTGCCGAGCAGCGATCAGGGAAGCATTGAGCTTCCCTGACGTCTCCGCACTACAGTTCAGGTTACGCCGTCCTCAGATGGCGAACCTGAACTCCATGGAGAAGCGGAAAGCAGAGCTTTCCGCATCTTCATGAATCGCACTCACCATACAAAGGTATGGTGATGCGATTCAGGCACAGGGCGGGGGTACCGCTGGAGAAGTCAGGGACTTCTCCACGGTAACTCGTTCTGTGAATTGCGGTAAGCAGAGAAAAGCCCTGTTTAACGCAAAACAGGGCTTTTCACTGCTGCATGAATAAACCCCTTAGTATGAAAAAGGGACCACATAGCTAAATTATACATGGACAGTTTTACCGTTTAAGCCTATATCTTGCGGATTGACATCGTCCAGATGATCTGATGATAGATAGATAGATAGATAGATAGATAGATATGGAGGAACCCGATATGGGATAATAATAACATGCAGACAATATACTAATTTGGGAGTCAATTTACAAACCATATTGCGCTTGCCATTCTTTTCAGTAGTGGAAAGTGAATCCACATATAGAAACAATACTTATTTTGACTGTAATGATCCATCTGATGTCAGATCTCCCACACCAAGGATGGGGCTGGTGAAAATGTGAATGATAGTGATGACGTTGCTGTTACGAACAGAAAAGCTGGGGACTTTGGATGCAGAAATCACCAGAACTATGACTGCATTATGGGGGTAATTCTGAGTTGATCGCAGCAGGATTTTTGTTAGCAGTTGGGCAAAACTATGTGCACTGCAGGGGAGGCAGATATAACATGTGCAGAGAGAGTTAGATTTGGGTGGGGTGTGTTCAATCTGCAATCTAAATTGCAGTGTAAAAATAAAGCAGCCAGTATTTACTAGTGATGAGCGGGTTCGGTTTCTCGGAAACCGAACCCCCCCGAACTTCACCTTTTTTACACGGGTCCGAGGCAGGTTAGAACCTTCCCGCCTTGCTCGGCTAACCCGAGCGTGCCCGAACGTCATCATCCCGCTGTCGGATTCTCGCGAGATTCGGACTCTATATAAGCAGCCGTGCGTCGCCGCCATTTTCACTCGTGCATTGGAGATGATAGGGAGAGGACGTGGCTGGCGTCCTCTCCGTTTATTGTAGAAGTTGATTGGTTGTTTATTGCTTAATTGTGGGGAGGATTGGGGAGCAGCTGTTAGGAGTGCAGTGCAGAGTTTTGCTGATAAGTGACCACCAGTTTTTATCCGTTCTCTGCCTGAAAAAAACGCTCCATACCATATCTGTGCTCAGTGTGCTGCATAATATATCTGTGCTGAGTGCTCACACTGCTTAATTGTGGGGACTGGGGAGCAGCTATAGCAGGAGTACAGTGCAGAGTTTTGCTGACAGTGACCACCAGTATACGTTGTCTGCCTGAAAAACACTCCATATCTGTGCTCAGTGTGCTGCTTTATTGTGGGGACTGGGGACCACCAGTATAATTAATATTATATAGGAGGAGTACAGTGCAGAGTGCACTGCTGTACCTACCTCTGTGTCGTCACTCGTCATCCATTAAGTATACTATCCATCTACATTCTATACCTGTGGTGCATTTTAGTTTTGCAGTTTGCTGACAGTGTCCACCAGTATACTATATATAGCAGTACGGTAGGCCACTGCTGTACCTACCTTTGTGTCATCACTCGTCATCCATTAAGTATACTATCCATCTACATTCTATACCTGTGGTGGATTTTAGTTTTGCAGTTTGCTGACAGTGTCCACCAGTATACTATATATAGCAGTACGGTAGGCCACTGCTGTACCTACCTCTGTGTCGTCACTCGTCATCCATTAAGTATACTATCCATCTACATTCTATACCTGTGGTGCATTTTAGTTTTGCAGTTTGCTGACAGTGTCCACCAGTATACTATATATAGCAGTACGGTAGGCCACTGCTGTACCACTACCTACCTCTGTGTCGTCACTCGTCATCCATTAAGTATACTATCCATCTACATTCTATACCTGTGGTGCATTTTAGTTTTGCAGTTTGCTGACAGTGTCCACCAGTATACTATATATAGCAGTACGGTAGGCCACTGCTGTACCTACCTCTGTGTCGTCACTCGTCATCCATTAAGTATACTATCCATCTACATTCTATACCTGTGGTGCATTTTAGTTTTGCAGTTTGCTGACAGTGTCCACCAGTATACTATATATAGCAGTACGGTAGGCCACTGCTATACCTACCTCTGTGTCGTCACTCGTCATCCATTAAGTATACTATCCATCTACATTCTATACCTGTGGTGCATTTTAGTTTTGCAGTTTGCTGACAGTGTCCACCAGTATACTATATATAGCAGTACGGTAGGCCACTGCTGTACCTACCTCTGTGTCGTCACTCGTCATCTATTAAGTATACTATCCATCTACATTCTATACCTGTGGTGCATTTTAGTTTTGCAGTTTGCTGACAGTGTCCACCAGTATACTATATATAGCAGTACGGTAGGCCACTGCTGTACCTACCTCTGTGTCGTCACTCGTCATCCATTAAGCATACTATCCATCTACATTCTATACCTGAGGTGCATTTTAGTTGTGCGCAGTATATATAGTAGTAGGCCATTGCTATTGATACTGGCATATAATTCCACACATTAAAATATGGAGAACAAAAATGTGGAGGTTAAAATAGGGAAAGATCAAGATCCACTTCCACCTCGTGCTGAAGCTGCTGCCACCAGTCATGGCCGAGACGATGAAATGCCATCAACGTCGTCTGCCAAGGCCGATGCCCAATGTCATAGTAGAGAGCATGTAAAATCCAAAACACAAAAGTTCAGTAAAATGACCCAAAAATCAAAATTAAAAGCGTCTGAGGAGAAGCGTAAACTTGCCAAAATGCCATTTACGACACGGAGTGGCAAGGAACGGCTGAGGCCCTGGCCTATGTTCATGGCTAGTGGTTCAGCTTCACATGAGGATGGAAGCACTAATCCTCTCGCTAGAAAAAAGAAAAGACTTAAGCTGGCAAAAGCACAGCAAAGAACTGTGCGTTCTTCGAAATCACAAATCCCCAAGGAGAGTCCAATTGTGTCGGTTGCAATGCCTGACCTTCCCAACACTGGACGGGAAGAGCTTGCGCCTTCCACCATTTGCACGCCCCCTGCAAGTGCTGGAAGGAGCACCCGCAGTCCAGTTCCTGATAGTCAAATTGAAGATGTCACTGTTGAAGTACACCAGGATGAGGATATGGGTGTTGCTGGCGCTGGGGAGGAAATTGACAAGGAGGATTCTGATGGTGAGGTGGTTTGTTTAAGTCAGGCACCCGGGGAGACACCTGTTGTCCGTGGGAGGAATATGGCCATTGACATGCCTGGTCAAAATACAAAAAAAATCAGCTCTTCGGTGTGGAATTATTTCAACACAAATGCGAACAACAGGTGTCAAGCCGTGTGTTGCTTTTGTCAAGCTGTAATAAGTAGGGGTAAGGACGTTAACCACCTCAGAACATCCTCCCTTATACGTCACCTGCAGCGCATTCATCATAAGTCAGTGACAAGTTCAAAAACTTTGGGTGACAGCGGAGGCAGTCCACTGACCACTAAATCCCTTCCTCTTGTAACCAAGCTCCTGCAAACCACACCACCAACTCCCTCAGTGTCAATTTCCTCCTTACCCAGAAAAGCCAATAGTCCTGCAGGCCATGTCACTGTCAAGTCTGACGAGGGAAGTCGGAAGACCACTTGTACTACGTCCAGTAAGCAATTGACTGTCCAACAGTCCTTTGCGAGGAAGATGAAATATCACAGCAGTCATCCTGCTGCAAAGCAGATAACTCAGGACTTGGCAGCCTGGGCGGTGAGAAACGTGGTTCCGGTATCCATCGTTAATTTAGAGGCAACTATAGACTTGATTGAGGTACTGTGTCCCCGGTACCAAATACCATCTAGGTTCCATTTCTCTAGGCAGGCGATACCGAAAATGTACACAGACCTCAGAAAAAGACTCACCAGTGTCCTAAAAAATGCAGTTGTACCCAATGTCCACTTAACCACGGACATGTGGACAAGTGGAGCAGGGCAGACTCAGGACTATATGACTGTGACAGCCCACTGGGTAGATGTATTGCCTCCCGCAGCAAGAACAGCAGCGGCGGCACCAGTAGCAGCATCTCGCAAACGCCAACTCGTTCCTAGGCAGGCTACGCTTTGTATCACCGCTTTCCATAAGAGGCACACAGCTGACAACCTCTTACGGCAACTGAGGAAGATCATCGCAGAATGGCTTACCCCAATTGGACTCTCCTGGGGATTTGTGACATCAGACAACGCCAGCAATATTGTGCGTGCATTACATCTGGGCAAATTCCAGCACGTCCCATGTTTTGCACATACATTGAATTTGGTGGTGCAGAATTATTAAAAAAACGACAGGGGCGTGCAAGAGATGCTGTCGGTGGCCCGAAGAATTGCGGGCCACTTTCGGTATTCAGGCACCGCGTACAGAAGACTGGAGCACCACCAAACATTCCTGAACCTGCCCTGTCATCATCTGAAGCAAGAGGTGGTAACGAGGTGGAATTCAACCCTCTATAGGCTTCAGAGGATGGAGGAGCAGCAAAAGGCCATTCAAGCCTATACATCTGGCCACGATATAGGCAAAGGAGGGGGAATGCACCTGACTCAAGCGCAGTTGAGAATGATTTCAACGTTGTGCAAGGTTCTGCAACCCTTTGAACTTGCCACACGTGAAGTCAGTTCAGACACTGCCAGCCTGAGTCAGGTCATTCCCCTCATCAGGCTTTTGCAGAAGAAGCTGAAGACATTGAAGGAGGAGCTAAAACAGAGCGATTCCGCTAGGCATGTGGGACTTGTGGATGGAGCCCTTAATTCGCTTAACCAGTGTCACGATCTAGGTAATTCCTTATCAGTATTTACCTTCCAAATGCCTCCTGAGACTGTCCCAGTGTTCCAAGCCTGGATTCCATCTGCACTGTCTGTGTGCAGCACGCTGCATCTCATTGTCTCAAATCTCTTTACTGTGATTCTGGTAGCTTCATGGTTAAAGCTCACATTCAAGTTACAAACAATCTTTCCCTCCAAAAGCTACCATGGGCGCAGCCATGTTTTCCTAATCACATGTTACCTTTCAGCCTATCAGCTGCACTCTGCTCTCAGCCTGATTACACAGCAGCTGCACTCTGGTCTCTGGTTAATCAGCCAGCCAATCCCTGCTTCCCAGCAGGTATAAATATCCTGTTCCTGGGGTGGAAAGATGTCAGTGCTTCAATTGTCTTCAGTGATTCCATTGTGCAGTTCTCCCATGGACTTTCTCTGCAGTACAGCCTGACTCCCTGGTGATTATACTCTGCAGTGTAACCCGACACTCCAGTGATTAACCCTCTACAGTCTACCCTGATTCACCTGTGTCTGAACTCCGGCTTCCCAGCAGCCATTCTCCAGCTTCTTCTCCAGCGATCCCCAGCATCACTTCATGCTTCACCTGTGCTTCTAAGTACAATAGTGCATTTCTATCTGCGAATCCCAGCTTCACTCAAAGCTTACCAACGATCCCAAAGTAACCATCGGTGTTCCGTCATCGATTCCAAGTCACCATCGGTGTTCCGTCATCGATCCCAAGTATTTCTCTGAACTGTGTTTCCTATTACCAGTACCAAGTCATCAGTATTCCTCTGAACTGTGTTTAATAAAACCTTTGAACTTTCCCTTGTTGTCGTGGTCACGCCTTCGGGCATTTGTTCGAAAGGTTCCCTGCATGTCCAAGAACCCTGTACTGCCTCCCAGGTACACATATACCTCAGCCCCTACAACTGAGGCTTCCCCCTGGTCAGCACCAGCCCTCAGTTGTGACAGTAAGCACTGACCTAATGGATCCGGCCGGAGACCAGGTCCAAGCGACCAGGCCGATGCAAGAACTTGCAGCCTGCCTTGAACATCAGGAGACTGCACAGGGCCATGTGATCCGCTGTCTCCAGGACCTCTCCTCTTGGCTGGATGGAATACAAGTAACCCTCCGTGGTCCAGGGGCGTCCAGTGTGCCGACTGCAGTACCTTTGGTGGTATCCCCACCCACTATTCCCGTTTCTGCTCCTTGTCTCCATTTACCGACACCTGCCAAGTTTGATGGTTCCCCAAAAGCCTGTCGGGGTTTCCTAAATCAGTGTGAGATATATTTTGAGTTACAGCCTGGCAGTTTCCCAGCTGACCACACCAAGGTTGCTTACATCATCTCCCTCCTCAGTGGCTCCGCCCTCGATTGGGTATCACCTCTATGGGAGAAGTCTGATGCCCTGCCCTCTTCATATGCAGATTTCGTGGCAACCTTCAGGCGCATCTTTGATGAACCAGGTCGTGTGACCTCTGCCTCCTCTGATATCCTCCGGCTACGTCAGGGGACACGAACAGTCGGTAAATATCTGGTACAGTACCAGATCCTAGCGTCCGAACTTTCCTGGAATGATGATGCTCTTTACTCAGCCCAAGGAGGGGCGTCTGTGTCTACAGCCCAAGGAGGGGTGTCTGTGTCTACAGCCCAAGGAGGGGCGTCTGTGTCTACAGCCCTAGGAGGGGTATCCACTGTTCAAGCTCTAGTAGGGGCATATGAGTCTTCTCAAAAAGGAGTTTCTGATCTGTCAACCCCAGGAGGGGTGCTGGAGAAAACAACCCTGAGAGAGGTGTCTGATTCATCAACCCCAGGAGGGGTCACCAAAGTTTCAGTCCCAAGGGAAGTATCCAGAGCCAAGTTCCCAGATGGAAATTTTTGTGCTACAGATGTAGTTATGAACTCCTGTTTGCCGTCTTCAGAGAGCACCACCCTGTTGGCATCCAGCATGGACCAGGTCCAGGATGGTCTAACTGAACACTCGGATACCACTCATTCCGGTTCTAACCGGATTCTGACTCCTTCAGTTCCAGCTGATTCAACTGTCTTTAGACTCAATCCGGTTCCATCCGTCTGTCTGAAGATTCCTTTGGTTCCAGCCGATTCCGATATCTCTGGACCCAATCCGGTTCCATCCGTAGGTCCAAAGACTCCTTCAGTTCCAGCTGATTCAACCGTCAATCCGAAGACTCCTCCGGTCCCAGCCGGTTCAAGCTTTTCTGGACCCAATCCGGTCCCATCCGTCTGTCCGGATCAGCCTCCTTCGGTTCCAGCCGATTCCAATACCTTCGAATCTAATCCGGTCCTATCCGTCGGTCTAAAGTCTCCGCCGGTCTCAACCGGTTCAAGGTTGTCTGGACTTAATTTGGTCTCGTCCATAGATCCGGTACAGTCTCCTCTGGTCCCAGCCAGTTCAAGTTCATCAGGATTCAATCTAGATCCTTCCATTTGTTCAGGTAAAGAACTTTAGAAGTGTCCTGGGGCCACTCCTAAAGGAGGGGGTACTGTCACGATCTAGGTAATTCCTTATCAGTATTTACCTTCCAAATGCCTCCTGAGACTGTCCCAGTGTTCCAAGCCTGGATTCCATCTTCACTGTCTGTGTGCAGCACGCTGCATCTCATTGTCTCAAATCTATTTACTGTGATTCTGGTAGCTTCATGGTTAAAGCTCACATTCAAGTTACAAACAATCTTTCCCTCCAAAAGCTACCATGGGCGCAGCCATGTTTTCCTAATCACATGTTACCTTTCAGCCTATCAGCTGCACTCTGCTCTCAGCCTGATTACACAGCAGCTGCACTCTGGTCTCTGGTTAATCAGCCGGCCAATCCCTGCTTCCCAGCAGGTATAAATATCCTGTTCCTGGGGTGGAAAGATGTCAGTGCTTCAATTGTCTTCAGTGATTCCAGTGTGCAGTTCTCCCATGGACTTTCTCTGCAGTACAGCCTGACTCCCTGGTGATTATACTCTGCAGTGTAACCCGACACTCCAGTGATTAACCCTCTACAGTCTACCCTGATTCACCTGTGTCTGAACTCCGGCTTCCCAGCAGCCATTCTCCAGCTTCTTCTCCAGCGATCCCCAGCATCACTTCATGCTTCACCTGTGCTTCTAAGTACAATAGTGTATTTCTATCTGCGAACCCCAGCTTCACTCAAAGCTTACCAACGATCCCAAAGTAACCATCGGTGTTCCGTCATCGATTCCAAGTCACCATCGGTGTTCCGTCATCGATCCCAAGTATTTCTCTGAACTGTGTTTCCTATTACCAGTACCAAGTCATCAGTATTCCTCTGAACTGTGTTTAATAAAACCTTTGAACTTTCCCTTGTTGTCGTGGTCACGCCTTCGGGCATTTGTTCTAAAGGTTCCCTGCATGTCCAAGAACCCTGTACTGCCTCCCAGGTACACATATACCTCAGCCCCTACAACTGAGGCTTCCCCCTGGTCAGCACCAGCCCTCAGTTGTGACAACCAGGATTCACGGGTGGTCAATCTGTTGAAATCAGAGCACTATATTTTGGCCACCGTGCTCGATCCTAGATTTAAAACCTACGTTGTATCTCTCTTTCCGGCAGACACAAGTCTGCAGAGGTTCAAAGACCTGCTGGTGAGAAAATTGTCAAGTCAAGCGGAACGTGTCCCGTCACCATCTCCTCCTTCACATTCTCCCGCAACTGGGGGTGCGAGGAAAAGGCTAAGAATTCCGAGCCCACCCGCTGGTGGTGATGCAGGGCAGTCTGGAACGAGTGCTGACATCTGGTCTGGACTGAAGGACCTGCCAACGATTACTGACATGTCGTCTACTGTCACTGCATATGAGTCTGTCACCATTGAAAGAATGGTGGAGGATTATATGAGTGACCGCATCCAAGTAGGCACGTCAGACAGTCCGTACGTATACTGGCAGGAAAAAGAGACAATTTGGAGGCCCTTGCACAAACTGGCTTTATTCTACCTAAGTTGCCCTCCCTCCAGTGTGTACTCCGAAAGAGTGTTTAGTGCAGCCGCTCACCTTGTCAGCAATCGGCGTACGAGGTTACTTCCAGAAAATGTGGAGAAGATGATGTTCATTAAAATGAATTATAATCAATTCCTCCGTGGAGACATTCACCAGCAGCAATTGCCTCCAGAAAGTACACGGGAACCTGTGATGGTGGATTCCAGTGGGGACAAATTAATAATCTTTGAGGAGGGGGATGTACACAGTGAAAGGGGTGAGGAATCGGAGGATGATGATGAGGTGGACATCTTGCCTCTGTAGAGCCAGTTTGTGCAAGGAGAGATTGATTGCTTCTTTTTTGGTGGGGGCCCAAACCAACCAGTCATTTCAGTCACAGTCGTGTGGCAGACCCTGTCACTGAAATTATGGGTTCGTTAAAGTGTGCATGTCCTGTTTATACAACATAAGGGTGGGTGGGAGGGCCCAAGGACAATTCCATCTTGCACCTCTTTTTTCTTTCATTTTTCTTTGCATCATGTGCTGTTTGGGGACTATTTTTGTGAAGGGCCATCCTGCCTGACACTGCAGTGCCACTCCTATATGGGCCAGGTGTTTGTGTCGGCCACTTTTGTCGCTTAGCTTAGTCACACAGCGACCTTGGTGCGCCTCTTTTTTTCTTTGCATCATGTGCTGTTTGAGGACAATTTTTTTGAAGGGCCATCCTGCCTGACACTGCAGTGCCACTCCTAGATGGGCCAGGTGTTTGTGTCGGCCACTTGTGTCGCTTAGCTTAGTCACACAGCGACCTTGGTGCGCCTCTTTTTTTCTTTGCATCATGTGCTGTTTGGGGACGATTTTTTTGAAGGGCCATCCTGCCTGACACTGCAGTGCCGCTCCTAGATGGGCCAGGTGTTTGTGTCGGCCACTTGTGTCGCTTAGCTTAGTCACACAGCGACCTTGGTGTGCCTCTTTTTTTCTTTGCATCATGTGCTGTTTGGGGACAATTTTTTTGAAGGGCCATCCTGCCTGACACTGCAGTGCCACTCCTAGATGGGCCAGGTGTTTGTGTCGGCCACTTGTGTCATTTAGCTTAGCCATCCAGCGACCTCGGTGCAAATTTTTATTGTGAGGTGTGAGGTGTTCAGAATAGACTGGAAATGAGTGGAAATTATGGTTATTGAGGTTAATAATACTATGGGATCAAAATGACCCCCAAATTCTATGATTTAAGCTGTTTTTTAGGGGTTTTTGAAAAAAACACCCGAATCCAAAACACACCCGAATCCGACAAAAAAATTTCGGTGAGGTTTTGCCAAAACACGTCCGAATCCAAAACACGGCCGCGGAACCGAACCCAAAACCAAAACACAAAACCCGAAAAATTTCCGGTGCACATCACTAGTATTTACCCTGCACAGAAACAAAATAACCCACCCAAATCTAACTCTCTCTGCACATGTTACATCTGCCCCCCCTGCAGTGCACATGGTTTTGCCCAACTGCTAAAAAATGTCCTGCTGCGATCAACTTGGAATTACCGCCTATGTGCTGCTTGGAATCAGGATCTAAATGCATAGGTGGATTCAGGGGTACTCCTTACAGGATTAGGTAACAATTATTTTCAGCTCACATGCTTTTTGTCTGGGTCACATACCTTTAATAGGTATCCACATGCCAGTATTACTGTTACATTCTGTGCACTGGCGTATTTATAATGGGCGGAAGGAATGCAATGCACACGGGCCCCTGGGTCCACGCACATTGCTAGAGTCTACTGCAGTGACGGAGAGGAGGGGGCCCAATCAGATCTCATCACAGGGGCAGCAGATGGGTGGAACAGCAGGATAGTCCCAGAAATATGGGACTGTCCCAATGCAATTGGGATAGTTGGGAGGTATGACTGGGGGGCACATTGTGACATTATGTGAAATGTGGGTATAATGATAAAATCTCTACAAAAATCTGATGATGTGCACTGACAATTTTAGCAACTTGTTCAATGTGCTGGCAGTTGAGTTGAAAAAAAAAGTAGCAAATCTCTGCTCTATCAGTGGCGAATTTCCCACTAGGTGCGTGGGGCACATGCCTAGGGGTGGCACTTGTTTGAGGGTGGCACTTGGATGCTTGTATTTGTACAGTCAGCACAAAAAGTACCAGTAACTCCAAAATATTTCCACTGTATTGTGCCTTATGCCATCTTGAACGCGGTGTAAATGGGTAGAACATGCACATACTGCCCCTGTAAGCTTTCCTACTTTGTAAATATGCACACATAATAAAAAATAAAAAAAATGTCATAGTTAGTGTCTTTTTCTTTAATATTCTATTAAATTGGCTTTCATCAAATGAGGGCTTATAACCAATCAATAAAAATAATAAAATTAGGCAGGCAGGGGGCGGCTGCACCCTCACCCTTAAATCTGTTAGGATATGGTGCGCTCTGTACCTGTCTCCTTCTGTGTACCAGTCTATGGGTGCATCCCTTAGTGTCAGACCTCTAGTGCCAGGAGTCACTCAGAGGCGGAGTCTTATAATGTAGTTTGCTGTTCCTCCATCTCAGAGACAGTGTGAGGAGAGTGTAACACACAGAGAATGAGAGACAGAGTCCTGGTGTACAAGTGTGCAGAGCTGAGACTGGGAGCAGATCTCAGTGACAGAGACTCACAGCATTTCCAGTGCATGCACCATCTTCTCTACAGTGGGAGTCAGACTGCACGGCTGTGCAGTCCTCCATGCTTCACCACCACCACCACCACCACCACAGACATCTCCTGATAAGTACCACTACCTAATGCTGTCTCCTTGTGTGATATATGGGCTCCTGATTACAGTCACCAGTGTACACTAAATAAACCTGCATTACTGTTTAAGTAACAAAGTATGTGGACTGGTGTCACTGCACCAGATAGCCCAGAACACTCTGCCAACAAAATTTTCCCCTGTACTCTACACCAACAGAGCCAACCAACTGCAGCATGGCACAGGCCTCCCTGCTGGAGACCAGAGACACTCTATACACAGAGGTAAAATGTGCTCATTTAGAGGTGAGGGTAGGGCTATAATCATTTCCTCTGTGGGATGAAAAAGCCCACTCTAATGGCTTTTCACTCATCACATGTGGTTGGCCACACCCACTATGTTGCTAGCAAGACCCTTTTGTGGGCCCTGTAATTTGTATGTTCTCCTGGTGGGCCATTCATGCCCCCGTCTGAGAAAATGTATAAATAAAAAAAAACATGTTGATTTCAGGTAGAGAGACCAGTTGGCAAGTTTGGTTTGTAGTGTGACTATGCTCAAGGGAGCAGAGACTGATGATTACAGAGAACCCACTCTCTGCAATAATGTGCTTTGAGTCCTATTGGTTGAAAATGGCTATCATAATAATAAAAATAATAACAACAACAACAACATTATTATTATTATTATTATTATTATTATTATTTTTTTCCACAAGCACTGATTTGTTTCTCCCTCTCTTGTTTTCCCAACTCTGTTTATACTGGAGCTGGTTTGTTTTGGGGATATCCAATTACATCCGATCCATTTTCAGTGGGTGAAAATGAACGAATATTGCGATTAGAGTCCATTTTCATTGGCCAAACACGGTCCCGCAATCACACAAAAACACGTGTTCTCACAGCTCTGGCAGCCGCTTATCACGAATTATGCTTCGGGTGCCTGAAGCATCGGATGGGGGGAGCCTGCAACAGTGGGGCTAATAAGATAGCCCTCAGCGATACAAATAACCACGGTCATTGACTGTGGGTAATTGAATACCCCCTAAGTCTACTGTGTAGCCTTGTAAATTGTCTTGCCTATTTCTGTTTGCTTCTCCTTTACTTGGTCTCCAGAGATGAACTCTTACGTTCTCCAAAAATGAAAGGGGAATCATTATCTCTCCTCTCACTAAAATATTGCATCATGTTAGCCATTTATAGTAGCCAGAGAATGTTGAGTTAAGGCCAGTACACACGGGTAAAGATGTGTCTTGAGCGATCTAGCACAGACCGCTCAGCACACATCTCTCCCCTGCTCAGCACACAGCACAATGTGTGCTGAGCGAGAGGGGGGGCGCTCATTTCACCCAACAGTGAAATTAGTGATTTGCTAGATTCTAGTTCCGGCGATACAAGCCAATCTAGTACCGGCGATAGTGATGCGCGGGGCCGCGCATCGCTATTGCTATGGGGCATACACAGAGATCCGTGCTTAAATGCTAAGCAATCTGACTAAATTGCTTAGAAATTAAGCACGGATCTCTCCGTGTGTAGGATGCTGGCGACAGGGCACGCATCGCTATCGCCGGCTCTAGATTTGGCATGCATGCATGCCAAATCTAGTGAGTGACTCAGCGGTGAAGTGAGCGCCTACCCAATCCCCCCCCCCCCCCTCCCTCGCTCAGCACACATCGCGCTGTGTGCCCAGCGGAGGGAGAGATGTGTGCTGAGCATTCTGTGCTAGATCGCTCAGCACACATCTCCCCGTGTGTACGGGGCTTAAGCAATCTAGTCAGAATGCTTAGAATTTAAGCAAGATCTCTCCGTGTGTACCCCCCTTTAACGTGACATTTTTTTATTGACCAACAGAACAGAATAGATTAAAATTCGAATCCTAGGTCTGGTGATATCTAAGCAGTTCCAAAAGCTTGCAATTTATATCTTTTCAGTGAGTCATTATAACTTTACCTAAACTTTCTCCTATCTGCCTGCTAGCTATACTGTTTACTATACTAATGAGGTTGCTTTGAAGATAAAAATGACTACACATACTGTAACTAACTTACATGTATAACGGAAACAACAGACAAGGCTACAGACTATGCACCAGCCATGAAAATGGTTAGGTGAGCAAGGTCCAATCTCCTTCTTTGTCTTTGGGTCTATACTTTTGTATATTTTTAATATATATTTTACTTATACTATATTCCGTACCAGAGGTGGAACTCCGGGAAGGCAACGGAGTCGGCTTCCGCCAGGCTCTACCCTAATGGGGGCACTTTGCCTCCATTGTCTCCCGCTCCGTGTGCTGAGTGCTGACCTCAATTTTTCTGCTGTGAAATGGGGGCTGAGCAGAGAGTTATCAGCATCCGCACTTCCACTTCGTTTTATACACAGCAGCGGAGGCAGCCCGAGGCATTGTAGGACCCAGTTCTTGACAGCCTTAACTGTAAGGTTGTGCCTTGAATCAAGTTGGAGAAAGGACCTCTGACATCTCCAGCGGGAGGAACCACGTCGCTTCGCTCGCCACGCTTTGGGCTTGATGGTTCGCTCCGCTACGGTGGCTCGCTCCGCTTTGCTCACTACTGGGTTACTAAAGGGTGTAGTTGGTGGTGTGGATAGTGACAGAACTATCCCACTGGCCTAGCTCCTCCCCCTGGTGATGTGGCTCCTCCCCCTGACATCAGAGGTCCTTTAGCCCACTTGATTCTAGCATCTACCTTGTGGAGTCACTGGAGCTGATGTTACTTACTGTGTGTGTGTAGTGCCATGGACTTGAGGGAGATGGCAGGCACTCAGCAGCAGTGAGGAAATGTCTATGGCTCTGTGCTCCCCATCCGCATGTTCCACCGCCGTATATCAACAGCAAGGCAGCGCAGTGGGTTACAGTTAAGGTAGATAACTGTAACCCAGAGACATTTCCTCACTGCTGCCTGAGTGCCTACCATCTCCCTCAAGCCCCCGGCACTACACACACACACACACACACACACACACACACACACACACACACACACACACACAAATTAATTTCTCCCTATAATCACTCCCTCGGGTAAACTTGCTCATATTTAGTGGGTGTACTAGAAGAGTCATATGTATTGGGGGTACTATAATATATGGTGAGTGTACCACAATATATATATATATGCCCCTTATATTACTTTCAATACATATCATGACCCTTCTATCACACTCACTACAATTGACCCTTATAGTACTCCTAAAACATATGTAGTGAATATTCTATAAGGCGATGCAGTCAATATACCAGCTGTCGAGATCCCGGCGTTCAGGAGACTGACACCGGAATCCAGACAGACAGCAATTTTTCTCTTTCCCGGTTGGAATACTTTGTAGTTAACCTCATTCACTTTTTCCCTAATCTCAAATGGACCCTGCCATTTAGCTAGGAACTTGCTTTCCACAGAAGGTACCAAAACAAGAACTCGATCTCCAGGAGCAAATTCCCGTATCTTGGCATTCCGGTTATATACCCTCTGTTGAGCACTTTGGGCCTGTTCCATGTGCTCTCTGACAATAGGTACCACAGCTCCAATCCTATCCTGCATTTGTGTTACATGTTCAATAACGCTTCTATAAGGAGTGGGCTGTCCTTCCCATGTCTCTTTGGCAATGTCCAACAGCCCTCTGGGGTGTCTACCGTACAACAAATCAAATGGACTGAGGAACTTCTCTGATGGCTATTAACAAGTAGGGCAACAAACAATCCCAGTTTTTCCCATCTCTATCAACAACCTTTTTTAACATACTTTTTAATGTTTTATTAAACCTTTCTACCAACCCATCAGTTTGGGGATGGTAGACGGACGTCCTGAGGTGAGTGACCTTAAATAATTTGCACAATTCTTTCATGACCCTCGACATAAATGGGATACCTTGGTCAGTTAAAATTTCTTTTGGAATTCCCACTCTACTAAAAACTTGCACCAGCTCCCTAGCTATCACCTTGGTTGTGATATTGCTTAAAGGGACAGCCTCAGGATATCGAGTGGCATAGTCCATTATTACCAGGATATACTTATGGCCCCGAGCAGACTTTAACAAGGGCCCCACCAGATCCATGGCTATCCTGTCAAATGGGACCTCTATAATAGGCATGGGAACTAGTGGGCTCCTGAAATGGGGTCTAGGGACATGATACTGGCATTCAGGACAGGAAGAACAATATTCAGACACTTCTTTATAAACCCCTGGCCAAAAGAACCTTTGTAAAACTCTTTCAGTGGTTTTTTTCTGCCTCTAAATGTCCTGCTGTAACGTGACAATGGGCTAAATCTAGTACCGTTCTCCTATAAGGCTGGGGAATTACCAGCTGTTCCACCACATCCTCACCCCTTTTGACAATGTGGTACAAGAGCTCATTACAGATGGCCATGTGGGGATACGTAACCCTGTCACCTGGTACCACAGGTTCCCCATTAACAATCTTAACATTCTCTCTAGCCTTTATTAAGGTAGGATCCTTTAACTGTTCAGACGCAAACAGATCCTTCTTTACCTCCAGGTCAGGCATTCTTTCAGTTCTAACTACTATGTCCCTGTTCCCAGTAAGAGGGTCCTCACTGGACTCCCCATCTGTCACTTCACCAGCCAAACTAGCAAAAGGTAAAGGGTCAGAAAGTTTTGAGGAAACACGTACAGCCATAAAATCACTGATATTATCAACAGGCTCTTTACTTCTCACATCTGTTGCTAAACGTGATTCCCACAGTTTCCAAAAATGAGGAAAATCCCTCCCTATTATGGCCTCATGCACCAAGGTGGGGACCAGTCCTACTTTAACAATTGCTGACCCACAACAGGTTTCTATATTCACTTCAGCAGTGACATAATGTTGGGTATCCCCATGAATGCAAGTTACCCCAATAGGTATTTGCTGGACCTTTAAGGGGTTCACTAACCCAGCTTTCACGAGGGTAACTAAACTTCCTGAATCTAGCAAGGCCTCTACCTGGTTACCCTCTAAGAACACAGCACACATTTGTTTTTCCAGCTCAGGTGAAGGTGCCACAGTACAGGCTAACCTAGCAAAGAAAGACATTCTGCGACATTCAAAGGCAGCATCACAATGCATGGGTTCTTGCGTGACTGGGCAATTGGCAATAACATAACCTGGCATACCACACGATTATCAACCCGTTTTGGTGGCATTGACCTTTCTAGTCCCATTGGCCTGTCTCCAGGGCCAGTATTTACAGTATCTCCAGCCTTGCATTCTCTTAACCGCCCAGCAACGTTTTCCCACGGAACACTCTTACCAGTCTTTACTGAAGGGCGCTGTCAAGGATCTATGGGTTGCTGGGTGGTCATCAGTAGTTCCTCTGCCGCCAGATACCTCTCTACCATGTCCACTAACTGGTCAGCAGTATCTGGATTTCCATGGCTCACCCACTTGCGCAGGACCACAGGCAAAGATCTCAAATAGTGGTCCATGATGACTCTTTCAACCATCTGGGGACCACTTAATGTCTCTGGCTGTAACCATTTTTTTGTTAGCTGAATAAGGTCGTGCATCTGGGAACGAGGAGGCTTCTCCATGGCATACACCCAACAGTGCACCCGTTGTGCTCATACTGACAGCGTGACTCCCAGGCGGGTCAGGATCTCAGTCTTTACTTTGTCATAGTCCCGAGCCTCAGCAGGGCTTAAATCAAAGTACACTTTTTGTGGCTCACCTGACAGAAAAGGTGCCAGCAGACGGGCCCACTGTGCTTTCGGCCAGTGCTCACGCTCGGCAGTCCTTTCAAACGTGGTCAGATAGGCCTCCACATCAGCCTCTGTCATTTTCTGCAGGAAGTGACTGGCCCATATAGAACTAGAGCTGGTCAGAGCACTGACGGCAACATCTCCAATCCGGGCTGCAAGTCTCTGCACCACTTCTGCTAAGGCCTCTCTATCCTGACGCTGTTGCTTGTAAAGTTCGTCAATAGCCACCTGCTGCTGTCTGTTGGCCTCCTGCTGAGCCGCTGTAGCTTGCAGCAAGGCTTTAAGCAGTTCCTCCATGTCAACAGATTTTTCAGGCGGCTTTGTAGCTGCTTTCACCCAGGACATATATCAAATCCTCAGGGGTGGAGTCTCAGCAACTTCACACTGGGCTGTATCTGCATAAACCACCATTTTCTGCAGGCCTCATAAAGCTGCTGCTTTCACTTATGCGCAGAACGGAATGCTCGCATTCTCCACCAAGTTGTAACACTGTAGGGGAACAGGATGCCGTTTCCTGGAGTAGATGGCAGCAAGCAGCAGCTGAGAAATCGTACAAGTCCAGTTTGTGGTGCAACTGGCCGCAACCAGTTTTATTAAACAGAAAATAAAACAAACATCAAAAGAAAATAACTTGCCTGTCCGGCACTAACTAAACACAAGACGTTCCTAACTGTCTCTAAACAAAAACACAAAGTTTTCTAGTCAATACTGTATGGCTCACTTGTATAAGGAAGCGTGTTTCTCTCACAGAGATTCTGCAGTCACCTCAGCCAGTCTGCCCCCACTAATCAGGCTAGCAGCCCTATAAGGCTCTTGCACAGCTGAAAGCCCTGATTAGCCCTCTGTGAGGCCAAAGATCCGAACTGGGCCCAATGTCTGGAACTTGCCCTGTCTCTGTCTCAGGGCCCTTATCCGGCTTTTCCAGCAAACTGAAAAGGTTATCACAAAACAAAACATTTCCCTAGAAGTTTTCATTTTTCTTAAACATGTAAGACAAGAACCTGGGACAAACATACCTGCCCTCAAACACTATTCCAGTGTCCTTGTCACAATATATGTATATATATATATATATATATATATATATACAGTATATACTATTAAAAAAGTGAAAAATTGTCCTTCTGTCTGTATTTCTATACAAATCCACAAGCGAAGATCGCTGGGGGGGGGAGACAGCAGCACAGAGTATATCAGGAGACAGCATAACTCTGGAAATTGCTAAAGCAATGTATAGACAGCAGCACAGAGTATGTCAGCAGACAGCATAACTGTGGAAGGGCTGGAACAATTTACACCAAACTTGGTACACATCTGACTTACAATCTGGAAACAAACTCTGTGGGGGTTAGACACCACTAGCAGTGGGACAGCAGCACAGAGTGTTTCAGCAGACAGCATAACTCTTAATGCCTGGAGCAATTTACACCAAACTTGCTACACAAATTACTTACACTCTGGGAACAAACACTGTGGGGGTAACACACCTAGCACCCCTAGAGGTGGGCCAGCAGCACAGACTATATCAGGGCATGCATGATATGTCAGTGATGACAGGGCTGCATGTGACTAGGCTAGTGACATGATATGAGGAGGGTAATGCAGGTAGCACAAACCCACACACTGAGAGTTATATAGTGGAAGTAGCATGGTCCCCCAGCAGCACAGAGTATATCAGGAGATACATAATGTGCTGTGCTATATAATAAACTGTGAAAAAAATCTATAATTTTACAGGGGCACTGACATGATGTGACGAGGGGAATGGAGGCAGCAGGAAGCCACAGACTGAGAGTTGTATAGTGGGAAGAGCAGGGTCCCTTGGGGGACCAAAAAGGGGCCCGGCCACTACACAAAGTGGGTCATTCCGAGTTGATCATAGCTGTGCTAATTTTAGCACAGCTAGAATCATTCACACTGACATGCGGGGGGACACCCAGCACAGGGCTAGTCCACCCTGCATGTCAGTCCGGCCCCCCTCGCAGAAGTGCAAAGGCATCGCACAGCAGCGATGCCTTTGCACTTCAGGAGTAGCTTCCGACCAGCGCAGCTTTAGCGTGCTGGCCGGGAGCTACTCCTCGCTCCCTGGCTCGCATCGGCTGCGTATGACGTCACGCAGCCGCTGCGGCCCGCCCCCCCCCCCGTTCGGACTGGCCACGCCTGCGTTGGCCAGACCACGCCTATGAAACGGCGGCCAAACGCCGCCGTTTCGCCCCCTCCCGCCCAACGATCGCCTCTGCCTGTCAATCATGCGCAGCAGGGACCCGTTCGCTCTGCTGTGTTAAAACTAGCGATGTGCACCGGAAATTTTTTGGGTTTTGTGTTTTGGTTTTGGATTCGGTTCTGCGGCCGTGTTTTGAATTCAGACGCGTTTTGGCAAAACCTCCCTGAAATGTTTTTGTCGGATTCGGGTGTGTTTTGGATTCGGGTGTTTTTTCATAGAATTTGGGGGTAATTTTGATCCCATAGTATTATTAACCTCAATAACCATAATTTCCACTCATTTCCAGTCTATTCTGAACACCTCACACCTCACAATATTATTTTTAGTCCTAAAATTTGCACCGAGGTCTCTGGATGACTAAGCTAAGCGACCCAAGTGGCCGACACAAACACCTGGCCCATCTAGGAGTGGCACTGCAGTGTCAGACAGGATGGCACTTCAAAAAGTAGTCCCCAAACAGTACATGATGCAAAGAAAAAAAGAGGTGCACCAAGGTTGCTGGATGGCTAAGCTAAGCGACCCAAGTGGCCGACACAAACACCTGGCCCATCTAGGAGTGGCACTGCAGTGTCAGACAGGATGGCACTTCAAAAAATAGTCCCCAAACAGCACATGATGCAAAGAAAAAAAGAGGTGCACCAAGGTTGCTGGATGGCTAAGCTAAGCGACCCAAGTGGCCGACACAAACACCTGGCCCATCTAGGAGTGGCACTGCAGTTTTCTAGCGAGAGGATGAGTGCTTCCATCCTCATGTGAATCTGAACCACTAGCCATGAACATAGGCCACTCCGTATCGTAAATGGCATATTGGCAAGTTTACGCTTCTCATCAGACGCTTTTAATTTTGATTTTTGGGTCATTTTACTGAACTTTTGTAGTATACTTGACGACACAGAGGTAGAGCAGTGGACTACTGTACCGTACTGCTATATATGTACTGGTAGTCAGCAAAATTCTGCACTGTCCTCCTACTATATACTGCGCACAATTAAAATGCAGCACAGGTATGGATGCATAGTATACTTGACGACACAGAGGCAGAGCAGTGGACTACTGTACCGTACTGCTATATATATACTGGTGGTCACAGCAAAATTCTGCACTGTCCTCCTACTATATACTGCGCACAACTAAAATGCAGCACAGGTATGGATGCATAGTATACTTGACGACACAGAGGTAGAGCAGTGGACTACTGTACCGTACTGCTATATATATACTGGTGGTCACAGCAAAATTCTGCACGGTCCTCCTACTATATACTGCGCACAACTAAAATGCAGCACAGGTATGGATGCATAGTATACTTGACGACACAGAGGTAGAGCAGTGGACTACTGTATCGTACTGCTATATATATACTGGTGGTCAGCAAAATTCTGCACTGTCCTCCTACTATATACTGCGCACAACTAAAATGCAGCACAGGTATGGATGCATTGTATACTTGACGACACAGAGGTAGAGCAGTGGACTACTGTACCGTACTGCTATATATATACTGGTGGTCACAGCAAAATTCTGCACTGTCCTCCTACTATATACTACAATGCAGCACAGATATGGAGCGTTTTTCAGGCAAAGAACATAGATATTTTCAGCACACTGAGCAAAGATATTTGCAAGCACACTGAGCACAGATATTTGCAGCACACTGAGCACAGATATTTGCAGCACACTGAGCACAGATATTTGCAGCACACTGAGCACAGATATTTGCAGCACACTGAACACAGAAACTGAGAGAACGCAGCCACGTCCTCTCGCTATCATCTCCAAAGCACGAGTGAAAATGGCGGCGACGCGCGGATCCTTATATAGAATACTAATCCGACAGCGGGATGATGACGTTCGGGCGCGCTCGGGTTAACCGAGCAAGGCGGTAAGATTCGAGTCTGCCTCGGAACCATGTAAAATGGGTGAAGTTCGGGGGGGTTCGGATCCCGAGGAACCGAACCCGCTCATCACTAGTTAAAACACAGCGAGCGAACGGGTCAGAATGACCCCCAAAGTGCGTCAGGGAAGCAAGATATGCCAATATACTAGATCTCCAACCAACGTAAATTAACAAACAACTATCATTCTAATTTACCATCCTCAGCCCGTAGCAAAGCACGGGCATTCAGCTATCTACAATGTTATTTATACTGTGTGTTTCATATTTAAATTTATTTTTGTAAATAGACAATCTTAGAATCCCGGGCATCGCCGGGTACTCCAGCTAGTGTGTGTGTGTATATATATATATATATATATATATATACACTGCTCAAAAAGATAAAGGGAACACTTAAACAACACATCCTAGATCTGAATGAATGAAATATTCTTATTAAATACTTTGTTCTTTACATAGTTGAATGTGCTGACAACAAAATCACACAAAAAAATATCAATGGAAATCAAATTTATTAACCGATGGAGGTCTGGATTTGGAGTCACACTCAAAATTAAAGTGGAAAAACACACTACAGGCTGATCCAACTTTGATGTAATGTCCTTAAAGCAAGTCAAAATGAGGCTCAGTAGTGTGTGTGGCCTCCACGTGCCTGTATGACCTCCCTACAACGCCTGGGCATGCTTCTGATGAGGTGGCGGATGGTCTCCTGAGGGATCTCCTCCCAGACCTGGACTAAAGCATCTGCCAACTCCTGGACAGTCTGTGGTGCAACGTGGCGTTGGTGGATGGATCGAAACATGATGTCCCAGATGTGCTCAATTGGATTCAGGTCTGGGGAACGGGCGGGCCAGTCCATAGCATCAATGCCTTCGTCTTGCAGTAACTGCTGACACACTCCAGCCACATGAGATCTAGCATTGTCGTGCATTAGGAGGAACCCAGGGCCAACCGCACCAGCATATGGTCTCACAAGGGGTCTGAGGATCTCATCTCGGTACCTAATGGCAGTCAGGCTACCTCTGGCGAGCACATGGAGGGCTGTGCTGCCCCCAAAAGAAATGCCACCCCACACCATTACTGACCCACTGCCAAACCGGTCATGCTGGAGGATGTTGCAGGCAGCAGAACGTTCTCTTTGGCGTCTCCAGACTCTGTCACGTCTGCAACATGTGCTCAGTGAGAACCTGCTTTCATCTGTGAAGAGCACAGGGCGCCAGTGGCGAATTTGCCAATCTTGGTGTTCTCTGGCAAATGCCAAATGTCCTGCACGGTGTTCGGCTGTAAGCACAACCCACACCTGTGGACGCTGGGCCCTCATACCACTCTCATGGAGTCTGTTTCTGATCATTTGAGTAGACACATGCACATTTGTGGCTTGCTGGAGGTCATTTTGCAGGGCTCTGGCAGTGCTCCTCCTGTTCCTCCTTGCACAAAGGCGGAGGTAGCGGTCCTGCTGCTGGGTTGTTGCCCTTCTACGGCCTCCTCCACGTCTCCTGATGTACTGGCCTGTCTCTTGGTAGCGCCTCCATGCTCTGGACACTACGCTGACATACACAGCAAACCTTCTTGCCACAGCTCGCATTGATGTGCCATCCTGGATGAGCTGCACTACCTGAGCCACTTGTGTGGGTTGTAGACTCCGTCTCATGCTACCACTAGAGTGAAAGCACCGCCAGCTTTCAAAAGTGACCAAAACATCAGCCAGAAAGCATAGGAGCTGAGAAGTGGTCTGTGGTCACCACCTGCAGAACAACTCCTTTATTAGGGGTGTCTTGCTAATTGCCTATAATTTCCACCTATTGTCTATTCCATTTGCACAACAGCATGTGAAATTGATTGTCAGCCAGTGTTGCTTCCTAAGTGGACAGTTTGATTTCACAGAAGTGTGACTGACTTGAAGTTACATTGTGTTGTTTAATTGTTCCCTTTATTTTTTTGAGTAGTGTATATATATATATATATATATATATATATTTTTTTTTTTTTGATAGAAGGCGGGACTTGGAGGCTTTCAAGTTGGTCAAATAAAGTGACCTTTTAATCTTTGGACCTTTGTATCCTGATGATGGGGATTTGACCCTGAGACGTCAATTAAAAGGTCACTGTATTTAACCAACTGGAAAGCCTCTGAGTGCCGTCTTGTCTTCTATCTGCATTGTGTATGTAGGGGGTGCTTGCCTCAGCAAGGAGGGCACTGGAGCAAGGTATTTATAGTGGAGAGATTGCTTGAGTGCAGGATCCATAGGATTTGATATTATTATTATTATTATTACTAGGTGCTTCATCGCACCCTACGGGCGCTCTTCACACCGTCGCTACGCCCCCTTAACCCTTGCATGCCTTTCTGGGGTTCAATATTTGTATTATATGTAGTATTACCTGCATTCCTTTGTTAGTGGTTAAATATTGCACAATGAAAGGGCGTGCAATGGTGAAGGAGGCGCAGCCCCTTGCGACGGCGTGAACAGCACCTGCAGGGCATGATGTACAGAATGTAGCGGGTGCGGTAGGGACTGCGGATGGGGGAGGGTGTCTGTAGATGCTGCTGGTGGAGGAGGGGGCGGAAGCGGGGGAGGGTCCGGATGGGGAAGGGTCGGGAGGTGCTGCGAATGCGGGAGGGGCAGAGGAGTGGGGGCTGCAGATGGGGGAGGGGTCCAGAGGCACTGCAGGTGGGGGAGGGGCAGGGGTGCTACGGGTGGGAGAGGGGCAGGTGCGGGGATGTTGCGGATGGGTAAAGGATTTCGGAGGTGCTGTGGGATGGGAAGGGGCGGGGGTGCCGGGGGTGGAATAGGGGGTCCGGAGGCACCATGGGTGGGGGAAGAGCAGGTACAGGTGCTGCGGCGGATGGGGAAGGGGGTCTCGAAGCGCTGCAGGTGGTGGAGGGGCAGGTGTGGGGGTGCCGTGGGTGGGGGAGGGGTGGGGGAGGGGGTGACCACGGATTGAGGAGGGTGTCTGCAGATGCTGTGGGTGGAGGGAGGGCAGGTGTGGGGGGAGAGATATATGGGGGGTGGATGGTGGAGGGGGCCTGGAGGTGCTGTGGGTGGTGGAGAGGCGGGGGAGTGGGAGACGCGGGTAGTGTAGGGGGTCTGGAGGCACAGCGTGGGGGGAGGGGTGCTGCATGTGGTGGAGGGGAAGGTACGGAGGTGTGGTGCATTAGGGAGGGGTCTGGAGGCGCTGCGGGTACTGTACCTGCCAAAAAGGTAGTTGGAGGGTATGCAGCCAGGACAGGGGTGACAGGGCCAGGACAGGGGTGACAGGGCCAGGACAGGGGCGATGGGGCCAGGACAAAAATGACAGGGACAGGATAGGGGTGACATGGCCAGGGTAGGGGCGGCAGGACCAGGACAGGGGTGACAGGGCCAGTATAGGGTTGACAGGGCAAGCACAGGGGTGACAGGGCCAGGATAGGGGTAACAGGGCCAGCATAAGGGTGACAGGGCCAGGATAAGGGTGAAAGGGCCAGGATATGGGTAAAAGGGCCAGGATAAGGGTGACAGGGCAAGGCCAGGGGTGACAGGGACATGACAGAACACAGGGCACGGGGGAGATTGGTATTAGGGACAAAACAGTGGTGACAGACAGATGTGTCTTACCGGAGTCACTGCTGCTGGCTGCTGCTGTTCCACTCCAACCTGTTGGGATCTGCTGCTGGTGGAGACTTGGCATGGCTGACTCTCTCAGGCTGGAGTCCTGCTTCCTCTGCCCGTCCGCATCCCTCCCCCCCATCTCAGTCACACACCGCAGATTATTATTATTATTATTATTATTATTATCTCCTATATAATAGCCCAGATCTGTGACTTTGTGACTTATTTGCTAACACTGGGCGGAGTCACAACACTGGGTGGAGTTAGTCAAATGAGTCACAGATCTGGGCAAATCTATAGGAGACTAGGAGCAGAAGCAGATGGTATGGGCATGGCACAGACAGGGGTGCATACCTGCCAGCTTTCTTCAGACAGGAGGGACACACATGCGGCAAAAAGGGAGCATGACCAACGAAAAGGGGCGTGGCTTCACGGGAGGGCCCCCGTTTTCATCAGTGAGGGGGCATGCCCAGCGCTCTGTGAGCTGCTGGCATGCCCCCAGGGGCGGATTATGAGTCCGGGGGGACCAGGGCACTTGAGACAGGGGGGCCCTATCTCATTGCTGTGCCTGCTGTGGGTTTGGGGGCGTGGCCTAATCGCGGGACGCGTGGCCACGCCCCCTTATGCAAATTCCGGATATATATTTTTTTTTCATGGGATTTTGGCCCCTCAGCTAGGGGTAAATCCAGAGGGGGTCGTCGCTCCCCCCTACACACCCGCACAGGCAGAAGAAAGCAGGGACCCTGCAACACCACAGACCTGCCAACAGGCAGGAGCGTGTGCTGACTGTAGCACAATGCTGCTGCTGTTGCTGGCAGGACGGGGGATCTTCAGAGCTGGGACAGAGCTACTCCAGCCGGGGAGGCCCCTAAAACTGTGGGGCCCACGGTACGTACCCCCTGGCCCTCCCCCCTTAATCCGGCTCTGCTGCCAGAACCCCACCCTTAATCCATACTCCACTAAATAGACGCTGTGCGCATCTATTCACCGCTGCTCTGCTAAGCAGAACAGCGAGTTCAGGAGCTTCCCAACTGCCCCCCCCTCCCCCCCGCACCGGGGGACACTGCGGGCCACGGGTGGGACAGCGGGACAGACCCCAAAAAATGGTACTGTCCCTCGAAAATCGGGACAGTGGGGAGGTATGGGGGTGTGTGAGTGGGTAAGCCGTACAGACAGACGGGCACCGGCTCACTGTGTGCTTGACCCCCCCACATCAGAAAACTCAGCAGGGGCTCTCTGGCGCGGAGGAGTGTCACGTTCTGGCATACTCCACGCTTCTTAGCTGCAGTTTTGTGGGGCACCTGCCGCTGTACAGGTTCCGTACTGCCTCTGTTATCTCCAGCCCCGGCAACCCCACAGCTAGCTGCAGCGCTGCCACCCGCAGTGAGGTGCGCCCAGCTCCTTCACAAACTTTAGCCGGCGGGTAGCGCTGCAGAAGTCTGCGCTGCTTGCAGGCTCCGACCCCCTCCTCTCTCCAGCCTCCTGGGAGCTAACCAGTCACTCCCAGTCTCCCCTTTCCACAGTGCCCGGCAGCCGCGAGGTCCGCGCCGCGTGCATGCTATGACCCCCTCCTCCCTCCAGCAGCAGCGTCTCCCGGGGGCTAACCAGTCACTCCCAGTCTACCCTTACCACAGTGCCCGGCAGCTGCGCGAGGTCTGCGGTGTGTGACTGAGGAGGGGGGGAGGGATGCGGACGGGCAGAGGAAGCAGGACTCCAGCCTGAGAGAGTCAGCCATGCCAAGTCTCCACCAGCAGCAGATCCCAACAGGTTGGAGTGGAACAGCAGCAGCCAGCAGCAGTGACTCCGGTAAGACACATCTGTCGGTCACCACTGTTTTGTCCCTAATACCAATCTCTCCCGCGCCCTGTGTTCTGTCATGTCCCTGTCACCCCTGGCCTTGCCCTGTCACCCTTATCCTGGCCCTTTTACCCATATCCTGGCCCTTTCACCCTTATCCTGGCCCTGTCACCCTTATGCTGGCCCTGTTACCCCTATCCTGGCCCTGTCACCCCTGTGCTTGCCCTGTCAACCCTATACTGGCCATGTCACCCCTGTCCTGGTCCTGCCGCCCCTACCCTGGCCATGTCACCCCTATCCTGTCCCTGTCATTTCTGTCCTGGCCCCATCGCCCCTGTCCTGGCCCCATTACCCCTGTCCTGGCCCTGCCACCCCTGTCCTGGCCCTGTCACCCCTGTCCTGGCCTTGTCACCCCTGTCCTGGCCCTGTTACTGCATACCCTCCAACTACCTTTTTGGCAGGTACAGTACCCGCAGCTCCTCCAGACCCCTCCCCAATGCACCACACCTCCGTACCTTCCCCTCCACCACATGCAGCACCCCTCCCCCCACGCTGTTCCTCCAGACCCCCTACACTACCCGCGTCTCCCACTCCCCCGCCTCTCCACCACCCACAGCACCTCCAGGCCCCCTCCACCATCCACCCCCCATATATCTCTCCCCCCACACCTGCCCTCCCTCCACCCACAGCATCTGCAGACACCCTCCTCAATACGTGGTCCCCCCCTCCCCTACCCACGGCACCCCCACACCTGCCCCTTCACCACCTGCAGCGCTTCGAGACCCCCTTCCCCATCCACCGCACCACCTGTACCTGCTCTTCCCCCACCCATGGTGCCTCCAGACCCCCTACCCCACCCCCGGCACCCCCGCCCCTTCCCATCCCACAGCACCTCCGAAACCCTTCACCCATCCGCAACATCCCCGCACCTGCCCCTCTCCCACCCGTAGCACCCCTGCCCCTCCCCCACCTGCAGTGCCTCTGGACCCCTCCCCCATCTGCAGCCCCCACTCCTCTGCCCCTCCCCCATCCGCAGCACCTCCCGACCCTTCCCCATCCGGACCCTCCCCCGCTTCCGCCCCCTCCTCCACCAGCAGCCTCTACAGACACCCTCCCCATCCGTAGTCCCCCCCGCACCCGCTACATTCTGTACATCATGCCCTGCAGGTGCTGTTCACGCCGTCGCAAGGGGCTGCGCCTCCTTCACCATCGCACGCCCTTTCATTGTGCAATATTTAACCACTAACAAAGGAATGCAGGTAATACTACATATAATACAAATATTGAACCCCAGAAAGGCATGCAAGGGTTAAGGGGGTGTAGCCCCTTGCGACGGTGTGAAGAGCGCCCGTAGGGTGCGATGAAGCACCTAGTTATTAATAACAGCTTCTTATAAAGTGCAGCAAATTCCGTAGCACTTTACAGCTGGACACTATGATAAGACAAACCTGGGTAATAACAAACAGTCAGAGGTAGGAAGGCCCTTTTTCTGTATGGGGGGGCATCAACATTTATTTTGCCTCCGGGCAACTGGGACAAACTTACGCCACTGTTTCGTACATATTATGCAAGTTGCTAGATGGCATGCTTTGCTGTATGTACCCTTTTATTTTACCCACTGATTTCTTTAGTCAGCAGTGCATGTACAGAAAAAGCTGCCTGATGTGAGCAGAAAAGCATTCCAAGCACTCCAAACAATGCGAGCTCTGCCCTACAGTAAGATTACGCAACTAACATGTCTACTAAGATATGTGACTAACACATCTACTAAGATATGTCACTTGCCAAGTCTGACTGAGACGAGATTTATTTAAACATACTTTAGTGTACTGCAGTTTATATAATACAGATTACAGTTCTATCATATTTGCCAACATACGTATGAATGCAGTCCCATGCCAACAGTATATAATGGCTGGGCAGGTTTATATTACAATTTCACATGTATAAGACTGTGGGGGAAAATTTATTAAACAAATTTTTGCCGGAAAACAGACATTTTTTTCGGGGGAATACATGCAAAATATTAGTATCACCTGGATGTATTACAGGGGTTCTGCAGATATCTGCTGTGGTTCCCCTGTGTCCAACTGCTATAGCAGTATCCATAGTTTTTTATTTATTTATTACCAATTATTTATATAGCGCACACATATTCCGCAGCGCTTTACAGAGAATATTTGGCCATTCACATCAGTCCCTGCCCCATTGAAGCTTACAATCTATATTCCCTACCACATGTACATACGCACACATTCACACTAGAGTTAATTTTGTTGGGAGCCAATTAACCAACCAGTATATATTTGGATTGTGGGAGGAAACCGGAGAACCTGGAGGAAACTCACGCAAGTACGGGGAGAATATACAAACTCTGCATAGTTAGGGCCATGGTAGGAATCGAACCCATGACCTCAGTGCTGTGAGGCAGTAATGGAGCTGTTATGTTGGGAAATTTACCAAGTTCTAGAATACCATGCTACCAAATAGGCAGAGTAGGCACCAGCCTATGGGCCCCACGCCTTTTAGGGGCCCCACGACAATTGATCAATATAATATTGATTTGATATTGAAAGATTAAATTGTTTCCAAAGATAGAAAAAAGTGAATCAACTCAGAGAAATGAAAACATTACATTAAAGACTCTACAGAGAAAATACTGTATTAATGTAATGTACCCATTAACAACTTAAAGTACATAAACCAGATCGTAGACTGTTGGTTGGTATAATTAAAAACATATTATGAGTTAATCTGCGAGGGGGGCGCTGAGATTTCGATGCCTAGTGCCCTCCACAGGGTTTAATCCGCATACCGTCCAACATTTTAAACCTAAAAATCGGTACAAGGGAAGTATATGAAAGGGGGAGTGGCCACAGGTAAAGGGGGTGTGGCCACATCCCTTTTCCTATATTTTCAATGGAAGTTTGGAGAGCCAAAAATCGGTACAGACCATAAACAAAAAAAAAATCTGTACCTGCCAAAAAGGTAGAGCTGGAGGGTATGAATCTGGCACTGCCTACAAGTACTGCAGACAATGCACATACTGCAGGCAGGTGGTTGCCTCTAACACCTTGCAGATAAGTCAGTGCCAGGTACTGTAGCTTGCAGCTAACTGAATCTGCCAAAATATTTCCTGCTTGTATTTTACACCTTGTACAGTTGCAAGTACACATTAATGATGATGATTAATATCAAACCAAGGGGTATATTCAATTAGCTGCAATAGCGGACTTTTTGCGTGAAAAGTCAGTTTTTTGCGCGAAAAAACAGACTTTTCCCGCGAAACGCAATTACAGCCTATTAAAATTCCTAGAAAATTTATCGGTGATCATTTTTTCACTAATTTCACTTCACCTACTCTGAAGCAGGTGAAAAGTTGGGAAAAGTCACTATTTTAAGGTAAAAATGTTTGGATATGGTACAGAACTCCTGGGACACCCCCCTTAATGACTAATTAGGCACGTTGAGGTTTTTAATTATTTTTAATTGGCCAATAATGACATGTCATTTTTGGGGTGAAAAAGTACAAAGTGATGGAAATTGGGGTTCAAGGTATGGGACAGGTATATTGGGGTGCTTTATGAGTGGGACAGGTGTTTTTAGGCTTGCAGATGGAAGTAATCGGTCTGTTTCCACTTTTTTTTAGAGTACCCTAAAATGACCCAAATATATACTTATACCCATTTTCATGTACCCCAAATTTAATGAGAGCATTTATTTTGCTCAAAAAAACTTTCTTTCTATCATGTTTTTGCATTTTTAAAAAAAATGCATATAACTGCCATTTCACACAATTTAAGTCCCCAAAAACTCTCTAATGTGATCTCTAATACACTTCTCTTCTGTTTTCCTAAGTTAGTTTAGCATTTTTTGGGGTACAGGCTGATTTCCCTATTTTCACCTGCACTTTTCACTGCAAGAATTTTCAGGTGAAACCCGTTTGGAATTAAATAGGTCGAAAAACGGAGCGTTTTCGCGGCAATTTTCGCCCGATTGCCGCGAAAAATTTTCGGGTGAAAAATTGCAGCGAATTTGCGGATAATTGAATACCCTAGTAAATGTACAAAAATTGTGTGGGCTTTCTGACGCTTGCTAAATCAATCAAACACGGCAGTCCTCATAGCAGGGTACGGGGACATGGTACTCTGCAAACTCTGCAAACACAGAGACTGCAAGAGAAATCAGTGTTTTATCTTGTTAAATAGGAGGAATTGGTGATAAATCTTTTCTCCAGGAGAAAAGCCATAGAAAGGGGTTATCGCTGCTTCATGAACAGAGTCCTAATTCTTTTTCAGATACTGTAAGTTATGCTCCCAATTCGCACTATACCCCATTAAACAGAACAAAAATAGTGTAACCAATTCATTCCTGGAAATAAATCCAATATTGTGATCAAATTGGTTTCAATTTATAAAAATTCTAAAAGTACCCAACACAGAATTAATTCTTTAAAGAAGTGACTCATTTTAAAGATGACATTTATTCATGTGTATCCCAAATAAATAATAAGTAAACAAACAAACAAACAAACAAACCTATTTAGATGCCTTTATCACTTTTGCTAGGAGATAGTTATTTGTATACTCACATTATACAATAAAGCAATAAAAAAGCACCGTCGATGATATCAATAGATAAGTAACAAAGGCTCTATAAGATCATATAAAGTGTTTTTTGTTTGTTTGTTTTTAACATCTTTACCCATACAGTTCAGCACAACAGTTGCAACAGAGATCCAAAGCACAAATGGATTATATGCAGCAGGTAATATTAAGGTACTTACGGTAATCCATAGTGAGCAGCTAATGCTGTCACTTGTCTTATGCGTGTGTCTTTTATGTGTTGTGCAGAATGAAGTGCAGCATCCTGAAATGAGTCAACTTTGCCACATTATTCAGCTCTTGTCCATTCTGCCTCCTCCTACTGTCTGTCTCTTCCCAGATCCTCCTTACTTTCAGTGATATTTGTCTAAATTATAGGAACTGTTGCACATAAACCTACCTGACTAGCATGACACATAGCATTTGACAATTATAGAGAAATGTTTATTGCATTGGTTATTCCTATATTAGCTCAGGGTTATTTTTAGGGCTGCCAAATCCAGGGCCGCAACTAGGGGCGTAGGAGTGGGGCTATTGCACAGGGCGCAGGCCCACAGCATCTGCATGTGGCTTGCAGTGTGCCTGCAATGGCATCCTGCAGCCAGTAGTTTTGATGCAGAGCCACCCTTCAGCCTGGGGAGGAGGCGCAGCTGACTGACACCCCTAGGTGTGACGTCATGAGGTCACAAGTTTAGGGGGATTGGCTGTCACAGGGCGTATTGCCTCCATGTTACAGCGTTGGCCAAGTGAATTGAAAGAGATGAGCAGTATTCAGCAGTTGCCCTTCTTTTGATGTTAAAGGTTATTTAACATGCATATTCAAGGGCATTCCTTGAAAAGTGCAGGCTACGGGCATGATACAACTACAACTAAGGGGCCTATTTATCAAATAATGTTTGCAGGAAATTCCCTGAGAACACCAATTTTAGGGGGACACCTGCAAATATCCCCCAAATGTACCATTGAGGGACTGCACTAGATATCTCCATATCTGCCGTGGTCCCTTCTTTACCGACAGCAGCCTCAGCCCACATAGGTTTCTATTGGAGCTGTAAAACTGTCATATTTATTAAGCTACATTTTGAAAAAAATTATCAAAATGGCACTACAAGAATCAGCATACCCCCCAGTTACATGACTCTCAGAACATCGATACACTAAACGGTAGCTGCCAAATCAATTTATTGCCCCATCACATGGGCATGTAAGGAAAGAGTTATACCACTTTTCCACTAGCTAAATTTACCTGTGTTTTTGCACGGGGGCGTGCATCAACACGGGTTTCTAGTAAGTGGAAACGGCTCAGCACGGGTTGAGTGACCCTGGAATCCTACCCGGGTAGCTACCTGGGTTGAACACGGTAACACGGTAATGACCCGGGTAATTGTGCAGTGGAAATGGTCATTACCCGTGTTTTCAGACCCGAGTAACGAGTGACATCAATAGTTTTTACAGAGCTTACCCAGGTTAAGTAGAAACAGATCCGACCCGGGAATAACCTGTGTCGAAGTGCAGTGGAAACAGCGTGGCCGACACGGGTTGTAGCCGGGTTAAACATCCTGGATCGGACCTGGTACTCAGGTGGAAAAGGGGTCTTAATCTAGACCAAATGTAGTGTTGGACAACAAGTGCAGAGGGGATGTAGTTGACGTATGGGATGCCAGTGGTTAGGAGGCCGGCAATGGAATCCTGATACCTGTCAGATTGCCGATGGCATAATTCTGTTGCGGAAGGGAAGGGTTAGGATTAGGCTATGTGGAAGGGTTAGAGTTAGGCTGGGGGGGGGGGAAGGATTAGGGTTAGACTGCATTAGGGGAGGGTTAGGCTGTGGGAAGTGAGGGTTAGGGTTATTTTAGTTTCTTGCCCCTGTCGGGATTATGGCCCTTGGGATGCCGGGGTGGCAACAACCTCCATTTCTTAAAATGGAGGTGTGCCACAGGCATTGCGGGAGAGGGAAGAGCCCGGGATCTCCCTCACAGGACAGACAATTCTTGGCCTCTGTGTAGCAAATGTAGGTTAAATCAGAATAGCCAGTTACTTCACTCATGATTTAAAATTTCTATATATTTTCCAGCAAAATTACCCAATATTGTGCTCTGTGCTATCTATAGAACATTAATGGAATAAGTATGATGTCTATAATAGAGATGAGCGGGTTCGGTTTCTCTGAATCCGAACCCGCCAGAACTTCATGTTTTTTTTCACGGGTCCGAGCGACTCGGATCTTCCCGCCTTGCTCGGTTAACCCGAGCGCGCCCGAACGTCATCATGACGCTGTCGGATTCTCGCGAGGCTCGGATTCTATCGCGAGACTCGGATTCTATATAAGGAGCCGCGCGTCGCCGCCATTTTCACACGTGCATTGAGATTGATAGGGAGAGGACGTGGCTGGCGTCCTCTCCATTTAGATTATAAGAGACTGAGAGAGATTTACTGGAGCTGACTAGGAGGAGTACTGTTACTGTAGAAGTGTAGAGACTGAGTGGAGAGAGTTTACTAGTGAGGACAGTGCAGTTTACTTTATAATCCGTTCTCTGCCTGAAAAAAGCGATACACAGCACACAGTGACTCAGTCACATACCATATCTGTGTGCACTGCTCAGGCTCAGGCCAGTGTGCTGCATCATCTATTATCTATATATAATATTATATATATCTGTCTGACTGCTCAGCTCACACAGCTTATAATTGTGGGGGAGACTGGGGAGCACTACTGCAGTGCCAGTTATAGGTTATAGCAGGAGCCAGGAGTACATAATATATTATATAGTGAGTGACCACCAGACACACAGTGCAGTTTATTTAATATATCCGTTCTCTGCCTGAAAAAAGCGATACACACAGTGACTCAGTCAGTCACATACCATATCTGTGTGCACTGCTCAGGCTCAGGTCAGTGTGCTGCATCATCTATTATCTATATATAATATTATATATATCTGTCTGACTGCTCAGCTCACACAGCTTATAATTGTGGGGGAGACTGGGGAGCACTACTGCAGTGCCAGTTATAGGTTATAGCAGGAGCCAGGAGTACATAATATATTATATAGTGAGTGACCACCAGACACACAGTGCAGTTTATTTAATATATCCGTTCTCTGCCTGAAAAAAGCGATACACACAGTGACTCAGTCAGTCACATACCATATCTGTGTGCACTGCTCAGGCTCAGGCCAGTGTGCTGCATCATCTATATATATTATATATCTGTCTGACTGCTCAGCTCACACAGCTTATAATTGTGGGGGAGACTGGGGAGCACTACTGCAGTGCCAGTTATAGGTTATAGCAGGAGCCAGGAGTACATAATATATTATATAGTGAGTGACCACCAGACACACAGTGCAGTTTATTTAATATATCCGTTCTCTGCCTGAAAAAAGCGATACACACAGTGACTCAGTCAGTCACATACCATATCTGTGTGCACTGCTCAGGCTCAGGCCAGTGTGCTGCATCATCTATATATATTATATATCTGTCTGACTGCTCAGCTCACACAGCTTATAATTGTGGGGGAGACTGGGGAGCACTACTGCAGTGCCAGTTATAGGTTATAGCAGGAGCCAGGAGTACATATTATATTAAAATTAAACAGTGCACACTTTTGCTGCAGGAGTGCCACTGCCAGTGTGACTGACCAGTGACCTGACCACACTGACCACCAGTATAGTTAGTAGTATACTTATATTGTGATTGCCTGAAAAAGTTAAACACTCGTCGTGTGACTTCACTTGTGTGTTTTTTTTTTTTTATTCTATAAAAATAAAACTCATTCTGCTGACAGACAGTGTCCAGCAGGTCCGTCATTATATAATATATAATATATACCTGTCCGGCTGCAGTAGTGATATATATATATTTTTTATATCATTTATCATCCAGTCGCAGCAGACACAGTACGGTAGTTCACGGCTGTGGCTACCTCTGTGTCTCTGCACTCGGCAGGCAGTCCGTCCATAATTGTAATACCACCTAACCGTGGATTTTTTTCATTCTTCTTTATACATACATAGTTACATAGACATCTTCTCTTTATCAACCAGTCTATATTAGCTGCAGACACAGTACAGTACGGTAGTTCACGGCTGTGGCTACCTCTGTGTCTGCACTCGGCAGGCAGTCCGTCCATAATTGTATACCACCTAACCGTGGTTTTTTTTCATTCTTCTTTATACATACATAGTTACATAGACATCTTCTCTTTATCAACCAGTCTATATTAGCTGCAGACACAGTACAGTACGGTAGTTCACGGCTGTGGCTACCTCTGTGTCTGCACTCGGCAGGCAGTCCGTCCATAATTGTATACCACCTAACCGTGGATTTTTTTCAGTCTTCTTTATAAATACATAGTTACATAGACATCTTCTCTTTATCAACCAGTCTATATTAGCTGCAGACACAGTACAGTACGGTAGTTCACGGCTGTGGCTACCTCTGTGTCTGCAGTCGGCAGGCAGTCCATAATTGTATACTAGTATCCATCTCCATTGTTTACCTGAGGTGCCTTTTAGTTGTGCCTATTAAAATATGGAGAACAAAAATGTTGAGGTTCCAAAATTAGGGAAAGATCAAGATCCACTTCCACCTCGTGCTGAAGCTGCTGCCACTAGTCATGGCCGAGACGATGAAATGCCAGCAACGTCGTCTGCCAAGGCCGATGCCCAATGTCATAGTACAGAGCATGTCAAATCCAAAACACCAAATATCAGAAAAAAAAGGACTCCAAAACCTAAAATAAAATTGTCGGAGGAGAAGCGTAAACTTGCCAATATGCCATTTACCACACGGAGTGGCAAGGAACGGCTGAGGCCCTGGCCTATGTTCATGGCTAGTGGTTCAGCTTCACATGAGGATGGAAGCACTCAGCCTCTCGCTAGAAAAATGAAAAGACTCAAGCTGGCAAAAGCAGCACAGCAAAGAACTGTGCATTCTTCGAAATCCCAAATCCACAAGGAGAGTCCAATTGTGTCGGTTGCGATGCCTGACCTTCCCAACACTGGACGTGAAGAGCATGCGCCTTCCACCATTTGCACGCCCCCTGCAAGTGCTGGAAGGAGCACCCGCAGTCCAGTTCCTGATAGTCAGATTGAAGATGTCAGTGTTGAAGTACACCAGGATGAGGAGGATATGGGTGTTGCTGGCGCTGGGGAGGAAATTGACCAGGAGGATTCTGATGGTGAGGTGGTTTGTTTAAGTCAGGCACCCGGGGAGACACCTGTTGTCCGTGGGAGGAATATGGCCGTTGACATGCCAGGTGAAAATACCAAAAAAATCAGCTCTTCGGTGTGGAGGTATTTCACCAGAAATGCGGACAACAGGTGTCAAGCCGTGTGTTCCCTTTGTCAAGCTGTAATAAGTAGGGGTAAGGACGTTAACCACCTCGGAACATCCTCCCTTATACGTCACCTGCAGCGCATTCATAATAAGTCAGTGACAAGTTCAAAAACTTTGGGTGACAGCGGAAGCAGTCCACTGACCAGTAAATCCCTTCCTCTTGTAACCAAGCTCACGCAAACCACCCCACCAACTCCCTCAGTGTCAATTTCCTCCTTCCCCAGGAATGCCAATAGTCCTGCAGGCCATGTCACTGGCAATTCTGACGAGTCCTCTCCTGCCTGGGATTCCTCCGATGCATCCTTGCGTGTAACGCCTACTGCTGCTGGCGCTGCTGTTGTTGCCGCTGGGAGTCGATGGTCATCCCAGAGGGGAAGTCGTAAGCCCACTTGTACTACTTCCAGTAAGCAATTGACTGTTCAACAGTCCTTTGCGAGGAAGATGAAATATCACAGCAGTCATCCTACTGCAAAGCGGATAACTGAGGCCTTGACAACTATGTTGGTGTTAGACGTGCGTCCGGTATCCGCCGTTAGTTCACAGGGAACTAGACAATTTATTGAGGCAGTGTGCCCCCGTTACCAAATACCATCTAGGTTCCACTTCTCTAGGCAGGCGATACCGAGAATGTACACGGACGTCAGAAAAAGACTCACCAGTGTCCTAAAAAATGCACTTGTCCACTTAACCACGGACATGTGGACAAGTGGAGCAGGGCAGGGTCAGGACTATATGACTGTGACAGCCCACTGGGTAGATGTATGGACTCCCGCCGCAAGAACAGCAGCGGCGGCACCAGTAGCAGCATCTCGCAAACGCCAACTCTTTCCTAGGCAGGCTACGCTTTGCATCACCGCTTTCCAGAATACGCACACAGCTGAAAACCTCTTACGGCAACTGAGGAAGATCATCGCGGAATGGCTTACCCCAATTGGACTCTCCTGTGGATTTGTGGCATCGGACAACGCCAGCAATATTGTGTGTGCATTAAATATGGGCAAATTCCAGCACGTCCCATGTTTTGCACATACCTTGAATTTGGTGGTGCAGAATTTTTAAAAAAACGACAGGGGCGTGCAAGAGATGCTGTCGGTGGCCAGAAGAATTGCGGGACACTTTCGGCGTACAGGCACCACGTACAGAAGACTGGAGCACCACCAAAAACTACTGAACCTGCCCTGCCATCATCTGAAGCAAGAAGTGGTAACGAGGTGGAATTCAACCCTCTATATGCTTCAGAGGTTGGAGGAGCAGCAAAAGGCCATTCAAGCCTATACAATTGAGCACGATATAGGAGGTGGAATGCACCTGTCTCAAGTGCAGTGGAGAATGATTTCAACGTTGTGCAAGGTTCTGATGCCCTTTGAACTTGCCACACGTGAAGTCAGTTCAGACACTGCCAGCCTGAGTCAGGTCATTCCCCTCATCAGGCTTTTGCAGAAGAAGCTGGAGGCATTGAAGAAGGAGCTAAAAGGGAGCGATTCCGCTAGGCATGTGGGACTTGTGGATGCAGCCCTTAATTCGCTTAACAAGGATTCACGGGTGGTCAATCTGTTGAAATCAGAGCACTACATTTTGGCCACCGTGCTCGATCCTAGATTTAAAGCCACAAGTCTGCTGGGGTTGAAAGACCTGCTGGTGACAAAATTGTCAAGTCAAGCGGAACGCGACCTGTCAACATCTCCTCCTTCACATTCTCCCGCAACTGGGGGTGCGAGGAAAAGGCTCAGAATTCCGAGCCCACCCGCTGGCGGTGATGCAGGGCAGTCTGGAGCGACTGCTGATGCTGACATCTGGTCCGGACTGAAGGACCTGACAACGATTACGGACATGTCGTCTACTGTCACTGCATATGATTCTCTCAACATTGATAGAATGGTGGAGGATTATATGAGTGACCGCATCCAAGTAGGCACGTCACACAGTCCGTACTTATACTGGCAGGAAAAAGAGGCAATTTGGAGGCCCTTGCACAAACTGGCTTTATTCTACCTAAGTTGCCCTCCCACAAGTGTGTACTCCGAAAGAGTGTTTAGTGCCGCCGCTCACCTTGTCAGCAATCGGCGTACGAGGTTACATCCAGAAAATGTGGAGAAGATGATGTTCATTAAAATGAATTATAATCAATTCCTCCGCGGAGACATTGACCAGCAGCAATTGCCTCCACAAAGTACACAGGGAGCTGAGATGGTGGATTCCAGTGGGGACGAATTGATAATCTGTGAGGAGGGGGATGTACACGGTGATATATCGGAGGGTGAAGATGAGGTGGACATCTTGCCTCTGTAGAGCCAGTTTGTGCAAGGAGAGATTAATTGCTTCTTTTTTGGGGGGGGTCCAAACCAACCCGTCATATCAGTCACAGTCGTGTGGCAGACCCTGTCACTGAAATGATGGGTTGGTTAAAGTGTGCATGTCCTGTTTTGTTTATACAACATAAGGGTGGGTGGGAGGGCCCAAGGACAATTCCATCTTGCACCTCTTTTTTCTTTTCTTTTTCTTTGCATCATGTGCTGATTGGGGAGGGTTTTTTGGAAGGGACATCCTGCGTGACACTGCAGTGCCACTCCTAGATGGGCCCGGTGTTTGTGTCGGCCACTAGGGTCGCTAATCTTACTCACACAGTCAGCTACCTCATTGCGCCTCTTTTTTTCTTTGCGTCATGTGCTGTTTGGGGAGGGTTTTTTGGAAGGGACATCCTGCGTGACACTGCAGTGCCACTCCTAGATGGGCCCGGTGTTTGTGTCGGCCACTAGGGTCGCTAATCTTACTCACACAGCTACCTCATTGCGCCTCTTTTTTTCTTTGCGTCATGTGCTGTTTGGGGAGGGTTTTTTGGAAGGGACATCCTGCGTGACACTGCAGTGCCACTCCTAGATGGGCCCGGTGTTTGTGTCGGCCACTAGGATCGCTAATCTTACTCACACAGCTACCTCATTGCGCCTCTTTTTTTCTTTGCGTCATGTGCTGTTTGGGGAGGGTTTTTTGGAAGGGCCATCCTGCGTGACACTGCAGTGCCACTCCTAGATGGGCCCGGTGTTATTGTCGGCCACTAGGGTCGCTAATCTTACTCACACAGCTACCTCATTGCGCCTCTTTTTTTCTTTGCGTCATGTGCTGTTTGGGGAGGGTTTTTTGGAAGGGACATCCTGCGTGACACTGCAGTGCCACTCCTAGATGGGCCCGGTGTTTGTGTCGGCCACTAGGGTCGCTTATCTTACTCACACAGCGACCTCGGTGCAAATTTTAGGACTAAAAATAATATTGTGAGGTGTGAGGTATTCAGAATAGACTGAAAATGAGTGTAAATTATGGTTTTTGAGGTTAATAATACTTTGGGATCAAAATGACCCCCAAATTCTATGATTTAAGCTGTTTTTTAGTGTTTTTTGAAAAAAACACCCGAATCCAAAACACACCCGAATCCGACAAAAAAAATTCGGTGAGGTTTTGCCAAAACGCGTTCGAACCCAAAACACGGCCGCGGAACCGAACCCAAAACCAAAACACAAAACACGAAAAATTTCAGGCGCTCATCTCTAGTCTATAAGTATAAATATGTGCACTATTCAACTCATTAAGCTGCTGGTGGTGTTCTGATTGATCCTCCAGGGTTATCTCAGTCAGGTGGTGATTTGCATTGTGCAGGTAGGTGAACAACATACCATCACCTTAGACATCCATTATTACTACTTCCACCACACTGCCCTACATGCTTTTGGGTACTTAAAAAGTCATCACTTTAAATTTCCTACCATTAGAATGGTGTTTAGAAGCCAAAATTGAATGTCTAACATAATTCTAAACATTTGGGGATTTGAGGTTCTATTTAGAGTTCAATTTCAAATCAAACTTTAGTTATGGAGAGGATTTCATGTTGGCCTAAGGGAAAACATTGATGTTTTTTCAGAAATTGGATTTCTATTGGGATGTGAGTTAATCTGCCTTTAGAATAGTTTTGACATTCAATTTGGTCATTAGTAAATCTGTTCAACCCAATCGAAATGGAAAACGAACTGAAACAGAATGCCAAATCCCTTGAATAACCAAAATCGAACTTTAGTAAATTTACCACCAGATATCTTTTCATGCTTTCATAATTGATTTCAGAAATGAATGAGGCTCATCAGAGAAATATTTAATAGGAGAGGGCAAAACTTAATGAAGTAAGTTCACCATTTATCCTTGGCTCTACAATCACACAAAAGTAGGAGCAGATTAATAATCCATTTAGCAGTTCCAGGACACTGGAATGCTGACATGCACCTATGAATTTTTTAGGTAGACAAATATGTATATATACTGTATGCAAATGAAAAGGCTCTAGCATCAGCTTTGTACTTCCTTAAATGTCATATTACAAATTACTGTTTAAAATAATTTAGATACATTAATATGATGATATCAGCAATAATTATTATTAATTAGTAATTATATTAGTAATTACAATAGTAACAAATTACATTTCATGACATCTGCTAAAATGTATGCCGTTATTTCAGTAAAACAGTTTATTGCTTGTATAAATGTTAGTAGCCTGGTGTATAATTATACATTCTCATACACAAGACTAGTTGTGATTACTTTTATAAGTGTATTTGTAATAAATGTTAGAGGTCAATATAATTAGTACCAATGCAGTCACACCTATGGTAAATCACATATTTTTGCACATATCCGTATGTGGCTACGAATTAAAATGAGTTATTTATGGGTGAAATTGGGCGATTTAGGGTGATGTTGCTTTTGTTCATTGTGTCATGGGGGACAGGGACAAATTATGCAATTTGCTGGAGTCACCCTCTTTATAGTGTCCACCTTTTTTACCCCTTTCATGAAGAGGGGAGTTGGAAAATATTGGCAAGTATATACTGATGAAGCTGCTGATGGTGTGAGGCACCATCAGCAGCCTCATGCCTTAAGCTGGACGTACACTATACAATTATCTGGCAGATCATCTACCAGATCTGGTTGGTTGGAATGAAAACCTGGTAATGAATGAGAGGATATGGCAATTTGCTCCCAAACACTGGAAAACAATCTATAGGCAATTAGGTATTGATACACAAGGATAGGTGCTATCTATTGCAGAATTGTCCACCAAATTGCAAAGGTTATCGGTGGGCTGCATGATATGGCCACACAACAAACTGTGGTCAGGAGGAAGGGAAAGTGAAGAAAGAGAAAATATGCAAGGAATTGTGTCGACTGTACAGTGGAGATGTCATTGGATAGGAAAGCTTATGAAGGTTATGTGAGCGTTTCTGGAATGTGATAAGCTTGCATGAAGAGGTGAGTTTTCAGGGAATGCTTGAGGGTTTGGAGACTAGAGGAGAGTATTATTGTGCGTGGTAGGGTATTATGTTTTCCACAGAGTGGGTGCAGCTCAAAGAATGTCCTGCAATCGTGAATGGCAGTAATGAGTGTGGATGAGAGACGTACATTTTGTGAAGAGCAAAGAGGTCGAATTGAGAGATATTTTGAGATAAGCAAAGAGATGTAAGTTAGTGTAGTTTGGTTAATTATTATTATTATTCTTTATTTATATGGCGCCACAAGGGATCCGCAGCGCCCAATTACACAGTACATAAACAAATAATCAAAACAGTGACTTACAGTTGAAGACAATGGGGGTAATTCAGACCTGACCGCACGCTAGCTTTTTTCGCTGCACTGCAATCAGGTCAGAACCGTGCATGCATATGCACCACAATGCGCAGGGGCATCGCTCGGGTACAAAGCGTATTGTTGCTGTGCGATGGGTTTTTACGAAGAATCCATTCGCACAGCCTATCGCAAGGAGCTTGACAGGAAGAGGGTGTTTGTGGGTGTCAACTGACCGTTTTCTGGGAGTGGTTGGAAAAATGCAGGCGTGTCCAAGTGTTTGCAGGGTGGGTGTCTGACGTCAATTCCGGTCCCGGACAGGCTGAAGTGATCGCAGCGGCTGAGTAAGTCCTGGGCTACTCAGAAACTGCAAAAGATCTTTTTTGTACCGCTCAGCTGCACATGCGATCGCACACTTGCACAGCTAAAATATACTCCCCTGTAGGTGGTGACTATCTGATCGCAGCGCTGCAAAAAAACTGCTAGCGAGCGATCAGGTCTGAATTAGGCCCAATATAGGGTAGCGTGGAAACAGCTGCTTTTTGGACCAGCTGTCCTGCAACTGGAGCAATACTGAATTGCTCCAATACGTTAGTAATCCAACAAAGAAAAAAAGGGTCTGTATAAGGTGCACAAATATTTTTAAAATCTGACCTTTATTACATAAATTTGCTTAAAATATATTACATTCATGAAAAGAAGCAGCTAAATATTAACTAAAAAATATAGTTTAAGAAGTGTGTACAAAGAATGAAAAAGTGTCTAAGGAAAATAAATTCAGATTTAATTTTTTAGCCAAATGTCTCTTAGTTGTCTTCTTTTACTATTCAACTGTAATTGTGTTGATCACTACACCTGGATAATATAAATTATTATACCTGGGGAGATTATTAGTGTATTCCTCTTCAGAATGATAGTTTATGCACATATAATAAAGCATCCATTTATTTAGGTGATCCCATCACTTCAAATGTATATTTTATATGTACCCCACATGTGACCTGTTTTCATGAAAAGATCATCTCTAAATGAGCTTCATTTACTGTTGTTATTCAGATGTTAATTAGCCTTAAAACTCTTTAAGCTTATTCTACAAACGCAGATTATAAAATCTGTGTCCACATATTCAAAATATCTCAATTGTTCATCAGTGATAATCTCTTATTGTTGCAGGCAAGGTATTTAGAGTTTCATACCTAATATCTTACATCTATCCTGGTGTATCAATGCATACTTCCTTATAGATTGTAAGCTTGTGAGCAGGGACTTCCTACGGGTTGGTATCGGGATCACTGCATTTGGGGTGCTGGGGGTCACAATACCGACAGCGGCATCTCGGTTTGCAGGATCCCGACAGCTGGAAGGTAAGTATGCTAACCTTCCTCCCCTAGCCTCTAACAGCCCTTCCTGCAGTCTGACCCTAATGCCCACCCCCCATCTGCAGCCTAGCCCAACCCTCCCCGGAGGTGCCCAAACCTAACCCTTCCACTCTCGCAGCCTAACCCTCCCTGGTGGTACCTAACCCTAACCGCCCTTCCCCGCAGCATAAACTTGACCCCAACACCCCCTCCCCCCCCCCCCCCCCACAGCCTAAACCCCACTTTCCCCATGACCTAACCCTAACGATCCCCAGTATGGGATTCGGTCATTAGGTCGACAGTCATTAGGTCGACCACTATTGGTCGACATGCATTAGGTCGACAGGGTCATTAGCTTGCCATGGTCATTAGGTCGACATGTACTAGGTCGACAGTTCAAAAGGTCAACATGAATTTTTCAATTCCCCCCCCAATTTTTGGACTTTTTCATACTTTACGATCCATGTGGACTACAATTGGGAACGGTAACCTGTGCCAAGCGCAGCAGTAGTAGAGCGAGGCACCTTGCACGAAGCATGCACGAAGCATGGCGAGTGAAGCGAGCCATGCGAGAGGACATGGTGCACTAATTGGGGTTCCCCATCACTTTACGAAGAAAACGACACCCAAAAAAGTTTAAAAAAGCATGTCGACCTTTTGACCCATCAACCAAGTACATGTCGACCTAATGACCATGTCGACCTAATGACCCTTTCGACCTAATGCATGCCGACTAATAGAGGTCAACCTAATGACTGTCGACCCAAGGACCCATACCCCCCCCAGTATACTCATGTTCGGAATGCTGGCAGTTGGGAGTTTGGAGACAGCATCTTGATCTATGTCAGGATCCCGGCGTCGGCATTCCAACTAATATTGGGATTCCGGTGTCGTTATTCTGACTGATGGCATCCCAAGCGCTGGTATGCTGACCTTCTACCTCACCTTCTACCTCTATGTCTGTTATTACCCAGTTTTGTTTTATCCTGTTGTTTCAATTGTTTTGTTTTATTTTATTTTATTGCTGTTGTTACGAATTGTAAAGCGCAACAGAATTTGCTGCACTGTAATTGATAATAAATGATTATTATTATTATTATTATTATTATCAAATTGAGAACCTTCTGACCTTACTATCTCAATGATAATGTTCTTGAGTGTGTAACCTGTTCATTCCTTAATAGAGATTATTAGTGGTGGGTTCTACTATCTTATATTACTGGCAGGATATTAAATGGTACTGTATCCAATTTATCCTGATAAGAATTGTGTTAACTCATTGAGCATAGTTTATTATTATTATTATTATTACATTTTATTTATAGGGTACCACAAGTTGTTCGCAGCATGGTACATACGGCACACATTAGAACAATACAGGATAAACACGACATCAGATTACAGTAACCAAAACTAAAATGGAGAAAAAGTAACAATTAGTACCACAAATTTTAATGCACAATACCGCTGGGATGTTAGGTAAGCAAAGGAGTAATTGGCGTATTACTAGGGGAATGCAGCCATTGGGAGACAATCGAGAGGAGATGCGAGTGAGATGGTCATTAAGTAGGTGAGGGCTGTAGTAGAAGTGCAAGAGAATAGGGCTGTGAGAACAGAGGGGATGAGGGCCCTGTTCCGAGGATCTTACAATCCACGAGAAGAGGGGAGACAGATACTGTAGGTAACATGTGGCACGAACAAGGGAGGTGATCTGAGGGCAGGAAGTAAGCAGGGTAGAGATGACCAAAGCATGAGGCAGGAGGTGGGGAGAAAGACTTCAAAACATGATAATGTGGTGGAAGGGTATGCATTCATGAACAGGTGGGTTTTCGGTAGTGATGAGCGGGTTCGGTTCCTCGGAAACCGAACCCCCCCGAACTTCACCCATTTTACACGGGTCTGAGGCATACTCAGATTCTCCCGTATGGCTCGGTTAACCCGAGCGCGCCCGAACGTCATCATCCCGCTGTCGGATTCTCGCGAGATTCGGATTCTATATAAGCAGCCGCGCGTCGCTGCCATTTGCACTCGTGCATTGGAAATGTTAGGGAGAGGACGTGGCTGGCGTCCTCTCCGTTTATTAATGTTGATGCAAATATTTGTGCTTATTGCTTAATTGTGGGGACTGGGGAGCAGCTGTATTATATAGGAGGAGTATAGTGCAGAGTTTTGCTGACAGTGACCACCAGTATACGTTGTCTGCCTGAAAAACACTCCATATCTGTGCTCAGTGTGCTGCATATAACTGTGCTCACACTGCTTAATTGTGGGGACTGGGGAGCAGCTGTATTATATAGGAGGAGTACAGTGCAGAGTTTTGCTGACAGTGACCACCAGTATACGTTGTCTGCCTGAAAAACACTCCATATCTGTGCTCAGTGTGCTGCATATATCTGTGCTCACACTGCTTTATTGTGGGGACTGGGGACCACCAGTATATTATATAGGAGGAGTACAGTGCAGAGTTTTGCTGACAGTGACCACGGGTATACGTTGTCTGCCTGAAAAACACTCCATATCTGTGCTCAGTGTGCTGCATATATCTGTGCTCACACTGCTTTATTGTGGGGACTGGGGACCACCAGTATATTATATAGGAGGAGTACAGTGCAGAGTTTTGCAGACAGTGACCACCAGTATACATTGTCTGCCTGAAAAACACTCCATATCTGTGCTCAGTGTGCTGCATATATCTGTGCTCACACTGCTTTATTGTGGGGACTGGGGACCAGCAGTATTATATAGGAGGAGTACAGTGCAGAGTTTTGCTGACAGTGACCACCAGTATATATAGCAGTACGGTACGGAAGGCCACTGCTCTACCTACCTCTGTGTCGTCAAGTATACTATCCATCTAGATTCTATACCTGTGGTGCATTTTAGTTTTGCAGTTTGCTGACAGTGACCACCACTATATATAGCAGTACGGTACGGAAGGCCACTGCTCTACCTACCTCTGTGTCGTCAAGAATACAATCCATCTAGGTTCTATACCTGTGGTGGATTTTAGTTTTGCAGTTTGCTGACAGTGACCACCAGTATATATAGCAGTACGGTACGGAAGGCCACTGCTCTACCTACCTCTGTGTCGTCAAGAATACTATCCATCCATACCTGTGGTGCATTTCAGTTGTGCACAGTATATATAGTAGTAGGCCATTGCTATTGATACTGGCATATAATTCCACAAATTAAAAAATGGAGAACAAAAATGTGGAGGTTAAAATAGGGAAAGATCAAGATCCACTTCCACCTCGTGCTGAAGCTGCTGCCACTAGTCATGGCCGAGACGATGAAATGCCATCAACGTCGTCTGCCAAGGCCGATGCCCAATGTCATAGTAGAGAGCACGTAAAATCCCAAAAACAAAAGTTCAGTAAAATGACCCAAAAATCAAAATTGAAAGCGTCTGATGAGAAGCGTAAACTTGCCAATATGCCATTTACGACACGGAGTGGCAAGGAATGGCTGAGGCCCTGGCCTATGTTCATGGCTAGTGGTTCAGATTCACATGAGGATGGAAGCACTCATCCTCTCGCTAGAGAAATGAAAAGACTTAAGCTGGCAAAAGCACAGCAAAGAACTGTGCGTTCTTCTAAATCACAAATCCCCAAGGAGAGTCCAATTGTGTCGGTTGCGATGCCTGACCTTCCCAACACTGGACGGGAAGAGCTTGCGCCTTCCACCATTTGCACGCCCCCTGCAAGTGCTGGAAGGAGCACCCGCAGTCCAGTTCCTGATAGTCAAATTGAAGATGTCACTGTTGAAGTACACCAGGATGAGGATATGGGTGTTGCTGGCGCTGGGAAGGAAATTGACAAGGAGGATTCTGATGGTGAGGTGGTTTGTTTAAGTCAGGCACCCGGGGAGACAACTGTTGTCCGTGGGACGAATATGGCCATTGACATGCCTGGTCAAAATACAAAAAAAAATCACCTCTTCGGTGTGGAATTATTTCAACACAAATGCGGACAACAGGTGTCAAGCCGTGTGTTGCCTTTGTCAAGCTGTAATAAGTAGGGGTAAGGACGTTAACCACCTAGGAACATCCTCCCTTATACGTCACCTAGTCCGCATTCATCAGAAGTCAGTGACAAGTTCAAAAACTTTGGATGACAGTGGAAGCAGTCCACTGACCACTAAATCCCTTCCTCTTGTATCCAAGCTCCTGCAAACCACACCACCAACTCCCTCAGTGTCAATTTCCACCTTACACAGGAAAGCCAATAGTCCTGCAGGCCATGTCACTGGCAAGTCTGACGAGTCCTCTCCTGCCTGGGATTCCTCCGATGCATCCTTGAGTGTAACGCCTACTGCTGCTGGAACTGCTGTTGTTGCTGCTGGGAGTCGATCGTCATCCCAGAGGGGAAGTCGGAAGACCACTTGTACTACTTCCAGTAAGCAATTGACTGTCCAACAGTCCTTTGCGAGGAAGATGAAATATCACAGCAGTCATCCTGCTGCAAAGCGGATAACTCAGGTCTTGTCAGCATGGGTGGTGAGAAACGTGTGTCCGGTATCCACCGTTAATTCACAGGCAACTAGAGATTTGATTGAGGTACTGTGTCCCCGGTACCAAATACCATCTAGGTTCCATTTCTCTAGGCAGGCGATAACGAAAATGTACACAGACGTCAGAAAAAGAGTCACCAGTGTCCTAAAAATGCAGTTGTACCCAATGTCCACTTAACCACGGACATGTGGACAAGTGGAGCAGGGCAGACTCAGGACTATATGACTGTGACAGCCCACTGGGTAGATGTATTGCCTCCCGCAGCAAGAACAGCAGCGGCGGCACCAGTAGCAACATCTCGCAAACGCCAACTCGTTCCTAGGCAGGCTACGCTTTGTATCACCGCTTTCCAGAAGAGGCACACAGCTGACAACCTCTTACGGAAACTGAGGAACATCATCGCAGAATGGCTTACCCCAATTGGACTCTCCTGGGGATTTGTGACATCGGACAACGCCAGCAATATTGTGCGTGCATTACATCTGGGCAAATTCCAGCACGTCCCATGTTTTGCACATACATTGAATTTGGTGGTGCAGAATTATTTAAAAAACGACAGGGGCGTGCAAGAGATGCTGTCGGTGGCCCGAAGAATTGCGGACCACTTTCGGCATTCAGCCACCGCGTGCCGAAGACTGGAGCACCAGCAAACAGTCCTGAACCTGCCCTGCCATCATCTGAAGCAAGAGGTGGTAATGAGGTGGAATTCAACCCTCTATATGCTTCAGAGGATGGAGGAGCAGCAAAAGGCCATTCAAGCCTATACATCTGCCCACGATATAGGCAAGAGGGGGAATGCACCTGACTCAAGCGCAGTGGAGAATGATTTCAACGTTGTGCAAGGTTCTGCAACCCTTTGAACTTGCCACACGTGAAGTCAGTTCAGACACTGCCAGCCTGAGTCAGGTCATTCCCCTCATCAGGCTTTTGCAGAAGAAGCTGGAGACATTGAAGGAGGAGCTAAAACAGAGCGATTCCTCTAGGCATGTGGGACTTGTGGATGGAGCCCTTAATTCGCTTAACCAGGATTCACGGGTGGTCAATCTGTTGAAATCAGAGCACTACATTTTGGCCACCGTACTCGATCCTAGATTTAAAACCTACGTTGTATCTCTCTTTCCGGCAGACACAAGTCTGTAGAGGTTCAAAGACCTGCTGGTGAGAAAATTGTCAAGTCAAGCGGAACGTGACCCGTCAACAGCTCCTCCATCACATTCTCCTGCAACTGGGGGTGCGAGGAAAAGGCTAAGAATTCCGAACCCACTCGCTGGCGGTGATGCAGGGCAGTCTGGAGCAAGTGCTGACATCTGGTCCGGACTGAAGGACCTGGCAACGATTACTGACATGTCGTCTACTGTCACTGCATATGATTCTGTCACCATTGAAAGAATGGTGGAGGATTATATGAGTGACCGCATCCAAGTAGGCACGTCAGACAGTCCGTATGTATACTGGCAGGAAAAAGAGGCAATTTGGAGGCCCTTGCACAAACTGGCTTTATTCTACCTAAGTTGCCCTCCCTCCAATGTGTACTCCGAAAGAGTGTTTAGTGCAGCCGCTCACCTTGTCAGCAATCGGCGTACGAGGTTACTTCCAGAAAATGTGGAGAAGATGATGTTCATCAAAATGAATTATAATCAATTCCTCCGTGGAGACATTCACCAGCAATTGCCTCCAGAAAGTACACAGGGATCTGAGATGGTGGATTCCAGTGGGGACGAATTAATAATCTGTGAGGAGGGGGATGTACACAGTGAAAGGGGTGAGGAATCGGAGGATGATGATGAGGTTGACATCTTGCCTCTGTAGAGCCAGTTTGTGCAAGGAGAGATTGATTGCTTCTTTTTTGGTGGGGGCCCAAACCAACCAGTCATTTCAGTCACAGTCGTCTGGCAGACCCTGTCGCTGAAATGATGGGTTCGTTAAAGTGTGCATGTCCTGTTTATACAACATAAGGGTGGGTGGGAGGGCCCGAGGGCCCAAGGACAATTCCATCTTGCACCTCTTTTTTCTTTCATTTTTCTTTGCATCATGTGCTGTTTGGGGACAATTTTTTTGAAGGGCCATCCTGCCTGACACTGCAGTGCCACTCCTAGATAGGCCAGGTGTTTGTGTCGGCCACTTGTGTCGCTTAGCTTAGTCACACAGCGACCTTGGTGCGCCTCTTTTTTCTTTGCATCATGTGCTGTTTGGGGACTATTTTTTTGAAGTGCCATCCTGTCTGACACTGCAGTGCCACTCCTAGATGGGCCAGGTGTTTGTGTCGGCCACTTGGGTCGCTTAGCTTAGTCACACAGCTACCTCATTGCGCCTCTTTTTTTCTTTGCATTATGTGCTGTTTGGGGACTATTTTTTTGAAGTGCCATCCTGTCTGACACTGCAGTGCCACTCCTAGATGGGCCAGCTGTTTGTGTCGGCCACTTGTGTCGCTTAGCTTAGTCACACAGCGACCTTGGTGCGCCTCTTTTTTTCTTTGCATCATGTGCTGTTTGGGGACTATTTTTTTGAAGTGCCATCCTGTCTGACACTGCAGTGCCACTCCTAGATGGGCCAGGTGTTTGTGTCGGCCACTTGGGTCGCTTAGCTTAGTCACACAGCGACCTCGGTGCAAATTTTAGGACTAAAAATAATATTGTGAGGTGTTCAGAATAGACTGAAAATGAGTGTAAATTATGGTTATTGAGGTTAATATTACTATAGGATCAAAATGACCCCCAAATTCTATGATTTAAGCTGTTTTTGAGGGTTTTTTGTAAAAAAAAACACCCGAATCCAAAACACACCCGAATCTGGCAAAAAAAATTCAGGGAGGTTTTGCCAAAACGCGTCCGAATCCAAAACACGGCCGCGGAACCGAATCCAAAACCAAAACACAAAACCCGAAAAATTTCCGTTGCACATCACTAGTTTTCGGTGCCTGTTTGAAGCATTTCAAGGTTGAGAATAGTTTGATAGAGTGAGGGAGATCGTTCCAGTGAAATACAGTGACCAGGGAAGATGAGAGGTGATGGCCATTGGCCGACTGGAGAGGGTGTGTAGAGTATGTAGGAAGATGAGGTTGAAAATGTAGGGAGCATTGGAGTTAGAGAGGGTCGTGTATGTGAGGATGAAGAGTTTGAAGAAGGCTCTGTATGGTAAGGGGAGCTAGTGCAGGTTTAGGCGAAGGGGAGTGGCAGATGTGGAGCTGTGGGAGAGGAAGATGAGTCTAGCTACAACATTGAGAACAGATTGGAGGGGCTCGAGATGGGAATGCGGAAGGCCAGTGAGGAGAAGGTTGCAGTAGTAGAGCCGTGAGAGGACTAATGAGTGGATAATAAGTTAGGTGCATTTTGGAGAGGAACGGGCTGATGTGAGTGATGTTGCGTAACTGGAACCAACAGGATTGAACTAGAGATTGAATGTAGGGGGGTGAAGGAGAGGGTTGACTCAAGAGTGACACCAGGAAGGGAAACAGGGGAGATGATGGTGTTGTCAACAGGGATAGAGATATTTGGATATGAAGTAAGTGGCAAAGTTAAGAGCAGAGAGTGAGGAAATGAGACAAGGTGGGGGTGGGCAGAGGAGGGAGTTGACAGTGGCAAAGAGGTGCCATAGGTTAGAAGACTAGTAGGAGATGACATTCTTGAAGTGTGACTGGCTAGCGAGGGAAAGGGCAACACTGAAAGATGAGAGCATAAGTTTGAAATGAAGGAAGTCTGCCTTAGAGTGTGATTTCCTCCAGTGTCTCTCAGCAGTATGCAAGTATTTTTGCAGATATCTGGTGCATTTGGTGTGTCAGGGTTGAGGTGTTAATTTGCAAGAGCAAATAGTGGCTGGTGAAGTGACAGAGTCAAGAGCAGTAGTAATGGATGCATTATATAGGGCAGTGGCTTGTTCAGTTCATGAGAGAGAAAGAATAGGAGAGATAAGCGAGTTGAACAGGGAGGATAGGGATGTGGTGTCAATAGTCTCAATGTTACGCTTAGTGATGGTAGCCTTAGAAGGTAGAGATGGAGAAGCAGAGAGAGTCAAGTTAAAGGAGAGCAGGTGGTGGTCAGAGAGGGAAAATGGGGAGTTGGAGAAATCAGAAATATCACAACGGTGAGTGAAGGCCAGATCCAGTGAGCTACAGTACCATTCACATGGGAGGGTGAAGAGGTCCACTGGGAGAGACCAAACGAAGATGTGAGGTTAAGGAGTTTAGAGGCAGTGTATTTTGTGGGGCTATCGAAAGGATGTTGAAGTTGCCTAGGATAAAGGAGGGAATGTCAGAAGAGAGGAAGTGAGGAAACCAGGATGCAAAGTTATCAAGGAATTTGGAGGCAACGCCAGGGGGACGCTAAATGACAGCTACTCAAAGATGGACAGGTTGGAAGAGGCATATAGTATGGGCACCAAATGTAGAGAATGTAACGGATGGTTCTCGGGGCATGAGTAGGTAGGAGTAACTAGAGGGTAAAAGGACCACAACACCACCACCATAGCAACCCCTGGGTCGGGTGTGTGTGTGTGTGTGTGTGTGTGTGTGTATGAATGTGAGGACCTCAGCAGAGAGAGCAGCAGGAGAAGTAGTGTCAGAGGGAGTAATCCAGGTTTCAGTAATGACCAGTTAATGCAGGCAGTTGGAGATGAAAAGGTCATGGATGAGGATCAGTTTATTACAGACAGATTTGGCATTCCAGAGGGCACATGATAGGGGGTATGAGTTTATGGGAGAGATGTAAATCAGATTATCAGGGTTGCTGTAGTGTTGAGGTGAGATTATCTTGGAGGGCAGGGATGATGAGAGAGTAGTGATGGTGTGGGTGCCTGAGCTAGGAAGGGAAACTGCAGGAGCTGGGCAGGGAAGGAGTTCAATGTGATGTGGATAGGGGTGTGGTGAGATTACAGGGAGAGGAGGAAGGGAGCAGAGCTGAGTGGTGGGGTAGTAGGACAGAGGTGGGGCAGAGGTGAATGAACGTGAGGTAACAGAAGAGTAGGGGACAGGGGATGCGGTCAACATCCCGCTGGACGGGATCCCGGCGGTCGAAATCCCGACCGCCACAATCCCGACATATTCTCCCTCCGTGGGTGTCCACGACACCCATAGAGGGAGAATATAATAGTGTGCCGAGTGTAGCGTGGCACCGTGCCCGCAGCGTGGCGAGCGAAGCGAGCCCACAAGGGGCTGCTTTCTGCTCGCCACCCCTGTCGGGATTGTGTGGTCGGGATTCCGGCGTCGGTATTTCGACCGCCGGGATCCCGTCCAGCGGGATTACGTACTGATCCCGGGGACAGGAGACAGAGGGGAGAGAGGAAGATGTGTTGGAGACTAGAGGGGAAGGATAAAGGTGGGAACAGGGGGCAAGATACACAAGTAGGTAGACACTGAGTGATGGGGGGAGTAGAAGAAAATCTGGACAAAGGGGGACATGTACTAAGCAATGATAAAAGTGGAGAAGTAAGCCAGTGGAGCAGTTTAACTTGGCAACCAATCAGCTGCTCTGTATACTTTTATAGTATGCAAATTATAAATGTTATGTCAATGCTGATTGGTTGCCATGGGCAACTTCTCCACTAGCTCACTTCTTCACACTTTTCACTGCTTAGTACATGACCCCCATAGTGTGGAGTTGGTAAATAGTTGAAAAGGGAAACGGGAGGCAGGCAATTGACCGCCTGTCGGGATCCTGGCGGTTAGGATACCGACGACGGAACCCTGACACCAGCTGAAATACCGGCGATCGAAATCCTGACCCCTGGCTAGTTACCCCCCTTGTGTGGTCCACGCCACCACCCGGAGGGGAATAGAAACCTGTGGCGGTCAAAGGTCGCCACCAGGCCCAAAACATGGCGAGCGCAGCGAGCCCGTAGGGGACACGCTGCGCTCGCCACCGGGATCCCTGCTGTCGGGCTCCCGGCGTCGGTCTCCAGACCGTCAGGATCTCATACTGATTCCAGGGAAACTGGAACTAGGAGTGGAGGCTGTAAGGGAATCAGAGCAGAAGATTTGCAGAAATGCAGGTGAGAAAAGCAGTGTAGGCTCAATGAGTGTAAATTTAGTTTGACTGAAACGTAGATAATATGGGTGCAGAAATTGATTTGTACGGTAAAAAAATGAGAGGATCTGAGTGAGGGTACAAAAGCAATGGTAAATCAGACAGGACTTTTTTAATTGTTTGAAGGTAAAATTGCATTGGTAAAGCTGCACATTAAAAAAAAACAAAAGTACAAAAAAAAGAATGTCTTGGTATAATGGATGGTTTTTGAAATGTCCAAGGGGGTAATTCAGACCTGACCGTAGCAGCAATTTTGGGCCTCATTCCGAGTTGATCGCTCGCTAGCAACTTTTTGCAGCACTGCGATCAGATAGTTGCCGCCTATGGGTGAGTGTATTTTGCAAGTGTGCAAACGCTTTTGCAGCCGAGCGGTACAAAAACGTTTTTTGCAGTTTCTGAGTAGCTCTGGACTTACTCAGCCGCTGCGATCACTTCAGTCTTTCTGGTCCCGGAATTGACGTCAGACACCCGCCCTGCAAACGCTTGGACACGCCAGCGTTTTTACAAACGCTCCCAGAAAACGCCCCCTTTCTGTCAATCACCTTGCGATCGGCTGTGCAAATGGATTCTTCGTTAAATCCATCGCCCAGCACCGATCCTCTTTGTACCTGTACGACGTGCCTGCGCATTGTGGTGCATACGCATGTGCAGTTTTGCCGAGATTTAACCTGATTGCAGCACTGCAAAAGTTGCTAGTGAGCGATCAACTCAAAATGAGGCCCATTGTTAGCAGATGGGCAAAACCATGTGCATTGCAGGGGAGGCAGATATAACATGTGCAGAGAGAGTTAGAATTGGATGGAGTGTGTTCAAACTGCAATCTAAATTAGACCAAAAAACAAACAAACAAATGTTTTTGTATAAAACAATGAGAATGCGCTACTTTAATCTGATGTAGATTTATATATACAAATACATAATCACTGAGTGACTGAGTGTCACTGAGGAAGCCGCTGACGCATGAGAGTAGGCGGGGAAATGCATCTGTCTATCACGATCTCCACGGACGGAGCACAGCTTTTTGCGGAGCACAATTGTTCACTGGCCGGCAGGCGTGACAACCTGAAAACCCCAGTGCTAAGGGGAAGCGGGTGAGCACTTTGAATATATCACCCAAGCATGAACTGCTTGGCTATTAACAAAAGTGCATGGACTGCTTTGATATTAACAAAAGTTGCTAAGTAAAGGCATGAAAAAGTCACATATCTTTTTGTAAGAGGAGCATTTTACGTTATTTGCATGTTTTTATTGTTGTCTATATAATACTGGCCGGTATCAATGTGATCTGTGTGGATTATGTATTTGTATATTAAAATCTACATCAGATTGAAGTAGCGCATTCTCATTGTTTTATACAAAAACATTTTTTTTTTTGTCTAATTATTAAGGGGTTTTAACCAAATACCCTTGAGATTTGCTGCATTTCAATTCTGATCAATCACAGCGCCAGGAGGGTTGGGCTGCTTGAAATCTAAATTGTAGTGTAAAATTTTTTTGAGATGTGCAGCGGGCACTTTTCGTGTTTTGTGTTTTGGTTCTGGTTCCATGCTCATGTTTTGGATCTGGATTGGTTTTGCCAAAACCACCCCTTCGTGTTTTGGTTTTGGATCTGGATGATTTTTGAAAAAACATAACAGCTAAAATCACAGAATTTGGGGGTAATTTTGATCCTACGGTATTATTAACCTCAATAACATTCATTTCCACTCATTTCCAGCCTATTCTGAACACCTCACAATATTGTTTTTAGGCCAAAAGGTTGCACTGAGGTGGCTGCATGACTAAGCTAAGTGACACAAGTGGGCGGCACAAACACCTGGACCATCTAGGTGTGCCACTGCAGTGGCAGACAGGATGGCAGATTTAAAACATAGGCCCCAAATAGCACATGATGCAAAGAAGAAAAAGAGGTGCAATGAGGTAGCTGTATGACTAAGCTAAGCGACACAAGTGTGCGGCACAAACACCTTTCCCATCTAAGAGTGGCACTGCAATGGCAGACAGGATGACACTTAAAAAAACTAGGCCCCAAACAGCACGTCGTCTAAAGAAGAAAAAGAGGTGCAATGAGGTAGCTGGATGACTAAGCTAGGCGACACAAGTGTGCGACACAAACAACATGGGATATACTGAAATTTGCCCAGATGTAATACACGCACAATATTGGTGGCACAGGAGAGCGTACCCCTAAACCACACACACACACACACGGCAAAGCCTGTAAACTTAATTTGGATAATAATAACCCTTTTATTTGGAGCTATTATAATAGTATGCAGCACAGGCGAGCGTACCCCTACACCACACAGGGCAAACCCTGTAGAAATGATTTGGATAATAATATAAGTAATGTATAGGACCCTTTTATTTGAAGTAAATAATATACAGCACAGGACTGCACCACTGGACTTATGGCAGCACAAGGCACCACCACTGGACTGATGCAGTACAGGACACTACCACTGTACTGATGCAGGACAACACAGCACCACTGCAATGGACTGGACCTGTGCAGCAGCACTGGACATATGGCAGCAAAGGACACCACCACCACTGTGACTGGACTGATGCAGCACAATACACCACCACAGAACTGATGCAGGACACTGAGAACAGAGACACGTCCTCTCGCTACACTCTCCAATGCTGGAGTGAAAATGGCGGCATCGCGCGGCTCCTTATATGGAATCCAAACCCAGCGAGAATCCGACAGCGAGATGATGATGTTTTGCCTCGTTCTGGTTTCCGAGTCAGGCGGGAAAACCCGAGCCTGACTCGGATCTGGGCTCGGGTAGTGAAGTTCGGGGGGATTTCGGTTCTCAGGGAACTGAACCCGCTCATCTCTAGTAAAAATAAAGCAGCCAGTATTTACCCTGCACAGAAACAAAATAACCCACCCAAATCTAACTCCCTCTACACATGTTATATCTGCACCCCCCCCCTCTGCAGTGCACATGGTTTAGCCCACCTGCTAACAAAATTGTTGTTACAATCAGGTCTGAATTAGGCCCCAAGTCAGGTAGTTTAATCAGTTATTTAATCAGATTAAACAATCAAAAGGTGAATATGAAGAGTAAGTGAACTCACATTTGTTTTTTAATATTAGTTTTTCAGTTTTCTTTTTTTGATAGACTGGTCTCCTGTTTCACTTCGGTTGAACGCTGGTAGAACGCTGCAGTTATTTGTCAATTTTATCACACTTTGATATACACATGTCGATAATATGGCTTTGCACACCTACAGGATGGATCTTAAATAGAGAAATGCATCTTGCAGGAGCAAACACAGGAATTAGGGGGTTTCCATGGGTGTGTGTGTGTGTGTGTGTGTGTGTGTGTGTGTGTATGTATATATGTATTTATGTGTGCATGTACATATATTTATATAATATATATATATATATTATATACGGTATATATATATATATATCACACGTACGTAAATATATATATATATATATATATATATATATATATATATATATATATATACAGTGGGGCAAAAAAGTATTTGGACAGCCACCGATTGTGCAAGTTGACCCACTTAAAAAGATGAGAGAGGTCTGTAATTTCCATCATAGGTACACTTCAACTGTGAGAGATAGAATCTGAAAAAAACAAAACTAGGAAATCACATTGTATGATCTTTAAACAATTTATTTGTATATTCTTGTGGAAAATAAATATTTGGACAATCAAAAAGTTTAACTCAATACTTTGTAATATAACCTCGGTTGGCAATTACAGAGGTCAAACGATTCCTGTAGTTCTTGACCAGGTTTGCACACACTGGAGCAGGTATTTTGGCCCACTCTTCCATGCAGATCTTCTCTAGATCTGTCATGTTTTGGGGCTGTTGCCGGGCAACACGGACTTTCAACTCCCTCCACAGATTTTCTCTTGGGTTGAGGTCTGGAGACTGACTAGGCCACTCCAGGACCTTGAAATGCTTCTTACGGAGCCACTCCTTAGTTGCCCGGGCGGTGTGTTTGGGGGTCATTGTCAAGCTGGAAGATCCAGCCACATTCCATCTTCAATGCTCTTACTGAGGGAAGGAGATTTTTGCCCAAATACTCACGATACATGGCCCGATTCATCCTCTCCTTAATACGGATCAGTCGTCCTGACCCTGTTGCAAAAAAGCAGCCCCAAAGCATGAGGTTTCCCCCCCCATGCTTCACAGTGGGTATGGTGTTCTTGGGATGCCATTCATTATTTTTCTCCCTCCAAACACAGCAAGTGGAGTTTCTACCAAAAAGTTTGATTTTGCTCTCATCTGACCACATTACATTCTCCCAATCCTCCTCTGGATCATCCAGATGTTCACTGGCAAACTTTAGATGGGCCTGGACATGTGCTGGCTTAAGCAGGGGGACCTTTCGGGCGCTGCAGGATTTCAATACATGACGACGTAGTGTGTTACTAATGGAAACCTTTGTGACTGTGGTCCCAGCTCTCTTGAGGTCATTGACCAGGTCCCCCGTGTTGTTCTGGTCTGATTCCTCACCGTTCTCAAGATCATTGATACCCCACAAGGTGAGATCTTGCATGGAGCCCCAGGTCGAGGGAGATTGTCAGTGATCTTGTATTTCTTCCATTTTTTAATAATTGCGCCAACAGTTGATCTCTTCTCACCAAGCTGCTTGCCTATTGTTGAGTAGCTCATCCCAGCCTTGTGCAGCTCTACAATTTTATGCTGGTGTCCTTAGACAGCTCTCTGGTCTTGGCCATGGTGGAGAGGTAGCAGTCTGACTGTTTGAGGGTGTGGATAGGTGTCTTTTATACAGATAACCAGTTCAAACAGGTGCCATTAATACAGGTAATGAGTGGAGGATAGAAAAGCTTCTTAAAGAAGAAGTAACAGGTCTGTGAGAGCCGGAAATCTTGCTGCTTGGTAGGTGTCCAAATATTTATTTTCCACAAGAGTATACAAGTAAATTGTTTAAAAATCATACAATGTGATTTCCTGTTTATTTTTGTCAGATTCCGTCTCTCACAGTTGAAGTGTACCTATGATGGAAATTACAGACCTCTCCCATCTTTTTTAGTGGGTCAACTTGCACAATCGGTGGCTGTCCAAATACTTTTTTGCCCCACTGTATATATATATATATATATATATATATATATTTATATATGACAAAAAGTAGGCACTCACTGTTGATGTTGCTCAATACCGAGGTGCCCTCCTTATATGTAATAGGTGCAATTGTTCCCTGGGTGGAGACTGGCGTGCCCCCCGTCCAAGCACTTGAAACCAGGTGGCACTCAGCGGTCATTGTGAATAAATGAATGTATTAAAGTACAACAGTCATAGTGTACCGACATTTTAACGCCACATAAGACATTTTTTTTTCAAGCCTACTGCATAGCACCTTGAAAAAAACGCACTGCGCGGTGTTGAAGCAATCGGTACACTATGCCTATTGTACTTTAATACATTAATTTACTCACAAAGACTGCTAAGTGCCGGCAAGTTTCTACTGCATGGAGGGTCGGGCACGCCAGTCTCCACCCAGGGAACCATTGCACCATATACAATATATATTCAATAAGAGTCGGGTTCATTCCGACATGCAGTTGTCGGAATGGACCCGACAACCCCTATTCAAAGTGCGGCCAAATCCGACTGTCGGATTTGGCCATTCCCTGTGTCTTGTCCTGCTGCTGCTGCCAGCGACTGCCGGGTGTGCTGACAGCAGCGGCGGGGAAAACAGTGAGCGGCGGCCGGCGGGAGAGCTGGCAGTGGGGGTGATGTCTGCGGCAGCGGGAGAGGCACTGCAGGGAGAGAGGTGCCTGGCTGGGGGACGGCCGTCAAGGTGCCTCTCATACCTGCTCCCCGTAGCCCGCCGCACCGCTCCCCGTCTACTCACCTCAATTCGATTTGTTTTCAAAGGGGGCCAAAACCTGTCGGATTTGGCCCCATTTCCGACAGCAGCAGGCGGATCGGCTGGTATTCCGCCGATCCACCTGCTTTCCGACAGCATTCCGACAAGTCGGAAAAAATGTGTCCATATTGAATAGGTTGGAACCCCTTCCGACTTATTTCAGTCGGAAACTGCCATCTTTCCGACAAGACGGCAGTTTCCGACTTTTATTGAATACACCCCATATATATATATATATATATATATATATGTATTGGAAAAAGAAATTGGAGGTGTGAGCGCAAACCGGGTTTAAATGGAGAATGTCTGTGGAACTACAAGTCCAAGTCCAGATTGTTAGATCCAATTAAAACAGGTAAAGTCTCCAAATAATCTGGCTTCACACTCCTGTTTAGATCAGCTGTCATCTACCCCGTTCTCCCGTCTCCCAACGGGGAAAGATTATGTCTAGATAAAAAATAATAATATTGGGGGGCGTCAATAGTGCATTAAAAGATGACAATTTATTGACACATCATAAAACACAGGTCTAAAAATGTAAGCGTACCAAAGATGGCGGTATAATCACCGCTGATACATTCGTTTTAAAATCAAAGATACAAGATGGATTCAGTGGTGAGTGGTGTTCAGAATTGACTGTAAATGACGAAATTAATGCTATTGAGGTTACTAATACTGTAGGATCAAAAACACACCAAATTTCTGTTCTTTTAGCTATTTTTATCCAAAAGCAAAACATAAAACCAGAAAAATGGTTCGGCGCACGAGTTTACACCAGCCAACTCTGATAGTCAAATGATCATTAGTTACAATAATAATATTCAATGTGCTAATCAACAGTTACTTAATAAGCACTATTATCTCCTAATCCCCACATACAGTAATTAATAAAAGCTTAGAGGGGCATAGAAGTAGACACCCAAACATAATCCATTAAGTACAACAAGACACAAATAACACGCCAAATGTTTCTTGTGCTGTTTTAGTTTAGTAGTTGATAATCATGATGTGCAGGCTGGTACTGTAGTACCATAGGGAATATTTATGAAAGCTATTTTGCAGGAAATCCCCCACAAACAGATGTAACAAGAAGGAACCACGAAAGAAGCTACCATAGGTTTCTGCATTAATATATATAATGTTTTGCTCACAGCGTCCTCCCTAGACACATTACATTTCCTGTCAGTAAACCTATTGGACAACACTGCATGCATCTTTGTGACCACAGAATGGATGACATTACCAGAGTAGAATTGCTTTATAGGTGTCACAATCCGGGTAACTAAGCACACTTACTTACCATCCAAGCGCCTTCTCAAACTGTCCCTGCGTTCCAAGCCTGGACTCCATCTGCGCTGTTTGCGGCAAGCACGCTACGCAGCATCTCCACAGTCTCTCCTCAGCGATCCCGGCAATGCTAACATGTCAGCAACCTAGCATGCCCCTCCTGTCCTAGCGGACGGTCTCTCCTGCGCTCCGCGGCTGCAGCCGCCACCATTGCTGTAAGCCTCAGTATGCTGTTTACAAACAGACTTTTCCCTCCAGAGCCAAACATGGGTGCAGCCATGTTTGGATTAATAATCACATGACTTTCCACAGCCAATCCAATGCATACTGTATCCTTCCTAAATGCCAGCAGGCATAAGTGTATCCTGCACCAAAGCTTCCTGTTGTCGGTGCTATGGTTGTCTAACCCAGTGTTGGATGTCTCTGCATTCTGTGGTTGTTCCTGCTTGCTGTCTTCAGGTATTACAGCTCCTGTGACCTTGCTCTACTTAAAGAGACCTGCACCTGTTTTCATCCTGCAGTGCCGCCTGACTCCAGCGGTGTTCCCACATTGCCTCTGGTTATCAGTGGTGTTCCTACATCATCTCCAGTTACCAGTGGTGTTCCCACATTGCATTTGGTTATCAGTGGCGTTCCTACATCATCTCCAGTTACCAGTGGTGTTCCCACATCACATCTGGTTATCAGTGGTGTTCCTAAACTTCCTACATCATCTCCAGTTACCAGCAGTGTCCCTACATCGTCTCCAGTTACCAGTGGTGTTCCCACATTGCATTTGGTTATCAGTGGCGTTCCTACATCATCTCCAGTTACCAGTGGTGTTCCCACAATCTGGTTATCAGTGGTGTTCCTACATCATCTCCAGTTACCAGCAGTGTCCCTACATCGTCTCCAGTTACCAGTGGTGTTCCCACATTGCATTTGGTTATCAGTGGTGTTCCTACATCATCTCCAGTTACCAGTGCTGTTCCCACATCACATCTGGTTATCAGTGGTGTTCCTACATCATCTCCAGTTACCAGCAGTGTCCCTACATCGTCTCCAGTTACCAGTGGTGTTCCCACATTGCATTTGGTTATCAGTGGCGTTCCTACATCATCTCCAGTTACCAGTGGTGTTCCCACAATCTGGTTATCAGTGGTGTTCCTACATCATCTCCAGTTACCAGCAGTGTCCCTACATCGTCTCCAGTTACCAGTGGTGTTCCCACATTGCATTTGGTTATCAGTGGTGTTCCTACATCATCTCCAGTTACCAGTGCTGTTCCCACATCACATCTGGTTATCAGTGGTGTTCCTACATCATCTCCAGTTACCAGCAGTGTCCCTACATCGTTTCCAGTTACCAGCGGTGTTCCCACATCGTTTCCAGTAACCAGCGGTGTTCCCATATCGCCCCCAGTTACAATCGGTGTCTCAACATCGACCTCTGCTACCTTCGGTGTATCAACATCAACCTCTGCTACCATCGGTGTTTCAACATCAACCTCTGCTACCATCAGTGTCTCCACATCAATCTCTGCTACCATCGGTGTCCCAGCATCGAACTCTGTTACCATCGGTGGGTTCCCATTGAGTTCTCACCATCTATGCCAGTTCCACTCAGCATCCTCGGCAGTCCTCCAGCTCACAGCCTACCTCGGTGCTCTGCCATCGACTCCCACTTCCAGTGTGTCATCTTTTGGTCAGTATCGGTTCAACTTTTTAGTACAGTGTTTAGCTGTTTACAACTATGGACTATACCATCTCAGTTTCTTCCAAGACTGTGCCATATTGATGTCATACTACTGTATACCAAACAGCATACTTGTTACTACCGTATTTGAGGAACTGTACTGCTATGTAAACACTGTGAATTCTAACTGCTGAGTATTGAGCCTTTCGTCAACTGCCGTTGAGATTTTCTGAACTGTGTGCATAATAAAGAACTAAGGGGGACATTTACTAAGCAGTGATTAAGAGCGGAGAAGTGAGCCAGTGGAGAAGTTGCCTCAATAACCAATCAGCAGCTCTGTATAATATAGTATGCAAATTATAGATGTTACTTCAGTGCCGATTGGTTGCCATGGGCACTTCTCCACTGGCTTACTTCTCCGCTCTTATCACTGCTTAGTAAATGTCCCCCTTAAAGTTTTACTCCTCTGTCGTTTTGGTCACCCCTGTGCTAAGGGTACCCTGCATGTCCAGGAGTCATATACTGCCACCCAGATTCACGTACACGTCAGCCCCTACACCTGAGGCTTCCCCAGGTCACCCTCAAACCTCAGGCATTAAAGTAGGTAGTTAAATGATTGCACTGTGCATGTAGTCTATAATCTATACTGTCAATAACTGTGTTTTAAAACTTTTATATACACATTTGTGAGTGTGTGAAATACTTTTTTTGTATAATGCTTTGTACATTAAGGTTCTTTAGAGTACAAATTTAGTACAAAGTTGTTAGTTAAACAATATATTTTACAACCAGAAAACATGTTCAGCTAAATCTGGAAAATTGCACCAGACAGAATTACATTTGCATGCTTCATTTAACTAAATACATTAATTTGCAAGGTAGTGCAAAGGGTTGGGCAGCATTCCATGTCTCTTAGCAAAGCTCCAAGCAAAATCATTGCTTGCTGGGTTGTCGTGGAGAGCACTGGGGTGTGAGCCAGTGCCAAATCCATGTGCCAAGTACCAGTGGTGAATTTACATACAGTTCAAAACTCTACACTACACCTACAATGACAATAGACAAAAAACAACAACAAAACAATGCAGACTGTGTGTCTTGCCAAAGACAAATAATTATGGCCTGAGTGTTCTCACACTGAAACGTTTGTAATTTATGCTGTAATTTTAGTCTATACATCTAATGTCTTTGCTGGAAGCCTTTAGGTAAACACTAGTGACTTGGCTAAAACTTTCTTTACCTATAGCTGCTCCCTCTGTTGTACTGATTTGTACCTTGGTAATAAGCGTGTAATACAAGGTAATCAGCAATAGCGTGAACATCGAAGTAGAAAAACAAACATGAAAGGAAGACACATACTGAGGGCCCGATTCAGACCTGATTGCTGTTGTACGAATTCGCACAGTGGCCGTTTATCAAATTACGTTTATCGAATGACTGCGCCTGTATATGCGAGACCAAACAGCGACAAAATAGTGCGAAAATTTATATCACACAGCGTACGCAAGGTGAGTGACAGGAAGCAGACGTTTGTGGGTGGTAACTGGACGTTTTCTGAGAGTGTCAGGAAAAACACAGGAGTTCCCAAGCGTTTTCTGGGAGGGTGTGATGTCAGCTCCGGCCCTGATCAGCATGTTTGTATTGCACTGTAAGAGTAAGTCCTGGGCTGCACACAGACTGCACAGCATGGAAAAAGCATTTGATGGGGAGTGAGTTGTCGCACACTTGCACGGGGCAGGTTTTCACTCTCTCTAGGCAGCGACTATCTGATCGCAGACATTTGCAGAGGAGCGATCAGGTCTGAATTAGGCCCAAAGTTGTCTGGAAACTGACTGGTTTATTTCTGGTGAAAATGAGTGTAGCAGTGTTACAGTCGTTGGTACATTAGCCCGTGCCAGAGAAAGCATTTGTAATGTCTTACTAGTGAAAGCCTCCCCAAGACAATTCAACAAGGAGCTCTTTGACATAAGTACTGCCATAATCCCTCTTCTTGCTTTTTGGGGTCATTCCGACCCGTTCACACGCAGTGGTTTATCGCTGCAGTGCGAACGGGTGTGGAATGCGCATAGGCGGCGGCCGCGGTGCCCGACATTGCCAGGCAACAGGGGTCACCGGGTTACGTCGTGTCTAAAGAAGAAAGCGGTAGCAGGACGGACCACAAAGAAGATTGACAGGAAGAAGGCGTTCCAGGGCTGATCCGGACCGTTTGGAGCCGTTTTCGGGGAGTGGTGAGTAAAACGCAGGCGTGTCCAGGAGAACAGAGGGCGGAGGAGTGGCGTCAAAGCCGGGCCCATCATCGCTGGATCCATTGCACAGGGTAAGTATGTCCAGGCCTAGTCTACATATGCTTGAATTTTTTTTTTAGCTTAGCAGGGCTGCACAAGCGATCGCAGCCCTGCTAAGCTAAAATACACTCCCCCATAGGCGTGTACTAGTTGATTGCAGCAGCAGCAAAAAGTTGCTGGCTGCGATCAACTCGGAATGACCACCTTTGTCATCTCTAGATGGCAGTAGCAGGAGAATATAATTTTCAAAATGTTTATTTCTTCAATAAAGCACATTTTCATTCATTAATGACAAGAACCCAGCCCAGGCTAAGGATCGCTTATTGCTGCAGTGCTGGAACGTTGTGTAGTACATGAGTATACAGTACATGAAGTACTGTACCCATGCCAATGCACTGTGGAATATTAAGGTGCAGTTCTACAATTACAACTGAATATAACACATTAGCGCCCATGAAAACACCAGTGAGGAAGTCAATGATTAAATGGTCACACATGTACAGAAAAGAGTGCCCAGGATGACTTCCTTTACTTTACATTTTACTAATAGAGGTAATTAAATAATCATTTACATAATTTTCCAAATAATACCCATGTAACTACAATCCATTTGTCATTTAAATGATACAAATGAAAGTTACTGGAATCTCTCACAAAGGAAAACACACCCTTCTTAGTCAGCTCAGGCATTTCTATTAAGAAAATGAATGAGCTAATGAAGCCATTATTCACCCAAGCTACTCTGGGCGTAACATATTGATACATTCCTATATTGGTCTTGTCGGGATGAACCTGCTTGTTAAATACTGCATAGTCAGAATTCCGTGCATGTAAGTGTTGCTGACTTGTGATGTTGGAAGCAGAAGTACTCATTTTATTTTTATGTTTGTATGCTTCACTACCACGCTTGACACACCTTTAAGTCGGTGCCAATGTCATGGATGTGATGAGACCCAGCCTTGAAAAATATTGCTGTGCTAAGGGGTGGGAGTGTTACTCAACCATGAATCAGACTTAATACAAATTTTGATGTACAGTAGACATGGTCCATATAGCCAGAGACAGATTTACACTGTACCTACAAAAATAAAATGTAAAAAAATAAAACTCTACATAAACTAAAAACATTCTGCAAGGAGACATACATACTGATGACTGGGATGAGGGAAGAGGGACATGGAGACGTACACATTGGTGACTGGGTGACATGGAGACATACACACTGGTGACTGGGGAAAGGGGGGACATGGAGACGTACACATTGGTGACTGGGTGACATGGAGACATACACACTGGTGACTGGTGGAAGGGGGGACATGGAGACGTACACACTGGCGACTGGGGGCATGGAGATGTACACACTGAAGACTGGTGGAAGGGGGACATGGAGACGTACACACTGGTGACTGGGGGACATGGAGACATACACACTGGTGACTGGGGGAAGGGGGAACATGGAGACGTACACACTGGTGACTGGGTGACATGGAGACATACACACTGGTGACTGGGGGAAGGGGGGGGCATGGAGACATACACACACTGGTGACTGGGGGACATGGAGATGTACACACTGGTGACTGGGTTACATGGAGACATACACACTGGTGACTGGGTGATGTGGAGACATACACATTGGTGACAGGGGGAAGGGGGGACATGGAGACATACACACTGGTGACTGGGGGACATGGAGACATACACACTGGGGATGGGGGAAGGGGGGACATGGAGATGTACACACTGGTGACTGGGGGACATGGAGACATACACACTGGTGACTGGGGGAAGGGGGAACATGGAGACGTACACACTGGTGATTGGGTGACATGGAGACATACACACTGGTGACTGGGGGAAGGGGGGGGCATGGAGACATACACACACTGGTGACTGGGGGACATGGAGATGTACACACTGGTGACTGGGTTACATGGAGACATACACACTGGTGACTGGGTGATGTGGAGACATACACATTGGTGACAGGGGGAAGGGGGGACATGGAGACATACACACTGGTGACTGGGGGACATGGAGATGTACACACTGGTGACTGGTGGAAGGGGGACATGGAGACGTACACACTGGTGACTGGGGGATATGGAGATGTACACACTGGTGACTGGTGGAAGGGGGACATGGAGACGTACACACTGGTGACTGGGGGATATGGAGATGTACACACTGGTGACTGGGTTACATGGAGATATACACATTGGTGACTGGGTGACATGGAGACATACACATTGGTGACAGAGGGAAGGGGGGACATGTAGACATACACACTGGTGACTGGGGGACATGGAGACATACACACTGGTGACTGGGGGACATGGAGACATACACATTGGTTACTGGGTGACATGGAGACATACACATTGGTGACTGGGTGGCATGGAGACATACACATTGGTGACTGGGTGACATGTAAACATACACACTGGTGACTGGGTGACATGGAGACATACACATTGGTGACTGGGTGACATGGAGACATACACACTGGTGACTGGGGGCATGGAGACATACACATTGGTGACGGGGAAGGGGACATGGAGACATACACACTGGTGACTAGGTGACATGGAGACATACACACTGGTGCCTGGGTGACATGGAGACATACACACTGGTGACTGGGGGACATGGAGACATACACACTGGTGACTGGGGTGGTGACTGGGGGAAGGGAGGACATGAAGATGTACACACTGATGACTGGGGCACATGGAGACGTACACACTGGGGGACATGGAGACGTACACACTGGTGACTGCGGGATATGGAGACACACAAACTGGTGACTGGGGGACATGGAGAAACACAAACTAGTGACTGGGGGTGGGAAGATGGGATATGGAGACATATACACTGGGGACATGGAGATGTACACACTGGTGACTGGGGGCATGGAGACATACACACTGGTGACGGGGAAGGGGGGACATGGAGACGTACACACTGGTGACTGGGGGACATGGAGACGTACACACTGGTGACTGCGAAATTGGAGACACACAAACTGGTGACTGGGGGACATGGAGACACACAAACTAGTGACTGGGGGTGGGAAGATGGGATATGGAGACATACACACTGGTGACTGGGTGACATGGAGACATACACACTGGTGACTGGGGGCATGGAGACATACACACTGGTGACGGGGAAGGGGGGACATGGAGACGTACACACTGGTGACTGGGGGACATGGAGACGTACACACTGGTGACTGCGAAATTGGAGACACACAAACTGGTGACTGGGGGACATGGAGACACACAAACTAGTGACTGGGGGTGGGAAGATGGGATATGGAGACATACACACTGGTGACTGGGTGACATGGAGACATACACACTGGTGACTGGGGGCATGGAGACATACACACTGGTGACGGGGAAGGGGGGACATGGAGACGTACACACTGGTGACTAGGTGACATGGAGACATACACACTGGTGACTGGGGGACATGGAGACATACACACTGGTGACTGGGGGACATGGAGACATACACACTGGTGACTGGGGTGGTGACTGGGGGAAGGGGGGACATGGAGATGTACACACTGATGACTGGGGCACATGGAGACGTACACACTGGTGACTGGGGGACATGGAAACGTACACACTGGTGCGGGATATGGAGACACACAAACTGGTGACTGGGGGACATGGAGACTCACAAACTGCAACATGGATACATACACTGGTAAGTGGGGGTGGGAGGAGGGGGCATGGAGACATAACACACTGCTGACTGGGGAACATGGAGTCATACACATTGGTGTCTTGGACTGTGAAGCACATGGAGACACACCCACTGCTGGTGGGGGGAGAGGGATATGGAGACACACACACTGCTGGTGGGGGACATGGGGACATGGAGACACACTGCTGGTGGGAGGGGGACATGGGAGACACCCTGCTGGAGAGGGACATGGAGACACACAAACTGCTGGTGGGAAGAGATGGGCAAGGAGAGACACACACACAGTGGGGGGGGGGAGGTTGGGCATGGAGACACACACATTGCTGGTAGTGGGAGCAGGCATGGAGACACACTGGTGGTGGGGGGAGTGGGGCATAGAGACTCACACTGGTGGGGGGAGGGGGCATGGAGACACACTGCTAGTTGGGGGAGGCAGTGCAACCAGTGCGTTGCACTGGGGCCCGCCTCTGTCCAGGGGCCCAAAGCATGTAGAGTCAAACTGATTCATTACATGCCGCTGTGCGCTGCGGGCAGCCGCTGTGCGCTGCGGGCAGCCGCTGTGCGCTGCGGGCAACCGCTGCCCGCAGCGCACAGCCGCCCAGAGAGGAGAGGAGCAGCGGTACAGGGGAAGGAGGAGGAGGGAGGCGGAGGAGGGAGCCGCAGTAGCGCTTTGTTACTGGTTGAGGCGCTGCTGCTGCTGCCCCTCTGCTTCACTATAGGCTGTCTTCCGAGAACAGCCTATAGTGAAGCAGAGGGGCAGCAGCAGCAGCGCCTCCACCAATAACACAGCGCTGCTGCGGCTCCCTCCTCCACCTCCCTCCTTCACCTCCTCCTTCTCTCCTGCCCGGGAATCGTGAGTGACCAGAAGCTGCACCGAGGAGCCTGAGCCAGCGGAGAGGGTAAGTATAATTCTTTTCTTTCTTTCTTTCTTTCTTTCTTTCTTTCTTTCTTTCTTTCTTTCTTTCTTTCTTTCTTTCTTTCTTTCTTTCTTCTGTAAAAAGGGTGAATCTGCCTGCCGCAATATGTGTAAAAATGAGGAATCTGCCTGCCGCAATGTGTAAAAATGGGGGAATCTGCCTGCCGCAATGTGTAAAAATGGGGAATCTGCTTGCCGCAATGTGTAAAAATGGGGATCTGCCTGCCGCAATGTGTAAAAAGGGGGAATCTGCCTGCCGCAATGTGTAAAAAGGGGGAATCTGCCTGCCGCAATGTGTAAAAAGGGGGAATCTGCCTGCCGCAATGTGTAAAAAGGGGGAATCTGCCTGCCGCAATGTGTAAAAATGGGGAATCTGCCTGCCGCAATGTGTAAAAAAGGGGGAATCTGCCTGCCGCAATGTGTAAAAATGGGGAATCTGCTTGCCGCAATGTGTAAAAAGGGGGAATCTGCCTGCCGCAATGTGTAAAAAGGGGGAATCTGCCTGCCGTAATGTGTAAAAAGGGGGACGCTGTCTGCCGTAATGTGTAACAAGGGCACGCTGTCTGCCGTAATGTGTAAAAAGGGCACGCTGTCTGCCGTTATGTGTAAAAAGTGTACGCTGTCTGCCGCTATGTTTAACAAGGGCACGCTATCTGCCGTTATGTGTAACAAGGGCACGCTGTCTGCCGCTATGTTTAACAAGAGCACGCTGTCTGCTGTTATGTGTAAAAAGGGGACGCTGTCTGACGTTATGTGTAAAAAGTGCACGCTGTCTGCCGTAATGTGTCAAAAGGGGGACGTTGTCTGCCGTAATGTGTAAAAAGGGGACGCTGTCTGCCGTAATGTGTAAAAAGAGGAATCTGTCCGCCGTAAGGTGTAAAAGGGTCTCTACCTGGTGTAGTGGTGCTACTGTGCGGCGTAATTTGAATAATGGAGACTACTGTGCACCGTTTTATGAATTGGTATTATTTTGTGGCCACACCCCTTCCCCACGAAGCCACGCCACTATGTATTTTTCCGCGCGCCTACGGCGCGCACTGCCCCTGTTTTGCATGCAGGGGTGGGGCTCCGATGCCGTTTCTTGTACACAGTGCTAAAATGTCTAGTTACGGCACTGTTGCTAGGTATCCATTTCTCTGGCCCTGAGCAGGTCCCCCTCACCAGATCCTCTCCAGGGTGTGAGGGGGTGGACTTGGATGGGATGGGGGGGGGGGAAAGCATTTTGTCGCACCTGGGCCCACCGCTCGCTAGTTCCGCCACTGGGGGGAGGACAGCATGGAGACACACTGATGGTGGGGGGGGGGCATGGAGACACACTGCTAGTGAGGGGGAGGGGACATGTAGACACACTGGAGGGGGGAGGATGACATGGAGACACACACTGATGGTGGGGGGGAGGAGGCATGGAGACACACACTGATGGTGGGGGGGAGGGGGCATTGAAACACACTGCTAGTGAGGGGGAGGGGACATGTAGACACACTGGAGGGGGGAGGGGGACATGGAGACACACACTGATGGTAGGGGGGAGGAGGCATGGAGACACACACTGATGGTGGGGGGGAGGGGGCATTGAAACACACTGCTAGTGGGGGGGAGGGGGCATGGAGCATACTGGTGGGGGGAGGGGGGCATGGAGACACACACTGATGGTGGGGGGAAGAGGCATGGGGACACACTGGTGGGGGGACATGGAGACACACACACACTGCTAATGGGTGGGAGGGGGACATGGAGACACATGCAGTCAGGGTAACACACAATCAGACAGAGGTTCCCCTCACCTTGATGTTGTAGCCTCCAGAAGCAGCACCCTCCTCTTCCACGCTGCCAGCCAGGAACATGCCGCTGTAGCCCGGGTCAGATGAGCATGTGCTGGGCTCCACCAATCTGTGTTCGGCACACGCTCCTCTGACCCCACTATCAGCAGGATACTCTCTGCTGCTGCTCATTATCATAGAGCAGGCACCCGGCTCTTCCCTAATGCGGTTCTCCCAAAATCTGGAAAACCGCATGACTTCAGAGAGTGGGCTAGGGGGGAACAATGCCTACAAAAAAAAAAGTAAAGCAGAAGGCGGGCCCACCAAAGTCCGTTAGGCCGTAGGCAGCCGCTTGTGTTGCCTTTTGGGAAATCCACCTCTGCCTGCACCTGTACTAGCTACGCCATGTGCGTGGGAAGCGAGCAGGCAGGAAACTTCTTTTCCCCGGTAACCACCTAAGTCTTTTGCCCGCCTGCGCACCCCTAGCTTCAAAGAACAATGAAATAGAAGTGATACCCAAAAGACGGCCCTGTGTTTGGAAGAACAGAACTGTCAATTCTTGCTTTGTGACCCCCATACCCAGAGCGCCTGCACTTAACATAAAGAAGGCCCTTTGGTATGCCCAATCAGGTCAGTCTTTTGTAATGCCAGATCTATAAGAATCAAGACTACAACAATTGCTGACCTTATTGAATCTGCAGATCTAGCCTGTATTACAGAGACCTCGCTAGATGAAAATGCAGCACCTATATTGGAGGCTGCAGTCCCAATAAACTACTCTGTCATCCACAACCCAAGACTGGACCGCAGGGGTGGCGGGGTGGCTATCTGCTTCAAAAAAGACCTTAAACTTAGGGTCCACCCTATTAAAATTACTCGCTCATTCGAGTGCATTGATGTCCAGAGTTCAACAGGATTAGGATTCAGAGTACTTCTCATTTACCGGCCCCCTGGAGATGGAAAGATATTTCTACAAGAAATTGCAGACACTGTTGCTGGCCTGGTTCTGGAACATCAAAGATGGCTCATCCTCTGGGATTTCAATGCATGGGTTTGTTATGAGCTCTCACGCCTTGGCCAAGACCTCCTGTGCACAATGAATGGTCTGGGCTTCACACAGGTCATTCCTTCTGCCACAAATAAAAGTGGTCACACTCTTGTCTTTTAGATTGGACTAGAAGTCACTGACCTAAAAACAAACCCAGTCATCTGGTCAGACCAACCCTCCCCCTTTGGTTCTCAGTTGCAACCCCTCAAATAAGATCTCTGCCTGAGGAGTTGACCAGGTATCATCCAAGGAGGGGTATGACTCGCCAGGCTCTAGCAGCAAATCTGGATCTTTCTGCTATACTGGGTGCCTGTGAAGATCCCTGTTCCCTAGTCCGTTATTATATTAGGGATGTTATGGCTGCAATTTATATTATCGCCCCTGTGTGTATAAGACCTCGTACACCACAACGTCGAGCTCCCTGGTTCGACAACAGTGTTAGTGAGCTTAAGAAAAGGGGTCGTAGACTGGAAAGACGATGGAGGAAGACTAACCTAGTGGATGACAAAATAAAACTAATTAAGCATAACGAAGAATATCAATCGACAATCACCCGTAAGAAATCACAGTTCCTGTCAAATGAGATCACGGCAGCAAACAATAGGCCAGCTCAACTTTTCTGCACAGTGGAGATGCTTTGGAAGCCAGCATGCCTGCAGACTGATGAAACCCTCTCCCAGGCAAGATGCAACGAGTTTGCAAACTTCTTTGCAGATAAGATATCCACCATCCAGACTGGAATCTCCACAGTGCCATAAAGGGAGTGCCAAACTACAAAGCCTGCCAATATAAGCCACCTGCCTTCATGGACCAGCATTAACCTAGTGGATGTAAAGGACATTGCTGAAATTGCTTGGATTTTGCGTCCCACCACCTGTGATCTGGACCCTGCCTCAACCAAGCTTCTAATAGGTTGTATGGATATAATTGCTCCTGTCTTTGCAAAAATTGTTCAATGCTCTTTGCAGACATGCATTTTTCCTGGACCCCTAAAGGAAGCAATTTTTAGACCTCTTCTTAAAAAACCTAATTTAGATCCCGACTGCATGGCCAACTACAGACCGGTATCAAACTTTAATTTTCTAGGAAAGGTTATTTAGAAAGCGGTTGCAAATCAACTGGAAACCCGCCTGACAACCCATGACATCTATGATCCATTACAATCAGGATTCAGGAGAAGACATTGCACTGAAACAGCCCTGGTGTGTGTGTGTGTGTGTGTGTGTGTGTGTGTGTGTGTGTGTGTGTTAAATGATCTTCTGAAGGCAAGAGACAGAGGTGACTGTTTAATATTAATCCTTCTGGATCACTCTGCAGCATTTGATAATGTGGACCATGGGCTTCTGATTGAGCGACTGATACATTTTTGTGGCCTGGATGGCACAGTCCTAAGCTGGTTCAAATAATTTCTCACAGGTGGGTCACAGAGAGTATCGTCTGGAGTATACTCATCACCATCAGTGCCATTGCCATGTGGTTTCCCACAAGGATCTATACTATCCCCCATGCTTTTTGCAGTATACATGCTCCCGCTGGGTGAAATAATCAGGCGCCATGGGCTGGTCTACCACTGCTATGCAGATGATACACAACTGTACTTAGCCTTTGCTCCGGGCACTGATAACCCAATAGCAACCCTAAATGGCTGTATAGCTGAACTCCATGAGTGGATGAGTGCCAGTTGGCTGCAACTGAACCCGGATAAAACAGAGGTCCTTATGATAGGACCGCAACATCAAAGGACAAGACTGCAGCATAGCCAACCAAATGGACTTACACTCGGGGATTCAGAATTACAAACCACTGATCATGTGCAGAATCTTGGCGTTGTCTTGGATGGTGGCCTGACACTTATACACCAGATATATCAGTCACAATCAAATCCTCATTCTTTCACCTGAGGAACATAGCTAGAATCAAGCACTTAATTCCCTCAGATGATCTGCCAAAAGTCATCCATGCATTTGTATCATCTCTATTAGACTACTGTAATGCCCTCTTCCTTGGTCTCCCAGCAAAAGAATTGCACTGCTAACAGCTGCAAAACACAGCTGCCAGACTGTTAACCGACCAGCCCCATTCTAGCCACATAACACCCATCCTCTACTCCGTTCACTGGCTGCCTGTAAAATGGCGAATCATCTTCAAAATTGGCTTACTGAGTTTCAAAGCACTGCATGACCAGGGCCCAAGGTACCTGAAGCAGCTTCTGACCCCATCATGCCCCACTCGATTTCTGCGATCTGTAGATGAAGGACTTTTAGCAGTACCTAGAATCTCCCATAATTCATCTGGGGGTCGAGCTTTTAGTCATGCGGCTCCGACTCTATGGAACTCACTTCCACGGACAGTGCGAGAGGCCACAACTATAGAATCCTTCAAAAGCACCAGCTATGTTCCAAAGAGCTATAAACTCCCAAAGTCCCACAAGACATAGGATGACATAGTCTTCACACCTTCCCAAGGTAGAGTCACTCTTGGAATCTTTAAGGACACATGGATTTACTGCCAATCCCAATAAGTGTGCCTTCGCTATACAAAATGCTAAATATCTGGGATAAGTGGTTGGAAGAGGGAAAGTCAAATCCTAGATAAACAAGGTGTATTTTATAAACAATTGGTACAAGTCAGGGAGGAATACCCATTAAGATCACTGGGTAAGGTACAAACACTGCTTCATTGAGAGCTTTGCCACTCGGGCTGCAATGAAGAAGAATCCTTTTCCTATCACCTTCTCTTTTAGGAGCAGGCACATGATTCACAATTTTATAACATAGTTACATAGTTACATAGTTGTTGAGGTTGAAAAAAGACAGATGTCCAACGGGTTCAACCTGTATAAAAAAATGTTTTTTATTTGTTTGTTTTTTTAATCTTAATTAAATGCTGTATCCTTGGATATTTTTTTCCGCTAGGAATTTATCTAATCCATTTTAAAACTTATTTATTGAGTCCACCATTACTACCTTCTCTGGCAAAGAATTCCAAATCTTTACTGTTCTTACTGTGAAGAACCCTTTTCTCCGTTGTGTATGGATTTTTTTTTTCTTCTAACCTCAGGGGGGTGTCCTCGTGTCCTATGTAGTGTTTTTTTGATAAACAAATCATTTGATAAATCCTTGTATTGTCCCTTAATGTATTTATAAATATTAATAATGTCCCCTCTCAGTCGCCTCTTTTCCAGTGTAAACAAATCTAACCTTTTAAGTCTTTCTTCATAATCCAGTGCCTCTAACCCTTTAACCAATTTGGTGGCTCGCCTCTGAACCTTTTCGAGTTCCAAGATATCTTTTTTATAGTGAGGTGCCCAGAACTGTACAAAATATTCCAGGTGTGGTCGCACCAATGATTTATACAGTGGCAGGATTACACTCTCATCCGTTGTCTCTATTCCCCGTTTTATGCATGCTAACCGATTTTCGGTTGCCTGTGCATGCACAGTGATTGCATTTCGCGTTCGCAACCCGCCAAAATGCGATCTTATCCCGGCATAATGTAACTGCATTGTGATTGACAGGTAATGGCGTTCAGGGGTGCAAGAAACACAGTTGTGTCATGGCCATTTTCAGGGAGGGCCGGATGACGTTGACTGCATTTCCTGCGATAAGAAACATGGTACCGGACTGCCTGCATACACAGCCTGGCTGCGTATGCAGGGAGTCTACCTCTAATTCCCAATTCTGCTATCGCAATTGAATTGCAATTGCAACTCTGGGCGGTGCTACACATGCTGGGTGGCCTTGCCCTGTGCTGGGCGACCCCCAGCATGTGATTTTATCAGTAACAGTTTTGGCTATTTTAGCAAAAATTGCAACCAACCATGAATAACCCCCCATATTCTGTAAAATGCAGTTTAGTGCGGGTTTCCTATGGGTTATCCAGTTACCTCTCACAATCCAAAAACATACAGGTAGGTTACTTGGCTTCAGAGGAAAAGTAACAAATGAGCCCATGTGTATATCTGTGTGTGAGTGTACTTGTGGTAGGAAATATAGGGAATAATTGTCACTGGGGCAGGGACTGAATGCCTAGTCTCTGTACAGAGCTGCAGAATATGTGTGAGCTGTATAGATAACATACAGGGCCGGATGTAATCCCGCCTGAGTTTGACCGATGTGCAAATCACTTACAAGTCTTGGTTTTGCCCTGTAAGTGATTCCCCCTTTAAAAAAATGTCCGAGTTCGGACGGAAAACCGCACATTGGCCGTAATGCCGCCTCTTACTTCTTCAGGCTCCAGATTTGACCCTGACAAAAGACCGCCTGTCATGTTGCATATATGCCTTGCATGATAGTAAAAGGGCTGTGTGCCTTAACTTAGTTTTGGAGTATTGTCATGGTAAATAGTAGGTGTAGAGTGACGCAACTGCTGACATGACGCAGGTCCTGGGGATCCACAGGGCATAGTCGGAGGTCTTGGCAACTGATCCTCAAACTGTTTTACGGTATATATCAGTAAATTGAATTTTATCCAGCCTCCCTCTAGTGTGTTCAACATTATTTCACAATGGTGTCTGAAGTTAGCAGACATGACACAAGTCCACCCCATCAATCCACTTGTATTTGATTATCACATTGCTGACCGGTTCAAACTGAAGATGGAATGTTTGTGTCGTGTCTCCTGCATTGCAGGACTAACAGAAATCAAAACAGCTAAAGGCATATACTGTACTGTACTAAATGTAACTGATACAGGGAACCTTAAAGTAGTACACACAGGCTTTAATACAAAAAGATCTAAGTATTTTTTTGTACTATAAGGCGCCCATAATTTTATTGCGATTGACATAAACACTTCTTTAAGCTAGCTTATCACTAAAATAACGACACACTAAAATAACGACACGGACACGTTAGCTGTAGTTAAAGGCCAGACGATATTTATTGATCGCTGACCTGTTCTTTAAACTATAATTGTAATTGAATTGATTTTATATTGGAGGATGGCAAAAGGACCAGTCGCTACCAGATACCAGCTCCAGTCCGTTGGATGAAATCCAACCACCAAGGAGGGGAGTACACCAAACCCCGCCTCCTCCCTGCATAACCCGCATTGTGCAGGCCTCACCACTCTTTTCTCTGGCAAACGTTCGGTTCCCGCAGGGGAACGTCTAAATGTCCAACCGCAAGGTAAGGACACACCTGCCGTCCTTCTAAAGAGGGTGCCCCACAATGACCACTTATGCCCATCTGACCGCTGGTTGGTAGCGACTACCCGCCAATCTGGCTGTCAAGAGCCCACCGAGAAAGACAAGATGTAGGAAGAATAAAAATAAAAATAAAATTATGGTCAGGGCGGGCGGGAGGGCATTCCAAAATGGCAAGAGGAAGTCTGAGTCACATGATCATGGCTTATATATTATTCCAAGACCAACCCCTACACCCTTGATGGACAGCCCTATAATCCTATAGGAAAATACCCAAGAACACACTGATCTGCCTAGCAACTGCTTAGTCACCAACAACCAATCACAAAAAATTGGACTCTTATATGGCTTCAGGCTTATGCAGCCTTCAGCTTATCTAAGGCGCCCATAATTTTATTGCGATTGACATAAACACTTCTTTAAGCTAGCTTATCACTAAAATAACGACACACTAAAATAACGACACGGACACGTTAGCTGTAGTTAAAGGCCAGACGATATTTATTGATCGCTGACCTGTTCTTTAAACTATAATTGTAATTGAATTGATTTTATATTGGAGGATGGCAAAAGGACCAGTCGCTACCAGATACCAGCTCCAGTCCGTTGGATGAAATCCAACCACCAAGGAGGGGAGTACACCAAACCCCGCCTCCTCCCTGCATAACCCGCATTGTGCAGGCCTCACCACTCTTTTCTCTGGCAAACGTTCGGTTCCCGCAGGGGAACGTCTAAATGTCCAACCGCAAGGTAAGGACACACCTGCCGTCCTTCTAAAGAGGGTGCCCCACAATGACCACTTATGCCCATCTGACCGCTGGTTGGTAGCGACTTCCCGCCACAGAGGTTTAACAAACCGCCCCGCCATCCAAACCAATAAAAACCAGGAAAGGAGAAAGCTAACTAAAAGGACCAGAACCCCAGGTAAGACAAAACCTGCAAAATTTCAGCCGGAGAAGACGAAACGCCTTCCCCCCTTGTCGAAACTGCGGCTGACGCATACCAGCAGAGGATGCCTGACCACCTAAAGCCGTAACCCAAAACATCAGCTGTCCTATGCGCCAAGTAATGCCCTGCCGCCCAAAAATGTAAGAGTGGCCAAACCAGCCATTCCCATTCAACCTTTGACGGCTGCAAAAAAAAAACACCCTGAAATCATCACTGACAGACATCACATAGGAAAACCAAGTGACAGATAACAGAACTAACCCAAGTGAAGGCGAAAACTCAAAAAACCTCCCGTGGACCTTTGCTGAGCCAATTGTAATTAGGCCCCCTCGGAGGAAAATTTAAAAATTCACTTCACACCCTCGATTCCTGAACGCTACTTGTTCAAAAACCGACGGGTAAACAAGTTTTTGGGTTAGCACAACAGGCACAACTAAACATTATCCACATGCAGAAGGCTTATAGTAAGCCTCCCTCCATGGAGCACCTCCTGAATAGCTGCCGAGGAGGACCCTGTGGCTGCCGCACGGTAGCCACCCCCATCCGCAAGGAATAGGACCCAAAAAGTATACCTCCAACGGCCCACGTCCTGCATCGCCGCCATGGAGGAACCTGTGGGTTCCACATGGTAGCCATCCCCATCCGTATGGAATAGGACCTAAGAAGTATATCTCCAATGAACCACCCCTTGAATAACTGCCGAGGGGGACCCTATGTCTGCCGCACGGCAGCCACCCCCCCCCTCCACAAGGAATGGATCTAAAAAACAAATATACCTCCCGCGGACCCCCTCCTGAATAGCTGCCGCGGTGGACCCCGTGGCTGCCGCATGGTAGCCACCCCCATCCGCAAGGAATAGGCCTAAGAAGTACACCCCCAACACTCCAGGTCCTGGACCGCTGCCGCGGGGGACCCTGTGACTGCCGCCCAGCAGCCACCCCAATCCAAAAGGAACAGGACCTATAAGGAGTAAACCTCCAACTCCCCAGCTCCTGAACAACTGCCGAGGAGGACCCTGTGGTTGCTGCCTGGCAGACTCCCCCCTCTGCACGGAACAGGACCTAACAAGTATACCTCCAACGTCCCAGCACTGGAACCGCTGCCGAGGGGGACCCCGCGGCCGCCGCATAGCAGCCACCCCAATCGGCCAGGAAACAGGACCTGCGACAAGCATCCCCCCAGCGACCCTGCTCCTGAAACCGCTGCCGTATGGTCAGCTTCCCCAGTCCGCCGGGGATAGGACCTATAATAAGCACACCCCCAAAAGCTCTGCTCCTCAACAGTTGCCGAGGATGACCCTGAGGCTGCCGCAAGGTAGCCACCCCAAAACCGCAAGGAATAGGAACTAAGAGTATACCCCCAATGGCTCAGCTCCTGAATAGCTGCTGTGGAGGCCCCTGAGGCTGGCAAATTGCAGCCTCCCCCATCCGTAAGGAATAGGACCCAAGCAGTATACTGCCAACGGGCCAGCACCTGAACAGCCGCCGTGGCGGACCCTGTGGCTGCCGCATGGCCAGCGGCCCCATTCCACAAGGAATGGGTACCGAACCCAAACACAGCAGCAACCCTGTACCTTAGTGAGATAACCAGCGAGCGCCTGTATCAGCAACTGGTCGCCGCCCCCCCCCGGAGGCCCATCTATACTTGTGCGCCAGGCGCAGCGGGCCGACACCCACAACCTCCTGGGCCTCCAAGGACACCCAGCGACCCCCAGCTGCTTGATCCGATTTGGAGCACACCATCCTGCAGAGCAACCGACCCCCTTGCAACCCGCGTTACAGATAGAGGTCCCAGCATCCCGAACTGCCTGCTGCTCGCCACCCTTCGCTCACCCGCAACAACCAGAAGAAAGTCAAAGCAAAGGCTAATCTAAACCGGGGCCACCTCCCCCATCAACTCGGCGACAGGAGGCAGCACACCCAGCAACTCCGCCAACATTTGCCACGTAGCAGGCCTACGTGTATCCGCAGGCGCGGGGCGCACCCTAGCCCCAACCCTAAAGCGCTAACGAAAGACCAGGCGGGGCCCACCAGCCCGCGCAGCCTAGAACGGAAGGAAATGCCCGCAAAGGCAGGATACATGGCCGCCTAGGCCCTCCCTCCCAAATAACGCTCGAACAGGAAAACCAGCAAAACCGTCTACCAGGGACACACCCGCTGTATCCAACCTACTGAAAAAACACCGGGACGTAGCAGACGCCCCAAACGAGGAAGGAGCCAACGCATGACCAGTCCGAGTAGCCAACCCGCCCGGACAATCCACCCGCCAGAAGACGGGCATGAGGAAACATTATGACGCTACCCCGGAACACACTCGCGGCACTCATCAAACTGCAAAGAGACAAAGCATCCGCCAACCCATTCCGACTCCGGAGCGGGATGGCAAAACTGCACCGCCAGCAGCCACGCAGCTGTCGCAACAGCCGCAAAGCCTGGGGGGACCGTAGGGAACCAGGAGGAGGAGACCACAACCACCTCCCCGTAAAAAACTATAGGAATGAAGACCAAGTCCACCCAAACATCTCTGATCCCACGGGAAGGGAAACCGCGGTACGCTACCTGGTCGACCCCGCAGGGGCCCTTAGTATTCTTGAAACCTATGCCACCCGTGGGGATAAACCTGCTCGCCAACGGGGAGGAGCTAACAACTGCACCCGCTTAAACCGACTTCGCGTCAACCCCAGCTGTCGTTAATAAAACCCCGACAGAGTCGGTACCTTGTCAGCGGGGAGGCGACAGCAACCGCAATTGTGCCCAGCGCCAACCCCTGAAACCTCAGGCAACCGGTAAGGCCCTAGCCGTATACCGGGGCAACGGGATCCTCCAGGACCCTGACAAAAACCTGGCAACCTACTGCAGGATACCTGCAAACCAAAATGCCTCCCAGACCCATGAAGAAAAAATAGTCCCTGTAGCGAGAAACACCGAAAGGGCCTGATCCGGACCGTGTGCCCCACGCAAGAAAGTGCAGAATTTCTCAAAAAAGGCACATGAGCCCAAAAAAAAAAAAAAAACTCGGGGGCACCAACCTGTCAGCATAGAACAGGCCCCTAACCGAGGCCCGAAAAATTTGAGGTGATAGGGACGCAGGGGAAGCGGCGCAAACACTACCCAAGGTATAAGTTAACCAAAATTGAGGTATCCGGCCCATATTCCTGGAACAAAATGCAGAGTCCCATAAAAGACTAATCTCACCCCGCGCGAGGTATCAGAAATGGACCTGTCAGCATAGCATGCAAAGAAAAAGCCCCTTGAGGATACGACAAATGTAGGCTAAGGCGGCCCCAGCCCGGGGTCCCTGGCCATAACCCCACAGGGAAGAAGCACAAGCCGAAAAGAGATGAAAAAACAAAACGTCATAGGGCTCGCACGAGCCCTAAGCCGGTTCGGCGACCACCCTCCGCCGGACCTGATGCGGGAAAGCGTGCGCGTACCTCCAACACCCGCTCCCGGCTGGGGCACCGTCATTAGACGGGAGACAGGCCTAGCAAATTCGCAGGAGTGACGAACACGGGAGTGGACCTATGGTGTCATAAGCGACACCCCCCTTTTCTACCAAGGAGCGCAAAAACAGCAACGCCAACTGCAAGGGACCCGCGGTCTGGGACCCCATTGTGCGGTCCGGCCCGCCGAGCGACCCTCAAACATAACCCCAAGAAATTGACGTTACACCCCCGAACCGGATGGACTTCACGTCGTAATCACCCCGAGAAAACCGTAACCACAACTGAAAATTACGGAAAGCTGTGTCCCCAATCCCCCCCACCGTCCGCTTCCTCCGCGAACCGAAGGGGGCGGGGGAAACGGTAGCCGCTGGCGCCCTGCCTTTCCGAGAAGCCTAACGCCACGCGCAGCGCCATGAGCCTAGCCAACTAACGCGGGCGCACAGGAGAACCAGAGTAAAACGCTACAAGAAGGTACAAGAACTGTAAAGTAATAATAAACAACAGCATGCTCACCGGTGTCTGGAGAACGTGGAATACCATCATCCGGCTCCAACGCCACCGACCCTGTCGTTGCATCATCCACTGTCGTAGCAGCCGCATCCCTACTTTGTCACCGATCCCTCCACGATGAATCCACCGACTCTCCGGACTCGCAGGCACCTGTGCGGACGAAACAGAGGGGACAACAAGCGCCGGCAGCGCCGGCGCATAAAGACAGCAAACAGGAGGCACAAGTGGGGGCAAAGGAACGCTGCAACCCTTGGACAGTGGGCTGAGGCGGGGGAAAACACCTAGATGGGAGGAAGGAACACCCGGCAGGAGGGGAAGCCCGGCTAACGGGATGACCCAATGGTGTAGCCCGGTAGCCAGGAGGGCCAAAAACCGAGCATGTGGGTCCGCGGCCGCTGAGGCATTAACGAACAATGATCCGTAAAGGCCGGGGGGGGGGTGGAGACCCGAGGCCCCTTGAAGCAAGCCACGGGTAAGGGCTCCGGACCCGGAAACCGCCGCACATGGCGCAAATTGTGAGAGGGGCAACAGGCAGGCCCGTGTGCCGCGCCCCGGGGGACACACTTGTGAACTGTGTCACATGGGGGGGGGGGGGGGCAACGAACCAAGCAGCCCCAGGGAGCAGAGGCCCACAGGTGGGACCGCGGCAGGCGACCCCGAAATGAAGTCGCCAACACCTCGCGGGCCCGGGAGGATAAAACGTGGACACCCGTCCACCAAACCCAGAGCGTCCGGCCCCCCGTACCCGCCCTCGGCCATCATAGCATGCCTCCCCGCATAGGGGAGCTGTAAACCCCAACCCAGGCATCGTCCACCATGAGGGCAGGGAGCGGCTGCTTCCCACGCGCCACTCCATCCCACACAAGTCACCGCCCGTCACCCCCCGCATACAACCCAGAGCCGCCAGGCCCACGTGGGCGCCGGAGCCGCCGGCGGTGAGGGGAAAGCGACGCACCTGGAAACACCGCGCGAGGAAAGGGGACTCCGCAGCGTCGCGGGTACTGGGGAAACCACCCGCGTCCGTCCCACACCCGCGGCGGCAGCGGCAGGGGCGCCCGTTTTCCACCAGACCGGCACGACGGAGGAGAGGTGCGAACCGCGGCATAGCAACCCCGCCGGGACCCGCCGTCCAGAGCGGGATCCAGGGGCAGGGGGGACCCCAGCCAGGAGCGCGGCCGAACAAACATCCTCGACCGCTGCGGTAGGGGCACCGTGTCCCTCGCACGGACGAGCTCTGTCAGGCGCAGCAGGCCATAGACGCTATCAGGCTGCAGCTAAGGGACGCCGGACGCTGCAGCCGTGACGGAGGAATCGGCCACCATCAGCGGTAAAAGGCAGCAGTCCGGCGGGCGGCGCAGGCAGGGCGCCAGCAGCAGGGACCAACCGAACCCGATGCCAGCGGTAATCCCCTGAGGTAAGCGGGCCCGCGGCCTCGGCTAGGTGGCGGGGGGGAGCAGATCTACGTGGGCGGGATATCACCCAACGCTGGGGAAAAACTAAAGCACAGACTGGGATGAGGGGAGAGCAGGAAGAAGGGGGGGGGGGCAATAGCAAGTGCAATACAAATACAGTGGGAATAACATGTACCAATAAAATACAAACAGAGTGCAGAAAGTAATACATACAGCAACCCAGACTTGACACACACTGCACCTCAGTGCATTCCAAAATGGCAAGAGGAAGTCTGAGTTACATGATCATGGCTTATATATTATTCCAAGACCAACCCCTACACCCTTGATGGACAGCCCTATAATCCTATAGGAAAATACCCAAGAACACACTGATCTGCCTAGCAACTGCTTAGTCACCAACAACCAATCACAAAAAATTGGACTCTTATATGGCTTCAGGCTTATGCAGCCTTCAGCTTATCTTCAGTCATATGTGTCCAAACTGAAAATACTGGCAAATAAATGTGATTTTAATGAAATTAACAATGAGCTCATAAGAGATAGGACCGGGCACTGGGCCTGGTTCAGAGCTGCATGCAATTCTGTCCAGAAGAAAATCTGTAAATGGGATTGAAGAGAGCAGTCCGTCACTGCTTGCCACGTAATTCCACTGAACGTGAACAATTCTGCAAGGAAGAATGGGCAAATATTTCCCAATCTGCGTGGTCAGACCCAGTTGAGCCATTTCCAACCAGACCGATGGCTGTAATTGCAGTAAAAGGTGGCTCTATAAAGTATCAGATTCATGACTGATCACTTTTCCGACCGTTATTCTAGATTTCCATTTTTTTAATTCATGTTCAGAATTGTTGCTTTTTTTTTTTTTTTTTATTCATTAGTTGAATGTTGTAAAGCTAAATGTGTAAATAAAGCTGGGAAAAGTTTGATTTGTCCTGTTTTATTTTATTTTTATGTGACAAAAGGTAAGGATTGTAATAGGGTAACACAACATGAAGTATCTCTATAGTACCTAGAATAGTGACTGAACTATCAAATCATTACACAGTCCTATAAATACAGCTTTATCACCAGTTAATGTTAAATATTACCTAATCCAGAGTCATATGGGCCAGCAGAGTCTCAAATAAATGTGTACTGTTACTTCTGTGTGTATTTCCACATTGTCTCTGGTTAAATGTCAAGGGCTTATTGAACCAAACAATTATTAATATAGATCCTCTGTGTGGGTGGGGTATGGAAGGTAGATAGTAACTAGGTCGACAGTGTCTAGGTCGACCACTAATGGTCGACAGTAACTAGGTCGACAGGGTCTCTAGGTCGACAGGGTTTCTAGGTCAAAAGGTCAACATGAGTTTTTAATGGGGGGGTTTTGTGTCGTTTTCTCCGTACAGTGACCGGGAAGCACAATTAGTGCACCGTGTCCCCTCACATGGCTCGCTTCACTCTACATGCTTCGGGCAAGGTGCCTCGCTCCGCAACCGCTGCGCTCGGCACAGGTTACCGTTCCCAATTATAGTCCACGTGGATTGTTAAGTAGGAAAAGGTTCAAAAAAAGAAAAAAAGTCGTGAAAAACTCATGTCGACCTTTTGACCTGTCGACATAGAACATGTCGACCTAGAAACCCTGTCGACCTAGAAACACTGTCAACCAATAGTGGTCGACCTAGATAGTGTCGACCTAGTTACTGTCGACCTAGAGATCGGATCCCCCTCTGTGTAATTAATGTCCCACACAATTGAAGCGCTTGATGGTTTAAATTCATGAAAAAAAAAACTGTATTAGGGAGACCCCATTAGAAGGCAATAATAAAAGCCGATACTTACGGTGCTCATTAGCAGTGACCAGTGTGTCTTTGAGGGATCTCCGACTCTTGGCCACTGGCGCACCAGCGCCTAATACAGATTTTATTGGCTGATGTAATTGGTGTTTCTTTGTTGCGGTTGCAGTGCTGTTATTTTCAATGTGGCTGCAGCTATACTACAGTCTTTGTCCACCAGCTGCAGCTCGGTTGCACAGTGAGCTGAAATGCTGCCGTTCTCTGTTGTGGTTTCACCAATGCTGCTTCCAATGCTTCTACTGCTATAATGTGGTCTATAACTTTTATAATGAGATGCCCTTTGCCAGTAGATACAGCCTACTGTATATTAGATTTCACCCCCCCCCCCCCCCCAATTGTCTAGAATAATGTAATAAGTTTAACAGATCCACACATACATTTTCTTTGGGGGACATTGGGAGTTACACAGGAATGATGCACCCGCTGGTTAAGGTTACCCTTATTCTTCCGTCTCCCTCCCTATCCCCTGTTATTGTTATTTCTGGATTTTCTACTTTCCCCTTCTACCCATGTTGAACCTTTACCTACTAAAAAATCTGTAACATCATGGGATCCCATATGCCGGTGGTTCTCAATCTGTGTCCTGAGGCACCCTCCAATGCCATATACTGACAATGTCTTAATTAATTTATTTATTTTTACAGAAACCCCACTCCCAAATTTTTTAAACAATTGATGTGCTACTCTGACAATTATTTCCTTAGTGTGAGTTATTCTTACTAAAGCCAGGTGCACACTGGGCAATTTCAGCCTAAAAAATAAACGATAACGACATAAATGTCATAAATATATAGGTCCATTAAAAGATCAATTAGGAGAATTGATAAATGATGACAAAATAAAAGCGGAAATACTGAACAAATTCTTTTCATCTATATTCACCAGTGAAGAACTGATGGTGGGAGTAGAGCATAACAATTGTGACAGTAATGATTCATGGTTAGATACTTGTTTAAGCGAAGAAGTAGTCCGGGAGAGACTAAGCAAAACTAAGATTAATAAATCACCTGGTCCTGATGGACTTCACCCAAGGGTTCTTATGGAGCTTAGCTCACAACTAGCACGACCCCTATACTTGATTTTCAATAGTTCAATGAGATCAGGCATAGTACCGAAGGATTGGCGTATAGCTGAGGTAGTGCCATTATTTAAAAAGGGATCCAAAAATCTTCCGGGAAACTACAGACCAGTTGGTTTAACATCTATAGTGGGGAAAATATTGGAAGGAATTCTAAGGGACGTCATACAGGAGTATCTAAAGTCCGCTAGGATTATTTGAAAGAACCAGCATGGGTTTGTGAGGGACAGGTCATGTCAGACTAACTTAATTAGCTTCTACGAAGAAGTGAGCAATAATCTTGATCAAGGAAAAGCAGTGGATGTGGTCTTCCTAGATTTTGCAAAAGCCTTCGATACAGTTCCTCACAGGAGACTGATGATCAAATTAAAGGTGATTGGCCTAGGAAAAACTATTTGCACATGGATAAGCAGATGGTTGGATAGCAGGGTACAGCGAGTAGTGGTCAACGGGAAGTCCTCACCCTGGTCCCCAGTAGTCAGTGGAATACCACAAGGGTCCGTACTCGGACCACTACTGTTCAACATATTTATCAATGACCTAGAAATTGGCCTGGAAAGCACAGTGTCAATCTTTGCAGATGATACTAAACTGTGTAAGGTAATTAATTCAGAATTGGATGTGGAGTCCTTGCAGAATGATCTATCTAAACTTGAACTCTGGGCGTCTAAATGGAAAATGAGGTTCAATACAGACAAATGCAAGTTTATGTATTTTGGGACTAAAAACAAATTTGCATCCTACATTATAAATGGGGAAAGCCTAGGGAAAACAGAGTTGGAAAAAGATTTGGGGGTATTCATTGATAATAGGCTTAATAACCGTACACAATGTCAAAACGCAGTAAAGAAGGCAAGTAAGGTGCTAGCGTGCATAAAAAGGGGAATTGAGACAAGGGACTCGGATGTAATCATGCCGCTGTATAAGGCATTGGTACGTCCGCACCTTCAATAGTGTGTTCAGTTTTGGGCACCATTGTATAAAAAAACATCAGTGAACTCGTAAGTGTTCAAAGGCGAGCTACTAAATTGATTAAAGGCCTAGAAGGACTGGACTATAAGGAAAAACTTACTAGGCTGAATATGTATACACTAGAAAAGAGGCGCCTAAGAGGAGATATTATTAATATCTTCAAATATGTAAAGGGACATCACAAAGAGTTATCAGAGGAATTATTTATTAAAAGAACACAGTTTAGGACATGTGGGCACTCGCTGTGACTGGAGGAGAGAAAGTTCCGAACGCAACGGAGGAAAGGGGTCTTCACTGTTAGGGCAATCAGGATGTGGAATTCCCTGCCAGGGAAGGTGGTAATGGTGGACTCTGTAATTGGATTTAAAAAAGGAATGGATAAATTTCTGAATGAAAAAGCTATCCAAGGTTATAATAATTAAAATATCAACGTGGATAATCCGGGGGTAACATGAGTTATAGTAGCTAACTACTCATAAAACATTATTTAGCAAGTATGTAGAATCATCACAACTTAAAACAGGTTGAACACGATGGGCAATTTGCCTCTATTCAACCTCAAATACTGCAAATACTATGTTACTATGTTATTGTTTATTTTTAAGGCTTATATCGTCTAGTGTGTATGGAGAAATATTGCTGAACGATGAACGATGCGCGCTCCTGCATGTCTTCAGCAATCACTAATATTGAGCTGATATGCAGCTCAACCCGTCAATGGTCCTCATTCCGAGTTGATCGCTCACTAGCTACTTTTAGCAGCCGTGCAAACACATAGTCGCCGCCCACGGGGTAGTGTATTTTCGCTTTGCAGGAGTGCGAAAGCTTGTGCAGCAGAGGGGCTGCAAACACATTTTGGGGGTAATTCCAAGTTGATCGCAGCAGGAATTGTTTTAGCAGTGTGGCAAAACCATGTGGACTGCAGGGGAGGCAGATATAACATGTGCAGAGAGAGTTAGATTTGGGTGGGTTATTTTATTTCTGTGCAGGGTAAATACTGGCTGCTTTATTTTTACACTGCAAATTAGATTGCAGATTGAACACACCACACCCAAATCTATCTCTCTCTGCCCATGTTAAATCTGCCTCCCCTGCAGTGCACATGGGGGGGTGATTCCAAGTTGATCGCAGCAGGATTTTTGATAGCAATTGGGCAAAACCATGTGCACTGCAGGGGAGGCAGATATAACATGTGCAGAAAGAGTTAGATTTGGGAGGGTTATTTTTAGAGATGAGCGGGTTCGGTTCCTCTGAATCCGAACCCGCCCGAACTTCAGGTTTTTTACACGGGTCCGAGCAGGCTCGGATCTTCCCGCCTTGCTCGGCTAACCCGAGCGCGCCCGAACGTCATCATCACGCTGTCGGATTCTCGCGAGGCTCGGATTCTATTGCGAGACTCTGATTCTATATAAGGAGCCGCGCGTCGCCGCCATTTTCACACGTGCATTGAGAGTCATAGGGAGAGGACGTGGCTGGCGTCCTCTCCGTTTAGAGAAGAGAGAGACACAGTATTTTGGGGAGCATTATTAGGAGGAGTACTACTATACTGTATACTACTATACTACTTGCTGAAGTGATATTTATAGATTAGATAGTGTGACTGTAAGTGTATTATCTGACTTGTGGGGGAGACACTGACAGTGGGGAGCAGTTAGAGTCTGAGAGCAGGACTCAGGAGTACATATAACGTACAGTGCACACTTTTGCTGCCAGAGTCAGTGCCACACTGCCATTGTTGTGACCACACTGACCACCAGTATAATAATATATTTTGTGATTGTCTGCTTAGGCCTCGGAGTACTAGTTGCAAGTTGCAACGTGACCTGAAGTGACCACCAGTTTAATAATCAATCACCACCAGTTTAATATATATATATATATATATATATATATATCATTGCAAAGGTCAAATAGGCGGCACTCAGCAGACTGGATACAAAGTGAAATTTATTCAGCAACCGACATGTTTCGGAGTTACCTCCGTCCTCAGGGCAGTAATGACAATAGTGCAAAAACCCTCTTGTTTAAAAACCCCACCAAAATCAAAATTAAAGGCTCTCATGACACTCACCTGCTCCACCACACGTCCACGATGCCGCTCTCCCGGTGCGCTGCCGCGACTCACGGGTGACGTCATCATGGCGCGCCGTGTCGCAGGGAGCATCCATGGAAACCAGGACGTCAAGCCATTGCGTCCATAGAGCCGCCTGCTGTTACTGGCTGTAAACAATAAAAGTGATACATAAATAAAACAAAATCAACAACATTCTTTAAAAAGACAGACACTGACAATATTAGCACGTTTATCCCTTCATAATAACTGTAGTCCCACGCTTAAGGAGACAAAAAGGTGATGTTATACAAAAGTACATACTAGTGGAGTCATGCATGGGAATTACTGCACCATTAGCTTGGTTACATAAAACATTGCAAGCCCAGATTCTCATTGAGGCCCTTAGGGGAAATGGTACCCAAAGTGAATATCCATCTGGATTCTTTCTGCATAAGGGCCCTGTTTCTGTCACCCCCCCTAATAGACTTGGGTACATGGTCTATCAGTATAGCCCTGATAGACGCCACATTATGTTTAGCCACTAGACAGTGGCGAGCAAAAGGCTGCTCACTCTGCCCCTTCTCATACGCCTTCTTAATGGCACTACGGTGTAGGGCCATGCGTTCCCTAAATTGGCGGATTGTTTTGCCAATATATGCCATCCCACACGGGCAGCTCAGTAGATAAACTACATGTGTGCTGGTGCACGTGAGCCTGTGTTGTATTTTTATTTTACGACCAGTGTGTGGATGGTTGAATGTGGGACCTGACAAAAGGGTATTACATGTTGCACAGCCCAAGCAACGATAGCAACCTAATTTTTGTCTCAGAAAATGAGACTCCTTGAGCTTGGTAAGTTCAGTGACATCAAGCTTCATAACCAAGTCCCCTATATTTTTACCACGGGTGTAGCAAGGCATGATACGTGTCTCTGCTAAGGATGACATGTTTTGATCTGACTGAATGATAGGCCACATCTGTTTGGCCTTTCGTATCACTCTCTTACTAGCTGTGGTATGGGTATTCACCCAGGCTAGTCTGTTGTGGTTATCAGGTGCTTTTAAGGGTTGTAGAGTGTGCTCTCGTGGTATGTTTAGAACTTTGGCCTTAACCGCCTGTAGCTGCCGCAGTGGATAACCTCTGTGTGCAAATTTGGACAGCATGTTATCTAATGCAACCACGGTCTCTTGGGGATCTGACGTGATCCGTCTAACGCGTAAAAACTGAGAATACGGTAACCCGTGTTTGAGCGCTAATGGATGGAAACTTTGATGACTAAGGAGCGTGTTACGGTCCGTGGGTTTAATGTAGATGGCCGTGGTTATCCTATCGTTAGAACGAGATATGAGGACATCAAGATAATTAATACTGGCCTCATCAATAACATATGTGTATTTAACCACATGTGATGTCAAATTATGGCTCTCCCACAGATCCACTAACTCCTCCTTAGTACCACCCCAGAAGACAATTAAGTCGTCTATATACCGCTTATAATATATCAGGTGTTGCGTGACTGCTGAGTTTAAATGGAACATCTGTCGTTCCACCTGATACATAAAGGCATTGGCGTACGATGGGGCCACAGCCGACCCCATCGCACAGCCAGACTGCTGTAAATAGAAAATTCCATTAAAAACAAAGTAATTGCGACTTAATACCATCAGTAACAGTTTCAAAAACACTCCAAGGTCAGGGCCTTTATACAATTCATTGTCCTGCAGTAGCAGACGCACTGCCTCTACACCCGCATCATGTGGGATGCAAGTATAGAGACTAGTGACGTCTGCACTGCAGAGCAAGGTATGTGGTGGTAGACTGCCTAGGTTCTGCATCTGTATCAGTAGTGCTGTAGTGTCCCTCAAGTAGGACGGGATGGCCTGGACGCATGGGTTTAAGTAAGCATCCAAAAATACTGATACCGGGTGGTACAGTGAACCTCGTGCCGACACAATGGGACGGCCTGGGGGATCCTCTAACGACTTATGCACCTTCGGGACCGTGTAAAATAGAGGTGCTCTGGGGTAATCAACCAAAAGTGCCTGCTTGACTTCAACTGGAATGAGATCCTGATCACAAACCCCCTGTAAATAATGATCTAATTCATTTTTGTATTCAACAGTAGGGTCCCTTGTAAGCTTAGTATAAGTGGCCGTGTCACCAAGCTGACGGTCACATTCTTTAATGTAAGCCGTTAAATCCTGGACCACTATGGCTCCCCCTTTATCAGCTTTGCGGACTACTATGTCCGTACGATCGGCTAGACCTTTGAGAATCCTGTGCTCTGCCCTAGATAGATTACTAAAAGTGGAGCTATTAGGGAGAGAGCCCTCCCTTTCTACCATACGAAGGAAGGTTTTAATAGAAGGATTCAAGCTGGGGGGGTCAAAGCTAGAACCAGGCATGATTTTACATAACTGTGGAGGTATCGCCTGACCCAAGTCATTCGAAGGTCGAGAGTTAAAGAACTCCTTGCGTCTCAGAGTTCGACCAAGGCGATGGACTTCCACTTTCCAAGTTAGGGGATCAGGGTCTCTGGCTGGCACAAAAGACAAACCTTTGGCTAATAAGCAATATTCCTGATCAGACAAAGGTGTAGAGGACAGGTTGAAGATAAGTTCCTTTAGGCTCGCGGAGGATTTTGTCCGGAGGATCCTTTGATTTTGCTGCGAGCGCCTCGTCCTCGTCCTCTTCCTCGTCCTTTGGGGGGGGTTTTGTTGGCCCGTGTCGACCTCACCCCTGCCGGTTGTTCTAAAGGGATGTCTCTCTCTCGGGATTGGTTGGATGAGGAGGCTACCTCAGAATCACTAGCCGACGTACTTGTACCTGGTGCTGTTTCCCTATACTTTCTGTAAGGGACTCTCCGTTTTGAAAAATGTTGACCCTGGTTGGAAGATGCATTGCCAAGCCATGGGTACACTTGTCGTTGTGTGTAATCCCTCTGAACCTTGACAAGCTTGTCCTTTTTAAACCGGATCAGGTTTTGTCGGTACTGATCAATCTGAAGGGTTAATTTGTTGACCCAATCGTTATTAGAGTCAGACACCAGTGTCGGCTTATGTTTTGATTCGAAGTCCTGTAACTGTGTGGTAACCAGGTTAAGCTCCCTAGTGGATTCTTCAACCACTAACAGTAGTAAATCCATCGAGCATTTATTGAGGATCGCAACCCACCGCCTGCAGAATTGAGGGTTGTAGCGCCCAATGGTCGGTGAGTTGCGAATCCTAAAGCCTCTGGGGATGAGGTTACTGCGGTAGTAATCAGAGAGTGTGATCCCGTGATATGTAAAATCACATTCCCTCTGTTTCAAGCGGAGCCAGTTTTTAAATAGCTCCTCGTTGGTATTCACCACTGGTTCATCCTCCAATCTACGCCCCACTAGTATGGAGTTGGCCTCAGCATCCGAAAAGCTGAAGCGGTCACTGGCATCTTTGTGCACCAGGTCCATCACTGCATCAAACTCAGTGTTGGAACCTGCCATGTTTGATGATATGTTAGGGAACGCATGGCCCTACACCGTAGTGCCATTAAGAAGGCGTATGAGAAGGGGCAGAGTGAGCAGCCTTTTGCTCGCCACTGTCTAGTGGCTAAACATAATGTGGCGTCTATCAGGGCTATACTGATAGACCATGTACCTAAGTCTATTAGGGGGGGTGACAGAAACAGGGCCCTTATGCAGAAAGAATCCAGATGGATATTCACTTTGGGTACCATTTCCCCTAAGGGCCTCAATGAGAATCTGGGCTTGCAATGTTTTATGTAACCAAGCTAATGGTGCAGTAATTCCCATGCATGACTCCACTAGTATGTACTTTTGTATAACATCACCTTTTTGTCTCCTTAAGCGTGGGACTACAGTTATTATGAAGGGATAAACGTGCTAATATTGTCAGTGTCTGTCTTTTTAAAGAATGTTGTTGATTTTGTTTTATTTATGTATCACTTTTATTGTTTACAGCCAGTAACAGCAGGCGGCTCTATGGACGCAATGGCTTGACGTCCTGGTTTCCATGGATGCTCCCTGCGACACGGCGCGCCATGATGACGTCACCCGTGAGTCGCGGCAGCGCACCGGGAGAGCGGCATCGTGGACGTGTGGTGGAGCAGGTGAGTGTCATGAGAGCCTTTAATTTTGATTTTGGTGGGGTTTTTAAACAAGAGGGTTTTTGCACTATTGTCATTACTGCCCTGAGGACGGAGGTAACTCCGAAACATGTCGGTTGCTGAATAAATTTCACTTTGTATCCAGTCTGCTGAGTGCCGCCTATTTGACCTTTGGAATTATCTAGTGGGATACCATTCCCTCACGGAAGGCACCGCAGCACTTACACCATCCCATTACCGGAGTGCCGGACATCATTACTATCTTTATATATATCATTGTATATAATATATATATATATATATATATATATATATATATATATATAATATTGTATACCACCTACCCGTGGTTTTTTTTTTTCATTCTTCTTTATACATACTACTATAGTAGCTTACTGTAGCAGTCTGCGGTGCTGTGCTGACCTGACAGTGTCCAGCAGGTCCGTCATCAGTCATCATTACATAATAAATATATATAGTACCTGTCCGGCTGCAGTACTAGTGATATTATATTGATTTCATCTCATTATCAATAATTTATCATCCAGTCTAGACTCTATATTAGCAGCAGACACAGTACGTTAGTCCACGGCTGTAGCTACCTCTGTGTCGGCACTCGGCAGTCCATCCATAATTGTATACCACCTACCCGTGGTTTTTTTTTTTCTTTCTTCTTTGTACATACTACTATAGTATAGTAGCTTACTGTAGCAGTCTGCGGTGCTGCTGAGCTGACAGTGTCCAGCAGGTCCGTCATCAGTCATCATTACCTAATAAATATATTATCTACCTGTCCGGCTGCAGTACTAGTGATATTATATATACATACATATATATATATTGATTTCATCTCATTATCATCCAGTCTATATTAGCAGCAGACACAGTACGGTAGTCCACGGCTGTAGCTACCTCTGTGTCGGCACTCGGCAGTCCATCCATAATTGTATACCACCTACCCGTGGTTTTTTTTTTTCTTTCTTCTTTGTACATACTACTATAGTATAGTAGCTTACTGTAGCAGTCTGCGGTGCTGCTGAGCTGACAGTGTCCAGCAGGTCCGTCATCAGTCATCATTACCTAATAAATATATTATCTACCTGTCCGGCTGCAGTACTAGTGATATTATATATACATACATATATATATATTGATTTCATCTCATTATCAATCATCCAGTCTATATTAGCAGCAGACACAGTACGTTAGTCCACGGCTGTAGCTACCTCTGTGTCGGCACTCGGCAGTCCATCCATAATTGTATACCACCTACCCGTGGTTTTTTTTTCTTTCTTCTTTGTACATACTACTATAGTATAGTAGCTTACTGTAGCAGTCTGCGGTGCTGCTGAGCTGACAGTGTCCAGCAGGTCCGTCATCAGTCATCATTACCTAATAAATATATTATCTACCTGTCCGGCTGCAGTACTAGTGATATTATATATACATACATATATATATATTGATTTCATCTCATTATCAATCATCCAGTCTATATTAGCAGCAGACACAGTACGTTAGTCCACGGCTGTAGCTACCTCTGTGTCGGCACTCGGCAGTCCATCCATAATTGTATACCACCTACCCGTGGTTTTTTTTTTTCTTTCTTCTTTGTACATACTACTATAGTATAGTAGCTTACTGTAGCAGTCTGCGGTGCTGCTGAGCTGACAGTGTCCAGCAGGTCCGTCATCAGTCATCATTACCTAATAAATATATTATCTACCTGTCCGGCTGCAGTACTAGTGATATTATATATACATACATATATATATATATTGATTTCATCTCATTATCAATCATCCAGTCTATATTAGCAGCAGACACAGTACGTTAGTCCACGGCTGTAGCTACCTCTGTGTCGGCACTCGGCAGTCCATCCATAATTGTATACCACCTACCCGTGGTTTTTTTTTTTCTTTCTTCTTTGTACATACTACTATAGTATAGTAGCTTACTGTAGCAGTCTGCGGTGCTGCTGAGCTGACAGTGTCCAGCAGGTCCGTCATCAGTCATCATTACCTAATAAATATATTATCTACCTGTCCGGCTGCAGTACTAGTGATATTATATATACATACATATATATATATTGGCCCTCATTCCGAGTTGTTCGCTCGGAGTTTTTCATCGCATCGCAGTGAGAATTCTCTTAGTGCGCATGCGCAATGTTCGCACTGCGACTGCGCCAAGTAACTTTACTATGAAGAAAGTAAGTTTACTCACGGCATTTTCATCGCTCCGACGTTCGCATTGTGATTGACAGAAAATGGGTGTTACTGGGCGGATGCACGGCGTTTTAGGGGCGTGTGGATGGAAACGCTACCGTTTCCGGAAAAAACGCAGGAGTGGCCGGAGAAACGGTGGGAGTGCCTGGGCGAACGCTGGGTGTGTTTATGACGTCAGCCAGGAACGAAAAGCACTGAACTGATCGCACAGGCAGAGTAAGTCTGAAGCTACTCAGAAACTGCTAACTCGTTTGTAATCGCAATATTGCGCGTACGTCGGTCGCAATTTTAAGAAGCTAAGATTCACTCCCAGTAGGCGGCGGCTTAGCGTGTGTAACTCTGCTACATTCGCCTTGCGAGCGAACAACTCGGAATGAGGGCCATTGATTTCATCTCATTATCAATCATCCAGTCTATATTAGCAGCAGACACAGTACGTTAGTCCACGGCTGTAGCTACCTCTGTGTCGGCACTCGGCAGTCCATCCATAATTGTATACCACCTACCCGTGGTTTTTTTTTTTTCTTCTTTGTACATACTACTATAGTATAGTAGCTTACTGTAGCAGTCTGCGGTGCTGCTGAGCTGACAGTGTCCAGCAGGTCCGTCATCAGTCATCATTACCTAATAAATATATTATCTACCTGTCCGGCTGCAGTACTAGTGATATTATATATACATACATATATATATATATATATTGATTTCATCTCATTATCATCCAGTCTATATTAGCAGCAGACACAGTATGGTAGTCCACGGCTGTAGCTACCTCTGTGTCGGCACTCGGCAGTCCATCCATAAGTATATATTAGTATCCATCCATCTCCATTGTTTACCTGAGGTGCCTTTTAGTTGTGCCTATTAAAATATGGAGAACAAAAATGTTGAGGTTCCAAAATTAGGGAAAGATCAAGATCCACTTCCACCTCGTGCTGAAGCTGCTGCCACTAGTCATGGCCGAGACGATGAAATGCCAGCAACGTCGTCTGCCAAGGCCGATGCCCAATGTCATAGTACAGAGCATGTCAAATCCAAAACACCAAATATCAGTAAAAAAAGGACTCCAAAACCTAAAATAAAATTGTCGGAGGAGAAGCGTAAACTTGCCAATATGCCATTTACCACACGGAGTGGCAAGGAACGGCTGAGGCCCTGGCCTATGTTCATGGCTAGTGGTTCAGCTTCACATGAGGATGGAAGCACTCAGCCTCTCGCTAGAAAACTGAAAAGACTCAAGCTGGCAAGAGCACCGCAAAGAACTGTGCGTTCTTCGAAATCCCAAATCCACAAGGAGAGTCCAATTGTGTCGGTTGCGATGCCTGACCTTCCCAACACTGGATGTGAAGAGCATGCGCCTTCCACCATTTGCACGCCCCCTGCAAGTGCTGGAAGGAGCACCCGCTGTCCAGTTCCTGATAGTCAGATTGAAGATGTCAGTGTTGAAGTACACCAGGATGAGGAGGATATGGGTGTTGCTGGCGCTGGGGAGGAAATTGACCAGGAGGATTCTGATGGTGAGGTGGTTTGTTTAAGTCAGGCACCCGGGGAGACACCTGTTGTCCGTGGGAGGAATAGGGCCATTGACATGCCTAGTCAAAATACAAAAAAAATCAGCTCTTCGGTGTGGAAGTATTTCACCAGAAATGCGGACAACATTTGTCAAGCCGTGTGTTGCCTTTGTCAAGCTGTAATAAGTAGGGGTAAGGACGTTAACCACCTCGGAACATCCTCCCTTATACGTCACCTGCAGCGCATTCATAATAAGTCAGTGACAAGTTCAAAAACTTTGGGTGACAGCGGAAGCAGTCCACTGACCAGTAAATCCCTTCCTCTTGTAACCAAGCTCACGCAAACCACCCCACCAACTCCCTCAGTGTCAATTTCCTCCTTACCCAGGAATGCCAATAGTCCTGCAGGCCATGTCACTGGCAATTCTGACGAGTCCTCTCCTGCCTGGGATTCCTCCGATGCATCCTTGAGTGTAATGCCTACTGCTGCTGGCGCTGCTGTTGTTGCTGCTGGGAGTCGATCGTCATCCCAGAGGGGAAGTCCTAAGCCCACTTGTACTACTTCCAGTAAGCAATTGACTGTCCAACAGTCCTTTGCGAGGAAGATGAAATATCACAGCAGTCATCCTGCTGCAAAGCGGATAACTGAGGCCTTGACAACTATGTTGGTGTTAGACGTGCGTCCGGTATCCGCCGTTAGTTCACAGGGAACTAGACAATTTATTGAGGCAGTGTGCCCCCGTTACCAAATACCATCTAGGTTCCACTTCTCTAGGCAGGCGATACCGAGAATGTACACGGACGTCAGAAAAAGACTCACCAGTGTCCTAAAAAATGCAGTTGTACCCAATGTCCACTTAACCACGGACATGTGGACAAGTGGAGCAGGGCAGGGTCAGGACTATATGACTGTGACAGCCCACTGGGTAGATGTATGGACTCCCACCGCAAGAACAGCAGCGGCGGCACCAGTAGCAGCATCTCGCAAACGCCAACTCTTTCCTAGGCAGGCTACGCTTTGTATCACCGCTTTCCAGAATACGCACACAGCTGAAAACCTCTTACGGCAACTGAGGAAGATCATCGCGGAATGGCTTACCCCAATTGGACTCTCCTGTGGATTTGTGGCATCGGACAACGCCAGCAATATTGTGTGTGCATTAAATATGGGCAAATTCCAGCACGTCCCATGTTTTGCACATACCTTGAATTTGGTGGTGCAGAATTTTTTAAAAAACGACAGGGGCGTGCAAGAGATGCTGTCGGTGGCCAGAAGAATTGCGGGACACTTTCGGCGTACAGGCACCACGTACAGAAGACTGGAGCACCACCAAAAACTACTGAACCTGCCCTGCCATCATCTGAAGCAAGAAGTGGTAACGAGGTGGAATTCAACCCTCTATATGCTTCAGAGGTTGGAGGAGCAACAAAAGGCCATTCAAGCCTATACAATTGAGCACGATATAGGAGGTGGAATGCACCTGTCTCAAGCGCAGTGGAGAATGATTTCAACGTTGTGCAAGGTTCTGATGCCCTTTGAACTTGCCACACGTGAAGTCAGTTCAGACACTGCCAGCCTGAGTCAGGTCATTCCCCTCATCAGGCTTTTGCAGAAGAAGCTGGAGACATTGAAGGAGGAGCTAACACGGAGCGATTCCGCTAGGCATGTGGGACTTGTGGATGGAGCCCTTAATTCGCTTAACAAGGATTCACGGGTGGTCAATCTGTTGAAATCAGAGCACTACAGTTTGGCCACCGTGCTCGATCCTAGATTTAAAGCCTACCTTGGATCTCTCTTTCCGGCAGACACAAGTCTGCTGGGGTTGAAAGACCTGCTGGTGAGAAAATTGTCAAGTCAAGCGGAACGCGACCTGTCAACATCTCCTCCTTCACATTCTCCCGCAACTGGGGGTGCGAGGAAAAGGCTCAGAATTCCGAGCCCACCCGCTGGCGGTGATGCAGGGCAGTCTGGAGCGACTGCTGATGCTGACATCTGGTCCGGACTGAAGGACCTGACAACGATTACGGACATGTCGTCTACTGTCACTGCATATGATTCTCTCACCATTGAAAGAATGGTGGAGGATTATATGAGTGACCGCATCCAAGTAGGCACGTCACACAGTCCGTACTTATACTGGCAGGAAAAAGAGGCAATTTGGAGGCCCTTGCACAAACTGGCTTTATTCTACCTAAGTTGCCCTCCCACAAGTGTGTACTCCGAAAGAGTGTTTAGTGCCGCCGCTCACCTTGTCAGCAATCGGCGTACGAGGTTACATCCAGAAAATGTGGAGAAGATGATGTTCATTAAAATGAATTATAATCAATTCCTCCGTGGAGACATTGACCAGCAGCAATTGCCTCCACAAAGTACACAGGGAGCTGAGATGGTGGATTCCAGTGGGGACGAATTGATAATCTGTGAGGAGGGGGATGTACACGGTGATATATCGGAGGATGATGATGAGGTGGACATCTTGCCTCTGTAGAGCCAGTTTGTGCAAGGAGAGATTAATTGCTTCTTTTTTGGTGGGGGTCCAAACCAACCCGTCATTTCAGTCACAGTCGTGTGGCAGACCCTGTCACTGAAATGATGGGTTGGTTAAAGTGTGCATGTCCTGTTTATACAACATAAGGGTGGGTGGGAGGGCCCAAGGACAATTCCATCTTGCGCCTCTTTTTTTCTTTGCGTCATGTGCTGTTTGGGGAGGGTTTTTTGGAAGGGCCATCCTGCGTGACACTGCAGTGCCACTCCTAGATGGGCCCGGTGTTTGTGTCGGCCACTAGGGTCGCTTATCTTACTCACACAGCTACCTCATTGCGCCTCTTTTTTTCTTTGCGTCATGTGCTGTTTGGGGAGTGTTTTTTCGAAGGGCCATCCTGCGTGACACTGCAGTGCCACTCCTAGATGGGCACGGTGTTTGTGTCGGCCACTAGGGTCGCTTAGCTTAGTCATCCAGCGACCTAGGTGCAAATTTTAGGACTAAAAATAATATTGTGAGGTGTGAGGTATTCAGAATAGACTGAAAATGAGTGGAAATTATGGTTTTTGAGGTTAATAATACTTTGGGATCAAAATGACCCCCAAATTCTATGATTTAAGCTGTTTTTTAGTGTTTTTTAAAAAAAAACACCCGAATCCAAAACACACCCGAATCCGACAAAAAAAATTCGGTGAGCTTTTGCCAAAACGCGGTCGAACCCAAAACACGGCCGCGGAACCGAACCCAAAACCAAAACACAAAACCCGAAAAATTTCAAGTGCACATCTCTAGTTATTTTATTTCTGTGCAGGGTAAATACTGGCTGCTTTATTTTTACGCTGCAAATTAGATTGCAGATTGAACACACCACACCCAAATCTAACTCTCTCTGCACATGTTAAATCTTCCTCCCCTGCAGTGCACATGGTTTTGCCCAATTGCTAAAAAAAATCCTGCTGCGATCAACTTGGAATTACCCCCATGGTTTGCCCAACTGCTAAAAAATTTCCTGCTGCCATCAACTTGGAATTACCCCCATTGTGCAGAACAAGACCAGCCCTATAGTTACTTATTCTGTGCGATGATTGCTGCGACGAATGACATGGTAATGACATCAGATACCCACCCTGCAAACGCCTGGCCACGCCTGCGTTTTCCCAAACACTCCCAGAAAATGGTCAGTTACCACCCAGAAACTCTCACTTCCAGTCAATCTCCTTGCGACCGCCAGTGCGACTGAAAGCGTCGCTAGAACCTGTGCAAAACCACGATACTCTTTGTACCTGTATGCCGTGCGTGCGCATTGCGGTGCATACGCATGCGCAGTTTAGCCGTATTTTTAAATGATCGCTACGCAGCGAACAACAGCAGCTAGCGATCAACTCGGAATGAGGGCCAATGTCGGGCTGAGCTGAATGTCTGGGAATGCGGCGGTGATGTCACTGATCGTTATGGTTGAATGATAACGTTCAGTGTGTAGCGCTATATCGTTGAACGCCATATCGTTCAACAATATAGTCATTCATTGCGGGAATTCCCTTTATCGCCAGTGTGTACCCAGCTTATGTTCCTGATTAAGAGATTAATACAATGTAGGCTTTTTTGCCACTGCGTATGCATCTAAGTCACTCTGCGCATGTGCAGCGATGGTCTAGCAGTGGTCACAGTGAGTGACAGACAGGACCATTTTATGACCATTTCGGGGTGCCAAAGCTTACAACTGTGATCCTGTACGCAGTTACAATGGCTCTAGCGTTATATTTCCAGCAGCTATGCTGCACGATAACGGGTTACTTAGAAGGATGATGTTTGACCCATGGTTGCATCTTTGTACACAAGTACAGTACAGAAAGGTCACCAGTGGGCGTCTCAATACAAAATCCAACAGCTGCAACATTTGTATATTTCAGCAGAGCCACTATATACACATTTGCAGCTGCGGTGTACATCTCTGAATCAGGCCGTAAATACTACTAACCACTTCTTCTGTAATAGCGACCAACAAGCGCGGACATCTCCTGCCTTCACACTGGCCCCTGGTGGTGGCTCCGGAACAGATTCTGAGCTGCCGCTACACTTCATTGAACATATTGGCACTTTCTTTTAAACAATCTAAAACCACCAGATTTAAGAAGCCTTATTCTCCTTGTTAAAGTAACTGGTTATTTTTCCTTATTACTTCATGGTTTTAAGCTAAATGTCCAACACAGCTGCACTTTGTAAGCTATGATAAAAGTTGGTACATTTAGCTGTCAGGCTCACTGGAGAGGTCTCATAAACCGTCCACAGCGCCGTACAGGGGTAAACTGTGGGATATAGTTACAATGCCGGTCACAATACCTCCTCCTATATCCTGCCTCCTCACAATCCCATGCCGACCGTCAGGGACTATTCCCGCTCGTGGGTGTCCACGACACCCAGCGTAGGAACAGAACCCGTGGCGACCCCAGGTCACCACCAAGCCCACAGAGTGGCGAGTGCAGCGAGCCAACAGGGGACTTGTTGCCGATCATATATACCCAACCCGTAAACTCTAACTAAGGGGGACATTTACTAAGTAGTGATAAGAGCGGAGAAGAGAGCCAGTGGAGAAGTTGCCCCATCAACCAATCAGCATCTCTGTATAATTTTATAGTATGCAAATTATAGATGTTACTTCAGTGCTGATTGGTTGCCATGGGCACTTCTCCACTGGCTCACTTCTCCTCTCTTATCACTGCTTAGTAAATGTCCCCCTATGTATAAGAACAAAGTATAAGTAAGGTAAAATGATTACTATAACATCACAGGCTGGGTCGTATAAATAAGAGGGCCAATGGGTAACTTGCTGTATCTTGGATTAAGTAATAATGGTTGGTCAGTAGCAAGAGGGGAGTTAATTCAGTTGTCAATGATTCTGTACCCAACATCATAGGCAAAACTACGGGGTGGTCCGAGTGTGCACCAGACCACCGATTACAATCCGCCGCTGAGCCGCTACTACACCCGCTACAAGTGCTGGAGCATGTGTAGTCTGTCTGCAGAGGCTCAGGTGCGGGCGGTGCTGCCGGAGAGTCGGGGAAAATGGGGCTGATGGCAGCCCCTAACAATCATGGCGGCTGCACCTGGAGGAGGGCTGTTGCGCATGCCCAGCAGTGGCTACTCCTCCCATGAGTCAGTCTGACCCCAATATCGCAGCCAGCCAGGAGGAGAGAGGAGAGACTCAGGACGAAGGCTGCAGCAGCAGCAGCAGCATACAGAGCCATTCCTCTGCTCACACAGGCAGGAAGTGAGTTTACATTCACTTTCTGCCTGCCGTGTGACTGAGCACAGACTTAGGGGGACATTTACTAAGCAGTGATAAAAGTGGAGAAGTGAGCCAGTGGAGAAGTTGCCCATGGCAACCAATCAGCTGCTCTGTATACTTTTATAGTATGCAAATTATAAATGTTACGTCAATGCTGATTGGTTGCCATGGGCAACTCCTCCACTGGCTCACTTCTCCACTTTTATCACTGCTTAGTAAATGTCCCCCTTAGAGAGCAGCTGCAGAGGAAGCCAGGCAATGAGCCTGCGGAGCTCCAAGACCCTGCCCCAGCACAGAACAAAGGTAAGATATGGATGGGGGGAATAACACTGCTATGAGGGAGGGGGTGACTTATAGGAAATGGAAGGGAGCTAATGACACTGCTATGAGACCTATGGAGAGTATGGGGAAGGGGGCTAATAACACTGTTATGTGGGGACACCTATGTGGAGTTGGGGGAAGGGGGCTAATGACACTGCTATGGGGGTGAGGGGTAGACCTATGGAAAGTGGGGGCACTGGAATATGACACTGTTATTGGGGGGTGACTGGGGGGTATGGGAGCAGCTGATATTACTGCTATTATGGGGGGAGGGCAGGAGGCAGAGACACATGGTGAGTGGTTAGCTCAGGGGGCTAATAGCACTGCTATAGGAGGTGAAGGTGTGCTGAGAGACGTCGCAGGGGGAGGTGATGGTGTGCTGAGAGATGTCGTAGGGGTAGGTGATGGTGTGGCTGAGAGACTCGGGGTAGGTGATGGTGTGTTGAGAGACAGTGCAGGGGGAAGGTGATGGTGTGGCTGAGAAACGACGCAGGGGGTAGGTGATGGTGTGGCTGGGAGACGCAGGGGGCAGGATGTGAGTCTGGTTGAACCGCTGTTGTACAATGATGACCTTGTTAACATTCCTACACAAACAGGCATCTTTTGGACGGTGTGATCTCCTACCTGAATAGTGAATATCGACTGAAGATGCCGTCTGCCTTAGAGGGTACAGTACTTCAGAGGTTCCACGTTGTGAAAAACCATCATATAGGTAAGATTGATTTGGAATTGAAAAAAAATTCCCCAGTGTGATCAGAAACAGGTGGCGTGTCAAGTCACCCCATTTTCAGTGACCACGCCCCTTCTGGTATGTGGCCACGGCCATTTTTTCGATGAAGGCGCACGCACATGATTTGCTCTGCAGGTCTTTTTGGGAGTGGGGGCCCAACTGGGACCACCCATTACCAAATGTCTAGTTTTGCATATGCCCAACATATAGGCAACTTAACAGTGTCAGAGTTGCTAAAGGGGAGACTGAAACAAAGCACTGATGACATATATAGTGCTAGGCAGAGAACAATAGGGCAGTGGGTTCTGCCTGCAATATCTTACATACTAAGAGGAAGAGGAGAATGGTTGGAGGGCGCATAGGGCAGGATACATGGTAGACGGGTAGAGGAGATTAGAGGCTCATTATGTAAGTGGCTGGTGAGCTTTAATGAAATAAAAATAGGCATTTTGAAAGCAGTTTTAAAGCTGATGTGACTGAATAGTTGAGGGAGTGAGTTCCAGAAGAGGGGGCCACATCCAGCATGATAGGAAGTGACTAGGGTGGAGGTGAGGTGGAGAGGGTTCTTACGAGTATGTACAGTTATAAGGATAGAGCTGTAAAGGTGGGTTTAATAGGGGTAAGCACAGAGCCGGCCTTAGGCATAGGCAAACTAGGCAATTGCCTAGGGCATTTGGTATGCTTAGGGGCACCAGCAGTTTCTGCTGATTAAAATGATATGCGGCATGCCTATATTCTGTGTGTATTCCTGGAAATCACTGTAATGTAGCATTTCGTATGCAGATACAGTCACAGTCGCACACAGAATATAGGCATGCTGCATATCATTTTAATCAGCAGAAGCTGCTTGTGTATCCTAGCCACATAGTAATGCAAATAAGATGCATTTTTATAAACAAAAGACGCCCAACCTTAGCAAAGCTGCTAGCTGATTCATGCCAGGCATCTCTTGCAGAACTGGCGACGTGCTAGGGGGCACCAGCCAAAATCTTGCCTAGGGCATCATATTGGTTAGGGCCGGCTCTGGGTAAGCAAATTAAATGAGCAGAAATCTTAGATTGAAGCAGGAAGAGACAAGTGAGAGGGAGGCCAGAGTGGTGGCGTCTAGGTGGGAGAGGACTGTGGATGAGGGTTTTGGTGATATCAGGGGTGAGGAATATCCAGATCTTGGTCAAGATTTGAAGGTGGAAGACAGAGATGGCCTGAAAGTGGGGAGTGAAAGAGAGTGCTAAGGATGAGACCATGGCAGCACACTCAGGGGACAGAAGAGGGTGATGTTTTCAACAGTTAAAGAGCAGTGGGTGATGGAGGGACTGTAGAAGTGGGATAAACAATGATCTTTGTCCTGTTAAGTTTACGGAAACACTGGCACGCAGTGTCGGAATGGGCATGAGGGGTCGAATGGGGGGAATGCAGTGGTAGAGGCCCATGCTTAGGGGTGTGGCCAGCCTTTAAAGGGAGTGTGGTCAGCTTCCACTAAAGCTTGGCTAAAGGTGCCCAAACACTAGTGCGATTTTGCCTGATTTCATCCAATTTCGACTCATCAGGCTGAGAAATCGGATGAAAAGTGGCAAATCACAGGTCAATAAGATCAGATGCGCGGTCCCGTGCACATCGGATTGGAGCTTGTGGATCGCAAAGGCTGCAATATAGATTTGTCGGAGTTGGAGGAAAGCGGTGTACATCGGAGTACATGCGATATATCACCTGAGTTTTGTCGCTTGTATTTAGGGGGTAATTCCAAGTTGATCACAGCAGGAATTTTGGCCCTCATTCCGAGTTGTTCGCTCGCTAGCTGCTTTTAGCAGCATTGCACACGCTAAGCCGCCGCCTACTGGGAGTGAATCTTAGCTTTGCAGAATTGCAAACGAAATATTCGCAGAATTGCGAAAAGAAATTTCTTTGCAGTTTCCGAGTAGCTCGAGACTTACTCTGCCACTGCGATCAGTTCAGTCAGTTTCGGTCCTGGTTTGACGTCACAAACACACCCAGCGTTCGCCCAGACACTCCCCCGTTTCTCCAGCCACTCCCGCGTTTTTTCCAGAAACGCCAGCGTTTTTTCACACACACCCATAAAACGGCCAGTTTCCGCCCAGAAACACCCACTTCCTGTCAATCACACTACGATCACCAGAGCAATGAAAAATCTTCGTAAAGCCGTGAGTAAAATACCAAACTTTTTTGCTAATTTACTTGGCGCAGACGCACTGCGAACATTGCGCATGCGCAGTTTGCGACTTATCGCACTGATGCGAAGAAAAAGAACGAGCGAACAACTCGGAATGAGGGCCTTTGTTAGCAGTTGGGCAAAACCATGTGCACTTCAGGGGAGGCAGATATAACATGTGCAGAGAGAGTTAGATTTGGGTGGGTTATTTTGTTTCTGTGCAGGGTAAATACTGGCTGCTTTATTTTTACACTGCAAATTAGATTACAGATTGAACACACCACACCCAAATCTAACTCTCTCTGCACATATTATATCTGCCTTCCCTGCAGTGCACATGGTTTTGCCCAACTGCTAACAAAATTCCTGCTGCGATCAACTTGGAATTACCCCCTTAATCGGAGACCTGGGCTCCTGGGAAGCTGCCAAGGAAGTTCAAGGTCAATAATATGCGACTTATCCTGTAGGATAAGTCGCAGTAGTGTATGGGGAACTATACATTTAGAGGATTCACGGTCAGGGCCCCTTGATAAATATACATTGTAAATAATGCTAGTGCATCATGATAATGTACCAGATTAATAACAGCAATGCACTGTAGAGAATACACATAGCTGTGCTCACAGGGGGTGTCTGGTGTGCACAGGCACCCCCTAATGTCCAAACCCCTACCCCCCTTCCTCGCCCAGTGTGCCGATCGATTCCATGCACAGAAGTGCAGTGTGGGAAAAACCGGCTGAGCTGCAGTGAAGCAGATGACCCGGCAGCCAGGGTACTTCTTCACAGTGTCTAGCCATGGCAGGCCCCTCCCACCACCAGACTCAGAGTTGGCTGTGTCTGTCAGCCCAGCCCTCCCTTCTCTTCCTGGCTGCTCCCTGGTTGTGTACACTCCCTGGCTGCCTCTGCCCTGGGCTGGCTTCCTGCTATTCACAGGAATAAAGTAAAAAGCCAGATAGAGGCTGTGCTTACTGGGGGTAATATGGAGGAGGGGAGCTGTGTATAATGTAGTATGGGTACGCTATGGGGAAGGGGGGGGGGGGGGGGGATTGTGAACAATGTAATATATTATGGGTGTGGGTGTGCTATGGGGAGGGGCGCTATGTTTATTAAACTATACTATGGATGTGCTATGGGGATGAGGGGCTGTAAATAATATAATTTAATGTGTGTGCTAAGGGACACGGGGAGGGGGGGTTGTGTATAATCTAATATACAGTAGTATCGGTGTGCTATGGAAAGGGGGAGAGCTGTGCATAATATAAGCTATGCTGTGTGTACTGGAGGCAGTTGCAGACCCGGGGGGGGGGGGGCACCCAGACACGTGCACATGCACCCGCCCCCCAGAGCCGGTTTAAGGCTATGGGGGGCCCGGGGCACTTCAAACAGGGGGGCCCCTAACGTAGAGGTAGGGAGAGCAATTATGTATATATATATATATATATATAGAATGTAGTTATATGACCGGCGGTCACAATACCGACGGCTACATTCTGCCCCCCTCACAATCCCTACAGTCAGCATACCGACAAGCAGGGACTACTCACACTCCCACCCGTAGAGGGGGAACAGAACCTGTGGCAAGCTCAGCGCAGCTCACCACGAGCCCGCCGGGCATCTAAATGCCGAGATCCCAGGGTCGGTATGGTGACCGGTGGTATCCAAATCACCGGTCACACAATACCAACCTATACATATATATATATATAAATATATATATATATATATATATATATAAATATATATACGTACACACACACACGAGTATATTATCTATCAAAGGCATGATGTCTGGCTTTCCCTCTGCATGAACAATGCTGCGCCGGGTGCCCGCTGGGTGTTGAGCTGGGTGGCCGCACAAATAAATCCACAATAGTCCCAATGGTGCAGCACTCCTGGCGTCTAAGTAATACCACTGTTTTAGGCATAAGTTTGACAACGTTTCATTGCCCTTTAATAGTGTGGCACTTTCATCAGGTCATGACACGTATAAAGGGCACTGAAACGTTGCCAAACTTATGCCTAAAACAGTGGTATTACGTAGACGCCAGGAGCGCTGCACCATTGGGACTAATATATATATATATATATATATATATATATATATAGACAAACGATACTGGTGGCACTCAGAATGAAATAACAGACGACAACCAAACTGGTTCCAGTCGACGTTTCGGGGACTGCTCCCCTTTATCAAGACACAACCAGTACCAATGAAAACAACATGTATAAATACATAACAGTAACTCACCAAACACCAATCGCGCCATTGACACCCGCCCCCGACGCCCGGTGATGACATCACCCACACGATCCCGTGTGAGGAATCCCCGTCAGCTGTGTGAGGCGCGCGGTCCTACAGTGCAGTGTATATCGGGTGCCTAGCAACGATCCCAAGGAGGCCTAACTGGCGCTCACTTCCGCTCCTACGGCCCGGCGTCATGACGTCAGACGCTCCATGGCTGAGGGCGGGGGGAGGCCCCGGATCACCCATTGGAATAGGTTGCTAGGCAACCGCACAACACCGAGCGAATGGCTTGATCTAGTGTAGACACAAGTGAAAAAAACAAAACATAAACACAATACAAGTGATAAACTGAGGACATGGATATGTCTGTGAACCTAAGGTCCACATATTAAAGATATAAGACATCCAAAGCACAAAGCTCTAAGCCCGTCCCATTCTATAATTGCATATAGACATAAACACTAGTAAATCAAGCTAGCAATGTCTAAATATTTAAATTAGTCAATGAAAAAAGGACAAAATCCTGACTTAGACACATAGTACATGCAATACCCATGCCAGATCGAGAAATATGCTCTATCCGACCAAGTAGTGCAGATACTATTAATGTAACAATACCCGATTAAACTGCATGATAGTTTAAACCAAAACAGAAGTTAAAAATTTATAAAAAGCAATTGAAGTTTAAGGCTTCATTTAATCCATATGGTTGAACTGTTTGAAGTTTATGGATCCACCATGCCTCTTTCTGGAGGAGAGTCCTTCCTCTGTCACCTCCCCTCCTATTAGCTGGAACATGGTCAATCATACGATAACGTATGGTGGCCAATGAATGACCAAAGTTCTTAAAGTGTCTGGCTACTGGTAAATCGCTCCCCTTACCTTCTAAGGCTGCACGAATACTTGATCTATGCAAAGCAATGCGTTCCTTAAACTGCCGTAACATCTTACCTACGTATAACTGGCCGCAAGGACATTTAATATAATATACTATAAACTTGCTAGTGCATGTCAATGCATGCCTAATCTTGAAGGACTTTCCAGATCTGGGATGTTGGAATTCATCTCCTGTCTCCAGGCAACTACAAGTAGTGCACCCTGTGCACCTGTAGTTGCCGGGTTTTCGTGTAAGGAAATGGGCTGGTTTATCTGGGCCCATCTCTGAAATATCATTATGGACTACAATGTCCTTGATGTTCCGGCCCCTCCTATATGAGGCCATCAACGAACTGTCCTTCAATACTCGCAAGTCTTTGTCCCTGGTGATAACCGGCCAGATGTTTTTAGCCTTGGTAACAAGATGTTTACTTGCCGTGGTAAAATCCTGCGTCCAAATCATCCTATCTTTGATAGACTTCTCTCCCTTCTTCATTAATGCTGTCTGTCGTGAAGTAGACAGTGCTTTTGATCTAGCTTTCTGTAAAGATTCCGCTGAATATCCACGTGCTTCAAATTTCAGAGACATGTTCTGGATCTGTAGATTTGCATCCACTTCATTGTTAAAGATCCGTATAATTCTGAGGAACTGTGAGTATGGTAGACTCCACTTTAATGATTCAGGATGATGGCTATTCGCTCTTAAAATCGTGTTCCGATCAGTCGGTTTGTAATAGATGCTGGTATTGATGTTGTGAGCCATGTCCACGGAGATGGCCACATCTAAATAATGGATGCTTTCAAAACTACATTCGTAGGTAAATTTAATAGCCGGATCCTTTGAATTGACCTCGTCCATCATAGATATAAATTCCTGCTCAGTGCCAGCCCAGATCATCAAAATATCGTCGATATAACGACGAAACTGTTTGATGTTACTTGCTGCATCCCTGGTGTCAAAAAATAAACTTTGTTCTACCTCACTCATGAACACGTTAGCGAAACTGGGTGCCACGCAAGATCCCATGGCACATCCAGTTCGCTGACGGTAGATTTTTTTTTATCAAAGAGAAAATAATTTCTCTTAAGTGTGAGACCCAGTAAGGTCAAAAACAACTTAATATCTGGGCCTGTATATTCAGTTTGATTCATGAGGAAAGTTTCCATTGCCTGTAGACCCCGATGATGTGGAATGCTTGTATATAAATTGATGACATCAATGGTACAAAGCAGATGTCTGGCTGGCAAAGGTGACAGAGCTTGTAGAGTATATATGTGTATAGAGTGTATATATGTGCCTAGGGGCACAAGCAGCTTCTGCTGATTAAAATGATATGCGGCATGCCTATATTCTGTGAGTAGCATTTTGTATGCAGATACAGCCACAGTTGCACACAGAATATAGGCATGCCACATATCATTTTAATCAGCAGAAGCTGCTTGTGTGTGCTAGCCACATAGTAATGCAAATAATACGCATTTTTTGTCAAAAAAGGGGCCTGACGTTAGCAGAGCTGCCAGCTGACTCATGCCAGGAATCTCCTGCTGCATGGTGTATGAGGACACATCTGTATCCAAGCAGAGGAAGAGGTCACAGTGGTAGCGGCCATGTGTGCTGTGTGCGGGTGGGTTGTTTGTGCAGTAGCGTTCGGCATATGCGTAAGGAGCAATGGTGGTCAGTCCGAGTTGATCGCTAGCTGCATTTGTTCGCTGTGCTGCGATGAGGCAAAAAAATGGCACTTCTGCGCATGCGTATGCGGCGCAATGCGCACGCGCATTGTACTATTGCAACGAACTATGTAGTTTCACACAAGGTCTAGCGAAGCTTTTCAGTCGCACTGCTGGCCGCAGAGTGATTCACAGGAAGAGGGCGTTTCTGGGTGTCAACTGACCATTTTCAGGGAGTGTTCGGAAAAACGCAGGTGTGCCAAGAAAAATGCAGGCGTGGCAGGGCGAACTTAGGGTGTGTTCGTGACGTCAAAACAGGAACTGAACAGTCTGAAGTGATCGCAAGCGCTGAGTAGGTATTGAGCTACTCTAAAACTGCACAAAAAAAGTTTGCTGCCGCTCTGCGATCCTTTCATTCGCACTTCTGCTAAGCTAAAATACACTCCCAGTGGGAGGCGGCATAGTGTTTGCATGGCTGCAAAAAACTGCTAGCGAGCGATCAACTCGGAATGACCACCAATATGTGTGTCATGTGTATAAATGCATTAATAATGTGCGGCATATGTGTAAGGGGCATTATGTGTGCCATTATATGTATAAGGGTACTAATAGTATGTGCAGCATATGAGAAAAAGGGACATTATGTGTATAAGGGCATTAATAAAGGTTGGCAAAGTGTGTAAGATGCATTATATTTATAACATTAATAATGTGTCATATGTGTAAGGGGCATTACTGTGTGGTATTATGTCTATAAATGCATTACTTATGTGGCATTATGTGTATAAGGTGCTCTACTGTGTGGCGTAATGTATAGAAAGGGCACTACTGTGTGGTCTAATGTGAATAAAGAGCAATATGGTGTGGTGTAATGTGAATAAGGAGCAATTCAGTGTGATGTAATGTGAATAAGGGGCACTACTGTGAGGAGTAACGTACTGTTTATAAGGTAAAGTGGTACTACTGTGTGATGTATCATGAATAAGGGACACTATTGCATGATAAAATGTGAATAAAGTTGCACTGCTGTGTGGCGCAATCTGAATTGGGGGTACTGTTGTGAGGCCATACCCCTTCCCAGCAAGAACATGCCCCTTTTTGGGCTGTGCATCGAATGTGCGCACTGTTCCTATTTAAAATATAGGGAGTAGGATAACCAAAATGAGGACTGCTATGGGTAAGGGGTGATGGTGCTGGGAAAGGAGTGCAGGGTCAGAGGTAAAACTAGTGGTGGTGCTAGGGGGCACCAGTCAAAATCTTGCCTAGGGCATCATATTGGTTAGGGCCGCCTCTGCATGCACAGATGACTAATCTATTTGACATGACCTGTTCGGAATACTTATGGGTTGAGGCAGAGAGCATGTCCTTTACAAAATTAGATCATCCATGGGAGCTAACTCTTAAGGTAAATTTACAAAGGATTGATTACACTGTCATTTGCAAACCTATGAACGTCCACGGCGGTTTAGTGTCTACAAATACAGTATTTCCTAGCTATCATCCTTTACTGTCTATTAAATTTTACTGTCAATTAGAGACGTAACTAGTACAGGGTGAGCAGGGCATGTGCCGTGGCAGGCCCTCCAGAGGGTGCACCACCGGCAACTGCACAGCCCGCTCGTCCCACTGTGCCACCATTGCGCCTATCACCGCCGAGCTCTGCCAGTCCTCCCCCATCGTGCCGCTGCTGAGCAGTCCTCCCGCCCTCTACCAGCTCTTGGTGCCGGGAACATGACCGCGATGTGTCACGCTTTCTGTCTGATTAGCCTGCTGCCTGTTGCCTCACCCTGTCGGCTCCCACCTGCCTCACGCTGCCACCTCATGGTTATCAGCTCTCAGCTACCTCACCCCACTGCTTCTTGGTTATCAGCTCCGGCTCCCATCCGCCTCACCCCACCGCCCCCTGGTTATAAGCTCTCAGATCCCAGCTGCCTCACTCTGCCGGCTCCCGGTTATCAGCTCCCAGTAGGTGAAGGGGGGGGGAGTGAGATGACACTGTGACAGGATTAGAAGGGGGTGGGGGTGGGAGAGACACACTGAGATATATAAAACTCAGCAGGCTGTACCCCATTGTGTATTCATAACACAAACGTACTGTGACAATGCAGGCCTTATCCCACTGTGTTCACATAAGCAATGTGACTCTGCAGTGTCATTTGCAACCAAAGTTTAAAAAAAGTGAAACAAAAATAATTTTCTTTTGTGCTGTACCCCACTGTGTATCCATAACATACAAGTACTGTGACTCCGCAGGCTGTACCCCACTGTGTATCCATAACATATAAGCACTGTAACTCCGCAGGCTGTACCCCACTGCATAACCATAACATATAAGTACTGTGACTCTGCAGTGAGTGGTGATTTTTTTTTTAGATTCAAAGTAAATAAATAATACTATTAAATTGTAGTTGTTTTTCCACAACTTGAGTGTGGATCAATCGAGAAAGGAGCAGGAGCAACAAGAAAATACTAGTGCTGCAGCTGCTGCAACCAGTCATGATGACGATACTAGTCCTTCAACATCATCTAAAAGTGATGCTCGAGGGCATAGATGGTTAAAGTCAGGGCATCTACAATGAAAAAAAGTTGTAAAGAGAATAGTAAAGAAAAAAAACCCTCTAATAAAGGGAAAGTTTGGTGCAGAAAAACATAAAATTTCCAACATGCCATTTACCACATGCAGTGGGAAGGAAAGACTCAGGCCTTGGCCTTTATTTATGAGTGCTGGTTCTGCAACTGTCAGGCATTTTCTTCTGCCTCTCATGATGATGCAAGAACCTTTCACTCAGAGTCTAGAAGAGGTGTCAAAAAAATTAAAATCCCTAAGGCACTAGAGCAAAACTGTGTTCAGAACATCCCTGAGGAGAGTCTAGAGGTGTCCACTATAGCTATGTGTGAGTCTAACATTTCTTACACTGTCCTAATAGAGATGCCTCTTTCACCTCCTTCCACCATTGCTGCATCATCTGCACATGTGGGTAGCAGTACAAATAAAGATGGTGATGAGGACATAATGGAAATTGAGGATACTTGTGTGTAAGTTGATCAGGATGAAGGGAATATCTGTGCCCTACTACTATCTGACACTAGGCATGAGGATGTTGACAAAGTTGTTTGTGGTAGTCAGTCACCAGTGGCTGCAGTTTTTGCCCGTGATAACAAGAAAGACATTGGGATGCCTGGGCATAAGACCAAAAAGCCACCTCTTGGGTGTGGAATTATTTTTACCCAAATCCTGACAGCATTTGTGAAGGCATCTGCTCCATTTGTGAGGCCAAAGTTAGTAGAGGAAGGGATGTCAGTCATCTAGGCACCTCTTCCATGTTAGGTCATTTGCGGTGAGTACATGAAATGTATTTTACAAGATTATAATGTAATCAACACCCTAATCATAAACCTCCTCATTATTGATCAGAGGTAGGATTTCCCAAAAAAATTCTGGGGACCCAAACAAACCAAGTGTCAGTCCCTGTTGCTGACATGCTTGGTCTGTTAAACTGTGCATGTCCTTTTAATTTCCAACATAAGGGATGTCCCAAGGACAATTCCATCTTGCACCACTTTTCATTTATGCCACTGCTGTGTGTGTCAGTGTTTCTTAGATATGCTATAAACTGCCATGTGTTTGTGTCGTTGCTCTGTCGCTTAGTGACCAGCTAGCTCGCTGCAGCCTTTGGCCTAAAGTGTATGAAAATGTTAATGTGAGGTGGTCAAAATTTACTGAAAATGAGTGGTAATTAATGTTATTGGGGTCAATATTACTCTAGGAACAAAAAAGGCCCAAATTATGTGATTTTAGCTTTTTTTGTACATCTTTGGAAAAAATACAAACCTAAAACCAAAACCAGTCATGGACGAAATCCAAAACTGATTAAAATACTGAGAAATTGGAACCAAAACCAAAAGCAGCAAAATAGTCCGGCACACCTATCTAGTAAAAGCAGCAAGACAATGAGCATGAGATGTAATCTACCTCATCTACCACCATTAGTGAATAGACATGAGACTACAGCGTAAAGCAATGTTCCCGGTGTGTTGCCCCTTCTCCTGAAGAAAGCAGAGTTATTCCTGGTTTATCAGGTTGATATCTTACATGAGTGTTACATTTTGCCAGTGGCAAAACTATTTACATGAACTGCATATATTCACAGCAATCCTTATAACTCATCAAATATAGGGCAGACTAGATGGGCCAAGTGATTCTTATCTGCCATCAGGACAGAGATTTCACCAACTGTTGTTCATTCAAATTCTATGCTGTTAATAGCCATTTACTGTACGGAAATGAGTATGAACTAGGAAGCAATTCATTTTCCAGGAAACAAAGCTACAGTATGTGTAAGCAAATGGAATGTGTTAAAGTGGACTTTCCCTTTTTTATTATTATTATTATTATTATTATTATGGGATCTATTTCTGCATTTTTTAGATATTTCTTTAGCAACCTATTCTGGGTAATGTTCAATCCTGTAATCACAAATCATATAATCAGCACTGCTAGCATGCTTCAAATACCGTATAATTCTGTCACAGCACAAACCAGAGAACTAGCCATTGTAATGTGTTGTGCTGCAATGAGACTACTCACCACTTAACATTGTGCTTTCTGTGTGGAATGGTAGCAAACACTGGAATGAGCTCCGCTGTACAGGGGAGCACAACCCCTGAGTGATGAGTGATGTATTTTTTTATGTCTAATCAGTACAGGGTGATCTTTAATTCCTAGTGACTGCTGTTGGGAAAAACATTGGCTTGTTATAACATTTCATCGCATCGCAGCGATTTTCCGCTTAGTGCGCATGCGCAATGTCCGCACTGCGACTGCGCCAAGTAAATTTGCTATGAAGTTAGGATTTTTACTCACGGCTTTTTCTTCGCTCAGGCGATCGTAGTGTGATTGACAGGAAATGGGTGTTTCTGGGCGGAAACAGGCCGTTTTATGGGCGTGTGGGAAAAAACGCTACCGTTTCCGGAAAAAACGCAGGAGTGGCCGGAGAAACGGAGGAGTGTCTGGGCGAACGCTGGGTGTGTTTGTGACGTCAAACCAGGAACGACAAGCACTGAACTGATCGCAGATGCCGAGTAAGTCTGAAGCTACTCAGAAACTGCTACGAGGTGTGTAATCGCAATATTGCGATTACTTCGTTCGCAATTTTAAGATGCTAAGATTCACTCCCAGTAGGCGGCGGCTTAGCGTGAGCAACTCTGCTAAAATCGCCTTGCGAGCGAACAACTCGGAATGACCTCCATAATGTGAATATCTGTAGCATCCACGTGTTTTTTTTTTTTTTGCATGTTCATATGCTTTCTGTGCCACTGTTACACACAGTTCTTTTTTCTATACTGTGTATACAAATGTGTCCTCATACATCTTGCCTCAATACGCCATGTAGCCGGAGATGCCTGGTGTGAGGAGCTGACAGGTCCATTAGCGTCGGATGTCTGTTTTCCTTATTCACATCTCTTTGCAAATATGACGTACAAGCAGACTCTGCTGATTCAAGTGATATGTGGCGTGCTCAGTGCCAGATTAAGGTCCACATGGGCCTGGAGCTGAAATTTAGGAAGGGCCTATTATGTGCCTTGGCAGGAGGTGTGACAAGCGCTGTGGTGGTGTGATTAGTGATGTGGGTGTGTGACCAGAATGGTGTGGGTGTGGTCTAAATAGGGGTGTGGCCTGTGTCATGGGTGTGGCTATCTCGATGGAGGTAAAAGCTAATGCCTACCTTCAACCACTTAATAGTGGCGCTATAACAAGAAAAAGTTTGTAACCTCCATATAATACAGAGCATCAGTGACCACCATATATACAGCGAGCATCTCAGTGACCAGCATTTAATACAGGGAGCATCGCAGTGACCGCTATATGATACAGAGAGCTGTATCAGCATGCAAAGAAGGTGGAAAGGGGAGAAACGATGGGGCAAAACAGAGCAGGTGTGAAAAAAATAAGATTTTACTCACCGGTAAATCTATTTCTCGTAGTCCGTAGTGGATGCTGGGGACTCCGTAAGGACCATGGGGAATAGACGGGCTCCGCAGGAGACTGGGCACTCTATAAGAAAGATTTGGTACTATCTGGTGTGCACTGGCTCCTCCCTCTAAGCCCCTCCTCCAGACCTCAGTTAGGATACTGTGCCCGGAAGAGCTGACACAATAAGGAAGGATTTTTGAATCCCGGGTAAGACTCATACCAGCCACACCAATCACACCGTATAACTCGTGATACTATACCCAGTTAACAGTATGAAATATAACTGAGCCTCTCAACAGATGGCTCAACAATAACCCTTTAGTTAGGCAATAACTATATACAAGTATTGCAGACAATCCGCACTTGGGATGGGCGCCCAGCATCCACTACGGACTACGAGAAATAGATTTACCGGTGAGTAAAATCTTATTTTCTCTAACGTCCTAGTGGATGCTGGGGACTCCATAAGGACCATGGGGATTATACCAAAGCTCCCAAACGGGCGGGAGAGTGCGGATGACTCTGCAGCACCGAATGAGAGAACTCCAGGTCCTCCTCAGCCAGGGTATCAAATTTGTAGAATTTTGCAAACGTGTTTGCCCCTGACCAAGTAGCAGCTCGGCAAAGTTGTAAAGCCGAGACCCCTCGGGCAGCTGCCCAAGATGAGCCCACCTTCCGTGTGGAATGGGCTTTTACAGATTTAGGCTGCGGTAAGCCTACTGCAGAATGCGCCAGCTGAATAGTGCTACAAATCCAGCGCGCAATAGACTGCTTAGAAGCAGGAGCACCTATCTTGTTGGGTGCATACAGGACAAAAAGCGAGTCAGTCTTTCTGACTCCAGCCGTCCTGGAAACATAAAGTTTCAAGGCCCTGACTACATCCAGTAACTTGGAATCCTCCAAGTCCCCAGTAGCCGCAGGCACCACAATGGGTTGGTTCAAGTGAAAAGCAGATACCACCTTAGGGAGAAACTGGGGACGAGTCCTCAATTCTGCCCTATCCATATGAAAAATCAGATAAGGGCTTTTACAAGACAAAGCCGCCAATTCTGACACACGCCTGGCCGAAGCCAAGGCCAATAACATGACCACTTTCCACGTGAGATATTTCAGATCCACAGTTTTAAGTGGTTCAAACCAATGTGATTTTAGGAAACTCAACACCACATTGAGATCCCAAGGTGCCACGGGAGGCACAAAAGGGGGCTGAATATGAAGCACTCCCTTTACAAAAGTCTGAACTTCAGGCAGTGAAGCCAGTTCTTTCTGGAAGAAAATCGACAGGGCCGAAATCTGGACCTTAATGGAACCCAATTTTAGGCCCATAGTCACTCCCGACTGTAGGAAGTGTAGAAAGCGACCCAGCTGAAATTCCTCTGTTGGGGCCTTCCTGGCCTCACACCACGCAACATATTTTCGCCAAATACGGTGATAATGGTTCACGGTTACTTCTTTCCTGGCTTTTATTAGCGTAGGAATGACTTCCTCCGGAATGCCCTTTTCCTTTAGGATCCGGAATTCAACCGCCATGCCGTCAAACGCAGCCGCGGTAAGTCTTGGAACAGACAGGGCCCCTGCTGTAGCAGATCCTGTCTGAGCGGTAGAGGCCATGGGTCCTCTGATATCATTTCTTGAAGTTCCGGGTACCAAGCCCTTCTTGGCCAATCCGGAACCACGAGTATCGTTCTTACTCCTCGCCTTCTTATTATTCTCAGTACCTTTGGTATGAGAGGCAGAGGAGGGAACACATAAACCGACTGGTACACCCACGGTGTCACTAGAGCGTCCACAGCTATCGCCTGAGGGTCCCTTGACCTGGCGCAATATCTCTTTAGCTTTTTGTTGAGGCGGGACGCCATCATGTCCACCTGTGGCCTTTCCCAACGGTTTACCAACAGTAGGAAGACTTCTGGATGAAGTCCCCACTCTCCCGGGTGTAGGTCGTGTCTGCTGAGGAAGTCTGCTTCCCAGTTGTCCACTCCCGGAATGAACACTGCTGACAGTGCTAGTACGTGATTTTCCGTCCATCGGAGAATCCTTGTGGCTTCCGCCATTGCCATCCTGCTTCTTGTGCCGCCCTGTCGGTTCACATGGGCGACTGCCGTGATGTTGTCTGACTGGATCAGCACCGGCTGGTTTTGAAGCAGGGGTCTTGCCTGACTTAGGGCATTGTAAATGGCCCTTAGTTCCAGAATATTTATGTGTAGGGAAGTCTCCTGACTTGACCATAGTCCTTGGAAGTTTCTTCCCTGTGTGACTGCTCCCCAGCCTCGAAGGCTGGCATCCGTGGTTACCAGGACCCAGTCCTGTATGCCGAATCTGCGGCCCTCTAGAAGATGAGCACTCTGCAGCCACCACAGTAGAGACACCCTGGTCCTTGGAGACAGGGTTATCATTTGATGCATCTGAAGATGCGATCCCGACCACTTGTCCAAGAGGTCCCACTGGAAGGTCCTCGCATGGAACCTGCCGAATGGAATTGCTTCGTATGAAGCGGTAGAGGCCATGGGTCCTCTGATATAATTTCTTGAAGTTCCGGGTACCAAGCCCTTCTTGGCCAATCCGGAACCACGAGTATCGTTCTTACTCCTCGCCTTCTTATTATTCTCAGTACCTTTGGTATGAGAGGCAGAGGAGGGAACACATAAACCGACTGGTACACCCACGGTGTCACTAGAGCGTCCACAGCTATCGCCTGAGGGTCCCTTGACCTGGCGCAATATCTCTTTAGCTTTTTGTTGAGGCGGGACGCCATCATGTCCACCTGTGGCCTTTCCCAACGGTTTACCAACAGTAGGAAGACTTCTGGATGAAGTCCCCACTCTCCCGCGTGTAGGTCGTGTCTGCTGAGGAAGTCTGCTTCCCAGTTGTCCACTCCCGGAATGAACACTGCTGACAGTGCTAGTACGTGATTTTCCGTCCATCGGAGAATCCTTGTGGCTTCCGCCATTGCCATCCTGCTTCTTGTGCCGCCCTGTCGGTTCACATGGGCGACTGCCGTGATGTTTTCTGACTGGATCAGCACCGGCTGGTTTTGAAGCAGGGGTCTTGCCTGACTTAGGGCATTGTAAATGGCACTTAGTTCCAGAATATTTATGTGTAGGGAAGTGTCCTGACTTGAGCATAGTCCTTGGAAGTTTCTTCCCTGTGTGACTGCTCCCCAGCCTCGAAGGCTGGCATCCGTGGTTACCAGGACCCAGTCCTGTATGCCGAATCTGCGGCCCTCTTGAAGATGAGCACTCTGCAGCCACCACAGTAGAGACACCCTGGTCCTTGGAGACAGGGTTATCATTTGATGCATCTGAAAATGCGATCCCGACCACTTGTCCAAGAGGTCCCACTGGAAGGTCCTCGCATGGAACCTGCCGAATGGAATTGCTTCGTATGAAGCCACCATTTTTCCCAGGACTCGTGTGCAGCGATGCACCGATACCCGTTTTGGTTTTAGGAGGTCTCTTACTAGAGATGACAGCTCCTTGGCTTTCTCCTGCGGGAGAAACACTTTTTTCAGTTCTGTGTCCAAAATCATCCCCAGGAACAGCAAGCGAGTGGAAGGAACCAGTTGTGACTTTGGAATGTTCAGAATCCAGCCATGCTGTTGTAGCACTTCCTGAGATAGTGCTACTCCGACCAGTAACTGCTCCCTGGACCTCGCCTTTATAAGGAGATCGTCCAAGTACAGGATAATTAAAACTCCCTTTTTTCGAAGGAGTATCATCATTTCTGCCATTACCTTGGTAAACACCCTCGGTGCCGTGGACAGTCCAAACGGTAGTGTCTGGAATTGGTAATGGCAATCCTGTACCACAAATCTGAGGTACTCCTGGTGAGGAAGGTAAATAGGGACATGCAGGTAAGCATCCTTGATGTCCAGGGATACCATGTAATCCCCCTCGTCCAGGCTTGCAATAACCGCCCTGAGCGATTCCATCTTGAATTTTAATTTTGTTATGTAAGTGTTCAAGGATTTCAAATTTAAAATGGGTCTCACCGAACCGTCTGGTTTCGGTACCACAAACAGTGTGGAATAGTAGCCCCGGCCTTGTTGAAGTAGGGGTACCTTGACTATCACCTGCTGGGAATGCAGCTTGTGAATGGCCTCTAGCACAGCCTCCCTGCCCGATGGAGTCGTCGGTAAGGCAGATTTGAGGAAACGGCGGGGGGGAGGCGCCTCGAATTCCAGCTTGTACCCCTGAGATACTACTTGAAGGATCCAGGGATCCACCCGTGAGCGAGCCCACTGATCGCTGAAATTCTTGAGGCGGCCCCCCACCGTACCTGGCTCCGCCTGTGGAGCCCCACCGTCATGCGGCGGATTTGGAAGAAGCGGGGGAGGACTTTTGGTCCTGGGAACCTGCTGTGTGTTGCAGCTTTTTCCCCCTTCCTCTGCCTCTAGACAGAAAGGACCCGCCTTTTCCCCGCCTGTTTTTCTGGGGTCGAAAGGACTGTACTTGGTAATACGGTGCTTTCTTAGGCTGTGAGGGGACATGGGGCAAAAATGCAGGCTTCCCAACCGTCGCTGTGGAAACAAGGTCTGAGAGACCGTCCCCGAATAACTCCTCACCCTTATAAGGCAAAACTTCCATGTGCTTTTTAGAATCTGCATCTCCTGTCCACTGCCGAGTCCATAAGCCTCTCCTAGCAGAAATGGACAAGGCACTTATTCTAGATGCCAGCCGGCAGATCTCCCTCTGTGCATCTCTCATGTATAAGACCGAGTCTTTTATATGCTCTATGGTTAGCAATATAGTGTCTCTGTCTAGGGTGTCAATATTTTCCGACAGGGAATCTGACCAAGCAGCAGCAGCACTGCACATCCAGGCTGAAGCAATAGCTGGTCTCAGTATAACACCAGTGTGTGTGTATATAGATTTTAGGATAGCCTCCTGCTTTCTATCAGCAGGTTCCTTTAGGGCGGCCGTATCCGGAGACGGTAGTGCCACCTTTTTAGACAAACGTGTGAGCGCTTTATCCACCCTAGGGGGAGTTTCCCAACGTGACCTATCCTCTGGCGAGAAAGGGAACGCCATTAGTAATTTTTTTGAAATCACCAATTTTTTATCGAGGAAAGCCCACGCTTCTTCACACACCTCATTCAATTCCTCAGATGGGGGAAAAACTATAGGTAGTTTTTTCTCCCCAAACATAATACCCTTTTTTGAGGTACCTGGGTTTATATCAGTAAGGTGTAATACCTCTTTCATTGCCTCAATCATGCCACAAATGGCCCTAGTGGACATTAAATTTGACTCATCGTCGTCGACACTTGCATCAGTATCCGTGTCGACATCTGTGTCTGCCATCTGAGGTAGTGGTCGTTTCAGGGCCCCTGACGGCCTTTGAATCGTCTGCGCAGGCACGAGCTGAGAAGCCGGCTGTCCCGCATTTGGCATGTCGTCAAATTTTTTATGTAAGGAGTCGACACTTGCACGTAATTCCTTCCATAAATCCATCCACTCAGGTGTCTGCCCCGCAGGGGGTGACATCACATTAATAGGCATCTGCTCCGCCTCCACATAAGTCTCCTCATCAAACATGTCGACACAGCCGTACCGACACACCGCACACACACACAGGGAATGCTCTTACAAGGAGACAGGACCCACAAAAGCCCTTTGGGGAGACAGAGAGAAAGTATGCCAGCGCACACCAGAGCGCTATAATAATACAGGGACTAACTGAATTATGACCCTTTATAGCTGCTTATTATATTAAACTGCGCCCAAATTTAGTGCCCCCCTCTCTTTTTTACCCTTTCCGTAGTGTAGACTGCAGGGGAGAGTCAGGGAGCTTCCTTCCAGTGGAACTGTGAGGGAATAATGGCGCCAGTGTGCTGAGGGAGAAGGCTCCGCCCCTTTTTCGGCGGCCTTTCTCCCGCTTTTTTTCTGTATTCTGGCTGGGGTAATTACCACATATATAGCCTCTGGGACTATATATTGTGGTTATTTTGCCAGCCAAGGTGATATTATTGCTGCTCAGGGCGCCCCCCCCCAGCGCCCTGCACCCTCAGTGACCGGAGTGTGAAGTGTGTATGAGGAGCAATGGCGCACAGCTGCAGTGCTGTGCGCTACCTTGGTGAAGACTGAAGTCTTCTGCCGCCGATTTTCCGGACCATCTTCATGCTTCTGGCTCTGTAAGGGGGACGGCGGCGCGGCTCCGGGAACGAACACCAAGGACGAGTCCTGCGGTCGATCCCTCTGGAGCTAATGGTGTCCAGTAGCCTAAGAAGCCCAAGCTAGCTGCAAGCAGGTAGGTTCGCTTCTTCTCCCCTTAGTCCCTCGATGCAGTGAGCCTGTTGCCAGCAGGTCTCACTGTAAAATAAAAAACCTAATTTAAACTTTCTTTCTAGCAGCTCAGGAGAGCTCCTAGTGTGCAACCAGCTCGGGCCGGGCACAGAAATCTAACTGAGGTCTGGAGGAGGGGCATAGAGGGAGGAGCCAGTGCACACCAGATAGTACCAAATCTTTCTTATAGAGTGCTCAGTCTCCTGCGGAGCCTGTCTATTCCCCATGGTCCTTACGGAGTCCCCAGCATCCACTAGGACGTTAGAGAAATTGGAAAAGATAGGGGCAAAACAGAGCAAATAGTGAACTGAGGGCTCATGGGACACAGTTACTGATACAGAAACCTATTGACAGAGACACCACTTACCGACAGACATCTCTTACTGACACAGGCACACTTGCAGACAGACACTGCTTACCAACAGACATCCCTTACTGACACAAATACAAATATAGACTCACTTACTTACACACTTACTGAAACACCTAACTGACACACTTATGAACATACACACCACCTACTGACTCAGACTTACTGATACATACCACTTACTGACAGCTACACAGACACCTCTTACTGACACAGACACCTCTTACTGACAGATATCACTTATGAACACAGGCACCCCTTACTGACATATTCCACTTACTGACACAGAGACACTTACTGACATACCTTACTAACACAAACATTTATTGACACAGAGACCATTTACTGACATACGGCACTTACGGACACAGACACCACTTATTGGCACACACATACTTAATAATAGATACAACTTAGTGACACAACCACTCCTACTGGCAGGGACTGGGCTGCCATCAGAAATTGTGGGGCCTGGGACTGAAAAAAATAGGTAACCCCCCCCCCCCCTCCCTCGACCCACATAGCCTCACACATGCATATGCTACCCCCATAGCCATATTTCCCTCTGTCTCTCAGTTACACCCCCTCCACACATTACCCTCTGCCTCAGTGACATGGCCACATTGACCTGTCTCTCAGTGACCCCCCTCGCCACATTCCCCTCTGTCTCTCAAATACTGCCCCCACATTCCTATCTGTGTCAGTGACACCCACACATTTTCCTGTCTCTGTGATCCACCTCACCATGGGTGCGGTATGTAAGGTCGACAGTAAGTAGGTCGACCACTATTGGTCGACAGGGATGCTAGGTCGACAGGGTCTTTAGATCGACAGGTCAAAAGGTTGACATGATTTTTTGATGGTTTTTTTGTGTCGTTTTCTCCGTACAGTGACCGGGAACCCCAATTAGTTCACCGTGTCCCCTCGCATGCTTCGGGCTAGGTTACTATTCCCAAATGTAGTCCACATGGATCATAAAGTATGAAAAAGTTCAAAAAAACCGACACCACTTACTGACATACACTACTTACTGACAAACACAACATACTACTTACTGACACACACAACACAAAACTTACTGACAGACACTACTTACTGATAGAGATGTGCACTTGAAATTTTTCGGGTTTTGTGTTTTGGTTTTGTGTTTGGTTCCGCGGCCGTGTTTTGGGTTCGACCGCGTTTTGGCAAAACCTCACCGAATTTTTTTTGTCGGATTCGGGTGTGTTTTGGATTCGGGTGTTTTTTTTTAAAAACACTAAAAAACAGCTTAAATCATAGAATTTGGGGGTCATTTTGATCCCAAAGTATTATTAACCTCAAAAACCATAATTTCCACTCATTTTCAGTCTATTCTGAATACCTCACACCTCACAATATTATTTTTAGTCCTAAAATTTGCACCAAGGTCGCTGGATGACTAAGCTAAGCGACCCTAGTGGCCGACACAAACACCGTGCCCATCTAGGAGTGGCACTGCAGTGTCACGCAGGATGGCCCTTCCAAAAAACCCTCACCAAACAGCACATGATGCAAAGAAAAAAAGAGGCGCAATGAGGTAGCTGTGTGAGTAAGATAAGCGACCCTAGTGGCCGACACAAACACCGGGCCCATCTAGGAGTGGCACTGCAGTGTCACGCAGGATGGCCCTTCCAAAAAACCCTCCCCAAACAGCACATGACGCAAAGAAAAAAAGAGGCGCAATGAGGTAGCTGTGTGAGTAAGATAAGCGACCCTAGTGGCCGACACAAACACCGGGCCCATCTAGGAGTGGCACTGCAGTGTCACGCAGGATGGCCCTTCCAAAAAACACTCCCCAAACAGCACATGACGCAAAGAAAAAAAGAGGCGCAATGAGGTAGCTGTGTGAGTAAGATAAGCGACCCTAGTGGCCGACACAAACACCGTGCCCATCTAGGAGTGGCACTGCAGTGTCACGTAGGATGGCCCTTCCAAAAAACCCTCCCCAAACAGCACATGATGCAAAGAAAAAAAGAGGCGCAATGAGGTAGCTGTGTGAGTAAGATAAGCGACCCTAGTGGCCGACACAAACACCGGGCCCATCTAGGAGTGGCACTGCAGTGTCACGCAGGATGGCCCTTCCAAAAAACACTCCCCAAACAGCACATGACGCAAAGAAAAAAAGAGGCGCAATGAGGTAGCTGTGTGAGTAAGATAAGCGACCCTAGTGGCCGACACAAACACCGTGCCCATCTAGGAGTGGCTCTGCAGTGTCACGCAGGATGGCCCTTCCAAAAAACCCTCCCCAAACAGCACATGACGCAAAGAAAAAAAGAGGCGCAATGAGGTAGCTGTGTGAGTAAGATAAGCGACCCTAGTGGCCGACACAAACACCGGGCCCATCTAGGAGTGGCACTGCAGTGTCACGCAGGATGGCCCTTCCAAAAAACCCTCCCCAAACAGCACATGACGCAAAGAAAAAAAGAGGCGCAATGAGGTAGCTGTGTGAGTAAGATAAGCGACCCTAGTGGCCGACACAAACACCGGGCCCATCTAGGAGTGGCACTGCAGTGTCACGCAGGATGGCCCTTCCAAAAAACACTCCCCAAACAGCACATGACGCAAAGAAAAAAAGAGGCGCAATGAGGTAGCTGTGTGAGTAAGATAAGCGACCCTAGTGGCCGACACAAACACCGTGCCCATCTAGGAGTGGCACTGCAGTGTCACGCAGGATGGCCCTTCCAAAAAACCCTCCCCAAACAGCACATGACGCAAAGAAAAAAAGAGGCGCAATGAGGTAGCTGTGTGAGTAAGATAAGCGACCCTAGTGGCCGACACAAACACCGTGCCCATCTAGGAGTGGCACTGCAGTGTCACGCAGGATGGCCCTTCCAAAAAACATTCCACAAAAAGCACATGACGCAAAGAAAAATTAAAGAAAAAAGAGGTGCAAGATGGAATTGTCCTTGGGCCCTCCCACCCACCCTTATGTTGTATAAACAGGACATGCACACTTTAACCAACCCATCATATCAGTGACAGGGTCTGCCACACGACTGTGACTTGTCACAACTGAGGGCCTGAGCTGACGGGAGGCAGCCTCAGTTGTAGGGGCTGAGATGTACCGGAACCTGGGAGGTTGTATCAGACCCCTGGACATGTAAGTAACATGAATAATAACTGCCCGAAGGCGTGACCATGACAACTTGGATAAAAGTCAATGATGTTTATTATGACAACTCCGCAACACAGCAGCAGTAAAAGAAAACGTAAAAGTCAGCAAATAATAAATACAGTTCCTGGGTACTACAGGATGGCAGGAGCCACAGGGCACTGGTAGTGTGAGATAGTTCTTATGATCTTCTAGATGGAAAGTCCTTACCAGGCCCGACTGTAGCAATGGAGATAACCCAGGATTGTGCCAGCTGGTGTTCCAGGAAAAGCTGGGTTGCTGAAGGTAAAACAGCTGCTGTGGATACTGGCTGGAACCAGACTGTTGTTAGCACGGAGTGGATACTGGCTGGAACCAGTTAAATAATAAATGAACTTGGGAGCGATGAAATATGAACTGAAATGTAGAACTTGAGAGCGGAGAAATAATAATACCGGTGGAGAGTGGTAAAGTGTAGAAAGGACACCGGCCCTTTAAGGGAAGCTGTACTCTGCTGAAAGCTGAGCTGGAAGCAGGTAATGTTGTAGCTGGAAACAGATGAATCCACAATGGATTGGAGAGTCAGGCTACACCGCAGGTGGAATGCTGGTGCGGGTCTCTATGGTGGAAGTCTTGAGACAGGAGCTGGAACCTGGAAGACAATCACAGGAGAGAGACAAACAGGAACTAGGTTTGACAACCAAAGCACTGACGCCTTCCTTGCTCAGGCACAGTGTATTTATACCTGCAGCAAGGAAGGGATTGGCTAGGCAATTATGCAGATTAACAATACTGACAACAGATTGGAGGAAATGATCAGCTGACAGAATCCAAGATGGCTGCGCCCATGCAGTAGAGATGAGCGGGTTCGGTTTCTCTGAATCCGAACCCGCCAGAACTTCATGTTTTTTTTCACGGGTCCGAGCGACTCGGATCTTCCCGCCTTGCTCGGTTAACCCGAGCGCGCCCGAACGTCATCATGACGCTGTCGGATTCTCGCGAGGCTCGGATTCTATCGCGAGACTCGGATTCTATATAAGGAGCCGCGCGTCGCCGCCATTTTCACACGTGCATTGAGATTGATAGGGAGAGGACGTGGCTGGCGTCCTCTCCATTTAGATTATAAGAGACTGAGAGAGATTTACTGGAGCTGACTAGGAGGAGTACTGTTACTGTAGAAGTGTAGAGACTGAGTGGAGAGAGTTTACTAGTGAGGACAGTGCAGTTTACTTTATAATCCGTTCTCTGCCTGAAAAAAGCGATACACAGCACACAGTGACTCAGTCACATACTAGAGATGAGCGGGTTCGGTTTCTCTGAATCCGAACCCGCCAGAACTTCATGTTTTTTTTCACGGGTCCGAGCGACTCGGATCTTCCCGCCTTGCTCGGTTAACCCGAGCGCGCCCGAACGTCATCATGACGCTGTCGGATTCTCGCGAGGCTCGGATTCTATCGCGAGACTCGGATTCTATATAAGGAGCCGCGCGTCGCCGCCATTTTCACACGTGCATTGAGATTGATAGGGAGAGGACGTGGCTGGCGTCCTCTCCGTTTAGAATAGATTAGAGAGACACTTGATTTACTAATTTTGGGGAGCATTAGGAGTACTCAGTACAGTGCAGAGTTTTGCTGATAGTGACCACCAGTTTTATTTATAATCCGTTCTCTGCCTGAAAAAAGCGATACACAGCACACAGTGACTCAGTCACATACCATATCTGTGTGCACTGCTCAGGCTCAGGCCAGTGTGCTGCATCATCTATTATCTATATATAATATTATATATATCTGTCTGACTGCTCAGCTCACACAGCTTATAATTGTGGGGGAGACTGGGGAGCACTACTGCAGTGCCAGTTATAGGTTATAGCAGGAGCCAGGAGTACATAATATATTATATAGTGAGTGACCACCAGACACACAGTGCAGTTTATTTAATATATCCGTTCTCTGCCTGAAAAAAGCGATACACACAGTGACTCAGTCAGTCACATACCATATCTGTGTGCACTGCTCAGGCTCAGGCCAGTGTGCTGCATCATCTATTATCTATATATAATATTATATATATCTGTCTGACTGCTCAGCTCACACAGCTTATAATTGTGGGGGAGACTGGGGAGCACTACTGCAGTGCCAGTTATAGGTTATAGCAGGAGCCAGGAGTACATAATATTATATTAAAATTAAACAGTGCACACTTTTGCTGCAGGAGTGCCACTGCCAGTGTGACTAGTGACCAGTGACCTGACCACCAGTATATATAATATTAGTAGTATACTATCTCTTTATCAACCAGTCTATATTAGCAGCAGACACAGTACAGTGCGGTAGTTCACGGCTGTGGCTACCTCTGTGTCGGCACTCGGCAGCCCGTCCATAATTGTATATACCACCTAACCGTGGTTTTTTTTTCTTTCTTTATACATACATACTAGTTACGAGTATACTATCTCTTTATCAACCAGTCTATATATTAGCAGCAGACACAGTACAGTGCGGTAGTTCACGGCTGTGGCTACCTCTGTGTCGGCACTCGGCAGCCCGTCCATAATTGTATATACCACCTAACCGTGGTTTTTTTTTCTTTCTTTATACATACATACTAGTTACGAGTATACTATCTCTTTATCAACCAGTCTATATATTAGCAGCAGACACAGTACAGTGCGGTAGTTCACGGCTGTGGCTACCTCTGTGTCGGCACTCGGCAGCCCGTCCATAATTGTATATACCACCTAACCGTGGTTTTTTTTTCTTTCTTTATACATACATACTAGTTACGAGTATACTATCTCTTTATCAACCAGTCTATATATTAGCAGCAGACACAGTACAGTGCGGTAGTTCACGGCTGTGGCTACCTCTGTGTCGGCACTCGGCAGCCCGTCCATAATTGTATATACCACCTAACCGTGGTTTTTTTTTCTTTCTTTATACATACATACTAGTTACGAGTATACTATCTCTTTATCAACCAGTCTATATATTAGCAGCAGACACAGTACAGTGCGGTAGTTCACGGCTGTGGCTACCTCTGTGTCGGCACTCGGCAGCCCGTCCATAATTGTATATACCACCTAACCGTGGTTTTTTTTTCTTTCTTTATACATACATACTAGTTACGAGTATACTATCTCTTTATCAACCAGTCTATATTAGCAGCAGACACAGTACAGTGCGGTAGTTCACGGCTGTGGCTACCTCTGTGTCGGCACTCGGCAGCCCGTCCATAATTGTATATACCACCTAACCGTGGTTTTTTTTTCTTTCTTTATACATACATACTAGTTACGAGTATACTATCTCTTTATCAACCAGTCTATATATTAGCAGCAGACACAGTACAGTGCGGTAGTTCACGGCTGTGGCTACCTCTGTGTCGGCACTCGGCAGCCCGTCCATAATTGTATATACCACCTAACCGTGGTTTTTTTTTCTTTCTTTATACATACATACTAGTTACGAGTATACTATCTCTTTATCAACCAGTCTATATTAGCAGCAGACACAGTACAGTGCGGTAGTTCACGGCTGTGGCTACCTCTGTGTCGACACTCGGCAGCCCGTCCATAATTGTATATACCACCTAACCGTGGTTTTTTTTTCTTTCTTTATACATACATACATACTAGTTACGAGTATACTATCTCTTTATCAACCAGTCTATATATTAGCAGCAGACACAGTACAGTGCGGTAGTTCACGGCTGTGGCTACCTCTGTGTCGGCACTCGGCAGCCCGTCCATAATTGTATATACCACCTAACCGTGGTTTTTTTTTCTTTCTTTATACATACATACTAGTTACGAGTATACTATCTCTTTATCAACCAGTCTATATATTAGCAGCAGACACAGTACAGTGCGGTAGTTCACGGCTGTGGCTACCTCTGTGTCGGCACTCGGCAGCCCGTCCATAATTGTATACTAGTATCCAATCCATCCATCTCCATTGTTTACCTGAGGTGCCTTTTAGTTGTGCCTATTAAAATATGGAGAACAAAAATGTTGAGGTTCCAAAATTAGGGAAAGATCAAGATCCACTTCCACCTCGTGCTGAAGCTGCTGCCACTAGTCATGGCCGAGACGATGAAATGCCAGCAACGTCGTCTGCCAAGGCCGATGCCCAATGTCATAGTACAGAGCATGTCAAATCCAAAACACCAAATATCAGTAAAAAAAGGACTCCAAAACCTAAAATAAAATTGTCGGAGGAGAAGCGTAAACTTACCAATATGCCATTTACCACACGGAGTGGCAAGGAACGGCTGAGGCCCTGGCCTATGTTCATGGCTAGTGGTTCAGCTTCACATGAGGATGGAAGCACTCAGCCTCTCGCTAGAAAAATGAAAAGACTCAAGCTGGCAAAAGCAGCACAGCAAAGAACTGTGCATTCTTCGAAATCCCAAATCCACAAGGAGAGTCCAATTGTGTCGGTTGCGATGCCTGACCTTCCCAACACTGGACGTGAAGAGCATGCGCCTTCCACCATTTGCACGCCCCCTGCAAGTGCTGGAAGGAGCACCCGCAGTCCAGTTCCTGATAGTCAGATTGAAGATGTCAGTGTTGAAGTACACCAGGATGAGGAGGATATGGGTGTTGCTGGCGCTGGGGAGGAAATTGACCAGGAGGATTCTGATGGTGAGGTGGTTTGTTTAAGTCAGGCACCCGGGGAGACACCTGTTGTCCGTGGGAGGAATATGGCCGTTGACATGCCAGGTGAAAATACCAAAAAAATCAGCTCTTCGGTGTGGAGGTATTTCACCAGAAATGCGGACAACAGGTGTCAAGCCGTGTGTTCCCTTTGTCAAGCTGTAATAAGTAGGGGTAAGGACGTTAACCACCTCGGAACATCCTCCCTTATACGTCACCTGCAGCGCATTCATAATAAGTCAGTGACAAGTACAAAAACTTTGGGTGACAGCGGAAGCAGTCCACTGACCAGTAAATCCCTTCCTCTTGTAACCAAGCTCACGCAAACCACCCCACCAACTCCCTCAGTGTCAATTTCCTCCTTCCCCAGGAATGCCAATAGTCCTGCAGGCCATGTCACTGGCAATTCTGACGAGTCCTCTCCTGCCTGGGATTCCTCCGATGCATCCTTGCGTGTAACGCCTACTGCTGCTGGCGCTGCTGTTGTTGCCGCTGGGAGTCGATGGTCATCCCAGAGGGGAAGTCGTAAGCCCACTTGTACTACTTCCAGTAAGCAATTGACTGTTCAACAGTCCTTTGCGAGGAAGATGAAATATCACAGCAGTCATCCTACTGCAAAGCGGATAACTGAGTCCTTGACAACTATGTTGGTGTTAGACGTGCGTCCGGTATCCGCCGTTAGTTCACAGGGAACTAGACAATTTATTGAGGCAGTGTGCCCCCGTTACCAAATACCATCTAGGTTCCACTTCTCTAGGCAGGCGATACCGAGAATGTACACGGACGTCAGAAAAAGACTCACCAGTGTCCTAAAAAATGCAGTTGTACCCAATGTCCACTTAACCACGGACATGTGGACAAGTGGAGCAGGGCAGGGTCAGGACTATATGACTGTGACAGCCCACTGGGTAGATGTATGGACTCCCGCCGCAAGAACAGCAGCGGCGGCACCAGTAGCAGCATCTCGCAAACGCCAACTCTTTCCTAGGCAGGCTACGCTTTGTATCACTGCTTTCCAGAATACGCACACAGCTGAAAACCTCTTACGGCAACTGAGGAAGATCATCGCGGAATGGCTTACCCCAATTGGACTCTCCTGTGGATTTGTGGCATCGGACAACGCCAGCAATATTGTGTGTGCATTAAATATGGGCAAATTCCAGCACGTCCCATGTTTTGCACATACCTTGAATTTGGTGGTGCAGAATTTTTTAAAAAACGACAGGGGCGTGCAAGAGATGCTGTCGGTGGCCAGAAAAATTGCGGGACACTTTCGGCGTACAGGCACCACGTACAGAAGACTGGAGCACCACCAAAAACTACTGAACCTGCCCTGCCATCATCTGAAGCAAGAAGTGGTAACGAGGTGGAATTCAACCCTCTATATGCTTCAGAGGTTGGAGGAGCAGCAAAAGGCCATTCAAGCCTATACAATTGAGCACGATATAGTAGGTGGAATGCACCTGTCTCAAGTGCAGTGGAGAATGATTTCAACGTTGTGCAAGGTTCTGATGCCCTTTGAACTTGCCACACGTGAAGTCAGTTCAGACACTGCCAGCCTGAGTCAGGTCATTCCCCTCATCAGGCTTTTGCAGAAGAAGCTGGAGGCATTGAAGAAGGAGCTAAAAGGGAGCGATTCCGCTAGGCATGTGGGACTTGTGGATGCAGCCCTTAATTCGCTTAACAAGGATTCACGGGTGGTCAATCTGTTGAAATCAGAGCACTACATTTTGGCCACCGTGCTCGATCCTAGATTTAAAGCCTACCTTGGATCTCTTTTTCCGGCAGACACAGGTCTGCTGGGGTTGAAAGACCTGCTGGTGACAAAATTGTCAAGTCAAGCGGAACGCGACCTGTCAACATCTCCTCCTTCACATTCTCCCGCAACTGGGGGTGCGAGGAAAAGGCTCAGAATTCCGAGCCCACCCGCTGGCGGTGATGCAGGGCAGTCTGGAGCGACTGCTGATGCTGACATCTGGTCCGGACTGAAGGACCTGACAACGATTACGGACATGTCGTCTACTGTCACTGCATATGATTCTCTCAACATTGATAGAATGGTGGAGGATTATATGAGTGACCGCATCCAAGTAGGCACGTCACACAGTCCGTACTTATACTGGCAGGAAAAAGAGGCAATTTGGAGGCCCTTGCACAAACTGGCTTTATTCTACCTAAGTTGCCCTCCCACAAGTGTGTACTCCGAAAGAGTGTTTAGTGCCGCCGCTCACCTTGTCAGCAATCGGCGTACGAGGTTACATCCAGAAAATGTGGAGAAGATGATGTTCATTAAAATGAATTATAATCAATTCCTCCGCGGAGACATTGACCAGCAGCAATTGCCTCCACAAAGTACACAGGGAGCTGAGATGGTGGATTCCAGTGGCGACGAATTGATAATCTGTGAGGAGGGGGATGTACACGGTGATATATCGGAGGGTGAAGATGAGGTGGACATCTTGCCTCTGTAGAGCCAGTTTGTGCAAGGAGAGATTAATTGCTTCTTTTTTGGGGGGGGTCCAAACCAACCCGTCATATCAGTCACAGTCGTGTGGCAGACCCTGTCACTGAAATGATGGGTTGGTTAAAGTGTGCATGTCCTGTTTTGTTTATACAACATAAGGGTGGGTGGGAGGGCCCAAGGACAATTCCATCTTGCACCTCTTTTTTCTTTTCTTTTTCTTTGCATCATGTGCTGATTGGGGAGGGTTTTTTGGAAGGGACATCCTGCGTGACACTGCAGTGCCACTCCTAGATGGGCCCGGTGTTTGTGTCGGCCACTAGGGTCGCTAATCTTACTCACACAGTCAGCTACCTCATTGCGCCTCTTTTTTTCTTTGCGTCATGTGCTGTTTGGGGAGGGCTTTTTGGAAGGGACATCCTGCGTGACACTGCAGTGCCACTCCTAGATGGGCCCGGTGTTTGTGTCGGCCACTAGGGTCGCTAATCTTACTCACACAGCTACCTCATTGCGCCTCTTTTTTTCTTTGCGTCATGTGCTGTTTGGGGAGGGTTTTTTGGAAGGGACATCCTGCGTGACACTGCAGTGCCACTCCTAGATGGGCCCGGTGTTTGTGTCGGCCACTAGGGTCGCTTATCTTACTCACACAGCGACCTCGGTGCAAATTTTAGGACTAAAAATAATATTGTGAGGTGTGAGGTATTCAGAATAGACTGAAAATGAGTGTAAATTATGGTTTTTGAGGTTAATAATACTTTGGGATCAAAATGACCCCCAAATTCTATGATTTAAGCTGTTTTTTAGTGTTTTTTGAAAAAAACACCCGAATCCAAAACACACCCGAATCCGACAAAAAAAATTCGGTGAGGTTTTGCCAAAACGCGTTCGAACCCAAAACACGGCCGCGGAACCGAACCCAAAACCAAAACACAAAACCCGAAAAATTTCAGGCGCTCATCTCTATCACATACCATATCTGTGTGCACTGCTCAGGCTCAGGCCAGTGTGCTGCATCATCTATTATCTATATATAATATTATATATATCTGTCTGACTGCTCAGCTCACACAGCTTATAATTGTGGGGGAGACTGGGGAGCACTACTGCAGTGCCAGTTATAGGTTATAGCAGGAGCCAGGAGTACATAATATATTATATAGTGAGTGACCACCAGACACACAGTGCAGTTTATTTAATATATCCGTTCTCTGCCTGAAAAAAGCGATACACACAGTGACTCAGTCAGTCACATACCATATCTGTGTGCACTGCTCAGGCTCAGGCCAGTGTGCTGCATCATCTATTATCTATATATAATATTATATATATCTGTCTGACTGCTCAGCTCACACAGCTTATAATTGTGGGGGAGACTGGGGAGCACTACTGCAGTGCCAGTTATAGGTTATAGCAGGAGCCAGGAGTACATAATATATTATATAGTGAGTGACCACCAGACACACAGTGCAGTTTATTTAATATATCCGTTCTCTGCCTGAAAAAAGCGATACACACAGTGACTCAGTCAGTCACATACCATATCTGTGTGCACTGCTCAGGCTAAGGCCAGTGTGCTGCATCATCTATTATCTATATATAATATTATATATATCTGTCTGACTGCTCAGCTCACACAGCTTATAATTGTGGGGGAGACTGGGGAGCACTACTGCAGTGCCAGTTATAGGTTATAGCAGGAGCCAGGAGTACATAATATATTATATAGTGAGTGACCACCAGACACACAGTGCAGTTTATTTAATATATCCGTTCTCTGCCTGAAAAAAGCGATACACACAGTGACTCAGTCAGTCACATACCATATCTGTGTGCACTGCTCAGGCTCAGGCCAGTGTGCTGCATCATCTATATATATTATATATCTGTCTGACTGCTCAGCTCACACAGCTTATAATTGTGGGGGAGACTGGGGAGCACTACTGCAGTGCCAGTTATAGGTTATAGCAGGAGCCAGGAGTACATATTATATTAAAATTAAACAGTGCACACTTTTGCTGCAGGAGTGCCACTGCCAGTGTGACTGACCAGTGACCTGACCACACTGACCACCAGTATAGTTAGTAGTATACTTATATTGTGATTGCCTGAAAAAGTTAAACACTCGTCGTGTGACTTCACTTGTGTGGTTTTTTTTTTTTTAATTCTATAAAAATAAAACTCATTCTGCTGACAGACAGTGTCCAGCAGGTCCGTCATTATATAATATATAATATATACCTGTCCGGCTGCAGTAGTGATATATATATATTTTTTATATCATTTATCATCCAGTCGCAGCAGACACAGTACGGTAGTTCACGGCTGTGGCTACCTCTGTGTCTCTGCACTCGGCAGGCAGTCCGTCCATAATTGTAATACCACCTAACCGTGGATTTTTTTCATTCTTCTTTATACATACATAGTTACATAGACATCTTCTCTTTATCAACCAGTCTATATTAGCTGCAGACACAGTACAGTACGGTAGTTCACGGCTGTGGCTACCTCTGTGTCTGCACTCGGCAGGCAGTCCGTCCATAATTGTATACCACCTAACCGTGGTTTTTTTTCATTCTTCTTTATACATACATAGTTACATAGACATCTTCTCTTTATCAACCAGTCTATATTAGCTGCAGACACAGTACAGTACGGTAGTTCACGGCTGTGGCTACCTCTGTGTCTGCAGTCGGCAGGCAGTCCATAATTGTATACTAGTATCCATCTCCATTGTTTACCTGAGGTGCCTTTTAGTTGTGCCTATTAAAATATGGAGAACAAAAATGTTGAGGTTCCAAAATTAGGGAAAGATCAAGATCCACTTCCACCTCGTGCTGAAGCTGCTGCCACTAGTCATGGCCGAGACGATGAAATGCCAGCAACGTCGTCTGCCAAGGCCGATGCCCAATGTCATAGTACAGAGCATGTCAAATCCAAAACACCAAATATCAGAAAAAAAAGGACTCCAAAACCTAAAATAAAATTGTCGGAGGAGAAGCGTAAACTTGCCAATATGCCATTTACCACACGGAGTGGCAAGGAACGGCTGAGGCCCTGGCCTATGTTCATGGCTAGTGGTTCAGCTTCACATGAGGATGGAAGCACTCAGCCTCTCGCTAGAAAAATGAAAAGACTCAAGCTGGCAAAAGCAGCACAGCAAAGAACTGTGCATTCTTCGAAATCCCAAATCCACAAGGAGAGTCCAATTGTGTCAGTTGCGATGCCTGACCTTCTCAACACTGGACGTGAAGAGCATGCGCCTTCCACCATTTGCACGCCCCCTGCAAGTGCTGGAAGGAGCACCCGCAGTCCAGTTCCTGATAGTCAGATTGAAGATGTCAGTGTTGAAGTACACCAGGATGAGGAGGATATGGGTGTTGCTGGCGCTGGGGAGGAAATTGACCAGGAGGATTCTGATGGTGAGGTGGTTTGTTTAAGTCAGGCACCCGGGGAGACACCTGTTGTCCGTGGGAGGAATATGGCCGTTGACATGCCAGGTGAAAATACCAAAAAAATCAGCTCTTCGGTGTGGAGGTATTTCACCAGAAATGCGGACAACAGGTGTCAAGCCGTGTGTTCCCTTTGTCAAGCTGTAATAAGTAGGGGTAAGGACGTTAACCACCTCGGAACATCCTCCCTTATACGTCACCTGCAGCGCATTCATAATAAGTCAGTGACAAGTTCAAAAACTTTGGGTGACAGCGGAAGCAGTCCACTGACCAGTAAATCCCTTCCTCTTGTAACCAAGCTCACGCAAACCACCCCACCAACTCCCTCAGTGTCAATTTCCTCCTTCCCCAGGAATGCCAATAGTCCTGCAGGCCATGTCACTGGCAATTCTGACGAGTCCTCTCCTGCCTGGGATTCCTCCGATGCATCCTTGCGTGTAACGCCTACTGCTGCTGGCGCTGCTGTTGTTGCCGCTGGGAGTCGATGGTCATCCCAGAGGGGAAGTCGTAAGCCCACTTGTACTACTTCCAGTAAGCAATTGACTGTTCAACAGTCCTTTGCGAGGAAGATGAAATATCACAGCAGTCATCCTACTGCAAAGCGGATAACTGAGGCCTTGACAACTATGTTGGTGTTAGACGTGCGTCCGGTATCCGCCGTTAGTTCACAGGGAACTAGACAATTTATTGAGGCAGTGTGCCCCCGTTACCAAATACCATCTAGGTTCCACTTCTCTAGGCAGGCGATACCGAGAATGTACACGGACGTCAGAAAAAGACTCACCAGTGTCCTAAAAAATGCAGTTGTACCCAATGTCCACTTAACCACGGACATGTGGACAAGTGGAGCAGGGCAGGGTCAGGACTATATGACTGTGACAGCCCACTGGGTAGATGTATGGACTCCCGCCGCAAGAACAGCAGCGGCGGCACCAGTAGCAGCATCTCGCAAACGCCAACTCTTTCCTAGGCAGGCTACGCTTTGTATCACCGCTTTCCAGAATACGCACACAGCTGAAAACCTCTTACGGCAACTGAGGAAGATCATCGCGGAATGGCTTACCCCAATTGGACTCTCCTGTGGATTTGTGGCATCGGACAACGCCAGCAATATTGTGTGTGCATTAAATATGGGCAAATTCCAGCACGTCCCATGTTTTGCACATACCTTGAATTTGGTGGTGCAGAATTTTTAAAAAAACGACAGGGGCGTGCAAGAGATGCTGTCGGTGGCCAGAAGAATTGCGGGACACTTTCGGCGTACAGGCACCACGTACAGAAGACTGGAGCACCACCAAAAACTACTGAACCTGCCCTGCCATCATCTGAAGCAAGAAGTGGTAACGAGGTGGAATTCAACCCTCTATATGCTTCAGAGGTTGGAGGAGCAGAAAAAGGCCATTCAAGCCTATACAATTGAGCACGATATAGGAGGTGGAATGCACCTGTCTCAAGTGCAGTGGAGAATGATTTCAACGTTGTGCAAGGTTCTGATGCCCTTTGAACTTGCCACACGTGAAGTCAGTTCAGACACTGCCAGCCTGAGTCAGGTCATTCCCCTCATCAGGCTTTTGCAGAAGAAGCTGGAGGCATTGAAGAAGGAGCTAAAAGGGAGCGATTCCGCTAGGCATGTGGGACTTGTGGATGCAGCCCTTAATTCGCTTAACAAGGATTCACGGGTGGTCAATCTGTTGAAATCAGAGCACTACATTTTGGCCACCGTGCTCGATCCTAGATTTAAAGCCTACCTTGGATCTCTCTTTCCGGCAGACACAAGTCTGCTGGGGTTGAAAGACCTGCTGGTGACAAAATTGTCAAGTCAAGCGGAACGCGACCTGTCAACATCTCCTCCTTCACATTCTCCCGCAACTGGGGGTGCGAGGAAAAGGCTCAGAATTCCGAGCCCACCCGCTGGCGGTGATGCAGGGCAGTCTGGAGCGACTGCTGATGCTGACATCTGGTCCGGACTGAAGGACCTGACAACGATTACGGACATGTCGTCTACTGTCACTGCATATGATTCTCTCAACATTGATAGAATGGTGGAGGATTATATGAGTGACCGCATCCAAGTAGGCACGTCACACAGTCCGTACTTATACTGGCAGGAAAAAGAGGCAATTTGGAGGCCCTTGCACAAACTGGCTTTATTCTACCTAAGTTGCCCTCCCACAAGTGTGTACTCCGAAAGAGTGTTTAGTGCCGCCGCTCACCTTGTCAGCAATCGGCGTACGAGGTTACATCCAGAAAATGTGGAGAAGATGATGTTCATTAAAATGAATTATAATCAATTCCTCCGCGGAGACATTGACCAGCAGCAATTGCCTCCACAAAGTACACAGGGAGCTGAGATGGTGGATTCCAGTGGGGACGAATTGATAATCTGTGAGGAGGGGGATGTACACGGTGATATATCGGAGGGTGAAGATGAGGTGGACATCTTGCCTCTGTAGAGCCAGTTTGTGCAAGGAGAGATTAATTGCTTCTTTTTTGGGGGGGTCCAAACCAACCCGTCATATCAGTCACAGTCGTGTGGCAGACCCTGTCACTGAAATGATGGGTTGGTTAAAGTGTGCATGTCCTGTTTTGTTTATACAACATAAGGGTGGGTGGGAGGGCCCAAGGACAATTCCATCTTGCACCTCTTTTTTCTTTTCTTTTTCTTTGCATCATGTGCTGATTGGGGAGGGTTTTTTGGAAGGGACATCCTGCGTGACACTGCAGTGCCACTCCTAGATGGGCCCGGTGTTTGTGTCGGCCACTAGGGTCGCTAATCTTACTCACACAGTCAGCTACCTCATTGCGCCTCTTTTTTTCTTTGCGTCATGTGCTGTTTGGGGAGGGTTTTTTGGAAGGGACATCCTGCGTGACACTGCAGTGCCACTCCTAGATGGGCCCGGTGTTTGTGTCGGCCACTAGGGTCGCTAATCTTACTCACACAGCTACCTCATTGCGCCTCTTTTTTTCTTTGCGTCATGTGCTGTTTGGGGAGGGTTTTTTGGAAGGGACATCCTGCGTGACACTGCAGTGCCACTCCTAGATGGGCCCGGTGTTTGTGTCGGCCACTAGGGTCGCTAATCTTACTCACACAGCTACCTCATTGCGCCTCTTTTTTTCTTTGCGTCATGTGCTGTTTGGGGAGGGTTTTTTGGAAGGGCCATCCTGCGTGACACTGCAGTGCCACTCCTAGATGGGCCCGGTGTTTGTGTCGGCCACTAGGGTCGCTAATCTTACTCACACAGATACCTCATTGCGCCTCTTTTTTTCTTTGCGTCATGTGCTGTTTGGGGAGGGTTTTTTGGAAGGGACATCCTGCGTGACACTGCAGTGCCACTCCTAGATGGGCCCGGTGTTTGTGTCGGCCACTAGGGTCGCTTATCTTACTCACACAGCGACCTCGGTGCAAATTTTAGGACTAAAAATAATATTGTGAGGTGTGAGGTATTCAGAATAGACTGAAAATGAGTGTAAATTATGGTTTTTGAGGTTAATAATACTTTGGGATCAAAATGACCCCCAAATTCTATGATTTAAGCTGTTTTTTAGTGTTTTTTGAAAAAAACACCCGAATCCAAAACACACCCGAATCCGACAAAAAAAATTCGGTGAGGTTTTGCCAAAACGCGTTCGAACCCAAAACACGGCCGCGGAACCGAACCCAAAACCAAAACACAAAACCCGAAAAATTTCAGGCGCTCATCTCTACCATGCAGACACTTGGAGGGAAGTTTGGTTTGTAATCCATGTGGTAATGAAAACAGTAATGGCGGCGCCGGCCACTGGAGACAGGAGACGCCAGGCTGACAAGTGCACATCCAACCACGCGGACACAGCGGAGGCCGCGGCTGACGTAATCGCCACTCTGACACTCTGCATGCAGAAGCTCAGGGACGGCGGCGGAGGCCGCGGGAGACGCCACGCCAGATGTAATATGGCGTTACTGTGACAGCGTCTCAGAGAGACAGGAGAGGATACAGGAATGTACACATCAGGATAACAGATGGGATCCGGTCCTGGAGCGCTGAGCCAGCCTTAGGAGGCATCTGATGGGTAAGAAATGGCGTCCAGATACCCGGATCGTGACATGACTGAAATGACGGGTTGGTTTGGACCCCCACCAAAAAAGAAGCAATTAATCTCTCCTTGCACAAACTGGCTCTACAGAGGCAAGATGTCCACCTCATCATCATCCTCCGATATATCACCGTGTACATCCCCCTCCTCACAGATTATCAATTCGTCCCCACTGGAATCCACCATCTCAGCTCCCTGTGTACTTTGTGGAGGCAATTGCTGCTGGTCAATGTCTCCACGGAGGAATTGATTATAATTCATTTTAATGAACATCATCTTCTCCACATTTTCTGGATGTAACCTCGTACGCCGATTGCTGACAAGGTGAGCGGCGGCACTAAACACTCTTTCGGAGTACACACTTGTGGGAGGGCAACTTAGGTAGAATAAAGCCAGTTTGTGCAAGGGCCTCCAAATTGCCTCTTTTTCCTGCCAGTATAAGTACGGACTGTGGGACGTGCCTACTTGGATGCGGTCACTCATATAATCCTCCACCATTCTTTCAATGGTGAGAGAATCATATGCAGTGACAGTAGACGACATGTCCGTAATCGTTGTCAGGTCCTTCAGTCCGGACCAGATGTCAGCATCAGCAGTCGCTCCAGACTGCCCTGCATCACCGCCAGCGGGTGGGCTCGGAATTCTGAGCCTTTTCCTTGCACCCCCAGTTGCGGGAGAATGTGAGGGAGGAGATGTTGACAGGTCGCGTTCCGCTTGACTTGACAATTTTGTCACCAGCAGGTCTTTGAACCCCAGCAGACTTGTGTCTGCCGGAAAGAGAGATCCAAGGTAGGCTTTAAATCTAGGATCGAGCACGGTGGCCAAAATGTAGTGCTCTGATTTCAACAGATTGACCACCCGTGAATCCTTGTTAAGCGAATTAAGGGCTCCATCCACAAGTCCCACATGCCTAGCGGAATCGCTCCGTGTTAGCTCCTCCTTCAATGTCTCCAGCTTCTTCTGCAAAAGCCTGATGAGGGGAATGACCTGACTCAGGCTGGCAGTGTCTGAACTGACTTCACGTGTGGCAAGTTCAAAGGGCATCAGAACCTTGCACAACGTTGAAATCATTCTCCACTGCGCTTGAGACAGGTGCATTCCACCTCCTATATCGTGCTCAATTGTATAGGCTTGAATGGCCTTTTGCTGCTCCTCCAACCTCTGAAGCATATAGAGGGTTGAATTCCACCTCGTTACCACTTCTTGCTTCAGATGATGGCAGGGCAGGTTCAGTAGTTTTTGGTGGTGCTCCAGTCTTCTGTACGTGGTGCCTGTACGCCGAAAGTGTCCCGCAATTCTTCTGGCCACCGACAGCATCTCTTGCACGCCCCTGTCGTTTTTTTAAAAATTCTGCACCACCAAATTCAAGGTATGTGCAAAACATGGGACGTGCTGGAATTTGCCCATATTTAATGCACACACAATATTGCTGGCGTTGTCCGATGCCACAAATCCACAGGAGAGTCCAATTGGGGTAAGCCATTCCGCGATGATCTTCCTCAGTTGCCGTAAGAGGTTTTCAGCTGTGTGCGTATTCTGGAAAGCGGTGATACAAAGCGTAGCCTGCCTAGGAAAGAGTTGGCGTTTGCGAGATGCTGCTACTGGTGCCGCCGCTGCTGTTCTTGCGGCGGGAGTCCATACATCTACCCAGTGGGCTGTCACAGTCATATAGTCCTGACCCTGCCCTGCTCCACTTGTCCACATGTCCGTGGTTAAGTGGACATTGGGTACAACTGCATTTTTTAGGACACTGGTGAGTCTTTTTCTGACGTCCGTGTACATTCTCGGTATCGCCTGCCTAGAGAAGTGGAACCTAGATGGTATTTGGTAACGGGGGCACACTGCCTCAATAAATTGTCTAGTTCCCTGTGAACTAACGGCGGATACCGGACGCACGTCTAACACCAACATAGTTGTCAAGGCCTCAGTTATCCGCTTTGCAGCAGGATGACTGCTGTGATATTTCATCTTCCTCGCAAAGGACTGTTGGACAGTCAATTGCTTACTGGAAGTAGTACAAGTGGGCTTGCGACTTCCCCTCTGGGATGACGATCGACTCCCAGCAGCAACAACAGCAGCGCCAGCAGCAGTAGGCATTACACTCAAGGATGCATCGGAGGAATCCCAGGCAGGAGAGGACTCGTCAGAATTGCCAGTGACATGGCCTGCAGGACTATTGGCATTCCTGGGTAAGGAGGAAATTGACACTGAGGGAGTTGGTGGGGTGGTTTGCGTGAGCTTGGTTACAAGAGGAAGGTATTTACTGGTCAGTGGACTGCTTCCGCTGTCACCCAAAGTTTTTGAACTTGTCACTGACTTATTATGAATGCGCTGCAGGTGACGTATAAGGGAGGATGTTCCGAGGTGGTTAACGTCCTTACCCCTACTTATTACAGCTTGACAAAGGCAACACACGGCTTGACAAATGTTGTCCGCATTTCTGGTGAAATACTTCCACACCGAAGAGCTGATTTTTTTTGTATTTTGACCAGGCATGTCAATGGCCCTATTCCTCCCACGGACAACAGGTGTCTCCCCGGGTGCCTGACTTAAACAAACCACCTCACCATCAGAATCCTCCTGGTCAATTTCCTCCCCAGCGCCAGCAACACCCATATCCTCCTCATCCTGGTGTACTTCAACACTGACATCTTCAATCTGACTATCAGGAACTGGACTGCGGGTGCTCCTTCCAGCACTTGCAGGGGGCGTGCAAATGGTGGAAGGCGCATGCTCTTCACGTCCAGTGTTGGGAAGGTCAGGCATCGCAACCGACACAATTGGACTCTCCTTGTGGATTTGGGATTTCGAAGAACGCACAGTTCTTTGCGGTGCTTTTGCCAGCTTGAGTCTTTTCAGTTTTCTAGCGAGAGGCTGAGTGCTTCCATCCTCATGTGAAGCTGAACCACTAGCCATGAACATAGGCCAGGGCCTCAGCCGTTCCTTGCCACTCCGTGTGGTAAATGGCATATTGGCAAGTTTACGCTTCTCCTCCGACAATTTTATTTTAGGTTTTGGAGTCCTTTTTTTACTGATATTTGGTGTTTTGGATTTGACATGCTCTGTACTATGACATTGGGCATCGGCCTTGGCAGACGACGTTGCTGGCATTTCATCGTCTCGGCCATGACTAGTGGCAGCAGCTTCAGCACGAGGTGGAAGTGGATCTTGATCTTTCCCTAATTTTGGAACCTCAACATTTTTGTTCTCCATATTTTAATAGGCACAACTAAAAGGCACCTCAGGTAAACAATGGAGATGGATGGATACTAGTATACTTATGGATGGACTGCCGAGTGCCGACACAGAGGTAGCTACAGCCGTGGACTAACGTACTGTGTCTGCTGCTAATATAGACTGGATGATTGATAATGAGATGAAATCAATATATATATATGTATGTATATATAATATCACTAGTACTGCAGCCGGACAGGTAGATAATATATTTATTAGGTAATGATGACTGATGACGGACCTGCTGGACACTGTCAGCTCAGCAGCACCGCAGACTGCTACAGTAAGCTACTATACTCTATAGTAGTATGTACAAAGAAGAAAGAAAAAAAAAAAACCACGGGTAGGTGGTATACAATTATGGATGGACTGCCGAGTGCCGACACAGAGGTAGCTACAGCCGTGGACTACCGTACTGTGTCTGCTGCTAATATAGACTGGATGATAATGAGATGAAATCAATATATATATATGTATGTATATATAATATCACTAGTACTGCAGCCGGACAGGTAGATAATATATTTATTAGGTAATGATGACTGATGACGGACCTGCTGGACACTGTCAGCTCAGCAGCACCGCAGACTGCTACAGTAAGCTACTATACTATAGTAGTATGTACAAAGAAGAAAGAAAAAAAAAACCACGGGTAGGTGGTATACAATTATGGATGGACTGCCGAGTGCCGACACAGAGGTAGCTACAGCCGTGGACTAACGTACTGTGTCTGCTGCTAATATAGACTGGATGATTGATAATGAGATGAAATCAATATATATATATGTATGTATATATAATATCACTAGTAATGATATGAAATCAATATATACAGGTTGAGTCTCCCTTATCCAAAATGCTTGGGACCAGAGGTATTTTGGATATGGGATTTTTCCGTATTTTGGAATAATTGCATACCATAATGAGATATCATGGTGATGGGACCTAAATCTAAGCACAGAATGCATTTATGTTACATATACACCTTATACACACAGCCTGAAGGTCATTTTAGCCAATATTTTTTATAACTTTGTGCATTAAACAAAGTGTGTCTACATTCACACAATTCATTTATGTTTCATATACACCTTATACACACAGCCTGAAGGTCATTTAATACAATATTTTTAATAACTTTGTGTATTAAACAAAGTTTGTGTACATTGAGCCATCAAAAAACAAAGGTTTCACTATCTCACTCTCACTCAAAAAAGTCCGTATTTCGGAATATTCCGTATTTCGGAATATTTGGATATGGGATACTCAACCTGTATATGTATATATAATATCACTTTCCCTAATTTTGGAACCTCAACATTTTTGTTCTCCATATTTTAATAGGCACAACTAAAAGGCACCTCAGGTAAACAATGGAGATGGATGGATACTAGTATACTTATGGATGGACGAGCGACTGCCGACACAGAGGTAGCTACAGCCGTGGACTACCGTACTGTGTCTGCTGCTAACATAGACTGGATGATAATGAGATGAAATCAATATATATATATATAATATCACTAGTACTGCAGCCGGACAGGTATATATATTTATTATGTAATGACTGATGACGGACCTGCTGGACACTGTCAGCTCAGCAGCACCGCAGACTGCTACAGTAAGCTACTATAGTAGTATGTATAAAGATGAAAGAAAAAAAAAAACCACGGGTAGGTGGTATACAATTATGGATGGACTGCCGAGTGCCGACACAGAGGTAGCTACAGCCGTGGACTAACGTACTGTGTCTGCTGCTAATATAGACTGGATGATTGATAATGAGATGAAATCAATATATATATATGTATGTATATATAATATCACTAGTAATGATATGAAATCAATATATACAGGTTGAGTCTCCCTTATCCAAAATGCTTGGGACCAGAGGTATTTTGGATATGGGATTTTTCCGTATTTTGGAATAATTGCATACCATAATGAGATATCATGGTGATGGGACCTAAATCTAAGCACAGAATGCATTTATGTTACATATACACCTTATACACACAGCCTGAAGGTCATTTTAGCCAATATTTTTTATAACTTTGTGCATTAAACAAAGTGTGTCTACATTCACACAATTCATTTATGTTTCATATACACCTTATACACACAGCCTGAAGGTCATTTAATACAATATTTTTAATAACTTTGTGTATTAAACAAAGTTTGTGTACATTGAGCCATCAAAAAACAAAGGTTTCACTATCTCACTCTCACTCAAAAAAGTCCGTATTTCGGAATATTCCGTATTTCGGAATATTTGGATATGGGATACTCAACCTGTATATGTATATATAATATCACTTTCCCTAATTTTGGAACCTCAACATTTTTGTTCTCCATATTTTAATAGGCACAACTAAAAGGCACCTCAGGTAAACAATGGAGATGGATGGATACTAGTATACTTATGGATGGACGAGCGACTGCCGACACAGAGGTAGCTACAGCCGTGGACTACCGTACTGTGTCTGCTGCTAACATAGACTGGATGATAATGAGATGAAATCAATATATATATATATAATATCACTAGTACTGCAGCCGGACAGGTATATATATTTATTATGTAATGACTGATGACGGACCTGCTGGACACTGTCAGCTCAGCAGCACCGCAGACTGCTACAGTAAGCTACTATAGTAGTATGTATAAAGATGAAAGAAAAAAAAAAACCACGGGTAGGTGGTATACAATTATGGATGGACTGCCGAGTGCCGACACAGAGGTAGCTACAGCCGTGGACTAACGTACTGTGTCTGCTGCTAATATAGACTGGATGATTTTGATATGAAATCAATATATATATGTATATATAATATCACTAGTACTGCAGCCGGACAGGTAGATATATATTTATTAGGTAATGATGACTGATGACGGACCTGCTGGACACTGTCAGCTCAGCAGCACCGCAGACTGCTACAGTAAGCTACTATACTCTGTAGTAGTATGTACAAAGAAGAAAGAAAAAAAAAAAAACACGGGTAGGTGGTATACAATTATGGATGGACTGCCGAGTGCCGACACAGAGGTAGCTACAGCCGTGGACTAACGTACTGTGTCTGCTGCTAATATAGAGTCTAGACTGGATGATAAATTATTGATAATGAGATGAAATCAATATAATATCACTAGTACTGCAGCCGGACAGGTACTATATATATTTATTATGTAATGACTGATGACGGACCTGCTGGACACTGTCAGGTCAGCACAGCACCGCAGACTGCTACAGTAAGCTACTATAGTAGTATGTATAAAGAAGAATGAAAAAAAAAAAAAACACGGGTAGGTGGTATACAATATTATATATATATATATATATATTATATACAATTATATATATATATATATATATATATATATATATATATATATTAAACTGGTGGTGATTGATTATTAAACTGGTGGTCACTTCAGGTCACGTTGCAACTTGCAACTAGTACTCCGAGGCCTAAGCAGACAATCACAAAATATATTATTATACTGGTGGTCAGTGTGGTCACAACAATGGCAGTGTGGCACTGACTCTGGCAGCAAAAGTGTGCACTGTGACTGTACGTTATATGTACTCCTGAGTCCTGCTCTCAGACTCTAACTGCTCCCCACTGTCAGTGTCTCCCCCACAAGTCAGATAATACACTTACAGTCACACTATCTATTATCTAATCTAGTATAAATATCACTTCAGCAAGTAGTATAGTAGTATACAGTATAGTAGTACTCCTCCTAATAATGCTCCCCAAAATACTGTGTCTCTCTCTTCTCTAAACAAAGAGGACGCCAGCCACGTCCTCTCCCTATGACTCTCAATGCACGTGTGAAAATGGCGGCGACGCGCGGCTCCTTATATAGAATCCGAGTCTCGCGATAGAATCCGAGCCTCGCGAGAATCCGACAGCGTGATGATGACGTTCGGGCGCGCTCGGGTTAGTCGAGCAAGGCGGGAAGATCCGAGCCTGCTCGGACCCGTGTAAAAAACCTGAAGTTCGAGCGGGTTCGGATTCAGAGGAACCGAACCCGCTCATCTCTACTTACTGACACACACACACACACACACACACACACACACACACACACACACACACACACACACACACACACCACAAAACTTACTGACACATACCACTTCCTGACACACACACACACACACACACACACACACACACACGCAACACTTACTGACACAGACACCACTTACTGACACTTACACATGCACACACACACAACACACAAAACTTACTGATATTGACACCACTTACAGAGGAGGAGACCTCAGGGCCTGGTGTGGCTTGCAAGTCACCTAAAAGACAGCTCTCCCAAAATACAGCAGCCCCTCCCCAGACCATCACCCTCTTTCATTAAGCCTTTTCCTGTTGGGAAGCTGCAGCGGGGAGGGTAAGTATTAGCATGCATTTTGGATTAGTAGGGGGCGGAGCCTCAGGCCGAATGGGGGCGGAGCTTCGGGCGGACCCGGGGGCGGAGCCTCACATCGATACTGCAAGGAAAGCCAGGTTTAGTGCCGTGGTGGGGTGAATGGGCAGCTGGAGGTGAGTGCGCTGCTGTGTGTGATGACAGGAAATATATTTTTTCCTGTCAGCACTGGCCGCACTGCAGGGAACTCTCTGGGCCTATTTTCAATGGGGGCTTGGAGCTGCAGCTCCATCCGCCCCATTGTTAATCCGGCCCTGGGCGTGCTGTGTGTCTGCAGCTGTATCTGCATACGAAATGGTATGTTAGTGTTGTTGAGGAAAACACTGTAACATAGCATTTCGTATGCAGATACAGCTGCAGTTGCACACAGAATATATAATTTTAAGTAGCATAAGCTGCTTGTATGGCCTATTAATATCGTTTTCATGCATTTGAATGGACAAAGTTGCACGTAAATACGCTTGGCGCTACTGAGTCACACCATGGCATGGCGTAACTAGAAGGGCTGGTTAGCGTTCAGGGAGGCTAGATGTAGGTGGGTAAGGGTTAGACTGTGAGTGGGCGGAGGGGGGTTAGGGTGTGGAGAGAGGGGGTTAGACACCCCTGGGGAAGGCTAGGGTTAGGCTGTGATGAATGGAGTGCTAGGTTTCAGCTGCGGGAAGAGGGGGCGTTAGGGTAAGGCACCACCTAGGAAGGCTAATGTTAGGCGGAAGGGTGGGGGGAGGAGACTTAGGGTCAGGCTGCGGGACAGGTCGATTAGGGCTACAGGGATTAGGGTTAGCTTTATTTATTACTCACTGTCTGCATTTTCATCACCGGGATGCCGCTGTGTATTTTTGACAGCCGACATCCCACACGTCGGGATCTCGATACCAATTGGTGAGTGCCTACGGAACTTATTTATTGGATATCATATACATGTACGGAAGCAGTATGATTTACCGGTGGGCGGGATGCCGGCTGTTTATATCCCGACAGCAGCATCCCACCCTCCAGAATGCCAGCAGAGGGTTGATCGCAAAGAGTCTCCTTGCGGGTTTGCTGTACTCGCCGCACGGCGGGCTTGGTGGATCCCTGCGCTCACCACAGGATCTATTCCCACTCTGGGTGTCGTGGACACCTGCAAGTGAGAATAGTCTTGTTTTGCTGGGATTCCTGCTGGTGGCATTGTCGGATGTCGGGATTCTGGCATCGGTATGCTGACCGGGATCCTGACAGCTTGGAAATTTGAACGGTTCCTATATATATATATATACATATATATATATATATATATATATACCAAGCAAAGGCGGCACTCAGGACGACTTGTAAAAATCACACGGACCCCAGCATCAAGATCAACGTTTCAATCTTATTCACAGATTTTCGTCAGGATACAGACAGGTAGCACATCCAACATTTAAATACACCCATCAAGTGAAAAAACACGCCCCCAGCCCGTCACAGACGTGACTGAGATGACGTGGAACTAACATGTGAAAACCATCACCATGATTACATACAGACTGAGAAACTGGAATATATAAAGCAGCATACATCAATAAATATTAACAGGATCAATAACTATAAACTTGCAAAAAATCTTTTAAATTCACCAATAGATTTTATAAATGGGTTCCTTAAATTACTATTGCACTAATTGACCCTAAGGCAACATACAAAATTAGGAAACCATTTCTTACTGAAATAAAAAATAAAAGTATACGTTACCGATCCTGTGTTTTAAAAGGGAATTAGATATCATTTTGGACAATGGGGTAAAAGAAGGTATTATCTCGGAGGAGGTACAAAAAGCATTGACAGTTTGTTTTCCCATTGCACCAGCTTTGTATACATTTCCTAAAATACACAAGTCCTTAGTGAATCCACCTGGCAGACCCATCATCTCTGCCAGGAGATCTTTATATCAGCCTATCTCTATCTATTTGGACTCTTTTTTACAGGAGTGTGTGCAATGTGAACCAACATTTCTCAAAGACACTAATTCCTTGTTAGTTAGACTAGACTCTCTTTCTTCTTTGAAAGATGATACGGTATTATGTACCGCCGACGTAACTAGTCTATATACTAGTATCCCACATGATCAAGGACTTAGTGCAGTCAGGAGAATCATCACTGACAATGAAGCGTATAAGGGTCCCAATGTTGAATTTTTTCTACAACTGTTAGAATTAACCCTTAAAAGGAATTACTGTATTTTTATTTTGATGGTAAATTCTACCTCCAACTGGCAGGGTGTGCCATGGGATCTTCGGTGGCACAATCCTTTGCCAATTGTTATATGTTTATGGTAGAAAAAGATATTTTTTACACTGAAGTGTCAGTTAGCAGAAATTTGTTGGTTTTTCTCAGATATATAGATGATTTGCTTATCATATGGTCTGGGGCTGCGGATGATTTAAAATCAATCTTTGACAATCACAATCACATGCAGCATCCTATTAAATTCACTTATGAAATGAGTGTTGAGAAGATTAACTTTCTGGATGTCACTATTCAGAAAGTGGACAATGTCATTGAGACAATCATTTATTCTAAGCCCACCGATCGTAATAACCTATTGAAATATCAAAGTTGCCATCCCTTATCGCTTAAGGAAGGTTTACCTTATTCTCAATTTTTGAGGGTCCTTCGGATTACTAGTAATAGAGAGAAAGCTGTGAATCAATTAGATAACATGGTATCGAAATTCCTGAACAGGGGATATAGTCTCAGCAGTTTGTTAAAACAAAAAACCAAAGCACTTAAGAAAACCAGAAGTGAGTTGCTTTCTCCTAGAGATAGGACGGAGGATCAATCCAAATTTATCTGGGTTAATCATTATAACACCTCGAGTCAGATGATCAAGACACGAACTAAATCATTATGGCCCATTGTCAAATATGATCCGGATCTGAAATCGCTAGCGACATGTAATATCATGCCTTGCTACACTAGAGGCCGTAGTCTCCGCGATTTATTAGTAAAAACTGATGTTACGGATCCTAACCGGCTCACGGGTCATTTTTTAAGGTAAAAAAACCAGGGTTGTTTCAAATGTCCTCACTGTACTACCTGTAGCTATATGCTAAGTGGTAGTTCATTTAGACATCCTCATACAGGTAAAACTATCTCTATTAAACAAGCGGTCACATGCACCACAAGATTTGTGGTGTATATGATTATTTGTCCCTGTAGTTTAGTATATATCGGTAAAACCGATAGAATGTTTAAAGAAAGAATGACGATGCATCGTACCTCAATTAGACAAGCATTGGAGAAAGGTAAAGCAGATCAACCTGTTGCTAGGCATTTCTTAAATGCCAAACACAATTTAGCGTCTCTCCGCTATAGGATTATTGATCACATTCCAGCGAATCCACGCGGAGGTGATAGATCACGTCTGCTACTGCAGCGTGAAGCTGAGTGGATTTTTAAACTCAACACCCTTGCCCCTAAGGGGTTAAACGAGAATTCTGGTCTACATGTATTTCTATGATTGGTTAAGTATTGTAGTTTATAACCCATCATTCTCCTTTTATTATGATTATATCTAATAATTGAAAAACACAGGATCGGTAACGTATACTTTTATTGTTTATTTCAGTAAGAAATGGTTTCCTAATTTTGTATGTTGCCTTAGGGTCAATTAGTGCAATACAGGTTGAGTATCCCATATCCAAATATTCCAAAATACGGAATATTCCGAAATACGGACTTTTTTGAGTGAGAGTGAGATAGTGAAACCTTTGTTTTTTGATGACTTAATGTACACAAACTTTGTTTAATACACAAATTTATTAAAAATATTGTATTAAATGACCTTCACGCTGTGTTTACAAGGTGTATATGAAACATAAATGAATTGTGTGAATGTAGACACACTTTGTTTAATGTACAAAGTTATAAAAAATATTGGCTAAAATGACCATCAGGCTGTGTGTATAAGGTGTATATGAAACATAATGCATTCTGTGCTTAGACTTAGGTCCCATCGCCATGCTATCTCATTATGGTATGCAATTATTCCAAAATACGGAAAAATCCCATATCCAAAATACCTCTGGTCCCAAGCATTTTGGATAAGGGAGACTCAACCTGTAGTAATTTAAGGAACCCATTTATAAAATCTATTGGTGAATTTAAAAGATTTTTTGCAAGTTTATAGTTATTGATCCTGTTAATATTTATTGATGTATGCTGCTTTATATATTCCAGTTTCTCAGTCTGTATGTAATCATGGTGATGGTTTTCACATGTTAGTTCCACGTCATCTCAGTCACGTCTGTGACGGGCTGGGGGCGTGTTTTTTCACTTGATGGGTGTATTTAAATGTTGGATGTGCTACCTGTCTGTATCCTGACGAAAATCTGTGAATAAGATTGAAACGTTGATCTTGATGCTGGGGTCCGTGTGATTTTTACAAGTCGTCCTGAGTGCCGCCTTTGCTTGGTATGTTTGGTGATCGACCGCTTGTGGCCTAATACACCTGGAAGGCACCGGATGCAAGTTACCTGCTTTGGTACAGAGGGGAGTGCCGGCTTCACGTTTTGCTATATATATATATATATATATATATATATAGTGCATACCCTGTTACAAAATCCACAAAATCCATACATTGGATAAGTTGAGATGTTTATTTTGCTCATTGTACATTTCTGAAGTTGTTTCACTGATTTCTTCCTGTTCTGGCACTGGTTATAAGAGTTAAAATTAAATCCCCCCCCCCCCCTACACACACACACACACACACACACACACACACACACACACACACACACACACACACACACACGGTGCCGTTAGTGTGGGCCAGGATTAAGGGCCACATGGGCCTGGAGTTGAAAATGTTCAAGGGCCTATTGTGATATGCGGCGGAGCTGTGATCAGTGTGCCTGTGGATGGGGCCAGAGCCTTGTGGGTGTGTATATCTCCTACACTGTTTCCCTAAGTACATAAAAATTAGAGATGTGCAGGTTTGGATTAACTCAGTTCTTAACGCCAAAATTAATGCGAGTTCTGATTTATCCAGAGTTTTCTTATTGGTTATCCAAAACACGTGAATCCCAGAGCCAATAAGTTGCCATTTTGAGATCCAGCTAAATCCAGGTAAATCTGGGTCCATCTGAACCCGCACATCTGCAATAAAAAGATAAAAATAGCTTAGATTTCTGAGAAAACTAGAAAAACTATTTTGACTGTGTGGCCTGCTAGGTGGCTGGTCATCATCATGCTGCCATTATGATGGGCCTATTTTTATGTGGAGACCTGGAGCAGTAGCTCTATCTGCCCCATTGTTAACCTGACTTTGCGTTAGTGTATACCCCACTGTAGTATCTATGAAGATAGTTTATGTGCATTAGCTAGATGAGGTACTGTACCTTTAAGAATCTGGCTGCCCAGATGAACATGTGATCAGGAAGTAGAAGTGAGAGCAGGAGAGCAGCATGTGGATTTGATGTCTATCTGTAACCATGCAAGTATTACTTACCAATAAGAAATAAAATACATAATCTTCATACTGCAAGATTCATTGAAATAAAGAGATGTACATAAGGATATAACAACTGGCGACGAGGATAAAATTTTAATTATTTACACTCAGCTACTGTACATTCCTATTAGTCACCATGGCTGACATGTTAGCATTAATCCCTCAGTTTCTGCATACTGATGCCCCTAATGCAGCAGAGTTATGGAGAAAATGGCTTGCCCAGTTTGATCACTATATAGAAGCTATGGGGAACACTTCTGATAGCAAAAAGAAAAGCATGCTTATCAGTGCTGGCTCCAAGATTTATGAACTGTATGATACTTTGCAAGAGGCAGACACCAGGGATTATAACAAATGCAGGAACTCTCTGACTGCCTATTTTGCTCCAAAATGCAGCCTGTCACATTCAAAATACCTGCTCAGGACAGCTATGCAACTGCAAACTGAATCAGTTGATGCATACATTACTAGATTACCGATTCTTGCCAAAACTTGTCAGTTCCATGATGTAGAGGATGAAAATAAGCAGCAGCTAATTGCATTTGGCACATGTGGAAAGTTGCACAGACGTGCTCTTAAATCTAAAATGACGCTGACTGAGCTGCAGCAATATGCTAGAAGTCTAGAACTTTCAGAGACACATGCTAAATACATGGAGAGGGGCATGACCCAGCTGCAAGTGTGCAATGAATTACACACTGACACAAGTACCATTCTGGAGACAGGGACATCTAGATCATGTTACAGGTGTGGACGCTCCTATCCACATTCAGGAGACTGTCCTGCCACAGGTTAAATTTGCACTGCATGTGGCAAAATGAATCACTTCCTCTGTTTGTAAATCTAAGGAAATTAAGTCCACACCTAGACAATCTTCACAGCTGTTTAAATCCAGGCGAAAGACAGTGCGTTGTGTTGATCAACATTCTACAGTGGATACGCCTGCAGAATCATCTGAAAGTGATGACAAGTCAGAAAGATTTATCTACATGATTCATCAAGTTGGAAAAACCAAGGTCAGTCCAAAATCTGCCATCACTCTGGAACACATTTCTGTTGACTTTCTCATAGATTTCGGTGCTTCTGTAAATATAATGGATACTACCAGTTTCAAGAAGCTGCATGGCAGAGTAATTTTGAATCCAACATCTGTGAAAATATTCACCTATGGTAATAAACGACCTCTTCCACTAAAGGGTTCTTTTGACACCATTGCACGCAAAAATGACAAAAGCTGTATTTTATGGCACTATGCAAGAGGTAATCTTTTGGGATTGGATACTGCATCAGAGTTGGGTCTTATACAAATTGTGGCACACACTCATGATTCTGCTCATGTCTTACATGACTCTCCCAATCTCACTCCTGTTCTACATGACCCAAAACCACTACGAAGTGATGTGGATGTTTTGCTACGGGAGTATGATCATCTTTTTCATGGCATTGGAAAACTTAAAGACTGTCAAGTTCATCTTCACATTGATCACTCAGTTATCCCAATTGCTCAAGAACATCGGTGTATTCCTATCAACATAAGGAAGCAAGTGGAAGAAGAAATTCTGTCCCTTGAAAACTTAAATATAATTGAAAAGGTATCTGGTCCAACACCATGGGTATCTCCTGTTGTGGTAGTGCCCAAACCAGGTCAACCAAATGCAGTGAGAATATGTGTTGATATGCATCGTCCTAATGTTGCCATTAAAAGAGAGCACCATATTACTCCTACTATGGATGATATCATACATTGACTCACAGGTGCAAGTTTCTTTTCGAAATTGTATTTAAATAAAGGTTATCATCAACTGGAACTTGATTTAGAGTCATGGCAAATAACAACATTCTCAACTCATGTTGGGTTACGACGATACAAACGGCTGTCATTTGGAATTGTATCTGCAGCAGAGGTGTTTCAAAATGCTATCTGTCAGGTCATACAGTCAATTCCAAATGCCATCAAGTACAGTGATGACATCCTGGTTTTTGGAGCAATACGCCAGGAACATGATGAAGCTCTGCGTCAAGTGTTGCAGTGTCTTCAAACCAAAAATTTAACACTGAATAAAGATAAATGCATCTTTCTTCAACAGAAGCTCAAATTTTTTGGGCATATCTTTTCTCAAAGTGGAGTTAGTCCTGATCCACAAAAAGTCCAGGCTATCACAAATATGTCCAAACCTGCTAATGCTGGTGAAGTCAAGTAATTTCTTGGGATTACTAACTATTGCTCCCAATTCATTCCAAATTACGCTACTCTAACTGCCCCACTTAGGGAACTCACAAAGAAAAATGCTAAATTCATATGGACTTCCTCTCATTCACAAGCGTTTGATGACATAAAACGATGTCTGCAGGATAGTGTCACGATGTCATATTACAACACTGACTGGAAAACAGAACTTATTGTGGATGCCAGTCCTGTGGGGCTCGGAGCTATCTTGACTCTGGTAAATACACATGGGGATCACCATATTGTAGCATGTGCAAGTCGCAGTTTGACAGAGGTGTAAAAACGTTACACTCAACCAGAAAGGAAAACTCTTGCAGTAGTCTGGGATTGTGAACGCTTTCATCTCTATCTATACGGCATTGACTTTACCATCCAGACTGATCATCAAGCCCTAGTGACACTTTTTGGAAATCCAAACAATGAGCTAGGATACAGCGATGGGGCTTACGTTTGCAGGCATACAATTTCTCCATCATTCAGAGAGCTGGTGCTGACAATCCCTCAGATTACAAGTCCAGACATCTTCTGCCTTCTGACATATCGCAGTCTACTTCAGTGGAGGAGTATGTGAACTTTATTATTAACAATTCAATTCCTGATTCACTTACTAGTGCCAACATCAAAGAGGCTTCTTCCTCAGATAAAGTTTTGTCAGCAGTAAAACACTGCATTATTTCCAATGATTGGTGACTGGGACAGTTTTTATTTTCAACTGATGAGGAACAAGACTTCCAAAATTGTCAAGAACTTACTGTACATGATGATTCAATCATTCTCAGGGGTGACAAAATTGTTATTCCAGCTGTTTTGAGAAAGAGGGTAATTGATATTGCCCATGCCAGTCATTTAGGAATTGTAAAGACCAAACAACTTTTACGTGAAAAGGTATGGTTTCCCTCCATGGAGCAGCTTGTTGAATCGGAAATCCGTAACTGTATGACATGCACCCTTCTTTCTACGCAAACTAGCAGTGAACCATTGCGGATTGACTAATCTACCTGACAATGTCTGGGAAAATGTTGATGTTGATTTCTATGGGCCTTTATACAATGGTAAATACGTACTAGTGGCTGTGGATGAATATTCAGGGTATCCTGTTCTTGAAATAATGGGGGTCATTCCGAGTTGATTGCTAGCTGCTGTTGTTCGCTGTGTAGGGATCAGTGTAAAAAAAATGGCTAATCTGCGTATGCACCATAATGCGCACGCGCGATGTACGGGTACAAAGTTCTTTGTGGTTTTGCACAGGTTCTAGTGAATCTTTCAGTCGCACGGCACAACGCAGGATGATTGACATGAAGTGGGCGTTTCTGGGTGTCAACTGTCCGTTTTCAGGGAGTGTTTGGAAAAACGCAGGCGTGTCAGGGAAATTGCAGGTGTGGCTGGTCGAATGCTGGGCGGGTGTGTGATGTCAAAAGCCGTCCTTCCAACGTTAGAATCAACGCACATGAAGAGTAACTACAGGGCTGGTCTTGTTTTGCATAAAATGTTTTTGCAGGCGCTCTGCTGCACAAGCGTTCGCACTTCTGCAAAGTGAAAATACACTCCCCAGTGGGCGGCAGCAATGCGTTTGCATGGCTGCTAAAAACTGCTAGCGAGCGATAAACTCAGAATGACCCCCAGTATCTTCAACATCTGCCACGTCTGTCTTACCAGCATTGGATAGAATATTTACTACTTATGGAATTCCAGGAACAATAAAGATTGATAATGGTCCACCATTTCAAGGTGATGATTTCAGCAAATTCATGAAACATTTTGGAATTCGACAAAAAAATCACTTCCCTGTGGCCACAGGCTAATTGTCTTGTTGAACGTTTTATGCGTAATCTGGGAAAGCAAATAAAGATTTGTAAAGTATCCCGAATTCCAATTCAACAATCTCTAAATCAATTTCTCAGACAATATCGCTCAGTGCCTCATTCCACAACAAATGTCCCTCCTCAGACATTAATGTTTCAAAGAAAAGTAATCAGATCCACTCTTCCAGAAATCCATTTGACTCTTTCATCTAGAGATCATCAGGTTAGACAGAAGGACTCTGCCAATAAACAAAAGGCTAAACAATATGCAGACTGGAAAAGGAGAGCTATTGTTTCGAACTTACAAGAAGGAGATTGTGTTCCAGTGAAACAAAAAGTAGTACGTAAGGACATGACTGCTTTTCACCCAAGTTCACTGACTGTAGTGAAAAGGAAAGGCACAATGATTGTTGCAGGAAATGACTATCACACTGTGACAAGTAATGTGTCCCATTTCAAGAAGATATTCATAGTATTTGAGGTTGAATAGAGGCAAATTGCCCATCGTGTTCAACCTGTTTCCTGTTCTTATCTTCTGATGCACCAAGTCAAGATGATGTCAACGCAATACCTATAACATCCTTAGCACCAGTGATTCTATTGTGTCTGTTCCATTGAGTGAAGGATCATATACAAGGCTTATTGAGCAGATATGACTTTCATCTTATTGCTCATCATTTTTTGTTCAAAAATCTTTTCCAGTTTAATGTGTATTGTATATTGTGGGTTAATGTTCATGCTCAAATTCAGTTAGCATATTGTTATATGTTTAATTGGTTGAACGTAAAATCAATTTTATGTGTTTCAAAGAAATATATTAATTTACATATATGAAAGGAAGGGGGAGATGCAGATAGTTAGTGCATTAGCTAGATGAGGTAGTGTACCTTTAAGAATCTTGCTGCACAGATGAACATATGATCAGGAAGTAGAAGAGAGAGAAGGAGAGCAGCATGTGGATTTGGGGGGTCATTCTGAGTTGATCGCTAGCTGTATTTGTTTGCAGCGCAATGCGCATGCATGACGTACGGGCACAACGAACGATGCATTTTTGCACAGGGTCTAGCGATGCATTTCAGTCGCACTGGTTGCCGCAGAGTGATTGACAGGAAGTGGGCGTTTCTGGGTGGCAACTGACCGTTTTCAGGGAGTTGTCGGAAAAACGCGGGCGTGGCTGGGCGGGTGTGTGCGACATCAAATCCGTAACTGAATAGTCTAAAGTGATCGCAAGCGCTGAGTAGGTTTTGAGCTACTCTGAAACGACACTAAAATTTTTGTCATGCACTCTGCGATACAACCACTCGCACTTCTGCTAAGCTAAAATACACTCCCAGTGGGCGGCGGCATAGCGTTTGCACGGCTGCTAAAATCTGCTAGCGAGTGATCAACTCGAAATGACCCCCTTGATGTCTATTTGTAACCATGCAAGTATTACTTACCAATAAGAAATAAAATACATAATCTTCATACTGCAAGATTCATTGAAATAAAGAGATGTACATAAGGATATAACACCCACCACCAGCACAAAAAAGCACAGGTAAAAAGCTATGCCTACTCCCTATTTTATTAAACTTAACTTTACATGAAAATGTCCAATAAACTGGTCATGCTGTATGACCCTCTTTATCAACTTACCTGCCAATTTTTTTAATCCTAAAAACCACTCCGAAATTGACATTTTTTGTTTTGTTTTGATCTGTTGAGTGAACTAGGTGAAGAACATGTATTTAAACTTATCCAAAATTATTTTTATTAAAATAAAAGAAAAAGTTTTTTTTTAATATTTATATTATATAGTTTTTTCAATCATTGGTACATTAGATTATTACCATTGGAACATCAGTACATCGGAAACCATCACGACTATGATTTCTCATCTGAGCAGCTGCCAGGTATAAACTGCTATGTGTTTCTGAATGGTCGCATCGTTTGTGCCCAAATCAGATAACGCACTGCCTGGTGTGGTCGCAAATGATACGACCATGCCAGGAAAGTGGTTAAACCATTCCCGCACACCTGCTATACAGATATGTTATTGCAAGATAGTCTCTTGCAGAAACCTAAGGGGGTATTCAATTAGTGAAGTTTTTTCGACTTGGTACTTTACGACAGTTTGCAGGTCGAATTCACACTACCTATTCAATGCCCAGCCCAATTTTGTTGACTTGTCGAAAAATCTGGAAAGGCAAAAACCGCATGGATCAGCTAATTTTCCCGTCGATACACATGTTTTGTCGAATTCGCAGGCGTTTTTGACAGTTTTTTGGTCCGTTTTTAGCCCATGCCGATTCAACAAAAAATAAATAATCAAAAAGGCATGGCGAAAATGGAGCACAAACCTGTCAAAAATGCCCGTGATTGAATAGCCAATGGTCGAATTAATGCCAGTTTTACGACTGTCATAAAACTCGTCACTAATTGAATGGCCCCTAAATCTACTTATCAGCTTACTTCAGAAAAGCATCTCTCCTACAAGACTTACCCACATATGGAAATCCCTGATCATACAACTTTCCAGGATTCACACTTTAAAATACTTTTGTATATTGTTATATAGGGTCTGTACTGCCCACTGTCCGTTGATGCAGGCTAATTACAAATCAATACTACTACTTAGTGACATGCAGTGAGGTAAATGGCTTTGGAGTCACTGGCTAGTACCTGAGCCAGATTTACTGTACACACAATATTTGATCCCAAGGGTTCATGTGGGCATTATACACAGGTGCAGCAGCAGTGGCGTGGGGTGAGGTCAGTGGCTGGTGAGGCACTGCATCCATAATGACCATCAAGTCCCACCAAAGATTTCTACCGCCGCAGAGCCAATGCCCGCTACTGCTAATAGTAGTGCAGAGGGGTTTAGTATGATTTACCGACTGACGGGATCCCAGCAATCAGAATACCGACAGGTGCCTGTAAAGTACCCTAATCCTCCCATGCACGCTACCCTAACCCTCTCTTGTGGGTGCCTAAACCTAACCCTCCCCAGTGGTGCTTAACCCTCCCAGGTGGTGCCTAACCCTCCCTTCCCTGATGCCTAAACCAAACCCTCTCCACTTGGTGCCTAACCTTTCTTTCTATATGCCTAAACCTAACCATCCCCGGTACCTAACTCTAACCTTCCCGTTCCTGCATCCTAAGCCTAACGCTCCTCCTGCCTAAACCTGACCTCCCCCCCATGGCAGGACACCGGCGCGTCCCACTAAAAGGACATTCGGGAATCCAGCTGTTGGTATTTTGATGCTGGTATCCCGAGCAGCATCGGTATTTAGACACCAGGCTTGTGGTGTCCTTCGGGATACCGGCATCAGTATATCGCCCAACGGGATCCCGTCCGTCGGGAACTTAACTGCATCCCGTGCAGAGTAGGGGGCAGGCAGGGAGTAATAGAAGGGGTGGCAGGATAGGAGTAGTGGTGGGAAGAAGTAAACAGGATGGGTGTAGACGGGACCCGGCGAGTATAAGTTAGTATAAGATGAACAAGGATCTCACCTCTTTACAGCTCACACATGACGTACACTCGGACAGCCAGAGTCAAAGTGATGGATCCCGCTCCTTCGGCAGCTCACAACCGTCTCTTTCTTGCACAATCCAGCGGGGCTAGGATAAAGGGGTAGACCAGTGCTGTAACTAGACATTTTGGTGAGCTGTGCCAGAAAGAGAATTGGGGCCCCATGGGCAAATGCAAAAAAGGGACAGTGCGAGCCATAGGCGTGCGCCATAAATATAGTGGCGTGGCTTCATGGGGCAGGGGCGGGACCACAGAATAGTTCCAATTCACATTACACCGTGCAGTAGTGTCCGAAAGTCACATTACACCATACAGTAGTACTCTGTATACACATTATACCACACAGTAGTGTTCATAAATCACATCATACCGCACAGAAGTGTCTGTTATTCACATCTATAAAGTCACCCTACTCTCTTTTAATCTATACTGTAAGAGTTCTGGCAGTGGGGTGATGTTATGAGTGAGTGAATGGTTGGCTCTGTTGCTGAGGGACGTTGGAGACCCACAAATGGTGTTGGACGAGGTACATTGCTGCTGTGAGCCACCTACAGGTATTAGTGTGGGGGCATGGTGGGAGGGGGTGTGGAGGTGAGTGGCTGGGGACAGGTATCAGTGAGGTGACGCAGAGTAAGGGGGTGTGGATGTGAGGCTGGGGACATGGAGTAAGGGGTGTGAGTGGCTGGGCATAGGTAACAGTGAGGGGACGTTGAATAAGTGGTGTGAGTGGCTGGAAACAGGTATCAGTGAGGGGACGTGGAATAAGGGTTGCGAGTGGCTGGGAACAGGTATCAATGAGGGGACAAGGGAGTTGGGGTGTGAAAAGCTGGGGATAGCAGCACATCTGTGAGATGCAGGGAGGTTGCCAGGCCTGCTGGTCAGCAGGCCGCTACTAGTGGGAGAATAATATCTGCAGCTCGTCAGAAAGCACAGCACAGTTACCAGCCCTGCAGGTCATCACTTCATGTGCTCTGCACAACACAGGTGACCCCCATCCTGTCACCTGCCGGGTTCCTGTTGAACCTGCTGCAGCGGGCGATGGGATACAGCGCAGCTCAGAGGAAGAGGGAAACTGGAGGTAGGGGAAAATCCTTTACACACTTATCCAATACACATATACATTTTCATACTCATGCCATCCCTATTCCCCTCCATGACTCCTCATACTCCCATCTTACCCCCCCCCCCCCCACACTCCTCTGTCTTCTCTCTCTTTTTCTTCACCTCTATCCAGTCTGCTCCTTGTGCTTTTGTGCTATTTTAGTTTAGTCCTCCACTCTCCCCCACCTCCAGTATCCCCCTTTCTCTACTTCTGAGGTGCGCAGTATCCCCCATCGCATTTACATGAGTTAGGACACCCTGCGATACAGCACTACTTTTTCACCACCACCCCCACTACCAAGGTGAGAGCAAGCAAAGTTTTTTTGATAAATCTGACCTGCTGCAGCGCTCATCATTCTGGCTCTTCTTCCTGTGCTGGCCGTGCTGTTACCATGGCTGGGAGCTTGGTGATAAGGGCACCACGAAGAAAGGACAGAGAGAGAGGAGCGGAGAGCAATCCCCCCCTCCGCACCAGCTATACATGATCGGCTCTTCAATGCTTAAAGCAGTGTCTTCCTCACCACTAGTGCTGGCTGCAGCATACAGACATTTCCCTGAGCACGGTTGTCACTGTGGGCTACCCAGGGACTGGGGCAGTTCCTCCGCTGCAGCCCTGCATGTGATGCGGCCATACAACAGGTAATGCCGCGGCTGTGTACTCTGGTGTGCGGGGGGGCACTATTGGCCGCCATTTATATAAGCTTGGTGGGGTGGGGGTGGCTAACGCTTGCTGCAGAAGGGGAGGGTGGCATTATTGGCTCTCATTGGTGTAAGCTTGGTGGAGTGGGGGGGGTGCTCGCAGTAGCCGGCCCGGGAAGGGAGGTGGTTTGGGGACGGGTTGCAACTCCAGCCCTGCCCACTGTCTAATCACATCAACATTAATGACGGGCGTGTTTTCATATGGGCTGAAAGCACGCCCCTGTCACAAAGGCACTTCCAGTGGGTGCAGCTTACAGGGCTTTTTTCAATGGGCTTTTACGGTCTGATGCTTGGCCCTACCCCCTGCTTCCGGCTCTTTCACACTGACAGCAGGAGGCACCGAGAGTGGTGTCTCCGAAACACGTTTAAAACTTTTGTTTTACACAATAAAAATGATTAAAATAATATAAAGGCTAAAGAAGATACTTATGGCACACTGTATTTGTCATAAGTATCTTCTTTGTATTATTTTAATCATTAATGACAGGGGAGGCACTGCCTCCCCTGACTGCACGTCCCTGTGCAGCAGTATACCAGTATACTGTTGGAAATTTGGTGAGTTTTGATCAGAGATGTGTGGACAAGGTAGGCACTGCCTCATCTGTCATAGGCTTTTTACTCCACAGTTTTGATTAGAAAAAAGATTAGAATAAGGCAAAGAAGATATTTAGAATATATTCTTTGTATTTTTCATATACTTTATACAGTCTAAATTCGGGCGTTAGTGTGACTGGAAAGGCTGTGCCTCACCCCACCGCACATTATAGAAACATAGAATTTGACGGCAGATAAGAACCACTTGGCCCATCTAGTCTGCCCCTTTTTTTTTTTATCCTTTAGGCAATCTCAACCCTTTTTGAACCTTAATTCTTTGTAAGGATATTCATATGCCTATCCCAAGCATGTTTAAATTGCTCTACAGTCTTAACCTCTACCACCTCTGATGGGAGGCTATTCCACTTATCCACTACCCTTTCTGTGAAGTAATTTTTCCTTAAATTTCCCCTGAACCTCCCCCCCTCCAGTCTCAGTGTATGTCCTCGAGTTCTAATACTTCTCTTCCTTTGAAGAATGTTTCCCTCCTGAACTTTGTTAAGACCCTTGATATATTTGAAAGTTTCTATCATGTCCACCCTTTCCCTTCTCTCCTCCAAACTATACATGTTAAGATCTTTCAGCCTTTTCGGGTAAGTTTTGTGATGTAGGCCATGCACCATTTTAGTTGCCCTTCTTGGTACACTCTCTAATGTATTTATATCTTTCTGGAGACATGGTCTCCAGAACTGGACACAGTATTCCAGATGGGGACGCATCAATGCTACTGATTCCTCTCCCTATGCAACCAAGCATCTGACTTGCCTTCCTCATTGCTTTGTTGCATTGCTTTCCTGTCTTCAAGTCACTTGAAATAGTGACTCCTAAATCCCTTTCCTCCTCAGTAGTTTCCATTATAGTACCCTTGATACTATATTTAGCCTTTGGGTTTTTGAGACCCAAGTGCATGATTTTGCATTTTTTTGCATTAAACTGTAGTTGCCACGTTCTTGACCATTTCTCAAGCCTACCTAGGTCATCAATCATTTGTTTTACACCTCCCGGTGTGTCTACCCTGATGCATATCGTTGTATCATCTGCAAAAAGGCATACCTTCCCTTCAATACCATCTGCAATGTCACCAACAAAGATATTAAAGAGAACTGGACCAAGTACAGATCCCTGGGGCACTCCACTGGTAACATTCCCCTCCATAGATTGAACTCCATTCACTACAACTGTCTGTTTCCTATCCTGCAACCAGGTTCTTATCCATTTAACTGTTTTATAATCCACCCCCACGCAATCAAGTTTATTTAGCAGTCTGCGATGTGGGACAGTGTCAAATGCCTTACTAAAGTCTAGATATGCTACATCTACAGCTCCCCCTTGATCTATTATTTTTGTCACAGAGTCAAAAAAGTCAATAAGATTTGTTTGGCATGATCTCCCACCAGTAAATCCATGCTGTTTTGGATCCTGTAAGTTGTTTGATTTAAGATATTCCACAACTCTTTCTTTTAATAGTTTTTCCATTACTTTCCCTACTACTGATGTAAGGCTTACTGGTCTGTAGTTACTTGCTTCTTCCTTGCTTCCACTTTTGTGCAGTGGAACTACATTTGCTCTTTTTCAGTCCTCTGGAATAGCACCTGTATTTAGTGACTGGTTAAATAATTCTGTTAAAGGTGTAACCAGCACATCTTTTAGCTCTTTGAGTATCCTTGGGTGTATCCCATCTGGTCCCACAGATTTATCCACTTTTAGTTTTGAAAGTTCTGTTAGGACCTTCTCCTCTGTAAATGTACTTTCATCTGCCTTATTTTTATGAATGTCCTTGCAACTTAACTGTGGCCCCATCCCTTCCTCTGTAGTAAATACTGAGCAAAAATAATTATTTAGGTGATCTGCTATTGCCTTGTCTCCCTCCACCAATGCTCACTCTCTGTCTTAAGTCTTATTATTCCTCCATTTAATTTTCTCCTTTCGCTTATATACTTAAAAAAAGTTTTGCCCCCTTTATCTACTGACTGGGCCATTTTCTCCTCAGCTTCTGCCTTTGCACGTCTGATCACTTTCTTAGCATCCTTCCGTCTGTCAAGATACACCTCTTTGTCGTTATTATTTTGAGTCTGTTTGTATTTCCTAAAAGCCATCTTTTTTGCTTTCACACTAGTTGCTACTTCTTTTGTGAACCACACTCGCTTCTTTTTCCTGGTGTTTTTTCCAACCCTTTTGATACAAAGGTCTGTTGCACTTAGTATTGCACTTTTTAGTTTTTCCCACCTCTCCTGCACTACTTTCAAGTTCCTCTAGTCCACCAATGAGTCACTGCTACTACTACTACTACTACTACTACTACTACTACTACTACTACTAATAATACTAATAATAATATAGAAATGATCCCATTATACTGGCATTAATTAATGAAGCTGCAGCACCCTTTCCTGTTCACATGCCTACAGGATGACCCATGAAAGAATACAGTAGCCAATAGTAGACAGTGAAATTAGTTTTATTCAAATGAAAGAAAATGAAGTACAGAAAGGTGGCTGGTCCCATAGCATACAATGACTATATTTCTTCCATATAAGATGATTAGTAATTTGCTTGTACATTGGAATATAATATGTGGGAAGACTCATGACCATGCTTTGGGCACAGTGCCTATCAGCCTACTCCAAGGTATATAGTCCATATCCATTGACACCACTAAACAGCCCTAAAATGAAAAGACATTGATGAGTGTAACTGTGTAGCAGTCAAAGTACTAACCAATCAGCTACTAACTGCTATGTTAAAGGTTGAGGGGCAGATGTAATAAGCCTGGGGAAGTGATAACGTGGAAGGTGATAACGCACCAGCCAGTCAGCCCCTGTCATGTTACAGGATGAAAAATACAGTTAGGAGCTGACTGGCTGGTGCGTTATCACCTTCCACTTTATCACTTCTCCAGGCTTATTACAACGGGTGGTATTCAGTATGCCAGCTGTTGGGATCCCGGCACTCAGTACACCGGTGACGGAATCCTGACACCCGGCATATCCACAACTATTCTCCCTCTTGGGGGTCCATGAGGGAGAAAGTGCCACCGAGCCTGCAAGGGGCTCATTTGCGTTCGCCCACCTGTTGGTATGCTGGTGGTCATGATCCCGGTGCCGGTATGCTGGCTGCCGGCATCCCGGCCGCCGGCATACCATACTACACCCATTACAACTGCTCCATGTGTTTGAAAATTGATAGGAGCCGGTTGGCTGGTACTTTATCTCTGTCCACTTTCTCTAACGTCCTAGAGGATGCTGGGGACTCCGTAAGGACCATGGGGATAGACGGGCTCCGCAGGAGACATGGGCACTTTAAGAAAGAATTTAGTTCCTGGTGTGCACTGGCTCCTCCCTCTATGCCCCTCCTCCAGACCTCAGTTTGATACTGTGCCCAGAGGAGCTGGGTGCTTTTCAGTGAGCTCTCCTGAGTTTACTGATAGAAAGTATTTTGTTAGGTTTTTTATTTTCAGGGAGCTCTGCTGGCAACAGACTCCCTGCTTCGAGGGACTGAGGGGAGAGAAGCAGCCCTACTCTCTGAAGCTAGGTCCTGCTTCTTAGGCTACTGGACACCATTAGCTCCAGAGGGATTGGTACGCAGGATCTCACACTCGCCGTCCGTCCCAGAGCCGCTCCGCCGTCCCCCTCGCAGAGCCGGAAGATAGAAGCCGGGTGAGTATGAGAAGAAAAAAAGACTTCACAGGCGGCAGAAGACTTCATGATCTTCACTAGAGGTAACGCACAGCACTGCAGCTGTGCGCCATTGCTCCACACACCTCACATACTCCGGTCACTGTAAGGGTGCAGGGCGCAGGGGGGGCGCCCTGGGCAGCATTTGGGACCTCATGTTGGCAAAAAGTACACATATATACAGCTGGGCACTGTATATATGTATGAGCCCCCGCCAAAATTACTGTATAAGCGGGACAGAAGCCCGCCATCTAGGGGGCGGGGCTTCTCCCTCAGCACTCACCAGCGCCATTTTTTCTCCACAGCACCGCTGAGAGGAAGCTCCCCGGACTCTCCCTGCTGATACACGGTAGAAGAGGGTTGAAAAGAGAGGGGGGGGGGGGGCACATAATTAGGCGCAAAAACTATACGTACAGCAGCTACTGGGTTAACATTAAGTTACTGTGTTATTCCTGGGATATTATAGCGCTGGGATGTATGCTGGCATACTCTCTCTCTGTCTCTCCAAAGGGCCTTGTGGGGGAACTGTCTTCAGAAAGGACATTCCCTGTGTGTGTGTGTGTGTGTGTGTGTGTGTGTGTGTGTGTGTGTGTGTGTGTGTGGTGTGTCGGTACGCTTGTGTCAACATGTCTGATGAGGAAGGCTATGTGGGAGAGGAGCGGGAGCAAATGAATGTGGTGTCTACGCCGACGGCGCCGACACCTGATTGGATGGATATGTGGAAGGTTTTAAATGATAATGTTAATTCCTTGCATAAAAGATTTGACAAGGCTGATGCATTGGGACAGTCAGGGTCTCAACCCGTGCCTGACCCTATGTCGCAGGGACCGTCAGGGTCTCATAAGCGCCCACTATCCCAAATTGTTGACACAGATACCGACATGGATTCTGACTCCAGTGTCGATTACGATGATGCAAAGTTACAGCCAAAATTGGCTAAATCCCTTCGATATATGATTATATCAATATAGGATGTTTTGCACATCACAGAGGAAACCCCTGCCCCTGACACGAGGGTGTATATGCAGGGGTTAAAGTGAGCCGGAACGGGCCGGAACTGCGTTCCGTCAGTTCCACCAGGAGACGGAACGCAGTTCCGCCTCCCCCGGCTCACCTAACCCGATGTCCCGGGCGGCGCTGCAGGGAGATGCCGGGCGCCCGCTGAGATCGCGTTACCAGCGGGCGCCCATCTCCCTCTCCGCAGCGGCAGCCGTAGGCAGGAGCTCAGTACTGAGCTCCGGCTTCCGGCTCTGTCAGTGCGCGCTATGGGAGAGACGTCATGACGTCTCTCTCATAGTGCAGAGGAGCAGGCGGCGAGAGAGGACTGCGGCGGGAGCGGGGCTAGGTAAGTATAGTTCTTCCCCCCTCCCTCTCTCCCTCTCCCTCCCTCCCTCCCTCCTATATGTGTACCACAGGCGTTTCTACTGGGGGCCTTTACTACTGGGGCAAACTACAGAGGGGCAAACTACTGGGGGGCTCTAGTACTGGGGGCAAACTACTGGGGGCCTTTACTACTGGGGCAAACTACAGAGGGGCAAACTACTGGGGGGGCTCTAGTACTGGGGGCAAACTACTGGGGGCCTTTACTGCTGGGGCAAACTACAAGGGGAAAACTACTGGGGGGCTCTAGTACTGGGGGCAAACTACTGGGGCAAACTACAGAGGGGCAAACTACTGGGGGGCTCTAGTACTGGGGGCAAACTACTGGGGGCCTTTACTACTGGGGCAAACTACAGAGGGGCAAACTACTGGGGGGCTCTAGTACTGGGGGCAAACTACTGGGGGCCTTTACTACTGGGGCAAACTACAGAGGGGCAAACTACTGGGGGGGCTCTAGTACTGGGGGCAAACTACTGGGGGGCTTTACTGCTGGGGCAAACTACAAGGGGAAAACTACTGGGGGGCTCTAGTACTGGGGGCAAACTACTGGGGCAAACTACAGAGGGGCAAACTACTGGGGGGCTCTAGTACTGGGGGCAAACTACTGGGGGCCTTTACTACTGGGGCAAACTACAGAGGGGCAAACTACTGGGGGGCTCTAGTACTGGGGGCAAACTACTGGGGGGCTTTACTGCTGGGGCAAACTACAAAGGGCAAACTACTGGGGGCATTACTACAAGGGGGCAAGCTACAAAGGGGCAAACTACTGGCAGCATTACTACTGGGGGCTAAACTACAAGGGGGCATAATTACAGGAGCTAAACTACTGGGGGTATAACTACAAGGGGGCAAACTACTGGGGACATTACTAACTTTGGCAAACTACATGGGGGCTAAACTACAGGGGCTAAACAGCTGGGGGCACAACTGCAGGGTGCATTACCACTGGGGGCTAAACTACATGGGGCAAACTACATGAGGGCAAAACTACTGGGGGCATTACCACTCAGAGGCTAAACTAGAGGGGGGGAGTAAATTGCTGGGGTCATAACTGCAGGGGCATTACCAGTATGGGCATGACTACTGGGGCTAAACTACAGGGGCTAAACGACTAGGGGCAATACTACACAGGGGCATTACCATTAAGGGCATTACTGATGGGGTGCACAGCTAATGAGGGCATTGTAAAGGGGGCACTTCATAAGGGGCACTACTGTTGGGGGCATTGCATAAGGGGCACTACTACTGTGGGCATTGTATAAGGGATGCTACTGCTGGGGGCATTACTGTATGGTCCGACAAAGAAGCTGCGTTCCCGGTCCGCCCTCCGTCGCTCCGCCCCTACCATCGCCGCCGCACTGGAAGCCCAGGTTCCAGACTCCCAGCTGCAGCGGATCTGGGACCAGGCCGGCTTTATTATCCCTGCCGCTGCATCGAGCTTCTGTGACCGCGGCACTACTAGTTCAAATCTGTCGCTGATTGGCTGCCGGTCCGCAGCAGTTTTGAAATATTAGCGCCGTGGTCACAGGAGCTCGATGCGGCGGCAGGGATAATAAAGCCAGCCTGGTTTCCAGATCCACTGCAGCCGCCCTCAGCCTCTTCTGCCGCCCCGCCCTCGGACCTCTGCGCACCCACAGCCTCCTCCTCCGCACTATCTCCGAGGCCCACAGCCTCCACGTCACGCCTACCACAGCCTACTCATCCACAGCACCGCAGACCACCGCCGCTGCTAAACAGGTAATCTAACCTGATGCCTTTCTCTCTCCCTAGTCCCTACTGTATTCCCCTGCTGTCACTTTCCATATCCCTGCTGTCACTTTCCATGTCCCTGCTGTCACTCTCTCTGTCACTCTGTCACTCTATAATGTGAATTTCGGCTCATTCTCTGTGCTATAATGTGAATTTTGGCTCATTCTGTATGCTATAATGTGAATTTCGGCTCATACCGTGTGCTATAATGTGAATTTCGGCTCATACTGTGTGGGGTAATGTGATGTTCGGCTCATACTGTGTGGTGTAATGTGAATTTCGGCTCATACTGTGTGGTGTAATGTGAATTTCGGCTCATACCGTGTGGTGTAATGTGAATTTGGCTCATACTGTGTGGTGTAATGTGAATTTGGCTCATACTGTGTGGTATAAATGTGAATTTCGGCTCATACTGTGAGCTATAATGTGAAAGGGGTCCTACTATTGTGGTGCATAATGTGTATAAGGGGTATATGGTGTGGTAAACTACACTGAAGGGCACGCCCCCTTTTGCGTGGCCACACCCCCTTGTCAGGAGTGCGCGCGCCGAAGGCGCGCACATAATTGCACCCTTCACTTTTCCATACCCCCACTTCAAAATTTCCACTTGGGTACTACTACTGTGGGCATTATTACTATTGCGTGACCACGCCCCTTTCTTTTTTGAGACCACACCCCCTTTTTGCTGCGCGCGCCTACGGCGCGCGCAATACCTTTATTTCGTGGGCGCCGTGGGGAGGGGGGTGAGTTCCACCACCTCTCTAGGACCACTTTAAGCACTGTGTATATGTATAAGGGAAAGAAGCCTGAGGTAACTTTTCCCCCCTCACACGAACTGAATGAGTTATGTGAAAAAGCTTGGGAATCTCCAGATAAAAAAATGCAGATTTCCAAACGGATTCTTATGGCGTATCCTTTCCCGCCAACGGATAGGCTACGATGGGAATCCTCCCCTAGGGTGGACAAAGCTTTAACACGCTTATCCAAAAAGGTAGCCCTGCCGTTCCAGGATACGGCTACCCTCAAAGAAGCTGCTGATCGCAAACAGGAGGTTACCCTGAAGTCCATTTATACACATTCGGGTACCTTACTAAGACCGGCAATTGCGTCGGCCTGGGTGTGTAGTGCTGTAGCGGCAAAGGACGGATACCTTATCTGAGGAATTGGATACCCTAGATAAGGATACTGTATTATTGACCCTGGGGCATATTAAAGACGCTGTCCTATATATGAGAGATGCTCAAAGAGACATTAGGCTACTGGGTTCTAGAATAAACGCTATGTTAATTTCTGCCAGAAGAGTCCTGTGGACTAGGCAATGGACAGGTGATGCCGACTCAAAACGGCATATGGAGGTTTTACCTTACAGGGGTGAGGAATTGTTCGGGGAAGGTCTCTCGGACCTGATCTCCACAGCTACAGCTGGAAAGTTAAATTTTTTGCCTTATGTTCCCTCACAGCCTAAGAGAGCACCGCATTATCAAATGCAGTCCTTTCATTCACAAAGAAACAAGAAAGTCCGAGGCCCGTCCTTTCTTGCCAGAGATAGGGGCAGAGAAAAGAAGCTGCACAACGCAGCTAGTTCCCAGGACCAGAAGTCCTCCCCGGCCTCTGCAAAATCCACCGCATGACGCTGGGGCTCCACTGGCGGAGTCGGGCCCTGTGGGGGCACGTCTTCGAATTTCAGCCACATGTGGGTTCACTCCCAGGTGGATCCTTGGGCAATAGAATTTGTGTCTCAGGGTTACAAGCTGGAATTCGAAGAGGTGCCTCCTCGCCGGTATTTCAAATCGGCCCTACCATCTTCCCCCCAAGAGAAGGAGATAGTGTTAAACGCAATACAAAAATTGTATCTTAAGCAGGTGGTGGTCAAGTTTCCCCTCCTTCAACAGGGAAGGGGTTATTATTCGACCATGTTTGTAGTCCCGAAACCGGACGGTTCGGTCAGACCCATATTGAATTTAAAATCTCTGAAACTATACTTGAAAAGGTTCAAGTTCAAGATGGAATCGCTAAGAGCGGTCATCGCAAGCCTGGAAAGGGGGGATTTTATGGTGTCACTGGACATAAAGGATGCGTACCTTCATGTCCCCATTTATCCACCTCATCAGGCGTACCTAAGATTTGCGGTACAGGATTGTCATTACCAATTTCAGACGTTGCCGTTTGGTCTCTCAACGGCCCTCAGGATTTTCACCAAGGTAATGGCGGAAATGATGGTGCTCCTGCGGAAGCAAGGTGTCACAATTATCCCGTACTTGGACGATCTCCTCATAAATGCAAGATCAAGAGAGCAGTTGCTGAACAGCGTATCTCTTTCACTGAAAGTGTTACAGCAACACGACTGGATTCTCAATATTCCGAAGTCGCAGTTGGTTCCTACGACTCGTTTGCCCTTCTTGGGCATGATTCTGGACACGGACCAGAAGAGGGTTTATCTCCCGATAGAGAAGGCCCAGGAACTCATGACTCTGGTCAAGAACCTATTGAAACCAAAACAGGTGTCAGTGCATCATTGCACTCGAGTCCTGGGAAAGATGGTGGCGTCATATGAGGCCATTCCCTTCGGCAGGTTCCATGCGAGGACTTTCCAATGGGACCTACTGGACAAGTGGTCCGGGTCACATTTTCAGATGCATTGGTTGATCACCCTGTCCCCCAGGGCCAGGGTGTCACTCCTGTGGTGGCTGCAGAGTGCTCACCTTCTCGAGGGCCGCAGATTCGGCATTCAGGATTGGATCCTGGTGACCACGGACGCGAGGTTGGGAAGCAGTCACACAGGGAAGAAATTTCCAGGGTTGTTGGTCAAGTCAAGAGACTTGTCTTCACATCAACATCCTGGAGCTAAGGGCCATATACAACGCCCTACGTCAAGCGGAGACCTTACTTCGCGACCAACCAGTTCTGATCCAGTCAGACAACATCACCGCAGTGGCTCATGTAAACCGCCAAGGCGGCACAAGGAGCAGAGTGGCAATGGCGGAAGCCACCAGAATTCTTCGCTGGGCGGAGAATCATGTAAGCACACTGTCAGCAGTGTTCATTCTGGGAGTGGACAACTGGAAAGCAGACTTCCTCAGCAGACACGACCTACACCCAGGAGAGTGGGGACTTCATCCAGAAGTTTTCGCACAGATTGTGAGTCGGTGGGAACTGCCAGAGATAGACATGATGGCGTCCCGCCTCAACAAAAAGCTACAGAGGTATTGCGCCAGGTCAAGAGACCCTCAGGCAGTAGCGGTAGACGCCCTAGTGACACCGTGGGTGTTCCGGTCAGTCTATGTATTTCCTCCTCTTCCTCTCATACCAAAGGTGTTGAGGATAATAAGAATAAGAGGAGTGAGAACAATCCTCATTGTTCCAGATTGGCCAAGACGGACCTGGTATCCAGATCTGCAGGAAATGCTCACAGAAGATCCGTGGCCTCTTCCTCTAAGACAGGACCTGTTGCAACAGGGACCCTGTCTGTTCCAAGACTTACCGCGGCTGCGTTTGACGGCATGACGGTTGAACGCCGGATCCTAGCAGAAAAAGGCATTCCGGTTGAGGTTATCCCTACGCTGATAAAGGCTAGGAAGGAAGTAACAGCAAAACATTATCACCGTATATGGCGAAAATATGTTTCTTGGTGTGAGACCAAGAATGCTCCTACTGAAGAATTCCATCTGGGCCGTTTCCTTCACTTCCTACAAACTGGAGTGAATTTGGGCCTTAAATTAGGTTCCATTAAGGTCCAGATTTCGGCCCTATCCATTTTCTTTCAAAAAGAATTGGCTTCTCTCACAGAAGTTCAGACTTTTGTAAAGGGAGTGCTGCATAGTCAGCCTCCTTTTGTGCCTCCGGTGGCACCTTGGGATCTTAACGCGGTGCTAAGTTTCCTAAAGTCACACTGGTTTGAACCACTTAAAACGGTGGAGTTGAAATATCTCACGTGGAAGGTGGTCATGTTATTAGCCTTGGCTTCGGTTAGGCGAGTGTCTGAATTAGCGGCTTTGTCACATAAAAGCCCCTATTTGGTCTTCCATATGGATAAAGCAGAATTGCAAACCCGTTCGCAATTTCTGCCAAAAGTGGTATCATCTTTTCATATGAACCAACCTATTGTGGTGCCCGTGACTTGGAGGATTCCGAGTTACTTGATGTGGTCAGGGCTTTGAAAATTTACGTGGCCAGAACGGCTAGAGTCAGGAAAACTGAAGCGCTGTTTGTCCTGTATGCATCCAACAAGATTGGTGCCCCTGCTTCAAAGCAAACTATTGCTCGCTGGATTCGTAACACGATTCAGCAAGCGCATTCTACGACTGGTTTGCCGTTACCAAAATCGGTCAAGGCCCATTCCACTAGGAAGGTGGGCTCTTCTTGGGCGGCTGCCCGAGGCGTCTCGGCATTACAGCTTTGCCGAGCGGCGACTTGGTCGGGTTCAAACACTTTTGCTAAATTCTACAAGTTTGATACCCTGGCTGAGGAGGACCTCATGTTTGCTCAATTGGTGCTGCAGAGTCATCCGCACTCTCCCGCCCATTTGGGAGCTTTGGTATAATCCCCATGGTCCTTACGGAGTCCCCAGCATCCTCTAGGACGTTAGAGAAAATAAGATTTTACTTACCGGTAAATCTATTTCTCGTAGTCCGTAGAGGATGCTGGGCGCCCGTCCCAAGTGCGGACTTCTTCTGCAATACTTGCAGTGGTTAAAGTGGGCCGGAACGGGGCGGAACTGCGTTCCGTCACCTCTAATTGCAGGCGGAACCAGTTCCGCCTCCGCCCGGCCACAGCATCAGGTCCCGACTCCCAGCTGCATTTTAAAGGTGGCAGCGGCCGCCAGCCAATCCTGGCTTGCGGACCGCTGTAGCACCAATCAGAAGTAGGGGCGGCTATGTCAAAATCTGGCGTGAGCCAATCACGGCTCGCGGACCGCCAGCCAATGAGAAGCTGCCAAGTGGCAGCTTCTCATTAGCTGGCGGTCCGTGAGCTGGGAATGGCACATAATCGGCGCCAGATTCAAAGTAAGCCTCGCAAAGTACATCCCCTGTGTGTGGAGGCTGGTGTCCCAGGCGCCCCTGTGCAGCACTTAAACCTGCTCCTTCACACAGCACTACATTGAGTTAGCCGGGCAGCGCTACAGCTACATGCTCTGCCCCTTCCCAGCTCCCGACCTCTGCTGCCAGGCTCGGCGACAGGGGACATCCGTATCGGGCCCCATGCTTCAGAGGGGGATCAGGTGCATAAATAATGAGGCTGCATCATCCTAATCGCAATAAAGGAAATTTGAATAACCTCAGCTCCCGCCCACTCGCATCCTCCTGTTCGTCCGCATCCATCCGTCCAGCCTGCTGGCTGCCTCAAATCAACTGGCTTTCCGGCAGTCAGCGGCGCTTTCTCACGACTGACTGTGAACCCATGAAGAGTGGAGGAGCTGAAGCAGTATGCATTGATCACCGTCCAGTGCAGGATTTGGATCGCCTGAGCAAGTAAAGACTCAAAAAAGGTAGCCTCTACTAGCTAGCAGAGGGAGAGGACCATTGTAATAACAATCTTGAAAAAATGCATTTGAGTTTGCCTAGAATGACACACTAAAGCACCAGCACCTTTGTCATGTGGGGCAATTATTTACTAAAAAGTTATAATTTGTGATGCTATGAATAATGCTTAACTGTGTGTTTATGTGTGTATATTTGTGTGTGTGTGTGTGTATATATATATATATATATATATATATATATATATATACCATACTAGTATGTGGGGCGGGCAATGTGAAAAAGATTGTGCTACTGTGAGGCATTATTTTGAATTGGTGATTCTTTTGTGTGGCCCCTTCCTTGTGAGGCCACACCCATTTTTGCGGCACGCGTGTCTTTGGCGTGCACTAAGCGGGAGGAGTTGTGGAGGTGGTGAGTTCCCCCACCTCTCCAGGACCACTTTAAGCCCTGAATACTTGTATATAGTTATTGCTTCAATAAGGGTTATGTTATAGTTGCATCGGTTTGTACTGAGACTATGTTGTTTTTATACTGTTAACTGGGTAGTTATCACAAGTTATACGGTGTGATTGGTGTGGCTGGTATGAATCTTGCCCTTGGATTAACAAAATCCTTTCCTCGTACTGTCCGTCTCCTCTGGGCACAGTTTCTCTAACTGAGGTCTGGAGGAGGGGCATAGAGGGAGGAGCCAGTGCACACCAGGAACTAAATTCTTTCTTAAAGTGCCCATGTCTCCTGCGGAGCACGTCTATCCCCATGGTCCTTACGGAGTCCCCAGCATCCTCTACGGACTACGAGAAATAGATTTACCGGTAAGTAAAATCTTATTTTATCTCTCTCCAAGGCTTAGTACAAAGACCCCATAGACCCCTATCTCCTAACCTGTATTATACATACATACATAGATGTATTGTAGCCCTAAATGTTATTGAGAACCACCACCAATAAGCAACAAAGTATATTGTAGCAAAAACATCTGATGGAAGATCATTTCAATTGACCTTAAGAATTCATTATACCACCTGCCTTTGTCCCCATTTACAGGGGCTGACAAATGCTGTATTACTACATACTCCACATCATTTAGGTTTTTCACTAGTTTTGCCCCTCCATCAATCCTCTAATTAAATCAGATTATTTTTATACTGTTTTATAGGGGAAAAACAACATTCACATGTGTCTCCTGTTAACACCTGGAATAATCTTTATATTTATGTGATGTATTCCTGAGGGAATATATTGTATAAATTACAAAACTCTGAATTATGCTGTTGATTATAGCTTTACCGAAGGTGGTGCGATTGGGTTCCAGTGTATAGACAGACAGTTTCTAGACAGTGAATAGGCCGACAGTCAAAAGTTATGCTTGGCTGCATTGGGAGAGGAATCAGCAGCAGAAAGAAAGAAGTAATAATGCCACTGTATAGGTCATTGGTATGGCCTCATCTAGAATACTGTATTCAGTTCTGGAGGCCATATCTTCAAAAGGATATTAATACATTAGAAACTGTACAAAGGAGGGCAACTAAAATGGTGCATGGCCTACATCACAAAACATACCCAGAAAGACTAAGAAATCTCAATATGTATAGTTTGGAGCAGAGAAGGGAAAGGGGGGACATGATAGAAACTTTCAAATATATCAAGGGTTTTAACAAAGTCCAGGAGGGAAACATTCTCCAAATGAAGAGAAGCAATAGGACACGAGGACATGCACTGAGACTGGAGGGGGGGAGGTTCAGGGGAAATTTGCGGAAAAATTATTTCACAGAAAGGGTAGTGGACAAGTGGAATAGCCTCCCATCAGAGGTGGTAGAGGCTAAGACAGTAGAGCAATTTGAACATGCATGGGATAGACATAAGGATATCCTTACAAAGAAATAAGGATCAAATAAGGTTAGAGATAAAAATAATATAAAAAAAAAAAAAAAGGGGGCAGACTAGATGGGCCAAGTGGTTCTTATCTTCCGACAAATTCTATGTTTCTATGTTTCTATGTTTTGTTAGGGTCAAATGGTCGACAGTCAAAAGTTAGTCAGGATCAGAAGTTTGACAGGGTCAAAAAGTCCACATGAAAAAGGTTGACAAACATATGGTCGACATGGTCAACACATTTTTTTAGAGGTTTTTTTTAATGTATTTACAACTTTTTCTGCATTTACTATCCATGTCACAAATTATTACCTTTAGCAACCTGGTGGTGCGCGAAACGAGCCCCTGAACCTGAAGGGGTTGCATTTCAGCAAATCTGGGGTACAAATTATTTAAACACACAAAATAACCCCCCCCCCCCAAAAAAAAAAACAATTGTGTCAACATTTTGACCCTGTCGACCTTTTGACTGTCAACCTTTTGACCCTGTCTAACTTTTGACTGTTGACCTTTTGGCCCTATCGACCTTTTGACTGTCGACCTTATGGTGTGAACCTAATGATTGTCTATCTTTTTAATGGCTACATTCTGTAACACACCCGGTGCAATTAGTTCTGGTCCCTGAATAGTACCCAAGTCAGTGACGGCTTTTACCTTTGGGCTAGACTGCAGCCCACTAATCAAATCTGCCACGTCAGCTCAGTGTCAGTGAGTCATATGCAGTCTGTGACTACACTGTGACTGGCAACGACATCCTACTAGAAGTTCTACCTGTCAGTCACAAACACTACAGGCAGTCCCATTGGAAGGTGTTTCATCCCTGTGGAACAGCCAGACCAGGCTGCGATAAGCAAAGAGCAGGCTTCCTATAGGAAGCCACTCCCTGCCTTTCTTGCAGCCCTAGCTGGCTTCTATTGGCTGAAGCGAATGTAGTCCATAAAAGTTGGTGTCTTATGCATGCACAATAGCCATTACACAAGTGCCGGGACTTGGCTCTCTCCTCACCTCTACTCTCCAGGCATAGAGGTAGTGGCAGCCACCCTCCATAAAGTAGGTAGGAGTTGCCGCTGTCCCCAGTGGTTGGCTAAATCCAGCTGCAGTAGAACTGCATTTAGAAGAAGAGTCAGTAAGCAAAGGTGGAAGAGAGAACCTTTGGGGAAAACATGTGCCAGAGTACACTTGGGGGCTGGCAAAAAAAAAGTGTCAGTGAGGTGGTGAGGGTTGTGGAGGTGCTATGGAGAAAACATGCAAGTGGGTAGTTTTGGTCTGCTGTCGGGCCAACTTGGGGCGCTGAAATATCCAGGTACGTCACTGCTGTTGATTCACTGCACTACTGCAGTATTGTCTGCACTAGAAGAAAATCCTCCATATACTGTATATCTCCAATACCTATAATATTATATAAAAAATGTGAGCGCACTAATAGATGCAATGATAAATATAATTTAGTCAAGGCTGCTGATTTGATAAAAATGTATATACCTTTATTAGACTGTTAAAAACAAAAAATAACCCATAAAACCATCATGGTACCAAGACAATCAAGAATGAAAGGCAATTAATGGATATTAATACGAGCTCTCGCCAATTGGACTTTGGTTGCAATGTATGACATATATACCGGTATATTAATACTTTTAGCACAGTATTTTTATAAGAGTTCTGCTGGTTAATACCTGTTATCCCTCTCCAGAGGATTTGTTAAAAGCTGTATTTGTTGCTGCTACATAAGCATAAATAAAGCCGTAATAGAGAATGCACAGTCCCACATTGGTTAGGTGTTAAAGGTGTATGTTTGGCTTTATATAGTTCTGTTCCAACAATATGCTGAGCAACAGTTATAGTTACGTGATACAGTGCTGGTAATTGGTGTCTCCGCGGCACGATACTCCCGTGGGCGATGCTCACCCCCCGCTCTGCGGTGGTTCAGAGTGTCCGTTGCCTGGTTGTAGCAGCTGTCTCGAACTGCACGTGAGACGCTGGAAGCATGTGGTGTGGCAGGGAGCGCTTGGTCACACTTCTGAGGAAACCGCCATCTATCAAGGGCGGAGAAATGCGTCGTGATTGAGATACGTCAGGTGGAACGCAGGTGGAACGCACCGGAAGCAGGAAGCTCCGTCTAACCCGGAAGTCGCGGTCCGCGACCAAGCGCTCCCTGCCAATACCACATGCTTCCGCAGAGCGGGGGTGAGCATCGCCCACGGGAGTATCGTGCCGCGGAGACACCAATTACCACCACTGTATCACGTAACTATAACTGTTGCTCAGCATATTGTTGGAACAGAACTATATAAAGCCAAACATACACCTTTAACACCTAACCAATGTGGGACTGTGCATTCTCTATTACGGCTTTATTTATGCTTATGTAGCAGCAACAAATACAGCTTTTAACAAATCCTCTGGAGAGGGATAACAGTTATTAACCAGCAGGACTCTTATAAAAATACTGTGCTAAAAGTATTAATATACCGGTATATATGTCATACATTGCAACCAAAGTCCAATTGGCGAGAGCTCGTATTAATATCCATTAATTGCCTTTCATTCTTGATTGTCTTGGTACCATGATGGTTTTATGGGTTATTTTTTATTTTTTAACAGTCTAATAAAGGTATATACATTTTTATCAAATCAGCAGCCTTGACTAAATTATATTTATCATTGCATCTATTAGTGCGCTCACATTTTTTATATAATTTTTTGGACCTTGTGTCCTATATTTGAGGGTATCCAGAACCTCTTTGTGTGAGCCGCCGTCCTAGATTACATTATTTTCAATTGATATATATTAAATTTTAGCGCCCACTTTTTTTTACTCTTTTTCAATACCTATAATACGTCAAAATAAATCTTACAGGAGTGATTGATATTGCAGATTCCTGTAGCGTTACATTATCAAGTATAGGCATAGGAAAACCACCTTGCAGTCCATCTGGAAATAAAAGAAGTACATCTGTTTTAATCACCAAATGTAGGAAATGAAAAGATTTTACAAGAAGCTGACATAGATATGAAGAGCTTACTGTTTATTGCATGCAGTATGGATTCTTGAAGACTCTGTCCTAGAGAAACTTCTAACTTTGTAACCTGTAAAGTAATTCAGTAACATGTTTTCATCTACCTTTGTATATGTCACCGATACAGTATAAAAGTCTCACAGATACAGTATTTTTGTCATATCCCTGAATACTTGTTTTTTTAGTGCAATTTATTACTTTACCTTAAGTTTATACAGCAGCTACACATCGTGCAGCACTTTACTTAGAATATTTAATCACTCAAAAGCCAATTATCTCATCCCATAGAGATGTGAGCACAAAAGGGGAGACTTTCCCTCTAGTAATTGCCCCCAATGTGCTAGGTTCTGATAGAGCTTTATGGTAGATATCGTTTTATGTACAGGTTATGAACATTGTTAAGGAACCATATGTATGGTATCTGTCTGCCCCTTCTCTGCTATATTTCCTTGTCAATATGCCAAATGCCTCAAGGTTTTGTATTGTGGAAGGATTATTAAATGTCAGTTAGACTGACAAGAGAGTACTGAGATTAAATTAAGGAATTATGTGGAAGAGAAAGGAGTTTGGGTCATTGGGTCGACCCAATTTAGGTTGATAGTCATTAAGTCGACATGCGTTAGGTCGACAGGGACACTAGGTCGACATGGTCATTGGGTCGACTTGTGCTAGGTCGACAGGTCAAAAGGTCGACATAAGTTTTTGGATTTTTTGTGTGTTGTTTTCTTCGTAAAGTGACGGGGAACCACAATTACTGCACGTGTACCCTCGCATGGCTCGCTTCGCTCGCCATGCTTCGGGCAAGGTTACCGTTCCCAATTGTAGTCCACGTGGATCATAAAGTATGAAAAAGTCCAAAAAATGAAGAAAAAAAAAAGTTAAAATCTCATGTTGACCTTTTGACCTGTCAACCTAGCACATGTCGACATAATGACCATGTTGACATAATGACCATGTCGACATAGTGTCCCTGTCGATCTACTGCATGTTGCCCTTTAGTAGTCGACCTAATGACTGTTGACCTAAGTGGTGTCGACCTAATGACTGTATCCCAGAGAAAGCAAGCAATTCAGCCATAGTAAATGGCGTCCTCTGAAATCACACCTACCATCTGTACAATAATCCCTAAATATTTAAATTGCACAAATACAAAGTGGACTATTTATCTCTAAAATGCCTTGAAACCCAGCAGTGGCAGATTGTGCACAAGGACCGCAGAGCTGAGGAGGAGGGGTCGTGGGTCAGAAGAAATATTCAGAGGGCAGAACAATTGTCGTTCCCATCAGTGTTGCATTTGGCTCTCCAAAGGTGGCCATCTGACCTGCCATGCTGCAACTGTCACTCTCTGAGCTGTCCTCCACCGGGACTTGATCGAGAGGACTGTCTGAGCAGAGGCTCAGATAGATTAAGGTGGTAAAAATATGGTGGAAAAATGTGTACAGGTGTGGTGGTATGGCAGAGTTATGTACACAACAGCGGAATGTCCTGACTCTATAGACAGCCCAATTGCTTAACCAGTAGATGGTTTATTGAAGAGAAGTTTTAAACAGCCGTTCTCACTGTGATACACTGGTTAACTATGCAGTGGAGCTTGAGCGGAACAGGGTTTGTTGCAGTCACCAGGTGGTGACTGAATGTTACAAGCAGTGGTGCAGGATACGGGAATAGCGGTAATTGCAGATAAAATGCCAGGTCTCTTGGAGCAGTGTCGGAATGGGGTATGCAGTGATAGGGGCCCATACTTGGGGGTGTGGCCAGCCTCCACAGAGGCTTGAAATGCGCAATAGTCTTGTGCAGTGTAATGCAACATACTTTATCTACCATGTACAATACAACTGCAGTCTGGAACTTGATCCCTAGAGGAAGGAGTGGGCCCTCAGGCAGTGGGGCCCACCGGTGGTTTCCCCTGTACCCCTGTGGTCCAGTCTGACCCTGTCTTGGAGCTAAGTAGGAGATGTCCATCTCCCACTATGTCACTCAGTGGCAAGATGGCACTATGCACGTGCAGTACTATCCTCAGTGGCCATCTTGTTATGGGAATGAAGCCTTCCCTCAGGAACCAATATGAAGTTTGCGCAGTTGTGCACTCCATTAAAAACATATCTTGCCACACTCCTGTGCTGCACCCCCTCCTCCGTGCTAGTGGGATTTGCACACAGGCCCACTAATTTCTTAATAAGTCCCTTATTGCTGCATACTATGGTTATATAGGGATCTATTTTTCTGGTAAATTTATCAAAGTGCTAATACCAGGACAGCTTCTGGTGAATGTTAATTGCTGTACTTATGCCACTCATGACAACAGCAAAAGTTTACAAAGCTGGGTTCCTACACATGTGTGATGTCAGGTCGCACGTGCACTAAAACAGCTGGGGAATCAAAAGGGTCTTCAGATATCACTCTTCCCACTTTGATAGCTACGTCAAGATGTAGATGGCGTTAGCTGTCAGAGACAAGCTTGATAAATAGCACAGTGTACTACAATGCTGTCATTTATGCAGAAGAGATCTGTTTTATCTTGCAGATGTTAGCAACTGCATGAGTCCCAGCATGCAAACATAACTTTCAGAAGCTACAGGTGTTTCAAAGTCGTACACATATCAGCCGCATCTGTACTGCTGGCTGAGTGAGTATAACTGAGTGGAAACGGAGCGTTCACATGTAGGATAAGTGCACCGTGGGCGTGCAGTCAGGATTTCGGGCTATTCAGAGGTGAGCGTAAGCAGAGATCTGGCAGATTTCAGATGGATCTCATGCACCAAAGAAGGGCTGGTGCAAAAGTACAGTATGTTGATTGAGTGGGTGCAGAGGCATCACTATGGGGAAACGGGGGTGCGTGTTGCATCCGGGTGTCACCTTTCCATCAAAATGCAGACTCCTCTGCAGTAACAAGGTATCACAGTATCATGTGCAAAGTTATTTCTGATTTAGGATTTTGAATGCGTTTGGAATTATAGGACATACTTATGTACAGTATATTGCTATAGCAGCACTTAATGTGACATGAGTGACTGGTTATAGATTCATGTAAGTTTAGCCTATGACTATTAGCCTATTCCTGTGTGTTGCAAAGGAATAGCTACAACTGTCCTAAGACTGAACATCACTCTTTCTGTATTTTGAAATATCACTTATTGATGAGAACAAAATGACATCTTATATTGAGACTGCTCTTGAAAACTGCGAGAAGTGCTGTCATATCAATGTCTGTGTTTATGTCATGAGCCATACACTAACACAGTGCATTTATGAATTCCAATCTATTTAAAAACAAATCAATAAATCAAATAATGTGTAGCTTTTTTATATAGATTACTACAGTATATACTTACATTAATGGGACCCACAGCACTGCTGAACTCATAGAACTGAAACCTAAACCGGAAAAGAAGAGACTGTACTGTATTTACCTGATGAACAACACTACAACAGCATCCTCTTTACTGAAAGCTAAGGATGAGTCCAATTCTTTACAGGAGTGAATGGGATGAAGGAATCAGACATACTGTACAATGCAGTGCATGCTTAGGGATTCAGTCAGATTGCTGACACTTGTCCTGATTATGAAGTTGATGCATTGGTAATGCCGGACCCAATCAGCTGATGTTCTCAATTTGTATATGTGACGGTGTATCTTAATATGCACAGCGACAGAATGGCGCCACAAGCCGCTGAGCCTCTCATTAGTAACACCATCAGCAGTGGCATTAGCATAAAGATGTAGTCGCAGCTGAAGCAAAAGACACATTTGCAGCTGCAACTGCGTCCACCACTGAATCAGTCCCACTGGGGTCCAACATCAGCAAACTGCAATGAAAACGGTAGGTATCCGGATCATGAGGAGTGGTAATAGGAACCATGGGTCTCAGCAAAATTCCAGAACTGTGGGTTAAAATTAGAGATGTGCGGCGGGCACTTTTCGTGTTTTGGATTTGGTTTTGGATCTGGATGATTTTTGAAAAATACATAAAAACAGCTAAAATCACAGCATTTGGGTGTCATTTTGCTCCTTCGGTATTATTAACCTCAATAACATTAATTTCCACTCATTTTCAGTCTATTCTGAACACCTCACACCTCACAATATTGTTTTTAGGCCAAAAGGTTGCACCGTGGTGGCTGTATGACTAAGCTAAGCGACACACGTGTGCAGCACAAACACCTGGCCCATCTAGGAGTGGCACTGCAGTGGCAGACAGGATGGCAGATTTGATAAAAATAGGCCCCGAACAGCAAATCATGCAAAGAAGTAAAAGAGGTGCAATGAGGTAGCTGGATGGCTAAGCTAAGTGACACAAGTGTGCAGCACAAACACCTGGCCCATCTAAGAGTGGCACTGCAGTGGCAGACAGGATGGCACTTAAAAAAAAATAGTCCCCAAACAGCAAATCATGCAAAGAAGCAAAAGAGATGCAATGAGGTGGCTGTATGGCTAAGCTAAGCGACACATGTGTGCGGCACAAACACCTGGCCCATCTAGGGTTGGTACTGCAGTCCCACTGCACTAATGGCGGATACCGGACGCACGTCTAACACCAACATAGCTGTCAAGGCCTCAGTTATCCGCTTTGCAATGCAACAGGATGACTGCTGTCATATTTCATCTTCCTTGCAAAGGACTGTTGGACAGTCATTTGCTTAGTTGAAGTAGTACAAGTGGTCTTCCGACTTCCCCTCTGGGATGACGATCGACTCCCAACAGCAACAGCAGCAGTGGCAGCAGCAGCAGTAGGAGGAAGTGGTTCTTGATCTTTCCCTATTTTATCCTCCAAATTTTTGTTCTCCATTATATAACAAAATGCAGCAAAGGAGAGCGTACCTCTACACCACACAGGGCAAACCCTGTAAAAATTATTTGGATTAAATATCAATAACCCCTTTATTTGGAGTAAATAATATACAGCACAGGACAGCACCACTGAACTTATACGGCAGCACCACTGGACTGAACTTATACGGCAGTACCACTGGACATATACGGCAGTATCACTGGAATTATATAGCAGTACCACTGGACATATACGGCAGTATCACTAGATTTGTACAGCAGTATCACTGGACTTATATGGCAGTATCACTGGACTGGTTTTATACGCCAGTACCACTGGATATATACGGCAGTACCAGTGGACATATACGCCAGTATCACTGGATTTAAACGGCAGTATCACTGGACTTATACAGCAGTATCACTGGACTGGATTTATACGCCAGTACCACTGGATTTATACGTCAGTACCACTGCACATATATGGCAGTATCACTGGAATTATATGGCCGTACCACTGGACATATACGTCAGTATCACTGGATTTATACGGCAGTATCACTGGACTTATACAGCAGTATCACTGAACTGGATTTATACGCCAGTACCACTGGATTTATACGGCAGTACCACTGGACATATATGTCAGTATCAGGCAATATCACTGGACTGGATTTATACGTCTCATTATACGTACATTCTCTACATTTGAGGTCCATGCCATACACCTCTTCCAACCTGTTCATCTTCGAGTAGCTGTCATTTACCGCCCCCCTGGCATGTCCTCCAAATTCCTTGACAACTTTTCTTCCTGGCTGCCTCACTTTCTCTCTTCTGACATTCCCTCCATTATCCTAGGTGATTTCAATATCCCTATCGATAACCCCACAAAATCACCTGCCTCTAAACTCCTTAACCTCACCTCTACTCTTGGTCTCTCCCAGTGGACCTCCTCCCCCTCCCATGTGAGTGGAAGCTCACTGGATCTGGTTTTCACTCACCACTGTGATCTTTCTGATTTCTCTAACTCCCTGTTCCCCCTCTCTGACCATCACCTGCTCACTTTTAACCTATCTCTATCTACTTCTCCATCCTTACCACCTAAGACTACCATCACTAAGCGTAACATTGAGGCTATTGACACCACTTCCCTATCTTCCCTGTTTGAATCGCTGCTCTCTCCTATTATCTCTCTTTCCTTCCCTGAACAAGCTACTTCCCTTTACAATGCATCCCTTACCTCTGCTCTTGATTCTGTCGCCTTACCAACCACTATTCACCCTCACAGATCGACACCTCAACCCTGGCACACCAAATGCACCAGATATCTGCAAAAATGCTCACGTACTGCTGAACGTCAGTGGAGGAAATCACACAATAAATCCGACTTCCTCCACTACAAATGTATGCTCTCATCCTACTTTGCTGCACTTACCCTCTCAAAACAGTCTTGCTTCAAAAACCTCATCTCCTCCCAATCCTCAAACCCCAGGCGCCTCTTTGCCACTGTCAACTCGCTCCTCTGCCCACCCCCGTCTCAACTCCCCTCTTCGCTTTCTGCTCTTGACTATGCCACCTACTTCACATCCAAAATTGACTCCATTCGTCAGGACATAACATCCCACCAGAACCTGAGCAACCTCCCTCCTCCATTTCTCAACCTCCCCTCTCCTTCCCTCCTACCAACTCTGACATCTTTCTTCCCTGTATCTGGAGAGGAAGTCATGGTCCTCATCCGATCCTCGCCCCCCTCCACCTCTCTACTTGACCCTATTCCCTCCCGCCTTCTCCGCTTCTTCTCTTCTGCCTGTTCCCATCTTGCTCATCTACTCAATCTCTCACTCTCATCAGGCACTGTCCCTTCTGCCTTCAAGCATCCACTTGTCTCCTCTATTCTTAAAAAACCTACCCTTGATCCAACTAATCTCTCCAACTACCGACCCATCTCTCTTCTCCCTTTTGCCTCCAAACTTCTTGAGCGTATTGTCTACAACCGCCTCACTGTCTTTCTTCTAGTTTCCGTCCTCAGCACTCCACTGAAACTGCCCTCACAAAAGTCTGCAATTACCTCCTTGCTGCAAAATCCAGGGGCCACTACTCTCTGCTTATTCTCCTTGACCTCTCTGCTGCTTTTGACACTGTAGACCACCCTCTCCTCCTGCAAATCCTTTACTCCCTTGATTTGCGTGATACTGCTCTCTCCTGGCTGTCCTCCTACCTTTCTGACCGTTCCTTCTCTGTCTCCTCTCATGACTCCACCTCCCCCCCACTTCCTCTACCAGTAGGTGTCCCCCAAGGTTCTGTTCTTGGACCTCTGCTTTTCTCTCTCTACACATCCTCATTAGGTGAGCTCATTAGCTCTTTTGACTTAAAATATCATCTCTACGCTGACAACACTCAAATCTACCTTTCCTCCCCTGACCTCTCCCTTGCTCTCCTCACTCGTATTTCCAACTGTCTCTGTGCTATCTCCTCCTGGAAGTCCCAGTGCTTTCTTAAACTTAACATGTCTAAGACCGAGCTGATCATCTTTCCTCCCTCCCGCATAACCTCACCTCCCACAATTTCATTATCCATTGATAGCACAACTATCTCCTCTATCCCCCAAGTGCAAAGTCTTGGAGTAAGCCTTGACTCCTCCCTCTCCTTCAAACCACACATTCAGTACCTCTCTAAAACCTGCCATTTCCACCTCAAAAACATCTTCAGAATCAGACCCTTTCTCACCCAGGATGCTACTAAGACCCTCATTCACTCACTGGTCATCTCCAGATTAGACTACTACAGTCTCCTCCTATCTGGCCTCCCGCAACAATGCCTCTCTCCACTTCAATCTATTATCAATGCTGCTGCCTGTCTCATCTTCCTCACCAAACGTACTACATCCACATCCCCTCTCTTGCAGGATCTTCACTGGCTACCCTTCCCATTCAGAATCCAATTCAAGCTTCTCACACTCACCTACAAAGCCCTCACCCACTCTTCGCCCTCTTACATCTCTGACCTTATCTCTCTTTACATTCCCAGCCATCCTCTTCGCTCTGCTAATGCACGCCGTCTCTCCTGCCAACTAATTACCTCCTCCCACTCCTATCTTCAAGATTTTGCACGTGCTGCTCCCTATCTCTGGAATTCTCTACCTCTCCCCATCCGACTCTCCACCTCTCTACAAAACTTCAAACGGGCTCTCAAGACCCACTTCTTCACCAAACCCAGTCAACTCTCCTCCTAACCCCCTTGTCTATGCTCACTGTCTACCTCGTCTGTGTCACTCTGGTCTGTTAGCCCCTCACCTCTTAGATTGTAAGCTCGGAAGAGCAGGGACTTCTTTCCTCATGTGCCTTTCCTTTTCTTACTTACACTATCTTATACTTCATACTCCCTTTGATGGCACCTAACCCCGGGTTTTCTATACCTGACCTATTTTGTCTTGTACTGTAAGTGCTGTTTTCTTGTTTGCTCATTTTATTTTGTACTGTGTAATGGGCGCTGCGGATCCCTTGTGGCCCCATATAAATAAAGGATAATAATAATAATAATAATACGCCAGTACCACTGGATTTATACGGCAGTACCACTGAACATATACAGCAGTATCACTGGACATATACGGCAGTATCACTGGACTTATACGGCAGTACCACTGGACTTATATGGCAGTACAGGGACACCACTTCTTTCCTCATGTGCCTTTTCTTTTCTTACTTACACTATCTTATACTCCATACTCCCTTTGATGGCACCTAACCCCGGGTTTTCTATACCTGACCTATTTTGTCTTGTACTGTAAGTGCTGTTTTCTTGTTTGCTCATTTTATTATGTACTGTGTAATGGGCGCTGCGGATCCCTTGTGGTGCCATATAAATAAAGGATAATAATAATAGTAATAATAATAATAATAATAATAATAATAATAATAATAATACGCCAGTACCACTGAATTTATACGGCAGAACCACTGAACATATACAGCAGTATCACTGGACATATACGGCAGTACCACTGGACTGGATTTATACGGCAGTATCACTGGACTTATATGGCAGTATCACTGGACTTATACGGCAGTATCAGTGGACTTATACGGCAGTACCACTGGACTTATATGGCAGCACAGGGACACCACCACTGGACTGATGCAGCACAACACAGCACCACTGGACTGGACTTATACAGCAGCACTGGACATATGACAGCAGAGAACACCACCACAGCGACTGGACTGATGCAGCACAAGACACTACCACTGTACTGATGCAGGACAACACAGCACTGCTACACTGGACATATGGCAGCAGAGGACACCACCACTGTGACTGGACTGATGCAGCATAAGACACTACACATGACTGACCAGCACAATACAGCACTATAATCGCCACCCCACTTTCCCTCCCACACAGACACTGAGGACGGAGACACATCCTCTCGCTACACTCTCCAATTCCAGAGTGAAAATAGCGGCGACGCACGGTTCCTTATATGGAATCCAAAACCCGCGAGAATTCGACAGCGGGATGATGACGTTTTGCCTAGTTCTGGTTTTCTAGTCAGGTGGGAAAACCCGAGCCGATCTCGGATCCGGGCTCGGGTAGTGAAGTCCAGTAGGGTTTGGTTCTCAGGGAACCGAACCCGCTCATCTCTAGTTAAAAATAGGATTTTAATTACCTACCGGTAAATCCTTTTCTCGTAGTCCGTAGAGGATGCTGGGGTTCCATTTAGTACCATGGGGTATAGACGGGTCCTTTGGGAGCCACTGGCACTTTAAGAGTTTAATAGTGTGAGCTGGCTCCTCCCTCTATGCCCCTCCTACTAGACTCAGTCTAGAAACTGTGCCCGATGAGATGGACATACTTCGAGAGAGGGAAATACAGATAGTGGTGAAATTCACACCAGCTCACACCGAATTGAAAAAACCATGCTGACCAGCATGCAACATGGAGAAACCATGCCAACCATCATGCAACACGAAGAAATCATGTTAACCAGCAGGCAACATGAAGAAATCATGCTAACCAGGGTGAAACATGAAGAAATCATGCCAACCATCATGCAACACGAAGAAATCATGTTATCTAGCATGAAACAGGAAGCAACCATGCCAAACAGCATGTAACCTGAAGAAACCATGCTAACCATGCATGAAAGAGGAACAGCAACAGCTGAACCAATAATTAACCAAGCAGCAACACAGGAAAAAGAAGCATCGGGCAGGCGCCCAGCATCCTCTACGGACTACGAGAAAAGGATTTACCGGTAGGTAATTAAAATCCTATTTTCTCTTACGTCCTAGAGGATGCTGGGGTTCCATTTAGTACCATGGGGATGTACCAAAGCTCCCAGAATGGGAGGGAAAGTGCTGAGGTTCCTGCAGAACAGATTGACCTAACTTTAGGTCCTCAGATGCCAAAGTTTCGAACTTGTAGAACTTCAGCAAATATGTTCGACCCCGACTAAGCAACTGGTCGGCAAAGCTGTAAAGCCGAGACACCCCGGGTAGCTGCCCAGGAACAACCCACTGTATGAGTAGAGTGGGCCTTAACAGATCTTGGAAAGGTGGCTGGATGTGCAGAACCCCCTTTCAAGAAAGTCTGAACCTCTGGCAGAGCAGCCAATAGTTTCTGGAAGAAAATGGATAAGGCCGAAATCTGGATTTTATGGAGCCCAAGCGTAGGCCCACATCCACACCTGCTGCAGATAGAGGAGAAACCCGTCCTAGTTGAAACTCCACCATAGGAAACTTCTTGGATTCACACCAAGACCCATACTTTTTCCAAATCCGATGGTAATGTTTTGATGTTACTCCTTTCCTAGCCTATATCAGGTTAGGAATGACCTTTTTCGGAATGCCCTTCCGAGCTAAGATCTGGCGTTCAATCTCCCTGCCGCCAAACATAGCCGCGGTAAGTCTTGATAGGCGAACGGCCCCTGTTGTAGAAGGTCCTCACGAAAAGGAAGAGGCCACTGTTCCTCCAGTAGAAATCACAGAAGATCCGCGTACGAAGCCCTTCTTGGCCCGTCCGGAGCAATGAGGATTCCCTGAACTCTTGTTCTTACTATAAGTTGGAGAATCCTTGTGATGAGTGGAAGCTGAGGAAACACATACACCAACTGGAACATCCATGAAGTTGCCAGTGCATCTACCGCCACTGCCTGTGGGTCTCTCGACCTGGAACAGTACCTCCGAAGCTTCTTGTTGAGGCGAGAGGCCATCAAGTCTACCTTAGATACACTTTATCGGCTTGTCACCTCTGCGAATACCTCCTGGTGGAGGCCCCATTCTCCTGAAAGGAGATCGTGTCTGCTGAGGAAGTCTGCTTCCCAGTTGTCCACTCCCGGAATGACGATCGCTGACAGCGCCCGCACATGCCTCTCTGCCCAGAGGTGGATTATTGTTACCTCCGACATTGCAGCCCTGCTCTTCGTTCCGCCCTGCCTGTTTATGTAGGAGACCGATGTGACGTTGTCCGACTGAACCTTAACGGCTTGATCTCGCAGAAGATGTGCCGCTTGTAGAAGGTCGTTGTACATGGCCTTCAGATCCAGAATGTTTATTGGAAGGATAGAGTCCTGAACTGACCGGTTTCCTTGGAAATTTTTCCCCTGAGCGATTACTTCCCAACCTCTGAGACTTGCAGCCGTGGTTAGAAGAATCCAATTCTGATTCCCAAACCTGCGGCCCTCGAGTAGGTGAGAAGTTTGCAGCCACCAGAGGAATTCCGGCTTTCGGCCACAGGCGTATCTGCTGGTGCATGTGAAGATGAGATCCTGACCATAAGACCAGGAGATCCAGTGGGAAAGACCGTGCAAGGAATCTTCCGTACTGTTGAGCCTCTTAGGAGGCAACCATCTTCCCCAGAAGGCGAATGCACAGATGAACCGATATCCGGGCTGGCATCAGGACATCTTGGACCATTGATTGGATCACCAATGCTCTTTCCACCGGTAACAACACCCTCTACACTATTGTGTCGAGAATCATCCCCAGGAAGGAACGCCTCCCTATTGGCTTCAAATGCGAAATTGGAAGCTTCAGGATCCACCCAAGATCCCGGGACAGGTGATTTGAGAATGCAACACTCTGTAACAACAGCTCCCTGGAGGATGTTAAGGTCATTCCAATATGGAATTATGACCACTCCTGGTTTGTGGAGCATAAAGCCAAGTTCAGTGTTTGGAACTGGAAGTGACATAGTTGTAGTGCAACTTTAGATAGGCCTAGAAAGGAATTCCTCTATAACTCGATCAGAGATCACTACTCCCAGACTCCATCCTGATTCGAACACACACCAGTAGGAAATCAATGACCTCAGGTTTGAATAGTAACCCGTTACGTAAATTAAGTGGAACTGGAATAATGACATTTGTTTGACAAATGTTATGATAGATTCCAGCCGTAGTACACTTTCTGCCTGAGAAGCAGGAAGCCTGATTTGAAAAATCCGTGAGGCGGGAATACTAGAAATTCTAGTCTGCACCCCTGGGCAACCCAACTGTTTCCAGGGGTCTAGGCAGGATATCGCCCAGATGTGTTACCGAATCTCTTTAGTCTCGCACCCACTTGCCTGATCCCCAGGCAGTGAGGTCCACCGACAACCAAAGGGTTTGAAAAAGGTAGAATCTGAAATCCGTCCCTGGGAACCTGGCGGTGCAGGTTTTCTGGATTTCCCCAACGTCCTCTAAAGGAAGTGGAGGAATATGTGGAATCATGTTTGAACTTTGTGGTTCGAAGGGATTGCAGTGTAGGTGTAGTATATAATTTTCTGGTTTGTGCAGCTGTGGAAGGAAGACATACCGACTTACCCGCAGTTGACATGGATAATCCCATGCGTCCCAGCAGGGTCTTACCTGTGAAGGGCGGACCTGTCATACTTTACTCGGATTCTGTATCCGCAGTCCATTGGTGTAGCCACCGTCCCCTGTGTGTCGAAACTGCTAGAGCAGTGGTCCCTGCGTTATGCAGGTCAATCTCCTTCATTGCGTCTAGCCGTGAAGCCTGTAGAATCCTGTATGTGACATACTGTAGAAACAAGTACAAGTCACTTCTATACATAGAATCTAAATCATCAAGTAAGGAGCCTGACCACGTTACAATAGCCCCAGAGATGTACGCAAAAGTGGGTCTCCGAGTCACACCTGCAGCAGTGTACAGTATTATAGATTAGTCTCAACCTGCGATCAGCCTTTATGGAGGTTGTACCAGGTACAGGTAACACAACCCTTGACAATTTAGACACTCTTTAGGGATGTGGATAATAACTCAGGGTGTACTCAGGTTTTCCTAAATAAGGACTTTAACGACCTTAACAGTGGGAAGGCATTTATTATAGATATATAAAAATAATATTCCTCATCCCTAATAGCCTCAAACATATGTTGCCCCCCCTCATATGTCATGTATTACATGGGTAAGTGTACGCTTGTTATGGTACGCAAGTGGGGCAAGAGGCACAGCTGTGGGATTTTAATCCCCAGACTACTCCAAAACTGCGGCTTCTTCCCAGTATGGGATATATTTAAAAAATATAAATCAAAGTACACCTTATGGAGGCCACCCCAGGGAACTGCCGCCGAAGCCTGAGAATTTGTACAGTTTTGAGCATGGTATAGACTCCCCAGGAGAAGATATACATTCTGCAGTACAGGACAAAGGGGGACATGTACTAAGCAGTGATAAATGTGGAGAAGTGAGCCAGTGGAGAAGTTGCCCATGGCAACCAATCAGATGCTCTGTACATTTTTATAATATGCAAATTATAAATGTTACATCGATGCTGATTGGTTGCCATGGGCAACTTCTCTACTGGCTCACTTCTCCACATTTTAGTACATGTCCCCCAAAGTCCCTTAAATATGGTAAATTGGTTTACACACACAGGAAAATGTCAGCACAGTTTCCCCCCAGAATACCTTCAGAGAGTCACAGAGTATAAGGAAACCAGCCACACAGCTTCTCTGTGAGCGGTCACTATGGTAACAGCCCTGCTCTGAGGATAAACAGTTCATAAATTTACACTACCCCCCTGTGTATAACCCGTGTACCTCAGAGAATAGCTGGAGTTATGTGGAGGGCAGCACTCCCTGTCAGCGTTCTGATGCTTCTGCAGGGAGAAAATGGCGCTGGTGAGTGCTGGATCCACTCTGAGGAGAAGCTCTGCCCCCTGTAATGGCCCGTCTTCCCGCACTTAGAGATTATACTGGCCTGAGGTAATTTCTGCAACAAACAGTGGGTTAGACCTTGAAAGCTTTGTTTGACCAGTGTAGGGTATTGCGCTGGCCCAGGACGCCCCTCACAGCGCCATACACAGTGTGCCGCTGAGCCTTCCGGAGCGCAGCCTGTCAGAACTGCGCTTCCATCCTTGTGCCGCCATTCTCGACGGGGACCCGCTTACTGGGACTCCGGCGTCAGATTCACCACTCTTCTTTCTTCTGGCTCTGTTAGAGGGTGGTGGCATGCTGCGGGAGTGAGCGGTCGCCTCGGGCGGTTAACGATCATCACCCTCAGGAGCTCAGTCTCCAGTCAGCGGAGATAGGGGCCATTAACCTCAAGGGTTGGATCCTACTCCCCCCCTAAGTCCCACGAAGCAGGGAGACTGTTGCCAGCAGCCTTTCTGTAAAATAACAAACTCTAGAAAACAATAAAACTAAGAAAACTCCAAGGAGCTCCGCTAGCTGTGACCGGCTCCTCCGGGCACATTTTCTAAACTAAGGGGTACATTTACTAAGCAGTGATAAGAGTGGAGGAGTGAGCCAGTGGAGAAGTTGCCCATGGCAACCAATCAGCACTGAAGTAACATCTATAATTTGCATACTATAAAATGATTCAGAGCTGCTGATTGGTTGGTGGGGAAATTTCTCCACTGGCTCACTTCTCCGCTCTTATCACTGCTTAGTAAATGTACCACTAAGTCTGGTAGGAGGGGCATAGAGGGAGGAGCCAGCTCACACTATTAAACTCTTAAAGTGCCAGTGGCTCCCAAAGGACCCGTCTATACCCCATGGTATTAAATGGAACCCCAGCATCCTCTAGGACGTAAGAGAAATACAGTTTTGTGATGGCTCCAGGACTGCAGCATAAACAACTCTCTGTCTATGCTTTGGATAAGTTATTAAAGAATAATGCCAGGGAATCCCTAACTGTTGGATCATGCTCCACCCACCTAGTTGAACTGCAAGGCTTTATGCTCACGGTTCAGATTATGCCCCCTCCAACAAGCCGGACTTTAGTGAATAACTCTGCAGCTGAGCTAAGATACCTGTGACTTGGAAGCCCAATTATTGATGGATTTGGTTGCTGAAAATCATAGGATTGGATAACATACTTGCATGACAATCCAATTATTTGGAACTGCATGTGGAGGATAAACAAACACCTGACTACCGGTTAAACATTTACATCACACTAATGTAATAAAGTGAATTTATCTTATTATATATGTATTTGACCAGCAATGAAAGAACGCTTTTTTTAATTTAATAATACCCATCTATTCAACAATATTTCATTATTTTAATATATTTCATCTGTTTGAAAATACCTGAATGTTGTTTTTATAATATATATTAATAAAGGTTTATGAAAATGTATGGTCCTGTAAGTGCACCACACTGAACACTCTTCTTGTTCTTCCTTCTTTGCAAATAGGCCAAACTTTAGAGCTGGGCAACAAAGATTACTGCCATGGGCAGCAACAAAGACACAAAGGGGCAGATGTATTAACCTGGAGAAGGCATAAGGAACCAGTGATAAGTGCAAGGTGAAAGACACCAGCCAATCAGCTCCAATATGTAAATTAACAGTTAGGATCTGATTGGCTGGTTCCTTTATCACCTTACACTTATCACTGGTTTATCACTTCCTTATGTCTTCTCCAGGTTAATACATCTGCCCCAGAGAGTGGTATTCAAATGATATATCACGCCCAATCTTCTTTCTAAAGTGTTCCCCATTTTCTCTAACGTCCTAGAGGATGCTGGGGACTCCGTAAGGACCATGGGGATAGACGGGCTCCGCAGGAGACATGGGCACTTTAAGAAAGACTTTGACTCTGGGTGTGCACTGGCTCCTCCCTCCATGCCCCTCCTCCAGACCTCAGTTTGATACTGTGCCCAGTGGAGACTGGTGCATTTCAGGAGCTCTCCTGAGTTTCCTGTAAAGAAAGCATTTTAGTTAGGTTTTTTATGTTCAGGGAGCCTGCTGGCAACAGACTCCCTGCATCGAGGGACTGAGGAGAGAGAAACAGACCCACTTCTCTGAGTTCAGGGCTCTGTTTCTTAGGCTACTGGACCCCATTAGCTCCAGAGGGATCGGTACTCAGGTCTCACCCTAGCCGTCCGTCCCAGAGCCGCGCCGCCGTCCTCCTCGCAGAGCCGGAAGATTGAAGCCGGGTGAGTATTGAGGAAAAGAACATCAGAGGCGGCAGAAGACACCTTGATCTTCATAGAGGTAACGCACAGCACTGCAGCTGTGCGCCATTTCTCCCATTCACCTCACACACCTCGGTCACTGTAAGGGTGCAGGGCGCAGGGGGGGGGTGCCCTGGCCAGCAATATAAACCTCTCCTGTGGCATATATAGATATATACATGTACAGCTGGGCACTGTACATGTATATAAAGAGCCCCCGCCATGTTATTGAGAAATTTGAGCTGGACAGAAGCCCGCCGCCGAGGGGGCGGGGCTTCTCCCTCAGCACTCACCAGCGCCATTTTTCTCCACAGCACCGCTGAGAGGAAGCTCCCCGGACTCTCCCCTGCTTAACACACGGTGAAAGAAGGGTTTTAAAGTAGAGGGTGGGGGAGGGGGGGAGCACATAATTGGCGCATATACATAACAAAAGCGCTACTGGGTAAACATACTGTGTTTTTTCCTGGGTCATATAGCGCTGGGGTGTGTGCTGGCATACTCTCTCTCTGTCTCTCCAAAGGGCCTTGTGGGGGAACTGTCTTCAGATAAGAGGATTCCCTGTGTGTGTGTGTGTGTGTGTGTGTGTGTGTGTGTGTGTGTGTGGTGTGTCGGTACGCGTGTGTCGACATGTCTGAGATTGAAGGCTCACCTAAGGAGAAGGGGGAGTGTATGAATGTTAGGTCTCCGTCGGCAGTGCCGACACCTGACTGGATGGATATGTGGAATGTTTTAAGTGCTAATGTTAATTTATTGCACAAAAGATTAGACAAAGCTGAAGCTGGGGTACAGTCAGGGAGTCAACCCATGCCTGTCCCAATGTCGCCTGGACGTTCGGGGTCTCAGAAGCGCCCACTATCCCAAATAGTTGACACAGATACCGACACGGATTCAGACTCCAGTGTCGACTACGGTGATGCAAAATTACAGCCAAAGGTGGCTAAATGTATTCGATATATGATTATTGCAATAAAAGATGTTTTGCACATCACAGAGGAACCCCCTGTCCCTGACACGAGGGTACACATGTATAAGGGAAAGAAACCTGAGGTCACCTTTCCCTCATCACATGAGCTGAACGAATTATGCGAAAAAGCGTGGGAAACTCCAGACAAAAAACTGCAGATTCCCAAAAGGATTCTAATAGCGTATCCTTTCCGGTCGCAGGACAGAATCCGGTGGGAATCCTCCCCTAGGGTAGACAAAGCTTTGACGCGCTTATCAAAAAAGATAGCGCTTCCGTCCCAAGGTACGGCTACCCTCAAGGATCCTGCTGACCGCAAGCAGGAGGTTACCTTGAAGTCCATTTACTCACATTCTGGTACGTTACTCAGACCGGCTATTGCGTCGGCCTGGGTTTGTAGTGCTGTAGCAGCATGGACAGATTCCTTATCAGCGGATATTGAGACCCTTGATAAGGATACCATTTTAATGACCCTAGGGCATATAAAAGATGCTGTCTTATATATGAGGGATGCTCAAAGAGACATTAGTTTACTGGGTTCCAGGATAAACGCTATGTCTATTTCTTCTAGGCATGTCTAATGGACCCGACAGTGGTCAGGTGATGCCGACTCCAAGAGACACATGGAGTTGTTGCCTTACAAGGGTGAGGAATTGTTTGGAGAGGGCCTCTCGGACCTCGTCTCCACGGCTACGGCAGGTAAATCAAAGTTTTTGCCATATATTTCCTCACAATCTAAGAAAGCGCCTCATTATCAAATGCAGTCCTTTCGTTCCAATAAAAGCAAGAGAGTACGTGGATCGTCCTTTCTTGCCAGAGGTAAGGGCAGAGGGAAGAAGCTGCATAATACAGCTAGTTCCCAGGAACAGAAGTCCTCCCCGGCCTCTGCAAAATCCACCGCATGACGCTGGGGCTCCCCTGAGGGAGTCCGCCCCAGTGGGGGCACGTCTTCGACTGTTCAGCCACATCTGGGTTCACTCACAGGTGGATCCCTGGGCAATAGAAATTGTTTCCCAGGGTTACAAGCTGGAATTCGAAGAGGTGCCTCCTCGCCGGTTTTTCAAATCGGCCCTACCGACTTCCCCCCTGGAAAGGGAGATAGTGTTACATGCGATTCACAAATTGTGTCTTCAACAAGTGGTGGTAGAGGTTCCCCTGCTTCAAAGAGGGAAGGGGTACTACTCAACTCTGTTTGTGGTCCCGAAACCGGACGGTTCGGTCAGACCCATTTTGAATTTAAAATCCCTGAACCTTTACTTAAAACGGTTCAAGTTCAAGATGGAATCGCTCAGAGCGGTCATCGCCAGCCTGGAAGGGGGAGATTTTATGGTATCTCTGGACATAAAGGATGCATACCTGCATGTTCCCATATATCCTCCTCATCAGGCGTACCTGAGATATGCGGTACAGGATTGTCATTACCAATTTCAGACGTTGCCGTTTGGGCTTTCCACGGCCCCGAGAATTTTCACCAAGGTAATGGCGGAAATGATGGTGCTCCTGCGCAAACAGGGTGTCACAATTATCCCGTACTTGGACGATCTCCTCATAAAAGCGAGATCACGGGAGAAGTTGCTGAACAGCGTCTCACTTTCACTGACTGTGTTACAGCGACACGGCTGGATTATCAATATTCCAAAGTCGCAGCTGAATCCTACAACTCGTCTGCCCTTCTTGGGCATGATTCTGGACACAGACCAGAAGAGGATTTTTCATCCGACAGAAAAAGCGCAGGAACTCATGACTCTAGTCATGAACCTGTTGAAGCCAAAACAAGTGTCAATACGTCATTGCACTCAAGTCCTGGGAAAAATGGTGGCGACATACGAAGCCATTCCCTACGGCAGATTCCATGCAAGGACATTCCAATTGGACCTATTGGACAAATGGTCCGGGTCACATCTGCAAATGCATCAGCGGATCACCCTGTCCCCCAGGGCCAGAGTATCTCTCCTGTGGTGGCTGAAAAGTGCTCACCTTCTAGAGGGCCGCAGGTTCGGCATTCAGGACTGGATCCTGGTGACCACGGACGCGAGCCTCCGAGGTTGGGGAGCAGTCACACAGGGAAGAAATTTTCAAGGCCTTTGGTCAAGTCAAGAGACTTGTCTTCACATCAACATCCTGGAACTAAGGGCCATATAGGAACCAAGGGCCTACGTCAAGCGGAGATCTTACTTCGCGATCAACCAGTTCTGATCCAGTCAGACAACATCACCGCAGTAGCTCATGTAAACCGCCAAGGCGGCACAAGGAGCAGGGTGGCAATGGCGGAAGCCACCAGAATTCTTCGCTGGGCGGAGAATCATGTAAGCTCTGTCAGCAGTGTTCATTCCGGGAGTGGACAACTGGGAAGCAGACTTCCTCAGCAGACACGACCTGCATCCGGGAGAGTGGGGACTTCATGAAGAAGTCTTCGCGCAGATTGCAAGTCGGTGGGGACTGCCCCCAAATAGACATGATGGCGTCCCGTCTCAACAAAAAGCTACAAAGGTATTGCGCCAGGTCAAGAGACCCTCAGTCGGTAGCTGTGGACGCCCTAGTGACACCGTAGGTGTTCCAGACGGTCTATGTGTTTCCTCCTCTTCCTCTCATACCCAAGATGTTGAGGATAATAAGAAAAAGAGGAGTGAGAACAATACTCATTGTTCCGGATTGGCCACGAAGGACCTGGTATCCGGATCTGCAGGAAATGCTCACAGAAGATCCGTGGCCTCTTCCTCTAAGGCAGGACCTGTTACAACAAGGTCCCTGTCTGTTCCAAGACTTACCGCGGCTGCGTTTGACGGCATGGCGGTTGAACGCCGGATCCTAGCGGAAAAAGGTATTCCGGATGAGGTTATTCCTACGTTAATAAAGGCGAGGAAGGACGTGACATCTAAACATTATCACCGAATATGGCGTAAATATGTTTCTTGGTGTGAGGCCAGGAATGCTCCTACGGAAGAATTCCATCTAGGCCGTTTTCTTCACTTCCTACAGACTGGAGTGAATTTGGGCCTAAAGTTAGGCTCCATTAAAGTTCAGATTTCGGCCTTATCCATTTTCTTTCAAAAGGAATTGGCCTCTTTACCTGAAGTACAGACTTTTGTGAAGGGAGTACTGCATATTCAACCTCCTTTTGTACCTCCGGTGGCGCCTTGGGATCTTAACGTGGTGTTAAGTTTCCTTAAGTCACATTGGTTTGAACCACTTAAATCAGTGGAGTTGAAATATCTTACTTGGAAGGTGTTCATGTTGTTAGCCTTGGCTTCGACTAGGCGAGTTTCGGAATTGGCGGCTTTATCACATAAAAGCCCCTATCTGGTTTTCCATATGGATAGAGCGGAATTGTGGACCCGTCCTCAATTCCTACCTAAGGTGGTCTCATCCTTTCATATGAACCAACCTATTGTCGTGCCTGTGGCTACACGTGACTTGGAGGATTCCGAGTCCCTGGATGTGGTCAGGGCTTTGAAAATTTACGTGGCCAGAACGGCTAGGATCAGAAAAACAGAAGCACTGTTTGTCATGTATGCAGCCAACAAGGTTGGCGGCCCTGCTTCAAAGCAGACTATTGCTCGCTGGATCTGTAACACGATTCAGCAGGCGCATTCTACGGCAGGACTGCCGTTACCGAAATCGGTTAAGGCCCATTCCACTAGGAAGGTGGGCTCGTCTTGGGCGGCTGCCCGAGGGGTCTCGGCACTACAGCTGTGCCGAGCTGCTACTTGGTCGGGGTCAAACACCTTTGCAAAGTTCTATAAGTTTGATACCCTGGCTGAGGAGGACCTCCTGTTTGCTCAATCGGTGCTGCATAGTCATCCGCACTCTCCCGCCCGTTTGGGAGCTTTGGTATAATCCCCATGGTCCTTACGGAGTCCCCAGCATCCTCTAGGACGTTAGAGAAAATAAGATATTCAACCTACCGGTAAATCTTTTTCTCGTAGTCCGTAGAGGATGCTGGGCGCCCGTCCCAAGTGCGGACTACTTCTGCAAGACTTGTATATAGTTATTGCTTACATAAGGGTTATGTTATAGTTTCATCGGTTTTGGACCGATGATACTGTATGTTGTTTTTTCATACTGTTAACTAGATAGTATATCACAAGTTATACGGTGTGATTGGTGTGGCTGGTGTGAATCTTGCCCTTGGATTAACTAAAATCCTTTCCTCGTACTGTCCATGTCCTCTGGGCACAGTTTCTCTAACTGAGGTCTGGAGGAGGGGCATAGAGGGAGGAGCCAGTGCACACCCAGAGTCAAAGTTTTTCTTAAAGTGCCCATGTCTCCTGCGGAGCCCGTCTATCCCCATGGTCCTTACGGAGTCCCCAGCATCCTCTACGGACTACGAGAAAAAGATTTACTGGTAGGTTTAAAATCTTATTATTACGCATATCATGCCCATAGTAATCAGGTTTAGCTGCGAAAAGGGTTAGATGCCCTCGTTACTCCGGGGGTAGCGAGCTGACATGATTATACCACGCCCATTAGCAGAAACAGAACGGGTGTGGAAGGGGGTGAAAAGAATTGAATACTGCCCAGAGTGTGCCACACTCATAATGCCTCCTATATTATTGTGGGATAGCAGAACTTTCTGCTGTGTGCTGTGTGTCTGGAGTAAGGCAATGCAGTCAGACTACCATGTACTCCAAGCCTAGCCCTGGTTGTTAAGGGTAGGACCTGAAGAGATGTCTGCTCCCCAGTGACACCTGTTCCTGGCCGCATTGTGGACATGATGTAATGACATTGTGATGCACATTTCACTTAAGCTTGTTCACGTGAACACGCATACTGTATGAGAAGCACACAAAGGGGGTAATTCCAAGTTGATCGCAGCACCAAATTTGTTAGCAGTTGGGCAAAACCATTTACACTGCGGGGTGGGCATATATAACATGTGCAGAGAGAGTTAGATTTGGGTGTGGTGTGTTCAATCTGCAATCTAATTTGCAGTGTAAAAATAAAGCAGCCAGTATTTACCCTGCACAGAAATAAAATAACCCACCCAAATCTAACTCTCTCTGCAAATGTTATACCTGCCTCCCCTGCAGTGCACATGGTTTTGCCCAACTGCTAAAAAATTTCCTGCTGCGATCAACTTGGAATTACCCCCATGGTTTTGCCCAACTGCTAACAAATTTGTTGCTGCGATCAACTTGGAATTACCCCCAATGACATTAGAAACCCCCAGATTAAAGTCAGAAATATGCGCGCCTCTGATAATTGTTAATACCCCAGGGCACCCAAGAATAGAATCATGACCTCGCGATCAAGTAATATGAGTAGCAATGACACCAGTCAATTTTCTGAGTATTTGTTATTCTAAATAATTTCTGTAATTTAAGTTTAGGAGCCAGAGCACATTGACCATACATTTAGCCATCCAGCAGTAATTACATAAATATCATCTAGTTGGATGCAAGTATATAATTTGTTAGTCTAGGAATGTACAGGTATATGTACAGTATGTCTTTCAATAGAAACACCAAATGCTGATTGAGGCTGAGAAAGACACTACTCTATGGGGGTCATTCCGAGTTGATCACTAGCTGCCGTTGTTCGCAGCGCAGCGATCAGGCTAAAAATCGGCATTTCTGCACATGCGTATGCACCGCAATGCGCACGCACGACGTACAGGTACAAAGCCTGTTGTGGTTGTGCACAGGTTCTAGCAAAGTTTTCAGTCGCACTGACGGCCGCAAGAAGATTGACAGGAAGAGTGCGTTTCTGGGTGTCAACTGACCGTTTTCAGGGAGTGTTTGCAAAAACGCAGGCATATCTGAAATAGCGCAGGCGTGGCTGGGCGTTCGCTGGGCGTGTGTGTGACGTCAAATCCAGACATGAATAGGCTGAAGTGATCGCAAGCGCTGAGTAAGTTCTGAGCTACTCAGAAACTGCACAAACTGTTTTTGCAGAGCTCGGCTGCACATGCGTTCGCACTTCTGCTAAGCCAAAATACACTCCCCAGTGGGCGGCGGCATAGCGTTTGCACGGCTGCTAAAACTAGCTAGCGAGCGATCAACTCGGAATGACCCCCTATATTGGATGGCTACATATGATCAGCTATAGCATACTTAGGTATAAGAGCATTGGATGTATACTAAAGACTGAATAGCCCTAATTAACTGTTTCACTGAATCACAAGGTAGAGCTATGTGACATATGTTGCACAATATCGATTATCACTATTCTTGATTTTTAATATCAATAACTACTGTGCCACATACACCTATATCAATATTAGAGGTTACCTTTGCTAAAATATTATTGTGAAGGTTATACTTACCAAAGCTGTCAATATGAATTCCATGAACAATTATTTTCTGGCAATTAAATAAGCATTTTACAATTGATGTTTGGTAATTAAGGTGATAAATTATACAACTTGAACACTTCAGCACTGTGTGGTGTCAATACACATAGGGGGTCATTCCGAGTTGTTCGCTCGCTAGCAGCTTTTAGCAGCCGTGCAAACGCTATGCCGCCTCCCACTGGGAGTGTATTTTAGCTTAGCAGAAGTGCGAACGAAAGGATCGCAGAGCGACTACAAAGTTTTTTTGTGCAGTTTCAGAGTAGCTCAAAACCTACTCAGCCAGGGGCGTTTTAAGAGAGGAGGAGGTTCGAGTGCAACCTCCTCCGTTCGGGCCCCTTACTCTCTGCCGGCAGCGCTGAGAGTCCGAGCACTAGAGCGCTCAGACTCTACTGCGCATGCGCAGATTTCCGTGAAAATGGCGCGGCGGCTATTTTCTGTGATATTTCTCTACTGCGCATGCCCAGCAGCCATTTTCACGGAGTTTTAACACCGCCGTGGACGTCGCCACGGGACTCCGGAGGGGTGAGTATTCAGAAAATGGGTGCAGCGTGTGGGGTGGGGGCCCCCTCTGGACTCAGGGGCCGGTGTGCACCGCACACACTGCACCCATTATAGAAACGCCAGTGTACTCAGCGCTTGCGATCACTACAGACCATTCAGTTCCTGATTTGACGTCACAAACACGCCCTGTGTTCGCTCAGCCACGCCTGCATTTTTCCCGGCACGCCTGCATTTTTTCGGACACTCCCTGAAAACGGTCAGTTGACACCCAGAAACGCCCACTTCATGTCAATCACTCTGCGGCAGCCAGTGAAAAACATCGCTAGACCCTGTGTGAAACTACATCGTTCGTTGTAATAGTACGTCGCACATGCGCATTGCGCCGCATATGCATGTGCAGAAGTGCAATTTTTTTGCCTCATCGCATCACAGTGAACGAATGCAGCTAGCGATCAACTCGGAATGACGACCATAGTGTTCACTGCATGCTGGACTTCCAAACACACCTCTCTGATTATACAGAACTGTTGGGGGCAGTGGCAGTGGCGGAACTAGCGAGCGGTGGGCCCAGGTGCAACAAAATGCTTTGGGCCCCCCATCCCATCCAAGTCCACCCCCTCACTCCTGGAGAGGATCTGGTGAGGGGGACCTGCTCAGGGCCAGAGAAATGGATACCTAGCAACATTGCCGTAACTAGACATTTTAGCACTGTGTGCAAGAAACGGCATCGGAGCCCCACCCCTGCATGCAAAAATACATAGTGGCGTGGCTTCATGGGGAAGGGGTGTGGCCACAAAATAATAACAATTCATAAAACGGTGCACAGTAGTCTCCATTATTCAAATTACGCCGCACAGTAGCATCACTACACCAGGTAGAGACCCTTTTACACCTTACGGCGGACAGATTCCTCTTTTTACACATTACAACAGACAGTGTCCCCTTTTTACACATTACAGAAGACAGCGTCCCCCTTTTTACACATAACGGCAGACAGCGTGCCCTTTTTACACATAGCGGCAGACAGCATGCACTTTTTACACATAACGGCAGACAGCGTCCCCTTTTTACACATAACGGCAGACAGCGTGCCCTTGTTACACATAGCGGCAGACAGCGTACACTTTTTACACATAACGGCAGACAGCGTGCCCTTTTTACACATAGCGGCAGACAGCGTACACTTTTTACACATAACGGCAGACAGCGTGCCCTTTTTACACATAACGGCAGACAGCCTCCCCTTTTTACACATTACGGCAGTGTGCCCTTGTTACACATCACGGCAGACAGATTCCCCCTTTTTACACATTGCGTCAGGCAGATCCCCCCTTTTTACACATTGCGGCAAGCAGATTCCCCCTTTTTACACATTGCGGCAGGCAGATTCCCCCTTTTTACACATTACGTCAGGCAGATTCCCCCTTTTTACACATTGCGGCAAGCAGATTCCCCCTTTTTACACATTGCGGCAGGCAGATTCCCCCTTTTTACACATTGCGGCAAGCAGATTCCCCCTTTTTACACATTGCGGCAGGTAGTCCCCCATTTTTACACATTGCGGCAGGCAGTCCCCCATTTTTACACATTGCGGCAGGCAGTCCCCCATTTTCACACATTTCGGCAGGCAGATTCCCCCATTTTTACACATTGCGGCAGGCAGTCCCCCTTTTTGTAGAAAGAAAGAAAGAAAGAAAGAAAGAAAGAAAGAAAGAAAGAAAGAAAGAAAGAAAGAAAGAAAGAAAGAAAGAAGAATTATACTTACCCTCTCCGCTGGCTCAGGCTCCTCGGTGCAGCTTCTGGTCACGATTCCCAGGCAGGAGAGAAGGAGGAGGAGGGAGGTGGAGGAGGGAGCCGCAGCAGCGCTGTGTTATTGGTGGAGGCGCTGCTGCTGCTGCCCCTCTGCTTCACTATAGGCTGTTCTCGGAAGACAGCCTATAGTGAAGCAGAGGGACAGCAGCAGCAGCGCCTCAACCAGTAGTAAAGCGCTGCGGCGGCTCCCTCCTCCACCTCCCTCCTCCTCCTCCTTCTCCCCCGTACCGCTCCTCTCCTCTCTGTCCGGGCCCCTGGACAGTGGCGGGCCACAGTGAAACGCACTGGTTGCACTGGTGGTAGTTCCGCCTCTGGGCAGTGGGCAAAGGGGGAGGGGGAACCTGCCTGTTTCACTTGTCCTAAGCCCCACAGTGGGGGGCATCAAATTAGATGTGGTAAAACATCGAATGCTAAAAACTTCTGTTTTTTGCACTTTGTCCCGATGTTTCACTAATATTTTTTTACAGGCTATCCAATTAGATCACCTGTAAAAAAAAATTTAATTTTCTCACGAAAACACACAGGTTCAGTGAAACCTGCATGTTTTTGCCGGGTGTGGTTCATCAAATCGACAGTATCTAGGTCGACAATGTTTAGGTCGACCACTATAGGTCGACAGTCACTAGGTCGACATGGATGGAAGGTCGACAGGGTTTCTAGGTCGACATGTGCTAGGTCGACAGGTCTAAAGGTCGACATGAGGTTTAATTTTTTTTTTTGTGTCGTTTTCTTCGTAGAGTGACCGGGATCCCCAATTAGTGCACCGTGTCCCCTCGCATGGCTTGCTTCGCTCGCCATGCTTCGGGCATGGTGCCTTCGCTCCGCTACCGCTTCGCTCGGCATAGATTACCGTTCCAATCGTAGTCCACGTGGATCGTTAAGTATGAAAAAATTCAAAAAAAGAAAAAAAAGTGAAAAACTCATGTCGACCTTTAGACCTGTCGACCTAGCACACGTCGACCTAGAAACCCTATCGACCTTCCATCCATGTCGACCTAGTGACTGTCGACCTATAGTGGTCGACCTAAACATTGTCGACCTAGACAGTGTCGACCTTCAGACCGGATCCCGTTTTTGCCAGCCACAGTCCCATTTTGGCATGAAAACGGGTCTGCTTTTGGGGATTTCGTTTCGCCTAAAACAAAATCCCTGATATGCTGCGTCTCGTGCCTGCTTATCAGGACTAACTGGCTAGCCACTGGTGACACAATTACCCACGGTCAATGACCGCGGGTAATTGGATACTGCCCAATATTTGATTGCAGCCCTTGTAGCTATCATGGGCCCTCATTACGAGATGATCGTAGCTGTACTTGTCCGCCCCGCATGTCAGTGGCGATGCCTTTGCACTTCCAGAGTAGCTCCCGACCAGCGCAGCTCCCGGGCCCACAGCTGCTGCGTATGACATCATGAAGCCGCTGCGGGCCACTCCCCGCACGGTCCGGCCATGCCTGCGTTGGCCGGACAACTCCCACGAAACGGCGGCCAAACGCCGCTGTTCCACCCCTTCCCGCCCAGCGACCACCTCTGCTTGTCAATCAGGCAGAGGCGATCGCAGAATAATAGAGCCCAGGGGTGGAATCAGGCGCTTTTGGGTGAGTTTTTCTAATGCAGCTGCTAAATGTAGATGTTAGTCAAATCTACTGATCACACTAGAGAAACAAAAAATACTAACAGTAGCAGCGCTAAATAAAACTAAAATGGATGGATGAGTGAATAAGAGTTAAAAATATTTAATAATGATTTAAAAACATATTAAGAGAACAGCTCCCATGATCACCAATTATAAGATCTACACCCTCCCCTCCTTAGTTAGGAATGGGAAACAAGCAATATAGGGAGTTTTTGCCACACATTCGCCTGGACAGGTAATACACACGTTCACCGCAGGAGGTAAATTCCAAGAATTAGCAACCGAACCTTGGCAGGGGTTCTGCAAGTCCTCACCAGTCACACGGTGCCTTTGAATGGAAGTGAAAGTCCTGTCCTGATAAGAATTGCAACATCCCAAAAACGTTCTTGTGGTTTCCTTAGTCCAAAATGTGGAGGGGAGTGAAATGGCAAATATGGTGATCCAAATGAAGCAGCAGGTCACAGCAGGTCACACCAACACGTTTCGCTGCTCTAAGGCAGCTTTTTCAAAGTCTTCAACGTGCTGGCCGGGAGCTACTCGTCGCTCCCCGGCCCGCAGCAGCTGCGTATGACGTCACACAGCCGCTGCCGGCCACCCTCCGCACGGTCCAGCCAAGCCTGCGTTGGCCCGACTGCGCCCACGAAACGGTGGCCAAGCGCCGTTGTTCCACCCCCCTCCCGCACAGCGACCGCAGCCAAGCGAAAGGGTACCCACTGCGCATGCACTGGCGCTCTGATTGACAGGCAGAGGCGATCGCAGCCCCGCTACGGCCTTCTGGCATGCGCCGGCGCACTATGGTGCTGGTGCATGCGCAGTGGGTACCCGTTCGCTCGGCTGTGATAAAAAGCAGCGAGCGAATGGGTCAGAATGACCCCCATGGTCCTTTTAGATACAGAAGATCTATTTAGTGCTGCAACCTAAGAAATGACAGAAGGTACAGGAATGCAGTTCCACTGTGTTTCTAATAGGTTGGAGTGATCCAAAGCTCTGGAACCAGAGGTTGTCAGTGAAAGGCCGGTTCCAGCAACACTGGGTCTAATTTAGACCTGATCGTAGATGTGCTAAATTTAGCACATCTACGATCAGTCACACAGACATGCGGGGTGATGCCCAGCACAGGGCTAGTCCGCCCCGCATGTCAGGCACGACCCCCTGCACAAGTACAAAAGCATTGCACAGCGGCGATGCTTTTGTACTTGAAGAGTAAATCACAACCAGCGCAGCTCCTGCGCACTGGCAGGCGCTAATCGTTGCTGAGAGGGTTGCAGCGGCTGCGTGTGACGTCAGCGCATGCGCAGTTCAGATCTGATCGGCTGCTGTGCAAAAAAGCCTGAATTAGGCCCTCTGAGTAGATGGGATAATATTATTAACTAGATATTTGGTGAAGCCTGTTACTTAATATCAATCATATTCAGTATTACCTTTCAATATTAAATGAAATTGTCAAGTTCTGGTTTAAGAGGTGTATTGCATCGGCAACAAGAGTTGTTCCCTGCAATGAAAAAAATATCTGTCACTTGATATACACTGGTGTAGCTGTAATTTATAGGTGTTTTATTATGGACATATTTAAATGCTCTTTGGTTGCTATTTAGAGCATTAGAAAAGCCATTTTTCATCATATGTATGGAGTTGCTTCATTTTTTAAAATGATTTATTTATTTATAATTTTTAAATGCAGTAAAAGTAACAGAGCAAAGCAAAAAACAAAGAACAATTGGGTAATTGAGCCACACATGTAAGACATTAAGAGAAACGATGGGGGCTATTCAGAGTTGTTAGCAACTGGGCAAAACCATTCTGCACTGCAGGTGAGGCAGATGTAACATGTGCAGAGAGATTTATACAGTATTTGGGTTGGGTGTGTTTAAACTGAAATCTAAATTGCAGTGTAAAAATAAAGCAGCCAGTATATACTCTGCACAGAAACAATATAACCCACCCAAATCTAACTCTCTCTGCACATGTTACTTTGCTAAATACTTTGTTGATACACCTTTGGCAGCAATTACAGCCTCAAGTCTTTTTGAATATGATGTCACAAGTTGGTACACCTATCTTTGGGCAGTTTCGCCCATTACTCTTTGCAGCACCTCTCAAGCTCCATCAGGTTGGATGGGAAGCGGCGTTGCACAGCCATTTTAAGATCTCTCCAAAGATGTTCAATCAAATTCAAGTCTGGGCTTTGGTTGGGCCACTCAAGGACATTCACAGAGTTGTCCTGAAGCCACGCCTTTGTTATCTTGGCTGTGTGTTTAGGGTCGTTGTCCTACTGAAAGATGAACATCGCCCCAGTCTTAGGTCAAGAGCGCTCTGGAGCAGGTTTTCATTCAGGATGTCTCTGTACATTGCTGCATTCATCTTTCCCACTATCCTGACTAGTCTCCCAGGTCCTGCTGCTGAAAAATATCCCCACATGCAACCACCATGCTTTACTGTAGGGATGGTATTAGCCTGGTGATGAGTGGTGCCTGGTTTCCTCAAAACATGACACCTGGCATTCACGCCAAAGAGTTTAATCTTTGTCTCATCAGACCAGAGAATTTTGTTTCTCATGGTCTGAGAGTCCTTCAGTAGCATTTTGTCAAACTCCAGGCGCACTGCCATGTGCTTTTTCTTAAGGAGTAGCTTCCGTCTGGCCAATCTACCATACATGCCTGATTGGTGGATTGCTGCAGAGATGGTTGTCCTTATGGAAGGTTCTCATCTCTCCACAGAGGAATGCTGTAGCTCTCACAGAGTGACCATCGGGTTCTTGGTCACCTCCCTGACTAGGGCCCTTCTCCCCCGATCGCTCAGTTTAGATGGCCGGCCAGCTCTAGTAAGAGTCCCGGTGGTTCCAAACTTCTACCATTTATGGATGATGGAGGCCACTGTGCTCATTGGTACCTTCAAAGTAACAGATATTTTACTGTACCCTTCCCCAGATTTGTGCCTCGACACAATCCTGTCTCGGATGTCTACAGACAATTCCTTTGACTTCATGCTTGTTTTGTGCTCAGACATGCACTGTCAAGTTTGGGACCTTATATAGACAGGTGTGTGCCTTTCCAAATCATGTCCAATCAACTGACATTACCACAGGTGGACTCCAATGAAGCTGTAGGAACATCTGAAGGATGATCAGTGGAAACAGGATTTTGAGCTTCATGGCAAAGGCTGTGAATACTTACGCACATGTGATCTCTTCGTTTTTTCTTTTTAATAAATTTGCTAAAATCTTGAAACAACTTTTTTCACGTTGTCATTATGGGGTAATGTGTATAGAATTTTGAGGAAAAAAAAATATTCTATTTTGGATAAAGGCGGTAACATAACAAAAAGTGAAGCGCTGTAAATACTTTCCGGATGCACTGTATATTAACATTTATATTGCACAAAAGAAAAATCCAAACTTGGAATATATACAATAACTGAAAAGAATGGACTCAATTACTTTCAATTATAAATTAAACACTAATGCTCAGCAGCACTACAAAGAGGGACATATGTCCCCCTCAGCAGCTGATCCGGACCCTGTCGGGTGGCTCCAACAAGCCCGCTCCTGAGTAATCAGTTCCCAAAAAAACGATCTTGGCAGCCCTGGATACAGGATCGACGGAACCTCATGTATAATTTTCCAGTCTGTAATTTTTTATTTGTAACTTACAGTACTTGATAGAATGAAAGGTTGTGTGACTTTGACAACCAGAGGTATAGTAGACAAAGCTTTCTCTTTTATCAGTGCCATTTATTACTTTATTCTACCTGCCTATTGGGAACAATTACAAATATGGTACAAGTGGTTATTTCCTAGGATGCAGATCTCTTGATTGCCCATAAATGTTCTGCAGTCCTCAGACAGACTTTCGTAAGGAGAAGCATGCAATCAGTGATCTTTGGCCAAATTTTAATTATGAAATCTGGATCTCCAGAGTGTCTACACAAAAAATACTTTTTTTTAAATAATGTTTATTTCTCTTACGTCCTAGAGAATACTGGTGTCCAGTTAGTACCATGTGGTATAGACGGGTCCACTAGGAGCCATGGGCACTTTAAGAATTTGATAGTGTGGGCTGGCTCCTCCCTCTATGCCCCTCCTACCAGACTCAGTTTAGAAAATGTGCCCGGAGGAGCCGGTCACGCTGAAGGAAGCTCCTGAAGAGTTTTCTGCATTTACTTTCTATGTTTGTTATTTTCAGCCCCTGCCTGCTTCATGGGACTTAGGGGGGGGGGGGGGGGGGGTACGGCCCAACCTCTTGAAGGGTTAATGGTCCCGTTCCCCGCTAACAGGACACTGAGCTCCTGAGGGAGCTATTCGCAAGCCCCACCATGGCGAGCGTACATTCCCGCAGCATGCCACCACCCCTAACAGAGCCAGAAGAATGAAGAGTGGGGAGTACTGAACCGGCGTCCCGGGTAGTGAGGCGCCGGCCATTATGGCGGCATGAGGGTACGGAGATGCATGACTTCTACACGGGGCAGAATGCGTCTCCGGACACAGTTCACAACTGCGTCCCTGTACACTGTACACAGTACCCATACTGGCACAACAGCCTTAAAACGGTTATCTCCATTTTAAGCACCAGATTCCTCAGCCAGTATAAAAAAAAGCGGGAAGACCGCGCACCATTGAAGGGGCGGGGCTTCACTATGAGAGGATCCAGCAGCTCACCAGCGCCATTTTCCCTCTGCAGTGGACACAGACGCTGACAGGACAGGGAAGTGCAGCTCCTCCAGTGTGACTCCAGATTACCTCAGCGGTACCAGGGGGTCATAGCAAGGGGGGAACAACTACTAGTGCACTAAGTCCCATATCAGGGTACTTAGTCTGAGACCTGGCTAAGCTTCGCATTAGCGATAAGGGCATGGTGGGGGCTGGCTCCAAACAACCTCCCTGAATGGATCTTTGTGGGTTAATTGTGCTTAACCTTTCGTGTGTGTGTGTGTGTGTGTGTGTGTGTGTGTGTGTGTGTGTGTGCTCTGTCACATTTACATTATGTCAGGCAAAGAGTGTGTCTCTTGTACCGCAGAGTGTTCCTCTTCACCTGAGGGCTGACTACTGGGTACTCAGGGTTCACAGACTAGCGAAGCTGAACCGGAATGAGTTAATTCTCTTAAGGGAATGATCTCACCTCTTTCTACAAAATTGTCCCTCAATGAGAAAGAGACGCAATACTTAAAACAGACTGTGAGTTTTTGAACAGAGACTCAATCCCCAAAACAGCGTCTCAATTCCCTCCGATTTGTCTGCAAAAGCGATCTCTGGCCCATATCCTGCAGTCTGTCTCTGACGCTGACAGGTCAGACATGGAGGAGGGGGAGGAGGACCCAGAGGGGAAGAGGGGGGGGGGGGGGGCGGAATCTTATTTTAATGTAAAAAAGAAGTCCTCAGTTACTTTTCCTGTGTGAAAGGAATTGAATACCCTGTTTGAAGAACCATGGGTTAATCCTGATAAGAAGTTTCAGATCTCTATAAGGTTACTCTCATCTTTTCCTTTTCCTCTGGAGGATAGGAAAAAATGGGAAAAATCCACCGATAGTGGACGCATCAGTCTCTAGGATGTCACGTAAAATTGTAATGCCTGTTCCTGGTGCAGCCTCCCTGAAAGACACGGCTGATCATAAAATTGAGACTACAACCATTCATTGTACACAGCTGCTGGGGTGGCCCAAAGACCCACTATTGCATGTGCGTGGATCTCTAAAGCCATTGCTAAATGGTCAGGTAACCTAATTGAGGGGTTAGATTCCTTATCTAGGGGGGATGTTTTCTTACTCCTGCAGCATATACAGGACTCTGTGAACTTTATGGTGGAAGCCATAAAGGAAATAGGTGTGCTTAATGCATGCACCACCGCTACGGCAGTGTCGGCATGCAGGGGCTTGTGGCTACGCAAGTGGACTGCTGACGTGGACTCCAGGAAAGGTGTGGAAGGCCTACCATTCACAGGAGAGGCCTTGATTGGAGATGTATTAGACAAATGGATCTCCACAGCTACTGCGGGTAAGTCTACGTATCTTCATTCCGCAGCCCCCCCCCCCCCTACCAAGAAGACTTATTCAGCATCTAAGTTACAGTCCTTTCGAACGGCCAAGTTCAAGGTCAAATCCAGAGGTACTTCTACGTCCTCCAGCGGCGCAAGAGGTAAACCACGCAAACCAGCAACAGCAGATGCTTAGGAACAGAACTCAGGCTCTGCTTTCTCAAAGACTTCAGAATGACGGTGGAACGCAATGCCTGGAAGGCTATCAGGTGGGAGCCCGACTACAATTCTTCAGTCAGATCTGGTCAAATTCGTGCCGGGATCCCTGGGTCAGAGATCTTATTTCCTAGGGCTACAGACTGGAGTTCCAAAAGCTCCCACCTCACAGATTCTTCAAATCAGGCTTGCCAGTTTCACCAGAGTATAACTTTACAGCATGCCATCCAAAAACTGGTACAGACTAAGGTCATTGTTCCAGTTCCACCTCATCTACTAAAAAGGGGTACTATTCCAACTTGTTCGTAGTACTGAAGCCAGACAGTTCGGCAAGACCAATTCTGAACCTCAAGTCTTTGAACCCGTACTTACAAGTGTTCAAATTCAAGATGGAGTCTCTGAGAGTGGTGATCTCAGGTCTGGAGGAGGGGGAATTCCTAGTGTCTCTGGATATCAAGGATGCGTACCTTCATATTCCGATCTGGCCACCTCATCAGGCTTATCTCAGGTTTGCACTGCAGGACTGTCACTACCAGTTCCAGGCCCTGCCATTTGGTCTCTCCACGGCACCAAGGGTGTTCACCAAGTTGATGGCAGAGATGATGTTTGTACTCCGCAAGCAGGGAGTGAACATAATTCTGTACCTGGACGATCTCCTGATAAAAGCACCGTCCAGGGACAGGTTGCAGGACAGCATTGCTCTCTCAACCAAACTCCTATAGGATCACGGGTGGATTCTGAACCTTCTGAAATCTCACCTAGAGCCAACACGGAGGCTCCCATTCCTGGGAATGATACTGGACACGGAGTCAGAAAAGGTGTTCCTTCCGTTGGAAAAGGCATTGGTAATCCAGTCGATGGTTCGGGATGTCCTGAAGCCAACCCAGGTGTCAGTGTATCTGTGCATTCGCCTTCTGGGGAAAATGGTGGCCTCTTAAGAGGCACTTCAATACGGAAGGTTTCACGCAAGACCCTTCCAGCTCGATCTGTTGGACAAATGGTCCGGATCACATCTTCACATGCACCAGAGGATCCGTCTGTTGTCAAAGGCCAGGATCTCCCTTCTGTGGTGGCTAAAGTCTTCTCACCTCGTTGCAGGACAGAGGTTCGGAATTCAGAACTGGATTCTGTTAACTGCAGAAGCAAGCCTCAGAGGTTGGGGAGCAGTCACTCAGGGGGTTTCAGTTTCAGGGAAGATTGTCCAGTCAAGAAGTCATCCTTCCAATCAACATTCTGGAACTCAGGGCCATATACAACGCCCTTCTGCAGGCCTCACATCGTCTTCAAGATCGGGCAATACAGGTCCAGTTGGACAATGTGACGGCAGTAACGCACATAAACCGACAGGGCGGAATGAAAAGCAGAGCAGCAATGTCAGAGGTGTCAAGAATTCTCCTCTAGGCAGAAAGAAACGCTGTGGCATTGTCAGCGGTCTTCATTTCGGGAGTAGGCTTTTCTCAGCAGACATGACCTGCACCCAGGGGAGTGGGGCCTTCACCCGGATGTGTTCAGGTGCTTGACAAGTCAATAGGGATGCCCACAGATCGACATGATGGCCTCTTGTCTCAACAAGAAGCTCAGGCGGTATTGTTCCAGGTCGAGAGACCCACAGGCAGTGGCGAAAGATGCCCTGACAACTCCATGGGTCTATCAGATGATGTACGTGTTTCCTCCACTTCCTCTGATCCCAAGAATTCTAAAATGAATAAAAAGGGAAAAGGTTCAAGCAATACTCATTGCTCCGGACTGGCCAAGAAGGGCCTGGTATGCGGACCTTCTGGTGATGCTCCTCGAAGATCCGTGGCCTCTACCTCTTTTGCGAGGATCTTCTGCAACAGGGCCCGTCTACCAGGACTTACCATGACTACGTTTGATGGCATAAAAGTTGAACGGCTGATTCTAGCCAGGAGAGGGATCCCTAACAAGGTTATCCAGACTATGATCCAAGCCAGGAAGGGGGTAACATCTAAGCATTACCATCATATTTGGAAGTAATATGTCTCTTGGTGTGAGAGCAGAACTTTTTCTGCAGTGGATTTTCATCTGGGGCATTTCCTGCTTTTTCTGCAGGCAGGCGTGGATGTGGGCCTGCGCCTGGGCTCCATAAAAGTCCAGATTTCAGCCTTGTCCATTTTCTTTCAGAAACAGTTGGCTTCTCTCCCTGAGGTCCAGACGTTTTTGAAAAGTGTTCTGCACATCTAACCTCCCTTTGTGCCTCCTACGGCACCTTGGGATCTCAATGTGGTGCTGCAGTTCCACCAATCGGACTGGTTTGAGCCTTTACAGGAGGTGGACCTAAAATATCTTACATGGAAGACCGTCACACTGTTGGCCTTGGCTTCAGCAAGACGTGTGTCGGAGCTGGGGGCTTTGTCTCACTAAAGTCCCTATTTAATTTTCCATGAGGATAGAGCTGAACTCAGAACATCAACCCACCTATTGTCGTTCTGGTTGTCACCGACACCTCTGCTACTTCAAAGTCTTTGGATGTTGTGAGGGCTTTGAAGGTGTATGTGAACAGAACAGCTCGTCACAGAAAGACGGACTCGCTGTTTGTTCTGTATGATCCCAATAAGATTGAGTGTCTGGCTTCAAAGCAGACAATTGCATGCTGGATCAGGCTTACTATCCAGCATGCTTATTCCACGGCAAGTCTGACGTGTCCAAAATCTGTACAGGCCCACTCTACTAGGTCGGTGGGTTCTTCCTGGGCGGCTGCCCAGGGGGGCCTCGGCTTTACAGCTCTGCTCAGCAGCTACTTGGTCAGGTTCGAACACGTTTGCTAAGTTCTACAAGTTTGATACTTTGGCCTCTGAGGACCTTCACTTTGGTCAATCAGTTCTGCAGGAACCTCAGCACTCTCCCACCCGGTTTGGGAGCTTTGGTACATCCCCATGGTACTAAATGGACCACAGTATCCTCTAGGACGTAAAAGAAAATAGGATTTTAATTACCTACTGGTAAATCCTTTTCTCTTAGTCCGTAGAGGATACTGGGCGCTCGCCCAGTGCTTTATTCTTCCTGCACTGTTACTTGGTTAAGTAATGTTCGTTCAGCCGTTGCTGTTTCTGTTTTCAAGTTTGGTTAGCTTGGCTTTCCTCTTGTTTGTGTGTGCTGGTTCGGAATCTCACCACTATCCTTAGCTATCCTTTTCTCGAAGTATCTCCGTCTCCTCGGGCACAGTTTCCTAGACTGAGCCTGGTAGGAGGGTCATAGAGAGAGGAGCCAGCCCACACTATCAAATTCTTAAAGTGCCCATGGCTCTTAGTGGACCCGTCTATACCCCATGGTACTAAATGGCCCCAGTATCCTCTACGGACTACGAGAAAAGGTTTACAGGTAGGTAATTAAAATCCTATGTTTCCCATTATTCACCAACATTAACAGTGAAAGCTGATATAGTTTCCTATAACTAATTAACCTTATTTGGAACCTACAAAGAAGTACAGTATAACTTAGATATTAGGGCCTGAATAAATGTCAGGACACATGAGTATCCACAGTTGTGGTCAGTTCATTAACTGGAAGCCAAAGAGTCCTTTTTGTGGCAGTGGTGGGCAGTGGTGGGCATGATATATGGAGATGTATAGGCACACTTGCCTACTTTACAGTCCCCTCCTCCGGGAGGAGGCAGCGTTGTAGGTGCATGGGGGCGTGGCCAGCAGCAGGATGGGCGGTCTGGGGGCTTGGCCGATAGGGACGTGGACAGTCCAGGGGGCGTGGCATTAGGATCGCGTCATTGTGGCTTCGCCCCCACTATGCAGTGCCGAGAAAAGAGGCGCTGTATAGCGGGGGCGGAGCTACGTTGATGCAGTTCAGCGTGAATCGTGTCATCGGACCCCCTCGGACCGCCCACTTGATCTCTTCTGCGGGCGCCAAGGAGGGTCGTGGAGGGACTGCAGTTAAAGCGGGAGGCTTGCCCACCTTTCCGGTTTTCATGAGCCTCTCGGCCATTCCGGGAGGGTAGGCAAGTATGTGTATAGGGCACTTAGGGGGAGATGTACTGATCAGTGAAAAGAGTGAAGAAATGAGCCAGTGGAGAAGTTGCCCATGGCAAACAATCAGCTTTGAAGTAACATTTATAATTTGCATACTGTAAATGTATAAAGGGCAGCTAATTGGTTGCTATGAGCAACTTCCCCACTGGCTCAGTGTTCCACTTTTATCACTACTTAGTGCAGTACATCCAGTCTTTCCACATTAAAATGCTCCTAATAAAGTAAACAACAGACCATCACGCTGGGTTAATAATAATGTTAAATCAAAATGTCTGTTTATGAAAGACTGAAAAGTAGGTTAGGTTGTAGAGTCTGTGTATTCCTTGTGTGTAACAACAGTGACATCTGCTGGTAATGCAACATATAAATCAATCTGTTAAAAATGAAAGATATTTTAATTGCAAGCTATGAAAGTGTAGAGTAAAGTCAGTTAGTCACCTCACTTGTGATGTATGGAGAAATATAACACATCAGGGGGTATATTTACTAAAATTCGTGTTTGCGCCGATTTGATGGGAGTTTAATCTCGAATTTTATCGGACGTATTTTACTGCAACTTTTTGAACTCATTTTCGGGAATTTACTAAGCTGCCGAGTTTTTCTCACCAATGTCGATGTGATTCGTATTGTCGGGCAGTGTTTTACGGGAGTGATTAGTAAAACACTGCCCAACATCACACAATGAAGCCCGGCCGGATCAGTGAGATCCGTGCAGGGCTTCATTGTGTATGGTATTTAAAGTGTTAAAGTGAATAAAAAAATTTGCGTGGGGCCCCCCCTTCTAAGCATAACCAGCCTTGGGCTCTTTGAGCCGGTCGTGGTTGAAAAAATATAGGGGAAAAAATGCGTAGGGTCCCCCCATATTTATACAACCAGCACCGGGCTCTGCGTCCGGTCCTGGTTAAAAAAATATGGGGGGAAAAAGATGTAGGGGTCCCCCGTATTTTTTAAACCAGCACCGGGCTCCACTAGCCAGAGAGATAATGCCACAGCCGGGGGACACTTTTATATAGGTCCCTGCAGCCGTGGCATTACCCTCCCAACTAGTCACCCCTGGCCGGAGTTCCCTGGAGGATTTGGAACCCCTTAAATCAAGGAGTCCCCCCCAGGCACCCAAGGGCCAGGGGTGAAGCCCGAGGCTGTCCTCGGCACCCCTGGGCGGTGGGTGCAGGGCTGATAGTCTTTGATTGTGTAAAAAGAGGAAATTGTTTTTTGGCATAGAACTACAAGTCCCAGCAAGCCTCCCCCACAAGCTGGAACTTGGAGAACCACAAGTACCAGCATGTGGGGAAATAACGGGCCTGCTGGTACCTGTAGTTCTACAACAACAAAAAATACCCCCCCCCCAAAAAACAGAAGACACACACCGTGAAAGTAAAATTTTATTCAGACACACTTACACACTCACATACTTACCTACATCCAATGCTGAAAATCACGTCCACTTGTCCATGTAGAATCCACGGGGTACCTGTAAAAATAAAATTATACTTACAACCAATCCAGTGAAGATCTGTCCTCTTCTTTCACAAAGTAATCCAGGGACTTGAATAAAATAACAACCCGAGAACCCGATCCATGCACCTAAAGGGGTTCCATGTTTACACTGAAGGTCCCTCCAGCCAATCAGGGAGCGCCACGTCATGGCGCTCTCCTGATTGGCTGTGCGCTCCTAGCCTGTCAATCAGGAGGAGCACACTGGCTAGAATGGAGCTTAGCGTATCTCCATTCTACCCAATGATGGGAACTTTGCGGTCTGCAGTAAACCGCAAAGTTTATTGGGGTCACCCACAAGAGTGACCCCAATTAACTTTGCAGTTTACCGCAGACCGCAAAGTTCCCACCATTGGGTTGAATGGAGCTGTGCTAAGCTCCATTCATCCAGGCACTGTATTTCCATGTATGCTTATTGCTGTTGAAGAATTACTTCAGAAGTTGAATTCAAATCAGATAAAACTTGGAATTCCTTCATTGTAAGATTGTATAGATGCCATTTGTATATTATATGTACACAATAAAAAATACAAATTGATTTTTAATAAAGTTGTTTTTTATGTTACTTATAAATTAATGTGATGAACAGTACTAGAGATTAGCGCCATCAGATCTGTATATATATATCTATATATATATATATATATATATATATATATATATATATATATCTATATATATATATATATATGTGTATTCCTAGATTTGGGATGCAACATGGAATGTGACCATATTGTTTAAAAATCACAGTGGCTTCGTACTCACCATGATAACTAATAATAAATAATGGCGTTTTTGGTTCATGAAATGATCAATGCATTTAAGCTTGCAGCCCCCAACAACAGACCCCACTTTACTGCAAGACCCTACTCTATTGCTCAAAGTTATAACCATGGAATTAGCTATCACATTAGTGTTGAACTTTATGTATGCCATATAATATTTTAAAGATGTGCATATATTGTGCTCCATCAAGGGTGTGCGGATACCCTGGGTTAAAATGAATCAGCAGGTGATACCAGAGCTTGATCTAAAATCTGCCCTGCCTGTAAGTCTTGAGAAAGTTCCCATTGTTAGGGAATGAAACGCGTTGACACCTATATCCTGAGCATAATCCCAGCAGCCACTGGTCAACGGATACTAGGGCTCAGGCTGAGGCGGAACTCTCCCCCACTCTGGTGATTAAATGTATTCCATCTAAGAAGCAGTTGTATTTGAATATATAGCATGGGCACAGTCATCCCCTATTAAGGCAACTAATTACAAACTGAAACATAATTACTAATTTGGAGCTTACTTCCTAATAAGTTCCAAAAGTTTATTCAGCTTGACACGCTGATGCGGGGGTGGCGTTGCGTGGGAGATGATGTCAGAAATGGGGACGGCAACCAGTTTCCAGTTCACCAACAGAATAATAACGTGAGATAGTCTGAGCTTTAGCAATGTCACATAAAACATAACACTTACCACGGGGACAGAAAATACTTCTTTTGTGATAAGATTTGGCAGGACAACCAAAGCTTGAAGTTCTCCTTCTATGTCCATAGTTAGCTGGGATGTCAGATGCACCACGGGAGGCTTGGTGGCTCTTACAGTAAGTATCATAGCCTCAGACACTGGATAATAGTTATTCATCTTCAGGATAAACACAGTTATGTTTGATTGTATCAAATATTATAGCCAATTTAATAATCATTGATTTGAATGTGTTTGTAGTGGGTTTCCTAGCAGGATAATATGATGAATGTGTTGGATTTTACACAATACACACAAAATACATGTACTTTAAATGTGACTGTTTTGTCTAGGTAGCCAATGTGACATCATAAACTACCACAATAATTCCCATAATTCATGGTCAAAGTAGCTGGCCAGCAGTAAAGGACAAACAAGTTCCTAACACTCTGGAGTCTCATGTAATATTGCTGGAATCACCGTTTCTCCATGGATGTGACAATCAGCCATCAACCATGATTTTGCCATTGATGGCAGGGTAGCAGTGATTCCCCCCCCCCCCCCCATTGGCGCATTACTCACTACACATAGCACCCTCTTCCTTGATTGGCCACCACAGTCACTTGTACCACAGCAAGAATGCCAATGATGGTTCAAACCATGGTTTCATCAATTGAAAGCACCATTGGCAGCATTGATGGAGGCCATCGATGGTGAACCCTTCAATGGTCATCCTTTTTCACAATTTTAATTAATTACTTTGTACTTAGTAACTAAGGGCCTGATTCATAGGTGGAAGCAATGTTGATGTTGGCGCAGTGAGTGATTATTTGCTTCTGAGTATGGGTGAAAACTGCAAAAAAAAACCTATGGCGCATGCATTACATAGAGTGTATGCAGAGAACCTCTGTTGAAAATAGTCACTTACAATAGAGTTGCAGTGCACAGCATTGGGCATTCCTGGGCAGTGACTGGAAGGTAACCTGATGTGTAAAAATAAGGCAGTCTCATGGACATTTTATGGGAGTATCAAGCAGGGTTGGATTAAGAGAGGAGGGGCGTGTGTGATGGCTCTGGACCTGATTCAGCATAGAACGCTGCGGCAGCGCTCGCATGCTGATGCCCTGTGAAGTTTGCTCACACGCAGAAGCCACACTGCGCATGCGCACACTGTGAGATGTGGCGGCATCTCACATCTGCAAATGCCTCTGACTGATTGACAGGCAGAGGCATTCGCGGGGTAGGAGGGGGCATCATGGCGGCATTTAAGGGACATCACAGCGGCATGGGCGGGAGGCATGATCCGGACACACCTGTGTATGAGAGGCGGGCCATGGTGGCTGCGCGATGTCACACGCAGTCGCTGTGACCCGAAACATGGTGGGTAGCCGTCTGCCTTTGCGGGGTGGACTTCCCCTGTGCTGGGCATAGAAGTGCAATTTATCGCACATCTATGATCCATGCTGAATTAGGCCCTCTGTGAGGACCCCATCCTCTCTGGCACATGGGAACATATCTATAGCACATGCGCAAATTACTGGGAAAGTGCCCACCGTGCCATATTCCCTGTGATTTATGTCTGCAGTGCCAGTCGCTGAAGGTCTCTGAAGAGGTAAGTATAATTATATGGGTGCAGCCTGTGTGGTGTTGGTCCCCCACACCTTGCACCCACCACATACAATACGCCAATGGTGTCAAGGCATACTGGCTGACTTTCGGCACTACAGGGTTGTGTGGCATTTGCATAGGTGGGCAGTGTGAGGGAGTGAAAGTGCGATTGCATCACCGCGGCCCAGGTTATCAGCATTATAAAGCGGGAGCTGGGCTATGATGCCTGCAGGAGGGTATGGGCAACTGTGGGCAGCCAGGAGAGTATGCTAGTATGTGTAAGGGCCACAGAGGCCATGTTTAGTCAAATTTGAGAAGGAAACACTGAGCAGCCCATAACCTGTCACAAGTGTCAATGGGGCCCAAATGGTGAAGTGTTCAAAACCACTGTTGCAATTGCACAATCCACGGACCCTGAAAGTGGTCAACTCGGCCCTTGCGCTCTCTGTTGCGTGCTGGTACACAGGGATAGACTGAGATTAGCATTTGCATATTTTTACAATCACTGTTGAGACGGTGGTTGCCATTGCAAATGCATTACTGTTCTCCTCTGAATCAGGCCCTTAGTTAGAGACTATCCATACATACTGAGTGCCTGATTCTGAGTTGGATGCTATGCCGATATTCATGCAAATGATCGCTTTTTCATCTGTGTATGCATCTATGTCACTAAAAAGTCTCACAGGGCATGTATCCCATGTGTCACTCACGGTCCAGAGGGAGACTGTGCAGGGGAGCCAGCTCTTACCTGTCCGGTCCTTTCATTATCTGCGGTTGTTGGAAGCCGTATTCCTGGTGGAGTAATTTCTCAACGGACTCTTCCTATTTCAGTTGGTATCTGTGCTCTTCATAAAGAGCAATTGGAACTTTTAGTTATACCCAAGGCGTCACATGAAAGTGCTGGGTTACGCTTGGTTTAGTAGGCATAAACCGCATATCGATTGGCACTCCATGCAAATCTTATCCTGGGGGAAGACTTGTTTGACCTCTTGTTTGCCGTGTATCAAACCACTCAATAAAACCCTTGTCACATCATCCCCGCAGATTCCGCCTCAGTACGCTTCCTTCTCTGACATCTTCAGTAAACAGGGAGCAGATATCTTGCCACCCCATAGGAAATTGGACTGTCCTATATACCTCGAACCAGGGAAAGATCCACCCAGAGGTCGGACCTACCCTTTATCAATTCCTGAAACTAAGGCTATGTCCGAATATATCCGAGAAAACTTGGCCAAGGGGTACATTCGGTCATCTACCTCACCAGATGGAGCTGGGTTCTTCTTTGTCCAGAAAAAAGATGGGGGGGTTAAGACTTTGTATAGATTACTGGGGCCTGAATAACATCACAGTAAAAAATCGTTACCCTCTACTTCTCATTTCCAAATTATTTGATCGAGTCAAGGGAGCGACCATCTTCTTCAAACTAGACCTAAGAGGAGCCTACAATCTGATTAGGATACGAGCAGGCGACGAATGGAAGACCGCGTTCAATACCAGAGACGGTCATTTTGAATATCTCGTCATGCCATTTGGTCTGAGTAACGCCCCTGCCGTATTCCAAAATTTTGTCATCAAAATTTTCCGAGACCTTCTATATCAATCTGTCGTGGTCTATCTGGACAACATCTTAATCTTTTCCCCAGACCTTGGAACACATCGCCGACACGTTCTAGAGGTAGTACGTAGAGTGCGGGAGAACCATCTGTATTGCAAGCTAGAGAAATGCATCATCGAGCAGGTTTCAGTTCCCTTTCTAGGGTATATCATTTCGGGGTCCGGATTACAAATGGATCCGGAGAAAGTACAAGCCATATTGAATTGGTCAAGACCTTCCTCTCTTAAAGTGGTGAAGCGTATTCTAGGGTTCTCTAACTACTATCGGAAATGTATTAGAGGATTCTCCGCCTTGATAGCCCCCATCACCGCTCTTACTCGAAAAGTAGCAGACCCGTCTCATTGGTCCCCAGAAGCAGAGTCCGCTTTCCATCTGCTTAAACAAGCATTCATATCAGCACCAGTATTAAGGCAACCAGTTATAAATAACCCATTTTTTCTCGAAGTGGATGCCTCCTCTGAAACGGTAGGAACGGTACTCTCTCAAAGGTACGAAGATCATAAGCTCCATCCTTGTGGTTACTTCTCGAAGAAGTTTCTCCCCGCCGAGAAGAACTACACTATCGGGGAGCAGGAGTTGTTGGCGGTCAAGCTGGCCCTAGAGGAATGGCGATACCTCCTGGAAGGAGCTAACTACCCTATTACCATTTATACAGATCATCGGAACTTAACCTTCCTGAAAGATCTACAATGTCTGAGTCCGCATCTAGCTCGTTGGACCATGTTCTTCTCCCGCTTTTCATTCATCCTGACTTATTGGCTGGTTCACAGAATCTAAAAGCGGATGCCTTGTCACGGTCCACTACTTCCATTGAATCTGAAGCACCTCCTCAAACACACCCCATCCTAGATGCAAAAGTTTTTGCCTCCACTCGTCTACAACCTCCTGCAGGAAAAACTTTTGTCACTCCACAACTACGGAAGAAACTCATATCTTGGGCTCACACTTCCCGATTTTCAGGTCATCCAGGTGTTCACAAGACAATGGAATTTCTGCAAAGATCCTATTGGTGGCCCACCCTGAAAGCAGATGTGACAGCCTTTATTTCCTCCTGCGTTAAGTGCGCCCAACACAAGGTCTCTCAGCAACCTCCGGCTGGGACGTTATTGCCTTTTTCTGTACCCTTTCAACCGTGGTCCCATTTATCAATGGACTTCATAACAGATTTATCATCTTCTAGAGGCTACACTACAATCTGGGTGGTCATAGACCGATTCTCCAAAATGGCCCAATTTGTACCATTGAAGAAATTACCAACAGTGTCTGAATTAGCCCATCTTTTAATTTCCGAGATTTTCAGGCTTCACGGTCTTTTCACCGAAATAGTGTGCAATTTGTAGCAAAGTTCTGGAAATCCCTTTGTACAGCCGTACAAATCAAATTGCAGTATTCCACAGCCCATCATCCACAGTCCAACGGTTCCACGGAACGAGTTAATCAAGATTTGGAGACCTTTCCACGCATTCACCTTTCCTCTTCTCAGGATGATTGGGTAGAACATTTACCTTGGTCTGAGTTCGCCCATAACAATACTTACCATTCTTCTACTGGGCTTACGCCCTTCCTCATTGTTTACGGAGCCCATCCTAAAGTTCCAGCATTTCAAAGTCTACCGGCACTCGACTTACCAGCAGTGGAGACTTTCCTAAAGCATTTTTTTAACATTTGGAATCGGTTCATACCAATCTTCAAAAGGCTTCTCTTCGTTACAAGAAATGGGCTGATAGAAAACTAAGAACAATTCCTAGTCTCAAGGTAGGAGACCAAGATTGTCTTTCTACAAGGAACTTACACTTACGAGTACATTCAAGGAAGTTTGCCCCCCCCCCCCCCCCCCCCACCCCGCTTTATAGGTCCTTTTCCAATTGTGGGAATAATTAATCCAGTGGCTTATAAACTCAAACTACCCCCTTACCTCAAAATTCCTTCTTCTTTCCATGTTTCCTTGCTAAAACCTTTAGTTTTGAACCGATTTCGGAGTGTTACCACGACCACCCAAAGTACTCACCCAGAGTGGAATAGAGTTTGAGGTTAATTCGTTATGGTCGGTTATAGTACCTATTGGACTGGAAAGGATACGGTCCAGAGGAACGGTCCTGGGAGTACGCAACAGATGTTCATGGCCCAGCATTAGTTCGCAAATTTCATTCTGAACATCCAGAGAAGCCTAAATTGTTTCCAGGGGCCACTCTAAAGACGTGGGGTAATGTCACGGTTTGGCAGGAGACTGTGCAGGGGAGCCGGCTCTTACCTGTCCGGTCCCTTTGGAGAGGTCAGGCTGGCGGAGGTGCAGGCTACTGGCGCTGGGCAGGGTGCGCTGGGAGGACTGGCAGGGGCACTGGTTGGCAGGTCTGCAGACTGGCAGCATGTCCCTCCGGCAGGGGTTAGTGGTGCTGCTGTGGAGACAGGGCTTCTGTGTACAGGCTGGGCTGTGTTCTCGGTAGGCCATCTTGGATGTGGGCAAAAAGCCTGTCTTGCCCACACTTCACCAATTTATCACTTTCCTGTGGCCAATTAGCTCCGAGCAGCTGCTATAAGACAGGAAGGCCTGAAGGAGGGAATTTGCCAGTGCAACGTCTTTCACAGTATCTGTGAAGCTAGTTCTCTGTGCTTCCGCAGTGTCTCCAATGTCAGGTTCTTGTTTCCAAGCCTCCTGATATAGCCTTACGCAGACTACCGACACTGTTCCCGTGTCCTACCCAGCTACCTGTTCCGGACACCACAGTAACCAGCCTTCAGAATTCCTCCTTTAAAGTACTGGGTCACGGTTCCGGTATCCTCAGCCACCTGCTAACCTACAGTCATATCTCTATTCAACTGTCTTTGGCGAACGCTGTTAAACTACTCCAAGTAATAAATGCGCAAGACCTTCATCCGTCCTGCTCGTTTGTTATTTAGAGATCCAAGTGCACCAGAATCATCTTCCCCAAATCCGGATCCACAAGAATCCTCAGACGTGACACCATGGTGTTAGCATACAAAGTTGCTAAGACAGATTGATACACAGGGTTCAGATATATATTGTGCATTCCTGGGTGGGCACGTTATAGGACTGCGCAGGCATCCCGACTGGGATCACAATCCCAGCACCGGAATCCTGGCAGCCGGGTACCCAAAGAAGTAAAGTAAGCCACGGGGCAGCGGATGGGGGGTTAGGTTTAGGCTGCAGAACCAGGGTTAGGGTTAGGATGTGGGGAGGGTGATTAGATTTGGGCTACCGGGGTGTTATGTTTAGGCACCCCCGGGGAGGGTTAGGGATAGGCTGCAGGAAGGGAGGGTTAGGGGGACATTAGAAGAAGGTAAGTATACATACCTTGCCCTGCTGGGATTTTCACCATCAGGATGCCTCGGTTGGTATTTTGACCACCAGCACATCGATTCCAACCCGTTATGGGAATATCTCGGCACGTCGCTGAAGTGGTTGTGAACTCAGACGCTTACTCGTTCACATTAGAGGCTATACTCTGACCAATATTCTGCGCCTAGCCTGGGGCTGATGCAAGTTTTGATGGTGCATTTAATGGTTGCTTCTAAAGTAGCATAAAGTCGCAGACATGACTGTGGCAAAATAAGCAGATTCAGATGCCTCTGTGTCCCACTCAGAATCAGCCCCTGAGGGCCAGTGTGTATTCTCTTAAACTGTGTTATGTACATTACTGTAATCATAGGGATCACTAAAGCATAAGCTACACATACATCTGTATTTGTATGATAGGTGCATGTGAACAGCCATGGAAAAAATGATAGGTGCATAAAACAGCCATGAGAATAGGACTAGGAAGCAATCAATATATGTGATTTAAATCTATGTTAGCTGCGTGTCATCATAGATGCAGCAGTGATGGACTGGTACATGTACAGTCACAGACAGATCAGCTGTTCTGACACAACACATACAGACAGTAGCACAATCAAATATTTTATAGGTTTAGTTCTAATGGAAATTATATTAGTACAGAGTAAGTAAAAGTAGTTGCTGTTGGGTTGGTTTATATTCAGGATGTTGACGTTCAGAATGTTGACATGGAAAAAATGTCATCGTTCAACATGTCGACATTCACAATGTTAACACTGACTGTTAGGATTAGGGTTAGTTCAGAAGTCAATAGGAAAATACATTGTCATCATGATGACTGTTGACATTCACAATGTTGATATTCAGGTGTCAGCATTCTGAATGTTGACTTTTTATACTGTTATCGTTGGGTTTTATGTCTAGAAATAGGTACAAAGCTGGGAAAAATGACATACCTGAGGGATAATTGATCCATAGTCCCCTGTTCGCAGCCAGAACACATTTGGGTACTGTTAAATAAGAGGCATAATTAAAAGATTTCCCCCACATCAAGGTATTTTATACATCTGCAAATCTGTAGCGTATATGCAATTTCCCCGTCTATCATGACTTTATGCACCTATTTCTGCTTTATCCCATTCAATTATACAGCTATGCTGAATTGCATGTCTCTATGTGACTGCACCGCCACTATCCATCCAATTGTGGAAGTTACCGCCATCTCTATCAGCGCACACTTACACCAGCCCTATACCGAGTGCGAGAGAAAATCAGATGGATCTTTGTATACACTTAACACAGCAATGCCTGCACACCCACAACATGCCCCCAGAACTCTTAGTCTACATGTGAATTTCAAGTTGCCACAAAGCAATTCAGAACCATTAAAATAGAATCACCTGTAGTTGCATACTTTCGGACAGGGAGTGTGCACAGTGCTACAAATAACCATGGCCCTCATTCCGAGTTGATCGGTCGCAAGGCGAATTTAGCAGAGTTACACACGCTAAGCCGCCGCCTACTGGGAGTGAATCTTAGCTTCTTAAAATTGCGACCGATGTATTCGCAATATTGCGATTACTAACTACTTAGCAGTTTCAGAGTAGCTCCAGACTTACTCTGCCTGTGCGATCAGTTCAGTGCTTGTCGTTCCTGGTTGACGTCACAAACACACCCAGCGTTCGCCCAGGCACTCCCACCGTTTCCCCGGCCACTCCTGCGTTTTTTCCGGAAACGGTAGCGTTTTCAGCCACACGCCCCTGAAACGCCGTGTTTCCGCCCAGTAACACCCATTTCCTGTCAATCACATTACGATCGCCGGAGCGAAGAAAAAGCCGTGAGTAAAAATACTATCTTCATAGTAAAGTTACTTGGCGCAGTCGCAGTGCGAACATTGCGCATGCGTACTAAGCGGATTTTCACTGCGATGCGATGAAAAATACCGAGCGAACAACTCGGAATGAGGGCCCATATACAGTAAGTCCGCAAAATAAAATTGTGTGCAGAGGTGTATCCAGGATCCCTGGCGCCCCTGGCAAAGTAAGGGACTGGTGCCCCCCCATGATGTGCATGATGTTGTTGAAAAGGGACATGACCGCACAATATTACTCCCAATTCAAATTACATTACATAGTAGTAACCCCTTATACACATTGTCACACACTAGTGCCCCTTACACATCATGTCCACACAGTAATCCTTGTCACAATGTGAAGAAATAAGCAGTGCCTGGCGCGGCCAAGGAGGGGCAACACCCGGTGATGCCACATGCGGCCAGGGGATATAATGAAATATTAATGGCAGAGAAAAGGTATCTATGCGCACTACCTAGCAGTGGTGATGTAGTGATATATTAAGAAAAGCATCCTAGTAGTTTATTTTGAGTTTCTTCACTGTGGGGCATTGCGGTGCCAAACACCGGCACCAACTCCTGGCTGCTGTGCGAACCACCAGCCCATGCAATACCACTACTAAGTGATTCCACCCCCTAAGAGTGTCACCACCAGGCAGCGCCCCCTCTTTGGCCAGTGCACCAGTGGGTGAGTTCTATCCTGGCCAATGGGTAGATATCCTCCCATCCCCAGCACATAGTCATAGTCCCCTCCTCCTCCCAACATGTAGCCATAATCTCCATCCCCCTCCCAGGACACAGCCATAGTCTACCCCCAGCACATAGGTATAGCCTCCATCCCAGCATATAGCCATAGTCCCTACCCCCCTCCTGGCCTCCCATCACATAGAAGTACTCTCCACCCCCCTCCCAGCACATATCCATAGTTCCCATCCCCCTCCCAGCACATATCCATAGTCTCCATCCCCCTCCCAGTACATGATCTCTCCCTTCCATGCATATAGTCATCTCTCCTCCCAGCACATAGTCTCCCCCCTCCCTGCATATAGTAATCTTCGCTCCCAGCACAGTCTTCCTCAGAGGCGTATCTAGGGTAGGGCGAGTGGGGCACGTGCCCTGGGCGCCTTGGCAGGCCCAGGAGAGGGGGGCACCGCCGGCGGCCAGGGCATCATGCCCCACTCGCCCCCATCACGCCGAAAACCGAAATGTGAGGGGAGGAGAGCGCACCGTTTCTCCCTCCCCTCACCACCGCTGAAAGCCATAGCAGCGCTGCCAGCAGCGCTGCTGTGTCCGGCCTCCGGCGGCGTTAGCCAATCAGAGCTTGTGGACCGGATCCTGATTGGCTGCCGGTCCGCGAGCTCTGATTGGCTAGCGAACCGGCACCACACAGCCGCCGGAGACCTGTCCTGGAGCGGTGAGGGGAAGGAGAGGCGCTCTCCTCCCCTCACATAGAACACGCCGGTGACTCGGTAAGTGACCGGGGGGGGGGGGGGAGAGCACAGTGGGGCATGTAACTGGCACAGTGGGGCATGTAACTGGCACAGTGGGGCATGTATCAGGCACAGTGTGGGGCATGTATCTGGCACAGTGAGGTATGTAACTGGCACAGTGGGGCATTGTATCTGGCACTGTGGGACAATGTAACTGGCACTGTGGGGAATGTATCTGGCACTGTGGGGGCATTGTATCTGGCACTGTGGGGCATTGTATCTGGCACTGTGGGACAATGTAACTGGCACTGTGGGGCATGTATCTGGCACTGTGGGGCATTGTATCTGGCACTGTGGGGCAATGCAATTGGCACTGTGGGGCAATGTAACTGGCACTGTGGGGCATGTATCCGGCACTGTAGGGCATTGTATCTGGCACTGGGGGGCAATGCAATTGGCACTGTGGGGCATGTATCCGGCACTGTGGGGTAGTGTAACTGGCACTGTGGGGCATGTATCCGGCACTGTGGGGCATTGTATCTGGCACTGGGGGGCAATGTAACTGGCACTGTGGGGCATGTATCTGGCACTGTGGGGCATGTATCCGCCACTGTGGGGCATGTATCTGGCACTGTGGGGCATGTATCTGGCACTGTGGGGCATGTATCTGGCACTGTGGGGCATTGTATCTGGCACTGTGGGGCAATGCAATTGGCACTGTGGGGCAATGTAACTGGCACTGTGGGGCATGTATCCGGCACTGTAGGGCATTGTATCTGGCACTGGGGGGCAATGCAATTGGCACTGTGGGGCATGTATCCGGCACTGTGGGGTAGTGTAACTGGCACTGTGGGGCATGTATCCGGCACTGTGGGGCATTGTATCTGGCACTTGGGGGCAATGTAACTGGCACTGTGGGGCATGTATCTGGCACTGTGGGGCATGTATCCGCCACTGTGGGGCATGTATCTGGCACTGTGGGGCATGTATCTGGCACTGTGGGGCATGTATCTGGCACTGTGGGGCATTGTATCTGGCACTGTGGGGCAATGTAACTGGCACTGTGGGGCATGTACCTGGCACTGTGGGGCATGTATCTGGCACTGTGGGGCATTGTATCTGGCACTGTGGGGCACTGTAACTGGCACTGTGGGGCATGTATCTGGCACTGTGGGGCAATGTATCCGGCACTGTGGGGCATGTATCTGGCACTGTGGGGCATGTATCCGGCACTGTGGGGCACTGTAACTGGCACTGTGGGGCATGTATCCGACACTGTGGGGAATTGTATCTGGCACTGTGGGACAATGTAACTGGCACTGTGGGGCATGTATCTGACACTGTGGGGCAATGTAACTGGCACTGTGGGGCATTGTATCTGGCACTGTGGGGCATTGTATCTGGCACTGGGGGGCAATGTAACTGGCACTGTGGACCATTTTCAGTGGCCACACCCCTTCTGGAGCGTGACCACACCCCTTTTGGTGTGTGGTCACGCCCATTTTGCGCCATTTGACATTTTGCCCTGGGCTCCAAAAACCCTAGTTACGCCTCTGGTCTTCCTCCTCGAAGCACATACTGTATCCGTAATATTTTGCAATACCTAGTTTGATGAGCTGGGCATCGCCTGGGCTGGAGGATCGCACAGTAGGCAGAAACACCATACTTCGGCACCGCAACACACTCCGCGAAGAAAGTGAAATTATACTACAGCTCCTAGGAACCCTTGCTGCTAGGAGCTCCCGACAGCAAGGGCTGCTGGGAGCTGTAGTTTATTTTCACTTCTTCATTGCAGTGCTGAACACCGCGCCACTGAGAGAGTGTGAAAGTGTGTGTGTTATAGTTACCTTTGACTCAGCTGGCAGCCCTCTTGTACTTTCCGCTCCCGCCCTTGCAGGGCACTGTGGGTGGGCTGGGGGGCAGGCTGGGAGAGATATCATCTGAGATGATCGAGCAGCAGTATCGCCCGGCTACTTATGTGAGAAGAAGTAGCCGGGTAATGCACTGCAGCTGAGGTGAGTGGTGACGGTGGGCGGGTGGCCAGGTGGCTGCAGACATCACAGTGTGGCAGCGACGCAGCCAGGCAGGTGTTGCCAGTGGTTCTGCATCCACAGTGCTTCTGCACTGTCTGCCAGGCACCACTAGCAAACACCTAGTTATGGCCCTGGACGAAACATTACATACATAAAATAAGCTGGGCTATAGAGAAGTACTGCTGCAGTGGCACTACCAGCTGACAAGGTATGCTGGGACAGATGCAGGTAAAAATACAAGACCCCCCCCCCAGACATGCGGACCCCAGCCTGCTCACCTCTGCATGGTGATCTCCTGCTCCAGCTCTGTAGCTACATAGGGCAAACCAGATCAGGAGGCGCATGAGATGCAGAAAGTGCACTGGATCTGTTTCAGGGCAGCCCCAAATCTAGGCCTGGCAGCTAGTGAACCCCCTGAATCCTCTTACTGTATCTTGCAGTTTCAGCTCCCAGACCTAGCCAGCACAGGCCTGCAGCAGCTCCTTGTCCTTGGAGACGGAGCTTATCTGTGTCTGGCTTGGAGGGAGGGAGTGAGGGAGAAGGCAGCAGCATTGAACGGGAACAGGTGACTGCAGAGCGGGGACGTGCAAGCACATGCCATCATGTCAGTGCTGCCTGTGTGGTGGCCAGGGGCAGATTGGGATTAAACACCAGCCCGGGAAATTTATGGAAGCGTCCCTAAATGGGGGCGGAGTATGTTGAGGGCGAGGGGCCTGTCAAGAGGGCGGGGTCACTCCTCAGAGGTCCTGATTCTGAGATAGACACAGTTGGGGCCTCGTTTGCTTTACGTTAAGCTAATGTTTACCTGCGACTTTATGCATATGCTGCTACAATGCCCTTCCTTGATGTACATCTGTACGTCTGAATATACAAGGAATGATATAGAGTGTAAGCTTGCGAGCAGGGCCTTCCTACCTCTATGACTGTTTGTTATTACCCAGTTTTGTTATATCATTGTTATTTACAATTGTGAAGCGCAACGGAATATGTTTTGCTATATAAGAAACTGTTAATAAATAAATAAATAAATAAATAATATGCCCACTTTCAGTGTCTACTGACATTGCTGTCATGCCTTTAATCTACTTCTGATTTTATTGATTTTTTTTAACCTCATATGTTTCAAAGGACAGGGAGGGGGACATACACTACATACAACACAGTACAGGGAGGGGGAGCACACACTGCATACAGCACTGTACAGGGAGGTAGCACACACTACATACAGCACAGTACAGGGAGGTAGCACACACTACATACAGCACAGTACAGGGAGGGGGAGCACACACTACATACAGCACTGTACAGGGAGGTAGCACACACTACATACAGCACAGTACAGGGAGGGAGCACACACTACATACAGCACAGTACAGGGAGGGAGCACACACTACACACAGCACAGTACAGGGAGGGGGAGCACACACTGCATACAGCACAGTACAGGGAGGGGGAGCACACACTACATACAGCACAGTACAGGGAGGGAGCACTCACTACATACAGCACAGTACAGGGAGGGAGCACACACTACATACAGCACAGTACAGGGAGGGAGCACACACTACATACAGCACAGTACAGTACAGGGAGGGGGAGCACACACTACATACAGCACAGTACAGGGAGGGGGAGCACACACTACATGCAGCACAGTACAGGGAGCAGGAGCACACACTACATACAGCACAGTACAGGGAGGGAGCACACACTACATACAGCACAGTACAGGAAGGGAGCACACACTACATACAACACAGTACAGGGAGGGGGAGCACACACTGCATACAGCACAGTACAGGGAGGGAGAGCACACACTGCATACAGCACAGTACAGGGAGGGGGAGCACAAACTGCATAAAGCACAGTACAGGGAGGGGGAGCACACACTGCATACAGCACAGTACAGGAAGGGGGAGCACACACTGCATACAGCACAGTACAGGGAGGTAGCACACACTACATACAGCACAGTACAGGGAGGGAGCACACACTACATACAGCACAGTACAGGGAGGGAGCACACACTACATACAGCACAGTACAGGGAGGGAGCACACACTACATACAGCACAGTACAGGGAAGGAGCACACACTACATACAGCACAGTACAGGGAGGTAGCACACACTACATACAGCACAGTACAGGGAGGGAGCACACACTACATACAGCACAGTACAGGGAGGGAGCACACACTACATATACAGCACAGTACAGGGAGGTAGCACACACTGCATACAGCACAGTACAGGAAGGTAGCACACACTACATACAGCACAGTACAGGGAGGGAGCACACACTACATACAGCACAGTACAGGAAGGGAGCACACACTACATACAACACAGTACAGGGAGGGGGAGCACACACTGCATACAGCACAGTACAGGGAGGGGGAGCACACACTGCATACAGCACAGTACAGGGAGGGGGAGCACACATTGCATGCAGCACAGTACAGGGAGGGGGAGCACACACTGCATACAGCACAGTACAGGGAGGGAGCACACACTGCATACAGCACAGTACAGGGAGGTAGCACACACTACATACAGCACAGTACAGGGAGGGAGCACACACTACATACAGCACAGTACAGGGAGGGAGCACACACTACATACAGCACAGTACAGGGAGGGAGCACACACTACATACAGCACAGTACAGGGAGGTAGCACACACTACGTACAGCACAGTACAGGAAGGGAGCACACACTACACACAGCACAGTACAGTAAGGGAGCACACACTACATACAGCACAGTACAGGAAGGGGGCACACACTACATACAGCACAGTACAGGGAGGTAGCACACACTACATACAGCACAGTACAGGGAGGTAGCACACACTACATACAACACAGTACAGGGAGGGGGAGCACACACTGCATACAGCACAGTACAGGGAGGGGGAGCACACACTACATACAGCACTGTACAGGGAGGTAGCACACACTACATACAACACAGTACAGGGAGGTAGCACACACTACATACAACACAGTACAGGGAGGGAGCACACACTACATACAGCACAGTACAGGGAGGGGGAGCACCCACTACATACAGCACAGTACAGGGAGGGAGCACACACTACATACAGCACAGCACATGGAGGGGGAGGACATATTACATACAGCACAGTACAGGGAGGGGGAGCACACACTACATACAGCACAGTACAGGGAGGGAGCACACACTACATAAGAGCACAAACTACATACAGCACAGGGAGGGAGAGCACACACACTACATACAGCACAGTACTGGGAGGGGGAGCACACACTACATACAGCACAGTACAGGGAGGTAGCACACACTACATACAGCACAGTACAGGGAGGGAGCACACACTACATACAGCACAGTACAGGGAGGGGGAGCACACACTACATACAGCACAGGGAGAGGGAGCACACACTACACACAGCACAGTACAGGGAGGGGGAGCACACACTACATACAGCACAGTACAGGGAGGGGGAGCACACACTACATACAGCACAGTACAGGGAGGGAGCACACACTACATACAGCACAGCACAGAGAGGTAGCACACACTACATACAGCACAGTACAGGGAGAAGGAGCACACACTACATACAGCACAGTACAGGGAGGGAGCACACACTACATACAGCACAGGGAGGGGGAGGACATATTACATAAGCACAGTACAGGGAGGGGGAGCACACACTACATACAGCACAGTACAGGGAGGGAGCACACACTACATACACCACAGTACAGGGAGGGAGAGCACACACTACATACAGCACAGCACAGGGAGGGGGAGCACACACTACACACAGCACAGTACAGGGAGGGGGAGCACACACTACATACAGCACAGTACAGGGAGGGGGAGCACACACTACATACAGCACAGTACAGGGAGGGAGCACACACTACATACAGCACAGCACAGGGAGGTAGCACACACTACATACAGCACAGTACAGGGAGGGGGAGCACACACTACACACAGCACAGTACAGGGAGGGGTGCACACACTACATACAGCACAGTACAGGGAGGGAGCACACAATACATACAGCACAGTACGGGGAGGTAGCACACACAAGTAGTGAAACACAGACACAGGGGACCAGCGCAGCGGAATCTGTCCCAGTGGCCAATCCGCCCCTGATTACATACATAGCCACCACATTGTTAAATGAGTAGCACCACATTACACGAGTAGCACCACATTACACGTATAGCACCACAATACACATATAGCACTGCACTACACAAATAGACCCACATAGCACCACATTACAGGTATAGCACCGCACTACACGTATAGCACTGCACTACACAAATAGCACCACATAGCACCACATTACAGGTATAGCACTGCACTACACTTTTAGCACCGCAATATACGACTAGCACCACATTACACGTATAGCACCTCATTACACAAATAGCACCACATTACTTACATAGCCACAACATTACATACGTGGACACCACATTACATATGTAGCCACTGCATTACAGAAATAGGCCCATCATCATGGAAAGACATTGGGCAGCTATAGGGCTGAAGGACTTTGCATTAGAGATTGTCCCAGGGCTGGCTGTGAGTGCTGCCTGATCAGCTGGCATCCTGAGAACAAGATACATACTGTTCCTGTCCAGTCCCCAAACCATACACTGTGACCGGGGACGCCCTAACCCTTACACCATCAGGATAATGCAAATAATGTAATTAAAAATAACCTCTCTGCCGGGTCCCCTTCAGTGCTCAGTTGCCGCTCTGGTCAGTTCAGTGAGAGTGCGAGAGCTGGGGTGGCGGTAGGTGTAGTGAACCCGGCTCCGACCATCGCTGTACTGCTGCTCCCGGGCTCGATGAAGAGACCTTTGACTGGGGCCAGAGAGACGATGCTGCTGGGCTGGTTAACTTTCTCCAGGTCCCCCAATGGTAGAACAGCTTCACCACTTTTCATGGCTAGCGGGACCTGGAAGTGCCTGCTAGCCTAACTTCCGCATTGTGTTCCAATGAACCGCAAGTACTGGAAGCAGTGTGAGCCAGCCCAGCCTGAGCATGAATCAGCCTGGCTGAGGGGGATATGGGACAAGCCCATCGGAATCTGTTGTGGTGTCCTGATTGGCCAATCCGCCCCTGGTGGTGGCTGTGGCTGATAAGTCCCGCGGCTATCACCAGCATCATGAAGTTGTTGATGAAGGATCACTCTATCAGAGACATCCTTCATTCTTGTAGCAGCCGACCTCAGCGGAGCCCCCTAGTGGCCTTATGACAGCACTGCTTGCTCCTCGGCCCAGCACACTTCCGGAAGAAAAAAGGAGGCAGAGCTGGATGGAGCAGAGATGCTGCAGCAGGGGACGGATGGAACACTGCATAGTGCATATACTGATCTGATCCCACTACCTCTGTATGGTACTTTGCCACTGGGGGAATCCGGGAGCGTGTCTCATGTGTGTGCCAGCGGATGCGCCCACAGTGCAGATGCGCTGTGTGCAACGCACTGCTGGCCCACACGTAGTTACGGCCCTGCTTGGAACAAACCATGTTGCACGTGGAAATAATTTTTTATTCACATGCAGAGTAAATAGTGTCTGTTTTGCATGCAGCCAATAAATACTAGATAGCTTTATTTTTACAAATCAATTTAGATCTGTGTTTGGACGCACCGCTCTCTAATCTCTCCGCACATGCCTACCTGTAATGCAGCATGGTTTTGCAAATTGCAAACATACTTATTCTTTTTTTGCTCTCAGAATCAGGCCCAAGGACGTAGCTACCATAGGTGCAGGCAGTGCAGCTGCTATGGGGCCCAGAGCTGAGATGGGCCCACCTTCCCTGTCACAGTTACATGTGTTATATGCATTTTTCAGCATTGGGTGATACATACACACTTTAGCCTTGATGCTTAGATTATATCTAGTTATGCCCCTGGAAGTGCTCATTGTATTGTTGCATAAAATGAACTTGAAGGCATTATAATGTTACATAATATGAAGCGGGGCACTGTAATGTTGCATAATATGACCTGGGGGTACTGTGTTGCATAATGTGTACTGGCAGCCCTACAATATTACATAATGTAATCTAGGGGCACTGTGATGGTTCTTAAAATAAACTAGGGCACTACAATTGGGCATAACATTAACTAAGGCACTACTATGGTTAAAAAAATTAACTAGGGCACTATTTTTGGGCAAAATTAACAACTCCTGCGGAGCGGTGTTTCGTTAGAAGCATTAAAATGGGGGCCCCTTCAAAATGTTGCTATGTGGCCCACAAAGTTCTGGCTACTCCCTGATCAGGCCCTTTAATCCTTGAGGAATTCACACACTCTTGTGTTCATTATAAATGTATAATTTATAATATATAATACTATGGATTGTTTAAGGAATGGGGGACCTAAATTGGTATCTTCTTTATGGCCCCATCAGACCTTTGTTCACAGTCCTAACATCAGTGAAATTCCTAGCACTGCAAGTGTGCAATGTCATAGTGCACAGTGTTTCTAATATAACTGGAACGCTCATAGCTGTTTTGGGGGGCATGCACATCTAGGTTTCGATTCAATAGATCTACAGTGTCTAGACAGGTGTTGTCCTATTGACGGTCTAATGGTCAACATGCATTAGGTCGACATGGTCAAAAGGTTGTCATGGTCATTAGGTCGGCCTATAAAAGGTTGACGCATGAAAAGTTTAGCATAGAAAAAGGGTGACACAAAAAAGGTTGACGTAGCATTTGTCGTTTTCACCATCAGAGCACAGGGAACCCCAATTACTTTGGGCCAGGTTACTATTCCCAATCGTAGTCCACGTGGATGGTACTGTATGAAAAAGTTGCTAAAAATGAAAAAACAAAACTAAAATAAAACTCACGTCGACCATATGTGTGTCTACCATTGTCATGTCGACCATTTGAACCTGTCGACTATAAGCACGGTTGAACATTTACAGGTCAACCTAATGATGACCATGTCGACCTTTTGACCGTGTCAACCTAATGCATGTCGACCATTTTGTGTCGACTCATTGACTATCTAGACACTATAGATCTATAGGTCGCATACGGAACATCTATTTAGTCATGTTGAAGTACTGGGACTATAAGAAAGACTGAGGCTTGTCTCAGTGGGGAGGAACTCTGTACAAAAGGGTAAATTGATTTTCTCTGTCCACTGTGTTCTCTGTACAATGCAGTGACCATTGGCCAGTATATAACAGGGTCTGACTAGAGAGGGTGCAAACAGGGCCTTAAATAGGGGTGTGCGAGCGCTGCCATTATCCAGTGTGCAGAGTGCTGGGGGTAGCACCATAGCAGCCTTACGGCTCCTGCATCTAGTTATTAGTATGACTGGAACGGCGCCCTGCAGCCAGTATCACTGCTGCAGTGCTGCCTGGAGCATCCTGTGGACCATCATTTGAAATGCTGGCAGCCCCCTCCCTCGTCATGCACCCAGGGGGTGGGGGCCGGTAAACACTGATGCTAACATGGCAGGCAGGACCTCAGTTTATATTTTTAGTTGAGGTCAGGACCCTCTATCTATATCACTTTGCAAGGGACACATTCTACATACGTTGAGTCTCCCAGAACAGACAACCACTTCTTAAAACTGAAATGTTCCACTCATTCTGTATAACCCTCTCACCTGCTCCTGCGTCAGCTCCAGTTTTAGAATAGCAGACATGAAGTAGGTTTTTCCTAAAGTGTTGAAAAAATGTTCAGATAATCCAACTAACATCATGGATGTGGTTGTCTCAGGTAATATTAGGGGGACTGTATTAAAGTCTCGTTCCTCTGCTCCAGTGTATTGTGCTGTTCCCTGTGTGGAACAAATTGAATTGTTTTTGGCAACTTTTACACACACTACACAGTAACTACATTTTTTTTTTAACACAAGTATCTATGTAAAACAAATTCTGTATTATGTGACCAAGGTGATAAGAGGGAAAATCCTCTATTATTTGTAGGTAACAAACATTCTTTCTACAGCCTCTAGGCAGATATGTAATCAATGATCCTGTCGCCAATCTGTACCTCCATCATCTTAGGGCACCTGCACCAGCCTATACTAGGTGCAAATGGTACACCTGGAAACATCAGTATTTATGCTTATGTTCAATTATGTATAGCCTACAGGTGCATCAACATGCCCTAACTGAGCTTCTATGTGAGAGTGCCCCATTATGGCCCAGTTACACCTCTGCAGCTGTAAATGTAGATGTGCTCATAACTCTCCCTTACTTGCATACATGTGATTCTGGCGGGTGCACAGTGTGAGCACATGCATTGAACACTCCACAAACAGGTGTATATGCAACTCTGCAGTAGTCCCCATGTCTCCACCCTAAAGTGTGAGGCATATTTCTGTCTCGTTTGGTTCCCGTCATCCCTGTTCAGAATGCATCTTTGCATAGCTGGAAATAATGTGTGTGCAGGTGTTGATATTTCAGAGTTATATAGGCACACACCAGCTGATGATTCAGACTGTGAACAGCCCAGTGACTTAACCGGTGGTGTTGGCTTATTGAGAGATAGCAGGTACAGCCATACACACTGTTACATATAGACTGAGGCTTCAGTGAAGCGAGGTGTCGTACAGCTTATCAGCCGGTGAGTCTATGTAGGCACTGGGCAGTGGGGCAGGAACACTGGAATTGTTGTGGATTGCAGGTAATCACAGGTCCATACCTTCAAACATGACCATCTCCAGGAGGGACAATATGCTCTGCTTCTGGACTTTCCTGTTAATTTATGATTGCCGACACCTGTGTTGAACAGGTTAATGGATAAGAAAGGTATTTCAGCACAGGTGATGGCAATCACAAATTAAGAGGTAAGTCCAGGAGCAGAGCATTGCGTCCCTCCTGGAGAGCCATGTTGGGAGGTATGCAGGTCTCTCTGGAGCTACAGTATATGGAGGACATGTATCTTCTACTGTTATACTCTAACACAGTAAAGATCAAGATGGCTCCTACACATGCTCAGAGATTTTGGTGTCCATTTTGAGAGAGGGCATGAAGCCTCCCTGGAGAACAGGAACACTGGAGTCTGCACACTCCTCTTTCAACACAGAGCAGGTACTAATTATCCAGGCTTGTTGGAAGGGCCTGGGTCAGCTGTGGATGGTGCTGCAGCCGGTAGCCCCGGTGCATGCACTGGGAGCGCTATTTTATTTTTGTTGTTGAGGGGGCGTGACCATGTCTCCCTGGATCTGGCCATGCCCCCATCAGTAACCGGGACCGTGGCCACTCTTGGTGGCTCTGGGTACAACCTCCATATCTCTGATGAAGGAATATGCAAAAATGTTCTGTTTGCACTTGTTAGGTGGGGAGGACACAGAAAGCAATCCACAGTGGACGATAACAAAGAGTTTGTATAAGGTTTCGGACAGTAAGGAGAGGTAGTTAATTATAATAATGGCCCATTGCTGTAACAGTGTTTGGCCTTTTTCTATTGAAACAAATATGTCCTTGACAAAACAAAAGGTAATTTAAAAAAAGTGTAATTGATGAGCATGGCAAACGAAGGCCGGGATGTAATGAAGTCTGAGTTTGGCGGCCGGGCGGAATGCTGGTTGTACTCAGAAGTTTTTTTAAAGGGGCTATTATGTGCAAGGCTAAACCATGCCTTGTAAATGGTTGCCCCCTTAAAAACAGTCTTCATTACATCCTGCCCTACATCAATTTGGAGATTTTTATTAATGTATTTGGCATGCATGCAATTTGAAAATGAATGTGATTTATGTTTGTTGTAGTCTTACCTTTAGATGCAGGTCAATGTGAGTTGTATTTACCCGTGGAGGACTTATTAGACCATAAGCAATCTTATGATGAGCATCAAGATTTGCAGTGACTGTAAGACACAGATCATGAATTGCAGATTGTTATTCAGCTCCACCAGTTCTTAAAGTGGTCCTAGAGAGGTGGCGGAACTCCCCCCCCTCCCCCGGCACCCATGCATTAAAGTTATTGCGCGCGCCGTAGGCACGCGGCACAAAAAGGGGAGTGGTCTCAAAAAGAAAGGGGTGTGGTTGCACAATAGTAATAATGCCCACAGTAGTAGCACCCCTAATACACATAATGCACACAGTAGTAGCACCCCGTAATACACAATGCCCACAGCAGTAGCGCCCCTTATACAATGCCCGTAGTAGTAGTGCTCTTTATGCAATGTCCACTGTACTGGTAGTGCCCACAGTAGTGGTGCCCCTTATGCAATGCCCCCAGTAGTAGTGCCCCTTATGTCCCCAGAAGTGATGCCACTTATGAAGTGCCCCCTTTACATTGCACTCATTAGTAGTGACCCCATTATTAATGCCTTAATGGTAATGCCCCTGTGTAGTATTGCCCCTAGTAGTAATGTCGCCTGTAATAATGCCCCCAGTCATTTAGCCCCCTGTAGTTTAGCCCCAGTAGTAATGTCCCCAGTGGTAATGCCCTTGCAGTTATGATCCCAGTAGTTTACCCCCCCTTTAGTTTAGCCTCCCAGTGGTAATGCCCCCTGCAGTTTAGCCCCTGCAGTTATGCCCCCCAGTAGTAATGCCCCCAGCAGTGTAGCCCCATTTAGTTTAGCCCCCAGTGGTAATGCCCCCTGTAGTTTAGCCTCTGCAGTTATGGCCCCAGTAGTTTAGCCCCCAGTAGTAATGCCCCCAGTAGCTTAGCCCTATGTAGTTTAGCCCCCAGTGGTAATGCCCCCTGTAGTTTATCCCCTGTAGTTATGCCCCCAGTAGTTTAGCCCCCTTGTGGTTTGCCCCCTTGTAGTTTAGCCCCCAGTGGTAATGCCCCTGTAGTTTAGCCTCTGCAGTTATGGCCCCAGTAGTTTAGCCCCCAGTAGTAATGCCCCCAGTAGCTTAGCCCTATGTAGTTTAGCCCCCAGTGGTAATGCCCCCTGTAGTTTATCCCCTGTAGTTATGCCCTCAGTAGTTTAGCCCCCTTGTGGTTTGCCCCCTTGTAGTTTAGCCCCCAGTGGTAATGCCCCCTGTAGTTTAGCCTCTGCAGTTATGGCCCCAGTAGTTTAGCCCCCAGTAGTAATGCCCCCAGTAGCTTAGCCCTATGTAGTTTAGCCCCCAGTGGTAATGCCCCCTGTAGTTTATCCCCTGTAGTTATGCCCCCAGTAGTTTAGCCCCCTTGTGGTTTGCCCCCTTTTAGTTTACCCCCAGTAGTAATGCCCCTGTAGTTATTCCCCCCTGTAGTTTAACCCCTGTAGTTATGCCCCCTGTAGTAATGCCCCTAGTAATATTGCCCCCTGTAGTAATGCCCCCAGCAGTTTAACCCCTGTAGTAATGCCCCCCACAGTAATGCCCCAGCAGTAATGTGCTCCAGTAGTAATGCCCCCAGTAGTAATGTCCCCCTCTAGTAATGCCCCAGTAGTTTAACCCCTGTAGTTATGCCCCCAGTAATAATGCCCCCCTGTAGCAATACCGCCAGCAGTTTTGTCCCCTGTAGTTATGCCCCCAGTAATAATGCCCCCCTATAGTAATGCCCCAGTAATAATACCCCCCTATAGTAATGCCGCCAGCAGTTTAACCCCTGTATTTATGCCCCCAGCAGTAATGCCCCCAGCAGTAATGCCCCACTGTAGTAATGCCTCCCTGTAGTAATGCGCCCCAGTAGTAATGTTCCAGTAGTAATGTGCCCCAGTAGTAATGTGCCCCAGTTGTTTGCCCTCAGTAGCTTGCCCCCTTGTAGTTAGCCCCCCCAGTAGCTTGCCCCCAGTAGATACACACACATAAAAAAAAAACAAAAAAACACCATACTCACCGAGCCCCACTCCCGCGTCCGACTGCTGCAGTCCTCTCGGCGTCCGCTCCTGAGCACTATGAGAGAGACGTTATGACATCTCTCCCATAGCGCGCACTCACTGAGCCGGAAGCCGGAGCTCAGTACTGAGCTCCTGCCTCCAGCTGCCGCTGTGAGAGAGAGAGCCGGGCGCCCGCTGCAATCTCAGCGGGCGCCCGGCATCTCCCTGCGGCGGCGGCGGCACACAGCGGGTTAGGTGAGCCGGAGGAGGCGGAACTGCGTTCTGTCTCCAAGTGGAACTGACGGAATGCAGTTCCGCCCCGTTCCGGCTTACTTTAACCCAGAGCTCCACAGTTGCTTGTGTTTCATATCTATACATGCACAGGTTACAAGAGATGGGCGCAAAATCCATGTTACACTTTATTTTCTCAGCAGCGGATTTGTTCAACAGAGGTCACCAAGAAGTCACCACATTCTTTTAAGGTGCATACACACGGTGAGATTCGGGCTAACCCCGATTCTCACTATGTGACAGGGGCTAGATCGGTATCGCAAGCATATAATGAGTGTGCTTGCGATACTGACCATGTGCGATTTTGGCTAAGTGCCAATTTTGATTATCTTTTCTATGAGATAGTCAAAATTGACTTGCCTGCACAGTCTATCTAGGCTTGCGATGCCGACCGAGCGGGAGTGCGCATCGGCATCGCATCGGGATCGCAAGGTGACTTTCACATTGCAATCTGCACTAACTTTTCTTACGATTTTGACTATATAGTCAAAATCGTAAGAAAATATCTCACCATGTGCACACACCATTACAATCTGTGAGCTAGTAATGATATAGCAGCATAATAGAGCAGCGCTAAACCTTCTATCGCCTGAGAGGTGTCATCACTTTACATAACTATAACATACTAATAACCATGAATAAAGACACAGAGACATAGATGTGGTAGACAAAAATATATTCTTTATTTATTTAAATATATTTAAAGAAAAAGGTACAATGGCAACGAAAGGATGGCCAGTATCAGTACAATGTAGATGGATACTGCACAAGGGGGGTCATTCCGTCCTGTTCACACGCTGCCGTTTTAAGCAGCGCAGCGAACAGGTCACTACTGCGCATGCATATGCACCGCAATGCGCAGGCACGTCGTACGGGTACAAAGATGGATTTTACGAAGAATCCTTTCGCACAGCCGATCGCAAGATTGACAGGAAGAAGGCGTTTGTGGGTGTCAACTGACCGTTTTCTGGGAGTGTTTGGAAAAATGCAGGCATGTCCAAGCGTTTGCAGGGCGGGTGTCTGACGTCAATTCCAGGGCCGGACAGGCTGAAGTGATCGCAAGGGCTGAGTAAGTTCAGACCTACTCAGAAACTGCACAAAATGATTTTGCAGAGCTTGGCTGCACTTGCAAAGCAAACATACACTCCCCTATAGGCGGCGACTATCTGATCGCAGCGCTGCAAAAAGTAGCTAGCGAGCGATCAACTCTGAATGACCCCCAAGGACTAGGAGTTGCTATCGCTGCTGCTTACTTGGAAGCAGCAGCGATAGCACTATAATGGCAATAGATAGCACTAATATGGCAATAGATAGCTCTAATAAGGCAACCTATAATATAACCTATAATAATACCTGATCTGAGATGCATCCTAGAACCCAGCATCAGAACATCTGCGACACCATCAAAACATTATACAAAAAACTAATACATCTGGAAAATGTTAATAAAAAACTGTGCCAAAAAATGTTTGAGGAAGATTATTGTTTGAGTGGCCACTGAATGGTCGGAATCATTGTAGGGGTTGTATGAGAGTCCAACTAGCCTAGTCACTACTGTAATATAGAATAAGTCTTACCTGCTCTTATGAATTTAACGTTGCGTGTTTCCATAAGGTGGTGCTGCTGCATTAGTAGCGGAGTAAGGCAGCTAGCTGCCTAATGACATTTCGTAGGTATGTATCATTTGCATACAAAGTACAATAGTGCAATACTTTATTCTAGAATTTTCAGATTGCTAAGCCACTAATGAAAATACAGGGACAACCTGTCTGTACTGAAACTGATCAGATTGGGCTGAACTGATCGTTTAGTGGGTGGGCTCAGAGGCGTCCTCACACACAGACCTGTTCAGTCATCACCAGAAAGCATCCTTTTGAGTAAGGGATCAAGTTTGAATGGATTTTGGTCGCCTGAGATTTTTGGCATGGCTGCAAAGACCTGAGTGGCCAGTGTACTGGGGGGCTTAGTCAAATGTAAAAATACCATACCTCCCAACTCGTGGGAGTTAAAATTCTGGGTTTCCCTTACCATTCATCCTCACTTCTATCACTCTGGGGACCTGTCCAGTGCTCCTGGAGGTATTGGGCGGCCCCAAGGTTCTCCCCTTGGTTCTCCTGACATGTCTAAGGCATCTATTCACCCACTGCTCTGCTATACAGAGCAGCAGTTTGAGCGCGCCCCCCCCCCCCCCCACCACACCTTTTTTAAATTAAACAAAATACAGCTGAACAGCTAGCAAAATACTGAATTAACTATCTTCTCCTATATAACAGCCCAGATCTGTGACTCTGTGCCTGTGTGTATAACGCTGGGCGTGGCTAGGAGCTCTCATTGGGTTAGCAGCAGGTCTATCACAAACAGTCCACAGCTGATTGGGCGAGAAATGCCCTCCCACACAGGTTACATCCAGTGGGAGGGTCTGCCCTTTGGCTACTCTGTGTTCCCAGAGCAGGATTAACAATGGGGCTGATGGAGCTGCAGCTCCAGATCCACACCCCAAAATAGACCCACTGCATCTGCAGCAACATACCCTCCAACAATTTACACATAAAAATCTCTACAAATTCAAAATGGGGGCGTGGCTACGGGTAAGCTGCCTTTGCCACGACCCTCTTCCTATACTTTCAATGGGAGTTTGGAGAGCCAAAAAATCGGTACAGACCATAAAAAAACGGACTGTACCTGCCAAAAAGATACAGCTGGAGGGTATGCCACTGCATCTGCAGCAAGTCTCTGCGCTGTAGAGAGGGGAAAAAAATCCTTTTACTGCAGCGTCTGATGGGGGTCATTCCGACCCATTCGCACGCTGCACTTTGTCGCATGCGCGCGGGCAGAAATGCACAGGCGTGTCGCTGACTGGCGACGGCCGCCACTGGGCAGCAATGAGAATAACAAAGAAAGTGTTTGCAGTAGCAAACGCAAGAAGATTGACAGGAAGAGGCCAGCCGGAGGCATCAACTGACCGTCCAAACCCAGCCGTTTCCAGGGAGTGATCCTGACGTCAGCTCCGTCCCGGATGATCGCAGCGGGGTAAGTCCTGAGCTGTGCAGACACTGCAACAGCTTTTGTTTGTGCAGCTCTCTACGCAAGCGTTTGCAGCCATGCACAGCAATTTCCCCCTCCCCTGTAGGCGGTAGTGCTAAAAGTAGGCTGCTAGCAATCAGGTCGGAATGACCCCCTATGTCCTGCTGCCAGTCCACCTGCCCCCTCCGGCATCAACAATCCCCACTACCTAGCCGAGGCACAGGCGGAACAAAAGCTGCTGCGGCCACCGGCATAGATGTGTATAAAAGCGGCGCAGCGGAAGGATTTCAGAGCCTTCCCTGCACCGCATACTCTCTGAGCTCCGGAGCCTCCTCTGCACGTGATGTCACAGAAGTGCATCCCAGCCACATCCACACCGAGATCCCCAGAGGCCCTGACTCCGCAACACAGCATCTGGGCTGCCCGCCTGGAAGCCCCAAGATGGCTAATGTAATGGATGGAGTGGGTGATATCGTTGAAGGTAATGTCTGGACGGGTGTAGTATGGCTGACCGGCGGTCTCCTGACCGCCGGTCAGCTTACCGACGCCGGGATCCCGGCGGGGAGGGGCGAGTGCAGCAAGCCCCTTGCGGGCTCGGTGGTGACCTGCGGTCGCCACGGATTCTATTCCCACTCTATGGGTGTCGTGGACACCCACGAGTGGAAATTGTCCCTGTTGGTCGGCATGCCGACCATCGGGATACTGAGCCGGCGGGATGGTGGAGGAGGTCATGTGACTGTCGGTCAGCAGACCGGCGGTCACATGAATACCCCCTGTCTGGACACTGAATCAATGTAAAATGTGACTGTGCAGTGCAGTGAGTGTGCAGTGTCACTGACACTGCACAGCACTCTCCCATTTTACATTGTGGGCGGGATGTATTAACATACATCGCCGCACCTCGCCGGTTACCGCAGCGATGTTGATCGCGTATGTACTAACATGCGATCAACATCGCGATGCGGTGACGGAGGCCCCCCGCGATACCTGTTAGGTGGTCTGCGGGGGGTCTCCGTCACCTCCATGGGGTCCCCACACTGCCTTGATGCTGGGTAGCAGCAGCAGGCTGCCCCCGGCGCCTCCTCCTCCCCCCTGCAGCCGGAAGGACGTCCGGCTGCGTTGCTAGGGGGAGGAGGAGATTACCTTCCGGGTCAGGTAAGCTGGGGGGGAAGGTAAGCTGGGGGGGAAGGGGGTCGGCGTCTGCGGCGGTGTCGACGGTGTCGGCGGGTTGCGGCGGTCGGCGAAAAGAAGCCCATAGGCTTCTATAGGGTATCGCCATCCAGAGATGGCGATACCCTGGATGCCGAAAACTCGGCGGTAGGGTGTTAGTAAATATGAAAATGCGGTAAAACTCCCGTTTTCGGGGGTTTTACCGCATTTTTGCTTTAGTACATCCCGCCCTGATTCAGCGAGTCAGTCAGTTCTGCCAGCCAGTCACTATTGTTAGCGCTGGTGTCCCAACGCGCCGCATTGCAGGGAAGTAGAAGCACTAAATAAACGACAGCTCCGGCGCTAAGGGATGCTGGGAGCTGTAGTTTATTGAGTGCATCTTCTTCCCTGTAATGCGGCGTGTTGGGACACCGGCGCAAACAATAGTAACTGGCTGCTTGGCTGCTGTGCGCGTCTCCGGGAGAGCCACTGCCAAAGGGAGGACAGCAGCTTAGCTGCTTCCAGGAGGAGAAGCATTACCCGCCCCTCCCCCACTCGCAGAACCTCCGGACCCTATCCGCGGCATCTCCCCTCACCACCCGCGGTGGCTCTGGACCCCCTCCCCCACCCGCAGCACCCCCACACTCACCCCTCCCCCACCCGCGACACCCCCGCAACCGCTCCTCCCCCACTCGCGGTGGCACTGGACCCCCTCCCCCACCTGCGGCACCCATGCACCCGCCTATCCCCCACCCACGCCACCACCGCACCAGCCCCACCACCGCCACCACTGCAACCACCCCTCCCCCCGCGCAGCACCCCCGGACTCCCTCACCCATCCGTGGCACCCCCAGACTCCCTCCACCATCTGCACGCCCTTGTGGCATGCAATATTTGTATTATATGGAATATTACCTCCAATCATAATTCTGTGAGTGTTTAAATATTGCACAGACAAAGGGCGTGCAATGGTTAAATGGTCATAGCCCCTTGCAACGGCATGAACAGCGCCACTCCCCCAACCACAGCACCTACTAGGTGATTCATCAGGTGCAGCTGGTGAACGCAGAAGAGTGGGATGACAGACTGCAGCGCTAAGTGTAAGTCTCTTCCACTCCTTCCTGTCCCCTGCAACCCACCACTACTCCCATCCTGCCCCCTGCTGTCCTCTACAACTCTCATCCTGCCCCTTGCTCCACAATACTTTTCCCATCCTGCCCCTGCTTCCCACCACCACTACCTCTATCATGTCCTGTAGCCACCTACTTCCCACTACTACCATCATCCTGTCCCCACCCTCCCCCCAACACCGTATATGGTAACTTGGCCAGCTTAGAGGTGCCCCAGTCCTCCCTACAGCACTGCGGCAGCCGGAGGGCACTAGTACCCATTGGCAGCCAGCAGGTACTAGGTGCCCCAGTCCTCCCTCTCTGCACTGTTTCCATAAGGAAGGGAAACCATTGCCGCAGCAGTCAGCCCAATGCGTCGTCCCGGCATGAACAGGCTGTGGCTTGCTCTGTGCCCTACCTGGTGGATGTGGCTTGCACTGTCCCTACCCCCCTCCTCTCCGCACTCCCATCTGGTGGCTGCATGTGGGGTCGCAAGCAGGGCCGGTGCTAGGGTGTTCGGCGCCCTCCTGCAAAATATAAATTTGCGCCCTCCCATACTTTACATGCAGAGCCGGAGGGTTTACCATGGCCTCTTGGGCCCCTGAGCTGCAGGAGATCCGTGTAAGCCTATGGATGTGAACTCTCTGCCCATACACACCCTGTGCAGCGCTAGTTACGGCCCTACACACAAACAGTGCCGTAACTAGACATTTTAGCGCTGTGTGCACAAGAGGGCATAGGCGGCCTCCCTGTATGTAGAACAGAGGCACTGCGCGCAAAAAAATTAGGGGCGTGGCTTCATGGGGAAGGGGTGTGGCCACAAAATAATACCAATTCATATTACATATTATAGTAGTCTCCATTATTCAAACTACGCCGCACAGCAGCGCCACTACACCAGGTAGAGCCCCTTTTACACATTACGGCGGACAGATTTCCCTTTTTACACATTACGGCAGACAGAGTCCCCTTTTTACACATTACGGCAGACAGTGTACCCTTTTTACACATTACGGCAGACAGCGCCCCCTTTTTGCACATTACGGCAGACAGCGTCCCCCTTTTTACACATTACGGCGGACAGTGTCCCCCTTATTACACATTACGGCAGACAGTGTCCCCTTTTTACACATTACGGCAGACAGAGTCCCCCTTATTACACATTACGGCAGACAGTGTCCCCTTTTTACACATTACGGCAGACAGAGTCCCTTTTTACACATTACGGCAGACAGTGTACCCTTTTTACACATTACGGCAGACAGCGCCCCCTTTTTACACATTACGGCAGACAGCGTCCCCCTTTTTACACATTACGGCGGACAGTGTCCCTTATTTACACATTACGGCAGACAGTGTCCCCCTTATTACACATTACGGCAGACAGCGTCCCCTTCTTACACACTACGGCAGACAGCGTCCCCCTTTTTACACATTACGGCTCTGCATACAGATACACACATACATAAATACAGTATATACATAAATACAAACACACACATACATACACATACCCAGACACACACACACACACACACACACACACACACACACACACACACACACACACACACACACACACACTTTCTCTCTCACTCTTTTTACATCCACTTACCACAGTTGTGCTGGCCAGATCTTCAATAGCATGATCCTGTGTAGCTCCGCCCCCTTGGTCCGTGTAGCTCCGCCCCTTTTCGGCCGAACCATCACTGACACTCCTCTCCCTGTCACAGGGGAGAGAGGAGAAGGCTTCATGCTGCTGGCGCTGCTGCGGCTGCCTGTCAGTGTGACAGGGCAGGCGCAGCAGCAGTGGGGGACAGGACGGCGCTTCAGCTGGGATGCAGAGCAGTGAAGGCGCCTCTCCTGCCCGGCGCCTACCTGCACTGCATCCCTTTGCTGAGCGGGTAGCGCCGGGCCTGGTCGCAAGAGACACACATCATTGTAAAGTGAAACTGTCAGTGTGTCATTTACAATGGTGCGACCAATGGTAGCGTGTAAAGACGCATCTGAAGACACTGACGGTGGGAGTCTCAATCCTTGCAGAATCAGACACACGGATGTACACCAGGGAACTGCATTGTAGCAGTATTAGCATAAAGTCACAGACGCAACTGCAGCAAAAGACGTAAGGAAGGCCGCAGTTGCGTCCAACTCAGAATTCAGCCCTGTAAGGAGGGATCCCCACCCCTCAACAGACCCCGCCCCCATTAGGGCTGCTTCCATCCTTTTCCCGGGCTGGTTTTCCATCCCAATCCACCCCTGGGTGCACATCTCTAATTGTTGCATCAGAACCTAGATATAACAACCAGTTCCTTTAGTTTAGTTGCATGTAATAAACATTATGTTATAACTAATATCAACATAATCAGCAAAAAGCAGCACTGAGTTATACTGTTATAATACAGTATTTATTATACATAATTTCAAATTGCCATAGGACAGCGTTCTCCTGCAGATCAATTGACTGCAAATTTCACCCTGTGATATGAACAGTCAGGTTAATAAAAAATATCCCAAAGCTTCTAGGTCAGGTTGCACAAAACTTATATCTAATCTGGCAGTACACATTTGTAAATTCAGTGCATTGGTATTTGGTATACTGTATCTTTAATGGGTGTGCACCCGGGCCCTGGGTCCAGTGTTGCCCACAATACACATCATGCACCCGTAAAATTATACTTCCCCCTCCGTCCAGCGTTGGCTACAGCGTTGCAGACAGAATCTCTGGGAAAATTGAACAGTGGCCTGCCATTTTCTTGGTGATTTGCGCATGCACAATAGAGATGTCCCCGGGAACAAGACACGGGCACCAAGTACCTGGAAATCTGTGCATATTCAGTAGAATCTGACACAAATCCAGAGTCTACTGCACTGCCAGAGAGAAGGGGGGTCTGCACGGAGCCTGCACATGGGACCTCTCCTCCCTTAAAACGCCTCTAGTTTAGTGGTATAAAGACTATAGGCAATGGACAACAAGCAGTGGAGGCAGATAATGAGGTCAGATAAAAAAATGTTTAACCTTTTTATTGACAGAAGGATAAGTGCAGGTATGTTACCGACATAAACCATTATGGTCTTCAGCAGAGGCGTAACAAGGGTAGGGCGAGTGGGGCACGTGCCCCACTCGCCCGCCATCACGCCGAAATGTGAGGGGAGGAGAGCGCAGCGTCTCTCCCTCCCCTCAGCACTAGCGTGTGTCCGGTCTCCGGCGTTAGCCAATCAGAGCTTGCGGACCGGCTCCTGATTGGCTGCCGGTCCGTGAGCTCTGATTGGCTGGCGAACCGGCGCCACACAGCTGCCGGAGATGCCGCACAGTGGGGCATGTAGACACCTGGTCTGAATCCAATCACAGTTTTATGCCAATATCAAGAAGTCATCGACTGCATGACTTTCTTGTGGAATAATGATGCTGTATACAGTGCCTTATGCAGTATTGCAGGCATTCCACATTCTGCCATGGTGCATACAGATTTTCCTGGCTGCATGTGATGGACAAACAACCTAATAAGTGATTTTCTCTGGGTGCTTACATGTTTATCTACTAGCTGCATGTAAGCTCAATGAAGTAATTATTGAGAAAATAAAGCAGTTGTGAAAACCATTGACAGGTAAAGAGCGAATTTCAGGCATACTTGTTAACTTCCTGGCTAGCCAAGTCGGAGGTGTGGGGTGTATGATGCAACATACTGTAGTGGCACCACGATTGCATCATTATGGACACTCCCCACTATACAAAGCTGCGATTCCCGGGTTCCGTAAAGTGATGGGTTGGGCTACAACGATGCAACGTTACACGAATCATGTCATCATGCTGCCTAGACTGTCCATTTCACTCAGGAAGTGGGAATGGCCAGTTTCTGGGAGACTTACTTACTCTTCCCGGGGTTCGGGAGAGTCACCCGACATTCAGGAGTCTGCCGTACGTTCTTAGAGAGAACACAAGTATATTTTAAAGTTTAATGCAATTTTTATAAAAGTTATCATATTGAGTGATATGTGCAAGTTTGTAATAAATACTAAAATGGCTCAGTAAAATCCAAAAAGAAAGTTGATAAATGACTATGCATATTATATAATAATAAATGAACTTGGCTTTGTTTATGGATGAGAAAATAATTATTTTCCCACAAGCAACACCTAAGCTTTTTTTTTTTTCAGAGATGAATCATGTAATAAATTTGCAAAAGAGGGGGGCGTGGCCTGGACGGGCATGGAGTAGCACTTGCAGTGTGCAGCTCTCCAGCCATATCATCCTGATTACACATCCTGATTTCCCCCCCTGGGTCTGATACTGGGGCCATAGCTGATTGAATGCCTCCTGCCCCCCCTGGACTGGGTTTAATCCTGCTGCTATCATCTGCGGAGGCTCTGGAGCCCTGTGTGCTGGTGGGCCCTGACCCACGCTGGGACTACTGACTCCTGCTATAGCCGGAAGTCCGGCTTCTCCCCCCCGCTACTGCCCGCGGCGACTGGCTGCTTATCTGGACGAGGAGGGTGCCGGGATCTCCTCCGTTACTCTGATCGCCTCCTACACTGCCAGGGGAGAGTCCTGTGTGAGGCTCCCTGCACCGCTCTGACATCGCGGACTCGCGCGGTGCGGGAGACCGGAAGTGCGGCTCCCGTGGTCCGCCGCCGCCCGCTACAGCCAGCCGAATCGCAGCACGGACTTCTCTGCCTCTCGCTGTGTGTGACACCCGGAGGGGAACACACAGCTGGCTGCCTGCCCCCAGCGTCTATCCTCTGCACCCCCTGATGCTCTGTGTCTGCATCCACGTTGGGGCCAGGTACTAGGGCACACAATACTTGAAGTGGGGGAGGACAACACCTGCAGCTGAGTCTGGGCTGCCGGAGATTACTGGGCGCACACTCCCCTCCCTCCTTCCGCCTGCTTCTCTCTCCTGCCAACCCGGCCTGAATTAACTGCAGGGCGAGCTTCCCTGCTGTGTCTGGAGCCTGCTGCCGGGGGACTGGTTCTGTGTGCTCTGGGGGTGACGGTCCCTCCATCCCTGCTTAAGCGGCCACTTTGTGATTTATCTCGTGACTCTGGCCCTGCTGTCTATCTATACATATATATATATAAACACTATCACACTCTTCTCTGCCTGTATTTGCTTTGATATACCCTGCTAACTGGAGGGTCGGTCACCGTGCTGTCCAAAATGGTGAAGGGTCGCCAGACTGGCACGAATGCAGGAGCAATGGATAAGTTTGTTCGTGATCCTGGCCCGCAACAGCGAAGGGGGGAGAGCGTAAGACATGAGACATCACCACCATCCCCTGCGTACAGTTCCGCCTCTTCTGACCCTCCGGATGCCGCGCTGCAGAGAGTACTGGATGCGGTCACCGCCAGCGAGGCGCGTCTGGCTGATAAAATCGGGCAAGTACAGTCTGATCTCTCCATTATCCATCAAGACCTTCAGAGGGTGAGAGAGAGAGTGGGGGAAGCTGAGACCCGCATATCCAATATCGAAGATTCTGTCGGCCCGCTGGGTCGCCGCACTGACGCTTTGGAATCTCAGATGACAGATGTGCGCAGGAAGATGACAGACATGGAGGGACGTCTGCGGCGCAATAACGTCCGTTTTATTGGTCTGCCCGAGAAGGAAGAGGGCTCGGCTCCCGAGGAATTTCTCGTAAAATGGCTCCGGGATGCCTTTGGCTCTGAGGAGTTTTCACCTTACTTCACTGTTGAACGGGCCCATAGAGTTCCGATGCGCCCGCTGCCTCCAGGGGCTCCACCCCGCACCTTTATTGCTAAATTCCTCCACTTCCGTGATCGGGACACAGTTCTGAGGTTGGCTCGTACCAAAGGCCCGTTAAAGTGGAATGGATCGCCTATATCTGTATTCCCGGATTTCGCGGTGGATGTGCAAAAGGATAGAGCTCAGTTCCTGCCTGTTAAGAGGAGGCTCCGTGAACTTGACCTGCCATACGCCATGCTTTTCCCGTCCAAGTTGCGAGTAGTGGCTGATGGGGAAACAACATTTTTCACAACTCCCCGTGAGGCCATGGTGTGGCTGGACAGCCGATTTCCGGCGAGGCGTGCCCTTGCAAATCCGTGAATCTCCGGCCTAGCCCTGATGCTGACTTTCTCCTGTGTTTCCTTTTTTATTTTCCTTATCTTTTGGTATTTACTACAATTGATTAACATATGTCAGTTATTTAATGGGAAACGATAAGATGCGGGGGTGGTTGACTGCTGTTGATGTCCACTTATCTCCACTGCTCTGTTTTCAAGCCTCAAACGGGGTATATGAATACTCGCCAGCCTACTCTGATATCTATGGTATGCTTCCGAGCCTTCCTTACCTCCTGTTTTTTTTCCCCCTCTTTTTTTTTAATCTTTTTATTTTATTATATTTTGTATTTCTGGGGGAGCGGGGGAGGGGGGTAATATGTTTGGTTTGCTATGCTTGGCTCTTTGATATTTGTGTAGGAATTATTTTGGCACGAATAGACCTAGGGGGTGGATCTATATGATTTCCCCCCCATTTTTTCGGGGGGTGGTGGTTGGTGGCTGGAGACTACTTCTATATTTCCCGAGAGTCATTATATTCTTGGCCCCGACTACGGTGTGTATGCACTGGTTAATGGTGCTACGAAGTTTTGCTACTTAAAATTTTTTTCTTTTAGGTAGTTGCATTTAGTTCTGGGATCCAAGTATGCTGCAGGTTCGGGGTGGTATACAGGGAGGGGGGAGGGGGAAGGTTTTGGGTTGTATTTACTGTTTGTGTGGAAAGGTATGTTGTGAATGGATATGGTATGTTGCTGTATTACTTAAACATGGGCGTCTGATGACTGAATCTGTGCACGGCGGAACGGGCTGGCCGCGGGGTGCTACATGTGTTTTACTTTTGATGCAATATGGCTGGGATTAGAGTGTTAGCGTGGAATGTGCGAGGGCTTAACGATAAAATTAAGAGGTCCCTGGTACTCCGACAGCTCAAAAACTATGCGGCTGATGTGGTCTGCCTTATGGAAACGCATTTGGCGGGGAGTAAGATTCTCTCATTGAAGAGGCCATGGGTGGGATGGGCGTACCACTCCGTGCACACTTCGGCCTCTCGTGGGGTTTCAGTCCTTATTAGGCGGACTGTCCCCTTTGTACTGGAATCCATGCAGACAGATCCATGGGGGAGATATGTGTTCTTGAAATGTAGACTATTCTATGTCCCTGTCCTCCTTATGGCTGTCTATGTGCCCCCCCCTTACTCCCCTGAGGTTCTTAAAAAAGCTGCTGGGTTTATGGCCTCATCCCCCGGGATATCGGTTATTTGCCTTGGGGACTTCAATAATGTGCTGGATGCGGCGATGGATAGGCTCTCTATGTCTCCGTCTGCTGCATGTCCTGGGAAGTCCGCCTTTGCGGATGTGGTGTCGGGATTGGGCCTGGTCGACCCTTGGAGATTGAGACACCCGTCTCTTAAACAATACTCCTGTTTCTCTCACTCCCATTCTTCGTTCTCCAGGATCGATCTGGCCCTCCTCTCGAACGACATGATCCCCCGGGTTGGTAGTATTAGATACGAGACTAGAGGTATATCAGATCACTCCCCTTTGACCTTTACTTTAGACTTCAATTGCTCTAGGGGCCAGGCTGTATGGAAATTTAACCCATTTTGGCTTGTACACAAGGCGGACGGCTCTGACCTGGTGGCCGCATGGCGGGAATTCTTTGAATTAAATAGCGCCGATACGGCTATCTCTACACTATGGGACACGTTTAAGGCCTTCCTCCGGGGGAGTTTGATTAAACGGGTATCTAGCTTGAAGTCTTTCTATAAGCAACGGGAGGCGGTGCTGGAAGCCCAGAGTGTGGCTGCAGAATTGCAATACCTACAAGATTCTTTAGACAGCTCTAGGGCGGCCTGGTTATCGGCTCAGAGGGAATGGAGGGAGTACCTAATGGAGAAGACTCAGCATAGACTCCTTTTTTCATCCCATACTTTCTATGCTACTGGTGATAGACCGGGGTCGTACCTGGCATCTTTGGCCCGGGGTGATAGACCTAATAGTGTGGTTGTTGAGATTATGAACTCTGATGGCATATCTATGACTCAGACCCCACAAATGGCGGCTGAATTTGTATCCTATTATAGCCACCTGTATGAATCTAAATTAGAGTGCACTCAGTCACACCTAAGCGATTATTTAGACAAGGTTCGGTTCCCCACCCTGTCCAGTGAGGCTTGCGACCTGTTAGAGGCACCTATCTCATCAGATGAAATTATGGCTGCTATCAGGGCCTCCCCTAGTGGTAAAGCCTCGGGCTTGGATGGTATACCCTCTGAGATATATGGGCATCACCTGGACTTCTTTGTCCCTCGTCTACTCGAGTTGTATGCCCAGATCTTTGCGCAGGAGTCTCTCCCCCAGTCTATGGCGGAGGCAGTGATTGTAGTTATCCCTAAACCTGACAAGGATCTCAGGAGATTTGAGTCCTATCGCCCTATAACCCTCCTACCCACTGATATAAAAATTTTGGCTAAGGTGCTGGCTGGCAGATTAAATACAGTTATTTCCCAAATTATACATCCGGATCAGACGGGATTTATGCCCAATAAATCGACATCCATCAACCTTAGACGACTGTTCACACATCTGCAAATTCCCCGTAGGGACCCCACCTCCTCTATAGTTGTTTCGTTGGATGCCGCTAAGGCTTTCGACTCTGTGGAGTGGGCCTACCTGTGGGAAGTTATGCGTAGATTCGGTATAGGCCCGAACTTCATTAAATATGTCCGACTGATGTATTCCTCCCCTTCAGCGAGAGTGGCGGTCAATGGATTCGTATCTAATTCCTTCCCCCTGTCTAGAGGTACACGACAGGGCTGCCCATTGTCTCCTACCCTGTTTGCTATAGCCATAGAGCCCCTCGCGTGCCTCCTGAGAGCGGATACGGGGATCTCTGGCTTTAAGGTGGGTGCTCGTGAAGACAGGGTGGCCCTATACGCCGATGATGTTCTACTGTTTGTGGATCGCTATGCGGAGTCTATGCCTAGGATTTTAGAAATTATTGGTGGGTTTGGGCGATACTCTGGGCTTTTGATCAATTGGGAGAAATCCTTTATTATCCCACTTCAGGGCGAAGTTCCTAATTCCCCGTTGGTGGCTCTCCCGTTGCGGTGGGTGGACTCCTTCAAATATCTGGGTATTTGGGTGTCTAACGATCCTCAAAAATTCCCCTCCCTAAATATTACCCCACAAATAACATATCTCCGCAGTCGGGTGAAGGCGTGGGGAAAATTACCTTTAACGGTCACGGGGAGGGTTAACATGGTAAAAATGGTCTTCCAGCCCAAACTTCTATATGTCCTACAGCACTCTCCCGTTTATATCCCGCAGAGGACCTTTCAGCAAATAAATGGTCTGCTTTCCTCTCTGGTGTGGGCTAGTAAGCGGGCACGGTTGAAAATAGATACCCTGACCAGGTCACGGGAAATGGGGGGACTGGCTCTCCCCAACTTCCGTTTTTACTATTACGCGGCACAGTTGGCACATGTCTGGAAGTGGGTTACCGACCTCGATGCCCTGGCTCTGCACTCGCTGATGCTGCACCATGACTACCCAGGGGGCTCCCCATTACAGCTACTCCTTTGTGGTAGTATCAAAATGTCCACATTGCCACTTATTAAGCAATCCATCCTAATATGAAAATTGGTGCACTCTGTGATGCGGGGTCACGGTGTTGATCCGGATACCCCACTGGATAATGCTTACGGGCTGCCGGAACTGTGTCATCTTCAGGTCCGAGAGGTTTGGGGTAACTGGGGAGTGCACTCTTTAGGACATTTATATAAAGATGAGACCCTTACCTCATTCCAACAACTCCAGCAGACACATAATGTCCCCTCAGGGGGTTTTTTCCGATTCCTTCAGCTGAGACATGCTCTGGCTGCCCAGTTTCCACATGGTCCCCCAGCCCTCGTTGATTCCCCGGTCAAATTAATGATGCAGACGCTGGACTCGGGACACCTGGTTTCTAAAATTTATGGTCGTATTCTCCAGATGCATCATATAGATCCCCTAACTACTCTTCGAGATAGGTGGGAATCAGACGTGGGTACATTATCAGACGATGCTTGGAATACTGCTGTGGGAGCCCATCGGATCTCCACTTCATCTGTTAGGTACCAACAAATACAACTATACATCCTGCATAGAGTATATATGACCCCGGTGAGGTTAGCACATATTGGGGGGTCCCATAACTCGCAATGCCCCAAATGTGGAGCCGCGGGTGCCGACTTCTGGCATCTAATTTGGGTATGCCCTGGCGTGTCTCGGTTCTGGACGGCTGTTATACGCACCATGTGTGATACGGGTGTTCCATCTTCCATATGTACGCCTGCATTGTGTACACTGTTGATTGTGGACGAGGAGGCCTTAGATCCACCCTGTAGGAGATATGTTACTAATCTTTGTGCTCTAGCTAGGGTCTGTATAGCCCGGCTGTGGCTGGCGGGCGAGGCCCCGTCAATTAAGGCTTGGATATCCCTGGTCAATTAAACTGTTGCACACGAAAAATTTGTGTTTCTGGCGAGGAAGGTGGAGAGGAAATTATTTACGATATGGGGTAGGTGGATAGACTCTAAATACTTCAAGGAGAGATAGGGTCTTGAGTTGCATCTCTCGCCTTATTTCACTCTGGGATTTTTGGGGGTGGGCACCCTCGCGGCCAGCCTTGTTGAGCTGTATTGAGATGTATTATGCTTGTTCTGCTATGCTTATGCCTATACTGGAAGGAATAAGATAGAGGTTTGCTACTCTCAGACGCTGTGACTATGTGATTGTCTGACTTACGTGACATTATTTTCGCAAAAGTTACTATGTGCCTTATGTATTTACAGCTGTTTCCATGCATTCCGTGTATGTATGTAGTTTTATGTTTGTTTTGAGTGAAGTGTTGATGTAAAATTTGAAAATTCAAATAAAAACTATTGAATTTAAAAAAAAAAAATTTGCAAAAGAGATTGTTTGGCAGATACTCTATATACAGTATATTAGAAGATGTTTCTTTTTATATGCAACATCTAATAAAAAACAAGTGAGATCACACCACATGACATGTTCGTGCTTGTTTGATGATTTGGGTACATACTGTGACAACCCCTGGCCACTATCTCCAGCATCCTGGCTGTGTGAAGATTACAGATAAGCAACATTTTCAAAACTGATGTGGATTAAACCAAAAACTGTTGTATGTTTTACCAGAAGATTTACAGTACGTGTTCCCAGTCCTATCCTTAATGCAACACACAGCAGATTGAATTCACAGATGTGTCCTCATACATCATTGCTGGGTTCGCGCCAAACAGCTCCTCTCGCTTCGCCAGATACCGTGAGAATCTGCTGGTGTCAGGCATCTTTTTTGCCGAAAATGCATCTTAGTTTCAAGCGTGATGTGGCTAGCCCGCACCAGGAGACTGTGCTGATTCATTTGACACTTGTATATCTGCATGCGACTAAGTCTTTGGCCAGGATGTAATGAAGTCCGAGTTCGGCAGCCGTGCAGGATTTTTTTAAAGGGGCAATCATGTACAAGGCATGGTTTAGCCTTGTACATGACTGCCTCTTTAAAAAAAAAGTCCTACTGCGCCCAGCATCCTGCACGCCCACTGAACTCGTACTTCATTACATAGTATAATGCAGCAGCCTACTGTGAGTTAGTTTGCTCTGAACTAACGTCCGGGAGCACCACCAACTCAGTTCTACAGCAAAAGCCAAGACGGCCAAGTCGGTAGCTTTATGTTGGTCATTATTCATGTCCTTCATGATATAAAAATTGTTTGACATTCACTTACAATCAGGACCAGTGCAGATTCCAAAACCCCAAACCCATTGCTATAATGCAGCAGCCGTAAGTTCCATTGTGCTCCATATATAGGGCCTTATTCAGGTTTGTTAGCAAACAAAAAAAAGTTAGTAATTGGGCAAAACCATGTTGCACTGCAGGTGGGGTAGATGTAACATGTAACATGTGCAGAGAGTTAGATATGGGTGTGGTGTGTTCAAACCGAAATCTAAATTGCAGTGTAGAAATAAAGCAGCCAGTATTTACCATGCACAGAAACAATATAACCCACCCAAATGTAAATCTCTCTGCACATGTTACATCTGCCCCACCTGCAGTACAACAGGATATGGCCCAATTGTTAACTTTTTTTGGTTTGCTAACAAACCTGTATAGCCTGATTTATGTTTTTAAGTAAAGCAAAAAACAAAAACAAGACAAGTAACTTTGCATCTGTAGCAAACCATGTTGCCATGCAAGGGGAGCAAATACATTTAGATTTTTTCTGTGCAGGGTAGATACTCAGTCTGGAACTGTTTTAGTAATGGCCTTTATTATGAGGCGTACTGTGACAAATTACATGGCCCAATGTGGGCACTGCTATCAAGTAGTTAGGACTGCTGTATCAGAGAAGCCGTGAAGTGGCCAGCAGCTAAACATGTGTTTGCAAACATTTGTGACAAATTCTCTGAATTTTATTACCAGATAGATTCAGGGATGGTTACAGGTAATTTTCAGTGTGCGGAAGGGAATTTGGGGGTGGGGATTTGCACCCCCCTTCCTCTTTGTTTGTTTGTCTGTGACCCCTCCCCCTTCCAGCACCTGAAATATAATTATCTCCAGGTATGATTGAGCAACTTCCAAATTGTTTGTCTGCTTGTGTGCATGAGGCATTGAATGGGAGCAGCATTTGGAAGGCATGCTGTTCCTTGTAGTGCCAATGGGAGATCCTGGGAGTGGCTCCCTGGTAAGTTAGCTCTCAGTCTGGAACTGTTTTAGTAATGGCCTTTATTATGAGGCGTACTGTGACAAATTACATGGCCCAATGTGGGCACTGCTATCAAGTAGTTAGGACTGCTTTATCAGAGAAGCCGTGAAGTGGCCAGCAGCTAAACATGTGTTTGCAAACATTTGTGACGAATACTCTGAATTTTATTACCAGATAGATTCAGGGATGGTTACAGGTAATTTTCAGTGTGCGGAAGGGAATTTGGGGTGGGGATTTGCACCCCCCTTCCTCTTTGTTTGTTTGCAGGGTAGATACTGGCAGCTTTTGCATTTAGCCCACAAACATTTTAGGCAGCTTTATTTTCAACTGCTATTTAGATTTCAGCTTGAACGCACTCCACCAAAATCTAAATCTCTCTGCACTTTTAATATCTGCCCCACCTGCAGTACAGCATGGTTTTGCCCAGTTGCTTGCTTATTTTCTTTACTTACAAATCCGTATCAAGCTTATAGAACCAGTCACACACAATATACAAGTGTTTCATAAATTAATCAGCACAGTCTCCTGGTGCATCCTAGTTACATTGCATTGTGAATTTGTGACCAACATGCATTTTTGGCAAAAAAAGACGCCCAACACTAGAAAAATTGCGCGGAACTTGTCACTGTACTAATGCCAGGCATCTCCTGCTACATGGAGTACTGAGGCTAGATGTATGAAGACACATCTGTACAATTCTTACCCCAGCTCTGTTCATTGTCTTTACTCAAAGATAGTGTTTTGTAGTGTACATATTTGCATCGGCCTCTTCTGCACCAAAACTCAGATAGAATGACTAAGCGAGTGAAAGAGGTCAGAGATGTAGAATGCTTCCTCTCTCTGCTTTCAGTCACATGCTGCAGTGATTGTAGGAAGAATCGCTGGGGTTTGCGTCACATTGCACATCTTCTGCAACCAATTCTGCAGAGCAGCCTAAGGACTGGAGCACTGAGGGTGATGGGGAGGCAATGGAAGGTGTACTGCTTCCTGAGATGAGAATCTAAACTTATCTCATAGGAGGAAGGGTCCTAAATACACAGTAAGTAGATGACTACCATTTATTTCTTGCTAGGTTGATAAATATTTTGTTTTACGGTATACATGGTCTTTCTAAAGATTTGAAAGACTGAATGAAATTGCCATAGAAAAACTAGCTGTATAGAAAGTGATGTGACAGCCACTTAAGGCCCATACACATTAGACGATGTCGCTCTGTGAGCGACATCATTCTAACGTTTCCCCCACCCGGCCCGGCCGGTCGGCGGCCGCCTGTACGCACTGAGCGATATGACCGCTCCTATCGCTCAGTGACGTCACGCCCCCGCCAGCCCTGCATGAAGGTCGTGGACGACAGTCCACATCCTTCATGCATGCCCTACCGACAGCGATGATCGTTGCCGACCCGCGGGGCCGCGCATCGGTCGTCGCTGGCGGCATACACACTTAACGATAAAATGAGCGACATCGCTCAAGGAGGGGGAAAATGAGCGGCGTCGCTCATTTTATCGTTAAGTGTGTATGGACCTTTAGTTATGTACCTCTCCTTCTCACTCATGTCTCCCTTTCAATATGTTTTACAGGAGAGGCAGATTATTGACTTACTTTGAAATAACATGAAAAGGTAAATCTCTGTTTATTTAATCCATGTTTTCTTTACTTTAAGGCTCAGATATATACTGTGGCACTTGCTGTATTTTCTCTTCTGTTACTTATTATTATTTTATATATTCATTATCCTGGAATACTGTAGGTTGCTTATTGGTGTCATTGGTTTTGCTGTGGGCAGGAAGCTATTAGTGCATCACTGGGCCCCATAGTAAAAAATTGGTAGGTGCCTAGTGATGCTACTCTCACTTCCTAAATCCAGTAGAGGCCTTTGCTCTGCTACAGTATCATACCTCCCAACATGACCCTCTCCAGGAGGGACACAATGCTCTGCTTCTGGACTTCTCTCTTAGTGTATGATTGCCATCACCTGTGTTGAACAGAGTAATGGATAAGAAAGGTGTTTCAGCACAGGTGTCAGCAATCATACAATAAGAGGGAAGTCCAGGAGCAGATCATTCTGTCACTCCTGGAGAGGGTGATGTTGGGAGGTATGCAGTATGTTGATAAAAGCAGCAGAAACATAGGGAGTGTGATCAGGCATTACCTAGCTGCATACCTCCCAACATGACCCTCTCCAGGAGGGACAAAATACTCTGCTCCTGGACTTTTTTCTTAATTTGCATTTGCCAGCACCTGTTTTGGACAGGTGAATGGATAAGAAAGGTGTTTCAGCACAGGTGATGCAATCATAAATAAGAGGGAAGTCCAGGAACAGAGCATTCTGTCCCTCCTGGAGAGGGTCGTGTTGGGAGGTAAGTAGCTGGCCTACCTCAGATCCTTGCCCAATTGCGGTTGCACTCCATGCACCCTCTGTAGTTACACCATTTGCTGTGTCTATGCTCCATAGCAAACAATGTGCTACCAACAACTGGATATGGGTCCCCATGGTGACGCATTGGAAGAGCTAGACAAAACTCATACTTGCTAACATATAAAAAAATATATTCCTGTACACTTTACTGCTTAGCAGGTGCTTGTAACCACTGTGCTAGCTTTCCACTTTCAACGTCTGTACATGCAGTAATACTGATTGGTGCGTCCTTAGATGCCACCATTGGTCGCACCTTTGAAACTTGCACCATCCTTATTAAGCTGTAGGAGCAGTTTCTCCATCTCACTATGGCCTCATATGCCTGCAGCTATGCGGCTGTGTACTCAGATGTTTTCACTGACATTACCACAACACTCCGATAACAGGCCCAGTTTTGGGTGCATTTCTAGCCACCTCCCAGTCACTTTCCAGTAATGCTCTTTCCACAATATTTCTGATACAATGCATCTTGATTGCTATATTGCCATGTAATGCATGTGCCATATGAGTTTTTAGGAATTTCCGCACATGCGCAATTGCAAAAAATCACTCCACTACGTGAACATCGGCATTGTGAGTAGCTCTGAACAGAGGCGTCACTGGGTGTGGTGACACCCGGTGCGCACCCCTGATCTCCCGGCGTGCTCGCAGTAAAAAAGGGGTGTGGCCTCGCGGGGATCCAGAAATCGTCACTCTGGGGGCATGATCAGGAGATGCTGGGCTGCCCCCGGAGACAGTCTCCGTGTGCTGTCGGCTCCTCTTCTATGAAAGGAGCCGGGTGCTGTAGGAGACTTTCACACTGCAGCACCTGGCTCCTGACAGTTTGGAGGAGCTGAGATTTGGTGTCACCCCCCTCCCAGGTGTCACACCCATGTGCGGGCCGCAGCCCCCGCTCCCTCCTTGTGACGCCACTGGCTCTGAAACAGGCTCAGAATGCCATGTGTAGCTCCAGCAATAATGAGCCGGTGCTTCAATGAAAGGTAAAGCCATCACAGCCTTGTATAAAGAGGAAACTGACCACTAGAAATCCTCTCTCTATATGTGAACATTACACTTACTTTATGTATCAATGAACAAGCCTCTTATATAGCTCTGCTTTTATAGTGGGGGCAAATTCTGTTTGTTCACCAAGTGATATGTAGCTTTAAGACATACGTATTATGGGGGTCATTCCAAGTTGATCGCTAGCTGAAAATGTTCGCTGCGCTTCGATGAAGCAAAAAAATTGCACTTCTGCGCATGCCTATGTGGCGCAATGCGCATGCGCGACATACTTTCACAATGGCCGATGCAGTTTTACACAAGGTCTAGCGAAGCTTTTCAGTCGCACTGCTGGCCGCAGAGTAATTGACAGGAAAGGGGCGTTTCTGGGTGTCAACTGACCGTTTTCAGGGAGTGTTCGAAAAAAACGCAGGCGTGCTAGTAAAAACGCAGGCGTGGCCGGGCGAACGCAGGGCGTGTTTGTGAGAGTCAGAGATGATATTGCAGAGCGCCACTGGTCACCAATAGGTGCATGGTTGGAGTATAAAGAGCAGTGGAATCATTTGTAGTGTGGAGATGTCTCTGTTCACATGCTGCTCTCATTCTCTTAATCAGTCTTCACCCAGTCTAGCTAGCCATGGCATTTGAATTTTTACCAAAGACCAGATTTGTATTGCACCGCGAGTATGCCAAAAGCAGAAGTTATAGCAACATTCAGATTCAGTATTTCTTGTGAAAACATCAAATAAATAATGAGAAATAAAGAACATTTTAAATTCCCACCTTGAAATGTGGTCAGCTCCTTCTGCAGGATTTTCAGGACATCATTCACGTTTGGACAGAGCTGAGAAATAGACACAGGTTTGAAATAAATGCTTTAGGATATAGATAAGGTTTTGTCACACTTGCCTACCTGACCCTCTCCATGAGGGAGAAAATGCTCTGTTCCTGGACTTTCCGGGTAATGTATGATTGCCATCACCTGTGGTGAGCTAGTTAATTGATAAGAAAGGCGTTTCACCACAGGTGATGGCAATCATACATTACCAGGAAAGTCCAGGAACAGAGCATTTTCTCCCTCATGGAGAGGGTCAGGTAGGCAAGTATGGGTTTTGTACCTATGTCGTATTTGCTGTGACAACAAATAGGTGTCATGCTTTTAAATCCCAGTATTTAAGGCAATGGGCCTAATTCAGACCTGATCGCTGCTGTGCGTTTTCGCACAGCAGCTGATCAGGTCTAAACTGCGCATACCAGACAGCCAATGGCCATCTCAGCCCAGCGATCACCTCTGCCTGATCACCCTGTGATGCTTTTGTACTTGTGGCAGAGAGGGGTGGGGGGGAGGGAGGGGTTTGTGCACGGCTACGATCAGGTCTGAATGGAAATGCCACCAAGAATTAGGCTCAGATTATCACTTGTACTAGACAGCATACCCTCCAACATTTGACACATAAAAATCGGTACAAATTAGAAAAGGGGGCGTGGCCACGGGTAAAGGGGGGGCGTGGTCACGCCCCTTTTCCTATACTTTCAATGGAAGTTTGGAGAGCCAAAAATCGGTACAGACCATAAAAAAAAGGTACTGTACCTATTAAAAAGGTACAGTTGGAGGGTATGAGACAGTGGTCACATTAGATCCAATGAAAGACATACTGTACATGTTATAACTCATAGAAGATTAGAACATTACCTCATCTTAATGTGTACACTGGGGAAAGTTCATGTTTTCAAATAAAAAGGTGAGTGTCTTCTACTTTTTACCTTATTCTGGATTAGCGTAATGTATACTGTATGCGTTTCATTCTGGGCAATTAATGCTGGTCTTTTTTACAGATGTGTCTTCATACACCTAGCATCTATGTGACATACAATATGGCTCGAGATGTCCGGGCGATTAAGACACTCCAAGAGGTGTAGTGTACCATTTTTTTTTTCTTTCAATTTTGCATCTTACTTGCATTGCAGAGGCAGTAAAACACCACTCACAGTGTACTAGAGGTTCTGGGCTGCGGGCTTTAAGTACACAGGAATTAGTTTTAAAGATATACTAAGTCGCAGATGAAGCACAATGGAATGTGGCATGAGAAAAAGCAGTGTCCACTACATTGTAACACTTTGTTTATAGATTCAGACTCATTTGCACACAGATATACAAGTTGCATGTCAAATTGATCATTGTAGCACTGAGTAGTGATGTCCCTTCAACTTGTTTTATATATGTAAATAAGATGCACTTTTTGTGCGAAAGAGATGCTCAGGGCAGCTAGGTCGCCCAGGACCTGGTGCGCTGAGAGGGACTGTTTGCTGTGACTAAAGCCACAATCTACGAGGACACATCTGTAGTTATTGTCAACTTCAGTTGTTTAAGGGACTCATTAAACTGAATTGCCAGAAAAAGCAAGCACAGTTTTCCATCCAACACTGCACTCAGCCAAACATCATGTAAACTTCGTACTTAATTGAATCTCCAGGGTACAAGCCTGGCATTCCACATGGTGGCGTTTCTACTGGGACAGCAGCATGGGCAGCACCATCATTTTCAGCATCATGTGATGTCATCCTGGCCAATCCTGCTCAGTCCGTCTATCAGCTGATTACTCCAGCCAACCTGGACTCAGCCTTGGGTATAAATCTTCTGCTTTGCAGAACCAAGGTTGCCAGTTCCTTCAGTCACACAGCTCTCTGTGTGAGCACTGTAGCTGTGCTTCCCTGCTGTATCAGTCTGTTCTTTGGGGCGCTACCTTTGACCTAGACTCTTCTTGTACTAAAGCTGGTATCTGCATTAACCCAGTGTATATTCCAGACCATCGGTGCAAGTCCGATATTCCTGACCACCGGTGCAGGTCCGATATTCGTGACCATTGGTGCAAGTCCAATATTCCTGACCATCTGTGCAAGTCCGATATTCCTGACCTTCGGTGCAAGTCCGATATTCCTGACCATCGGTCAGTCCAATACTCTAGATTCATAATCATCATTTCGACTCTGATATTCCTAGCCACAAGTACTGGTGTTACTCTTCGGACCATCAGAGTCATCAGCATTGGAGCCCCGTCCAATTCTAGTCTATCTTTTGTCTACTTCAGCCTAGTACCAGTCCCAAGTCTTCAGTCACCAAAACCAGTCCGATATCCCTTGGTCATCAGTCCCTAGACCGATTCCCATTCTCACTTTCTAGTGTTAGCACAGATGACCCATACAGGTGGCAGCGACCGGCCCATCGGGCGCAGCTGAGCCCAAATTTCCAAGCAGGAATCACTGGTGAAGACTACCAGCGGGGTAAGATTCCACGCCCCTGCTCTGGGTTTTCACCAAATACCTGTCTCTAGTTTAAGTACCCAAAGTATTTAACTTCTTTGTAGTTCCAACCATTATCACCTGAATACAAAGTAGCTATATAAAACCCTCCAGCTTTACATATTCCTCCAACCCAACTCCATCCAGTTCTGAGACAGAGTCGGATACACAAATATCCCAAATCCTAACAGCTAGATAAAATCATAATGTACCAGTAATGCAATGAAACTGGCATTTTACATTTTGTAGGCGGAAAGTGAGGGAAGGGAAGGGACAGGGGTAGTCCCAGTAGTGTAATATATGGGTATATACCAGGCAGATATATAGGGCCTTTGCTTTTTGTGTACAGAACTGTACAAACTTTGAAATATGCCATATTACATTGCCACTTTTACCTTTTGGTTCAGGTTATTTTTGATGGGTTTTTCCAGGAAACCAGTGAAGAGATTGTAAAACCAGCTGTAAGATGCAAAAACAGATTAAGCAACGTTAGAGTTAAAAATATAAAACTGATTAAGCTACAGAGATTTCTGAAGAGGATAGGTCATCCTTGTCAGACAGGTTTCATGTGTGCAGCTATTGTTTTCACGCAATGACAGATTTTCCCTTTCATTCCTATATTTACTTACTGTGACTTAGATTTGGTAAACCCAACTCATGTGACAGATGGAATTCTCATTTCCATAGTATCAATGGCGTAAGATCATCCCAGTTGCCCGGAGGCAAGTTCATCCCAGTTGCCCCCCCCCCTCCCCTATATTTAGATAGATATATGCATGTATGTGTGCATATATATGTGTGTGTGTCTTTTATTTTAAATCACACATTTCTTACGAGTCATACCCAGGATTAGAACCCCATGACCTGTTACACTGACAGCAGACACTTTACTGATGGAGCTATTTGCTCCTGTACAGGAAGCATGAGAATTGTAACTATGTAAAGTTATGTGTTATTGTCAGAGAAGTTACTTTATATAGTGAAAAGATAACGGCGGCTATCAATTAACTTAATTGAATGATGTCACAGAATGGGAGGAGAGGTGCCCCCTTTCAGAGCAGGAGCCTGGCGGCAGATGACTCCATTGCCTCCCAGAGTCCTGCCTCTGCATAGTATAGGAAAGGTATTGTAAGTAATGTAGTTTGAGGAGGATTTGCAGGAGAATGTGCTCACTTACCTGGCTCCTCCAGAGAGGTGCAGCTTGGCTTCATGTACTTCTGAGTAGCAAGCAGATAGAGACACAGCTGGACGACTAGATGAATCTTTGAAAGTAGTTAACTGGGCTGCTAAAGATACTCCAGAGATTACAAGGGAAAAAGATCCACTGTCCTTTCTGAAAATGCAGAATTTCACACATGCCAAAATTACATGAAATTCTTAGAAGAGAAACAATATTATATTTTGTTAAGGTTGGTATCGGGATCCCGGCGGTCAGAATACCATCAGCAACATCCTGACGCGCAGGATCCCGATACCTGATTGGTAAGTGGTCTAACTCTATCCCCCTACTCCCCTAACTCTAATCCTACCTCCCGGCAACCTGACCCTCCCCCGCAGTCTAACCCTAACCCTCCCCAGTAGTGCCTAAACCTAAACCCCCCTCCCCACAGCTTCAACCTAACCCTACCACCTTAGTGCCTTGTCTTAACCCCCCTCCTGCAGCCCCTAACACTAACCTTACCCCCCCACCACCACAGCCGAACACTAACCATCCTTCCGCAGAATAAACCTGACCTTCCACCCCCACCTCCGTGTCTTAACCCTTCCCAGCTCCGGCATACTGACAATCGGGTTGCCGACAGTTGGGATTCCGGCACCAGCATTGTGGTACATGTCGGAGGTCCAGCACTGGTGTTCTGACTCGTGTCGGGATTCCGGCATCAGTATTCCGACTGCCGGCATCCCGACCGCCAGTATAGTGACCAGATCCCGTTATTAGAAACAGGCCAGAATGAGTGAAAAGGTGGTACAGGCCCGAGGTTTGGATGCATGCCTCCCTTCATTTACTACAGCACAAATAGGATGAAATAAGGCCCTGCCATGAGCCACAATAGTCATACTGCCAAACTAAGGGTGGGATTCAAACCTGATGCTGCTGTGCGTTTTCTCACAGCGGGTGATCAGGTCATAACTGTGCATGCGTATGCATGTTGGACAACAACAACGGGCATCGCCGGACAGCGACGGGATGGTGCGAAAATTCCATTTGTACGGGCGTTCGCAAGGTAATTGACAGGAAGAGGCCGTTTGTGGGTGGCAACTGACCATTTACTGGGAGTGTCCAGAAAAACGCAGGCGTGTCCAAGCGTTTTTCAAGGAGGGTATCTGACGTTATCAGCCTGTTGTGATCGCACTGAAGGAGTAAGTCCCGGACTGTGCACAGACTGCACAAAGTGGATTTTAGCATCTCGGCATACACATAGGATCACACACTTGCACAGTGAATATACACTCCCCCTGGAGGCGGCGACTATCTGAACGCAGGACAGCAAAATTAGCAGCCCAGCTATCAGGTCTGAATCACTCCCTAAGATCTTCATAATCCACATATCTATCTATCTATCTATCTATCTATCTATCTATCTATCTATCTATCTATCTATCTATCTATCTATCTATCTATCTATCTATCTATCTATCCCATCAATCTAACATGAAGACAGAAAATCCGGGTAGTTCAGAGGAAATTAAAAATGTTTGAATATATGAAATACAGAAGAGAAGCAAGGAAGCCACTCTGTTCACTTCACACACATAGTTTAATGCTTTTCTTAATTAAGAATTTGATTAAATTACTTGATGGATTTATTACATATGTAAGAGATGCAAAAACCTTTAAGAGTTATGGTGGTAGAGGACACAGAAAAGAAGTTTAGGACAGCCAGAATTTTTCATTCGGTCCTGGTCAGGAGATTAGACACACAAGGATAGCCTCAATGAGTTTATCAATGTGTAAGTCTAATATCTGTAAACAGGAACTGCCAGACCAGCACTATATTAAAAAGTAATAGCAGTTTTGTAGTATTGCAATGCTTTGAATGTGTATTTCTTTCAAGTGGAAAAATCACTTGCTTTTAATACTCATAAATGTAGGAAAAAATATATTGTTTTATTTACAGCACTCGCTATGCCAGGACAACAGGCTGCACCTTATCTTTTATGCTAATAAGGTTGCCTGAGGGAAAGATGCTGCAAACAGAGTTTCAGAATGGTGACAAGCAAAAATATAGTTCTACCCTTTAAATATAAGTTGAGTAAGTATGCCATGCTTGTCTCTGGTGTGTCTGCCTGGACATTTACGTAAGTAATAGTAATAATACTTAACCAATAAATACATCCTCAAAGTTATTGAACTCTTACATTAACCAGTGTTTTATTGCCCATTGTCCGTACACTTTGGCCTTTGCACCTTCAACAGTCAGGTGGACATCTGTCGGTGGTACTGGGACAGCTACAACAAGAGAAGTGTTGAACTCCAGAACAAATATTCTGTGAGAAAAAAAGTAGAACATGTTGGGTTTATTCCTATTATTGGTTGTAAACATGATAGTTGTGGCATGGGTATAAACCTTTTAACTCGAAATTATAATTGTTTTCTGATGGTTTCTCACCCTGTAATTGCATATTCAACCCTGCCAAACAGATGTGTGGAACCAATTATATTTGGAAGACTGTCATGTAGCAGCAGATGGCGGAAAACTTCTAATCCCCCTTTGCGAACTGAGAATACAAGAATACAATACTGTACACTTATACAGGATATAATATCCAACTATTGAACTCTGACACCTGCTGCTACACATTTTAGGCTACTTACTGTAGTCCAGCCATTTTTGAGTGACTCTCATGACAACGCCAGGCTCAGTACTACAATGTGCAGACAACGAGAGACAACTCCACCATAGCAACCACACTTTCTTCATCCTTACTGTCAATGTCCTGGAAGAAAGTACATGCCAGATTTTATTACCAGATAAATGATTTCAGCAGGAACGAACTGTTACATCATACTGCCAATACTTTCCAGCCCTTAAAGCTAACATACATACTTGTGATCCCAGAACAGTAGTCCTTCCAGACAAGCAAACATGCAGCAGTTATACATACTCACCAGGGACGTGCGGTGAGCTAAATGGCTCAGGAGGCACTAGCTAGTACCAGAGCCAGATTTACACACAATATATGAGCCAAAGGGTACATCTGGACATTATACACAGGTCAGGGACATGCAGTCAGGGGAGGCAGGGGAGGCAGTGCCTCCCCTGTCATAATGATTAAAATAATAAAAAGAAGATATTTATAACAGAGTCTGTGATAAATTTCTTCTTTTATTATTTTAATAATTTTCCCCTGTGGAAATGTTAGGCTGGGAGGCAGCGGGAGAAGTGCCTTCCGCACCTAACATTAAAGTCCAGGCAGCGGGGGGCGGGCAGGAGGCGGGGCGCAGCAATGGGCTATGAAAGCCCATTAAAAAACAATGGGGAAGCGGCACCACTACAGGTGCCTCAATGACAGGGGCATGCATTCAGCCCTGATGAATGCATGCCCCGGTCAGTCCCCCAGATGTGATTGGCCCAGCGGATCCAGTGCTGGATCCGCTGTCCAATCAGTAGCGAGCCCCCTTCCCGGCTGCAGCAGGCGCCGTGGGCTGTGTGGGCGCCCGCTGCAGCCTGCGCCGCTGACTGACACCAGAGGTCATAATTGACCCCTGGTGTCTGAGCGGCGCTACTATGGGAGAGACGTCATGAGTCATGACGTCTCTCCCATAGTACAGCAGAGAGGAGCCGGCGGACGGAGACGGAGGCAGCGCTGCAGGAGCGGTAAGTATGTGTGTGTGTGTATTTTTTTTTATGTGTTTGGGGCACTGGCACAGCTACAGGGGGCACAACTACGTACAAGGGGCACAGCTACAGGGGCACAAGTACAAGGGGCACAGCTACAGGGGCACAAGTACAAGGGGCACAATTACAGGGGGCACAGCACCTGGGGGCACAACTACAAGGGGCACAGCTACAGGGGGCACAGCAACTGGGGGCACAGCTACAGGGGGCACAGCAACTGGGGGCACAGCGACTGGGGGCACAACTACAAGGGTCACAGCTACAGGGGGCACAGCAACTGGGGGCACAGTTGCAAGGGGCACAATTACAGGGGTCACAACTACTGGGGGCACAGCCACAAGGGGCACAACTACAGGGGTCACAACTACTCGGGGCACTGCTACTGGGGGCACTGCTACAGGGGGCCAAGCTACTGGGGGCACAGCTAGAGGGGTCACAACTACTGGGGGCACAGCTTCTGGGCTCACAACTATTGGGGGTGCCTGCTCCATCCTCCCAGCCAGTAGCAGCACTCTCCCCTGTCTGTGCTAACTTCTTCCCGCGTCAACGAGTGCACAATATTCATTCATTTCTCTCTCTCTATCTCTCTTTCTCTCTCTCCTCCTGTGGATTACTTTGTTTGTAAGTATAATTTTAATTTTTACAGGTACCCAAATTGGATTCTACTGGACAAGTGGATGTGATCGGCGTGGGATGTAGGTAAGTAATCTCTCTCTCATTTTTACAGGAACCACCTATTGGATTCCACATGGACAAGTGAACGTGACCGGCGTGGGATGTAGGTAAGTATGTGTGAGTGTGTAAGTGTTTTAATAAATTTTTACTTTCACGGTGTGTGTGTTGTGTTTTTATTTGGGTATTTTTTGTTGTTGTAGAACTACAGGTACCAGCGGGCCCGTTATTTCCCCGCATGCTGGTACTTTAGCATCTCCAAGTACCAGCAAACGGGTGAGGCTTGCTGGGCCTTGTAGTTCCACAACTAAAACCAATATTCTTTTTTACACACATGGCTATCAGCCCGGCACCCACCGCCCAGGGGTGCTGGGGACAGCCTCGGGCTTCACCCCTGGCCCTTGGGTGCCTGGAGGTGGGGAGCCATTGATTTAAGGGGTCCCCACTCCTCCAGGGAACCCCGGCCAGGGGTGACTAGTTGGGGGGTAATGCCACGGCCGCAGGGACCTACATAAATGTGTCCCCCGGCTGTGGCATTATGTCCCTGGCTAGTAGAGCCCAGTGCTGGTTTTAAAAATACGGGGGACCCCTACATCTTTTGTCCCCCATATTTTTGGAACCAGGACAGGTCTAAGAGCCTGGTGCTGGTTGTCTAAGTACGAGGAACCCCTGTCCAATTCTTTCCCAGTATTTAAACAACCAGGACCGGCTCAAAGAGCCCGAGGCTGGTTATACTTAGGAGGGGGGACCTCACACATTTTTTTTTTACATTTTTTTTAACCCATTCAGACCCTTCTCCATTAAGTTAATGGAAGCCCTGGACAACAAAATTGCATTCGTGTCCTCCTCCCACTCCCTTCCCAGTACCAAACACTAATTATTATTTTTTTTCTATAAAAATGTACAATATATCACAAGTATGATGAGCAGGCAGGCAGCGGGCATTGGCGGCATCGGACTGAGAATCAAATTAGTGGCGGAGGGCTGGGTCAGTTGATGGTGGGCAAGTTTGTAAACCATTGGCGGTGGCAGCGGGCATCGGCTCAGAGGCAGTAGCGGGCATTGGCTCGGCGGCGGTAGGGGTCATCGGCAGGATCCGGCGGACATTATGGCTGTAGTGCCTCACCAGCCACTGACCTCACCGCACGCCACTGACACAGGTGCAGCAGTATAAACTCCTGAAAATTTCCTGAGTTTTGATTAGAGATGTGCGGAGAAGATAGACAGGTGAGGCAGCCATCGACTTTTCACTCCAGAGTTTTGGCTATAAAAATGATTAGTATAATGCAAATAAGATATTTTAAACTTACTGTATTCTTTGTATTGTTTATACCTTATAGAGTCAAACCTCTGGCACAAACGTTAGTACAGTATGACAGGAAAGGCTCTGCCTCACTCCACCACACGTCACTGAGTTTTTTTTGTACATTTATCATCCATGTGTACTGCGATTGGGAATAGTAACCTTGTCCAAAGCGTGAGGAGCAAAGCTGGATTTGGTTAAACATACAAAATGATACATACACACAAACAATTTCCAAGTTGACCTTTAGACCCTGTTGACCTTTTGTACTGTCTACCTTTACCATGTCGATCTTTTGACCCTATCGGCCGTATGGTGTCGACCTATTTACTGACGACCTAATCATTGTTGATCTTTTAGTCCACACACTAAATAAGGATAGGAAAAGGAAAAGTATGTGTAGAAAGTGCTGGGAGAGGCTGTGGAGGGAGTGCTAGGAGAGGATATAGAGGGTCATTCAGACCCGAACGCAGGCGCAATTCTGTATGCAGCGGCTGCATTCGGGTGGTCTGCGCATTCGCACAGGCCACAGTGCACGTGCGCGACCTTACACATTGTGGGATGCTTCCACAATGTGATTGACAGCGGTAGGCATTTGCGGGGCGGCGATGTGGAGCTGGGTGAGCGTGGTGGGTCCACCACGAATGGGGTTGTTCCAGGATTGGGCTTTCAGGGCGGCTGCGTGACGTCACATGCAGCCGCTACAATTAAAGAATAAATAAATATCGGCGGCCCGCCTGACTGCTCAGACAGGCTGGGCTGCCAGGGCTCAACCTTAGTTCGGCAGCCTTGCACTGTGCTTGGTGGACCCAGCATGTGAGGAGATGGATGCAGATCTGGCTGCGTATGCAGCGATCTGTGTCTATCTCAGAAGAAGGTCCATAGAAAGGGAGATGAGAGAGGATGTGAAGGGAGTGCTGGGATAGGATGTAGAGTAAGGGGCGAGGTTTAGCATATGTACATAAAAGGTGTTGTATCCTGACTATCGAGATGCCGCTGTCAGTCTTCTGACCGTCTGCATCCCAAGCGCTGGGATTCCGATACCATCCTGTTGGAAGTGCTGCGAGAGAGATTGTGGAGGGAATTCTGGGAAGGTATACTGTATGGAGAGAGTGTTGGGATAGGAATAGGATGTGGAGCGTGTGCTAGGAGAGGATGTAGAGGGAGAGCAAAGAGAGGATGTGGAGGGAGTGAAGGAGTAGGGTTGTTCATTGAAAGTTTTCCAATCAATGGCCTCTAAATTAGTGATGTGCACCGGGAATTTTTCGGGTTTTGTGTTTTGGTTTTGGGTTCGGTTCCGCGGCCGTGTTTTGGGTTCGAACGCGTTCTGCAAAACCTCACCGCATTTTTTTTGTCGGATTCGGTTGTGTTTTGGATTCGGGTGTTTTTTTAAAAAAACCCTAAAAAACAGCTTAAATCATAGAATTTGGGGGTCATTTTGATCCCATAGTATTATTAACCTCAATAACCATAATTTACACTCATTTCCAGTCTATTCTGAACACCTCACACCTCACAATATTATTTTTAGTCCAAAAATTTGCACCGAGGTCGCTGGATGGCTAAGCTAAGCGACCCTAGTGGCCGACACAAAAACCTGGCCCATCTAGGAGTGGCACTGCAGTGTCAGGCAGGATGGCCCTTCCAAAAAATACTCCCCAAACAGCACATGACGCAAAGAAAAAAAGAGGCGCAATGAGGTAGCTGTGTGACTAAGCTCAGCGACCCAAGTGGCCGACACAAACACCTGGCCCATCTAGGAGTGGCACTGCAGTGTCACGCAGGATGGCCCTTCCAAAAAACACTCCCCAAACAGCACATGACGCAAAGAAAAAAAGAGGCGCAATGAGGTAGCTGTGTGACTAAGCTCAGCGACCCAAGTGGCCGACACAAACACCTGGCCCATCTAGGAGTGGCACTGCAGTGTCACGCAGGATGGCCCTTCCAAAAAACACTCCCCAAACAGCACATGACGCAAAGAAAAAAAGAGGCGCAATGAGGTAGCTGTGTGAGTAAGCTCAGCGACCCTAGTGGCCGACACAAACACCTGGCCCATCTAGGAGTGGCACTGCAGTGTCAGGCAGGATGGCCCTTCCAAAAAATACTCCCCAAACAGCACATGACGCAAAGAAAAAAAGAGGCGCAATGAGGTAGCTGTGTGACTAAGCTCAGCGACCCAAGTGGCCAACACAAACACCTGGCCCATCTAGGAGTGGCACTGCAGTGTCACGCAGGATGGCCCTTCAAAAAAATACTCCCCAAACAGCACATGACGCAAAGAAAAAAAGAGGCGCAATGAGGTAGCTGCGTGAGTAAGCTCAGCGACCCTAGTGGCCGACACAAACACCTGGCCCATCTAGGAGTGGCACTGCAGTGTCAGGCAGGATGGCCCTTCCAAAAAATACTCCCCAAACAGCACATGACGCAAAGAAAAAAAGAGGCGCAATGAGGTAGCTGTGTGACTAAGCTCAGCGACCCAAGTGGCCAACACAAACACCTGGCCCATCTAGGAGTGGCACTGCAGTGTCACGCAGGATGGCCCTTCAAACAAATACTCCCCAAACAGCACATGACGCAAAGAAAAAAAGAGGCGCAATGAGGTAGCTGTGTGACTAAGCTGAGCGACCCAAGTGGCCGACACAAACACCTGGCCCATCTAGGAGTGGCACTGCAGTGTCAGGCAGGATGGCCCTTCAAAAAAATACTCCCCAAACAGCACATGACGCAAAGAAAAATGAAAGAAAAAAGAGATGCAAGATGGAATTGTCCTTGGGCCCTCCCACCCACCCTTATGTTGTAAAAACAGGACATGCACACTTTAACGAACCCATCATTTCAGCGACAGGGTCTGCCACACGACTGTGACTGAAATGACTGGTTGGTTTGGGCCCCCACCAAAAAAGAAGCAATCAATCTCTCCTTGCACAAACTGGCTCTACGGAGGCAAGATGTCCACCTCATCATCATCGTCCGCTTCATCACCCCTTTCACTGTGTACATCCCCCTCCTCACAGATTATTAATTCGTCCCCACTGGAATCCACCATCTCAGGTCCCCGTGTACTTTCTGGAGGCAATTGCTGCTGGTGAATGTCTCCACGGAGGAATTGATTATAATTCATTTTAATGAACATCATCTTCTCCACATTTTCTGGAAGTAACCTCGTACGCCGATTGCTGACAAGGTGAGCGGCGGCACTAAACACTCTTTCGGAGTACACACTGGAGGGAGGGCAACTTAGGTAGAATAAAGCCAGTTTGTGCAAGGGCCTCCAAATTGCCTCTTTTTCCTGCCAGTATACGTACGGACTGTCTGACGTGCATACTTGGATGCGGTCACTCATATAATCCTCCACCATTCTTTCAATGGTGAGAGAATCATATGCAGTGACAGTAGACAACATGTCAGTAATCGTTGGCAGGTCCTTTAGACCGGACCAGATGTCAGCATCAGCAGTCGCTCCAGACTGCCCTGCATCACCGGCAGTGGGTGGGCTCGGAATTCGTAGCCTTTTCCTCGCACCCCCAGTTGCGGGAGAATGTGAAGGAGGAGATGTTGACGGGTCGCGTTCCGCTTGACTTGACAATTTTCTCACCAGCAGGTCTTTGAACCTCTGCAGACTTGTGTCTGCCGGAAAGAGAGATCCAACGTAGGTTTTAAATCTAGGATCGAGCACGGTGGCCAAAATGTAGTGCTCTGATTTCAACAGATTGACCACACGTGAATGAAAGCGAATGAAGGGCTCCATCCACAAGTCCCACATGCCTAGCGGAATCGCTCTGTTTTAGCTCCTCCTTCAATGCCTCCAGCTTCTTCTGCAAAAGCCTGATGAGGGGAATGACCTGACTCAGGCTGGCAGTGTCTGAACTGACTTCACGTGTGGCAAGTTCAAAAGGTTGCAGAACCTTGCACAACGTTGAAATCATTCTCCACTGCGCTTGAGACAGGTGCATTCCACCTCCTTTGCCTATATCGTGGTCAGATGTATAGGCTTGAATGGCCTTTTGCTGCTCCTCCATCCTCTGAAGCATATAGAGGGTTGAATTCCACCTCGTTACCACCTCTTGCTTCAGATGATGGCAGGGCAGGTACAGGCGTTTTTGGTGGTGCTCCAGTCTTCTGTACGCGGTGCCTGTACGCCGAAAGTGGCCCGCAATTTTTCTGGACACCGACAGCATCTCTTGCACGCCCCTGTCGTTTTTTTAAATAATTCTGCACCACCAGATTCAAGGTATGTGCAAAACATGGGACGTGCTGGAATTTGCCCAGATGTAATGCACGCACAATATTGCTGGCGTTGTCCGATGCCACAAATCCCCAGGAGAGTCCAATTGGGGTAAGCCATTCTGCGATGATCTTCCTCAGCTGCCGTAAGAGGTTTTCAGCTGTGTGCGTATTCTGGAAATCGGTTATACAAAGCGTAGCCTGCCTAGGAACGAGTTGGCGTTTGCGAGATGCTGCTACTGGTGCCGCCGCTGCTGTTCTTGCAGCGGGAGGCAATACATCTACCCAGTGGGCTGTCACAGTCATGTAGTCCTGAGTCTGCCCTGCTCCACTTGTCCACATGTCCGTGGTTAAGTGGACATTGGGTACAACTGCATTTTTTAGGACACTGGTGACTCTTTTTCTGACGTCCGTGTACATTCTCGGTATCGCCTGCCTAGAGAAGTGGAACCTAGATGGTATTTGGTAACGGGGGCACACTACCTCAAGCAATTGTCTAGTTCCCCGTGAACTAACGGCGGAGACCGGACGCACGTCTAACACCAACATAGTTGTCAAGGCCTCAGTTATCCGCTTTGCAACAGGATGACTGCTGTGATATTTCATCTTCCTCGCAAAGGACTGTTGAACAGTCAATTGCTTACTGGAAGTAGTACAAGTGGTCTTCCGACTTCCCCTCTGGGACTCCCAGCAGCAACAACAGCAGCGCCAGCAGCAGTAGGCGTTACACTCAAGGATGCATCGGAGGAATCCCAGGCAGGAGAGGACTCGTCAGACTTGCCAGTGACATCGCCTGCAGGACTATTGGCTTTCCTGGGTAAGGAGGAAATTGACACTGAGGGAGTTGGTGGTGTGGTTTGCGCGAGCTTGGTTACAAGAGGAAGGGATTTACTGGTCAGTGGACTGCTTCCGCTGTCGCCCAAAGTTTTTGAACTTGTCACTGACTTATTATGAATGCGCTGCAGGTGACGTATAAGGGAGGATGTTCCGAGGTGGTTAACGTCCTTACCCCTACTTATTACAGCTTGACAAAGGCAACACACGGCTTGACACCAGTTGTCCGCATTTCTGTTGAAATAATTCCACACTGAAGAGCTGATTTTTTTTTGTATTTTAACCAGGCATGTCAATGGCCATATTCCTCCCACGGACAACAGGTGTCTCCCCGGGTGCCTGACTTAAACAAACCACCTCACCATCAGAATCCTCCTTGTCAATTTCCTCCCCAGCGCAAGCAACACCCATATCCTCATCCTGGTGTACTTCAACACTGACATCTTCAATTTGACTATCAGGAACTGGACTGCGGGTGCTCCTTCCAACACTTGCAGGGGGCGTGCAAATGGTGGAAGGCGCAAGCTCTTCCCGTCCAGTGTTGGGAAGGTCAGGCATCGCAACCGACACAATTGGACTCTCCTTTGGGATTTGTGATTTCGAAGAACGCACAGTTCTTTGCTGTGCTTTTGCCAGCTTAAGTCTTTTTTTTTTTCTAGCGAGAGGATGAGTGCTTCCATCCTCATGTGAAGCTGAACCACTAGCCATGAACATAGGCCAGGGCCTCAGCCGTTCCTTGCCACTCCGTGTCGTAAATGGCATATTTGCAAGTTTACGCTTCTCCTCAGACGCTTTTAATTTTGATTTTTGGGTCATTTTACTGATCTTTTGTGTTTTGGATTTTACATGCTCTGTACTATGACATTGGGCATCGGCCTTGGCAGACGACGTTGATGGCATTTCATTGTCTCGGCCATGACTAGTGGCAGCAGCTTCAGCACGAGGTGGAAGTGGATCTTGATCTTTCCCTATTTTTTTAATCTCCACATTTTTGTTCTCCATATTTTAATGCGCACAACTAAAAGCCACCACAGGTATACAATGTAGATGGATGGATAGTATAGTATTATATTACTTATGGACGACGAGTGCACTGACGACACAGAGGTAGGTACAGCCGTGGCCTACCGTACTGCTTATATATATAATATACTGTATAACGGACCTGGTGGACACTGTCAGCAGACTGCTAAACTAGTATGAAGAAAAAAAAAGCCACCACAGGTATACAATGTAGATGGATGGATAGTATAGTATTATATTACTTATGGACGACGAGTGCACTGACGACACAGAGGTAGGTACAGCCGTGGCCTACCGTACTGCTTATATATATATAATATACTGTATAATATAATAACGGACCTGGTGGACACTGTCAGCAGACTGCTAAACTAGTATGAAGAAAAAAAAAGCCACCACAGGTATACAATGTAGATGGATGGATAGTATAGTGTTATATTACTTATGGACGACGAGTGCACTGACGACACAGAGGTAGGTACAGCCGTGGCCTACCGTACTGCTAGATATATATAAAATAAATATAATATACTGTATAATAAATAATAACGGACCTGGTGGACACTGTCAGCAGACTGCTAAACTAGTATGAAGAAAAAAAAAGCCACCACAGACAGGAGTGTTTTTCAGGCAGACAAACGTATACTGGACTGGTGGTCACTGTCAGCAAAACTGTGCACTGTACTCCTGCTATAACTGCTCCCCAGTCCCCACAATTAGGCAGTGTGAGCAGTGCACTCAGCACAGATATATCATGCAGCAGTGCAGCACACTGAGTGAGCACAGATATGGTGGAGCGTTTTTTTCAGGCAGAGAAACAAACAAAGGATTAAACTCACTGGTGGTATAATCAAAACCCTGCACTGTACTCCCTAACAGCTGCTCCCCGTCCCCAATCCTTCCCACAATTATAAGTAAGTCACTCAGTCTTTATACTCAGTCTTTTTCTACTATAACGGAGAGGACGCCAGCCACGTCCTCTCCCTATCAATCTCAATGCACGTGTGAAAATGGCGGCGACGCGCGGCTCCTTATATAGAATCCGAATCTCGCGAGAATCCGACAGCGGGATGATGACGTTCGGGCGCGCTCGGGTTAACCGAGCAAGGCGGGAGGATCCGAGTCGCTCGGACCCGTGCAAAAAAAGGTGAAGTTCGGGCGGGTTCGGATCCCGAGGATCCGAACACGCTCATCACTACTCTAAATGTTGTTGGCAGCACAGGATGGATGTGAAAGGAGCGTTGGGACAGGAAAAGGATGTGTAGAGAGTGATGGGAGAAGATGTGGAGGGAGTGCAGGGTAATTGGATAGATGGATATGGATGTAATTAAAGTGACAGAGTATGTTTTGGTTCAAATAGGGAGTGCAGTATGTATGTGCTTTATTAGTCTATGTACAGTATGTATACTATAATGCAGTGTGAAGTTAAACACAAAATTATTTGCCTGGTATGATTTATTTTAGTCTTGTTACTTGTGCTTATACTGGCTGACAATCAATGAATACACCATGCTTGTTGACATTGGCAAGTCCTTCTCCACAAGAGAGAGGTCAAGATGGGTGGGTTGGGGGCATGGCTATCCTCCCTTGCAAAACTGTGCTACGATTTTCAGCACTACATCTCTGGGAATGGGACACGATTATGTGATTCATAGCATATTGCGTCTTCAGTCCCATTGCCCCACCCACTTTGCCTGAAAAGCCACACCACAGAGAAACAGGAACTTTGGGTCTGATTCTGATTTGGAAGAAAAGCAAAAAAAAAAAAAAAAAAATCAAGTAACTGGGCGCCTGAGCAAAACCATGTTGCACTGTAGTTGGGGCAGATGTAACATATGCAGAGAGAGTTAGATTTGGGTGGAGTGTGTTCAAACTGAAATCTAAATTGCAGTGTAAAAATAAAGCTGTCTAACATTTGTGGGCTACATGCAAAATCAGCTAGTATATTTGCCCTGCCAAAAAATATAAACGTGTTTGCTCCTCTTGCATTGCAAAATGGTTTGTTCCAGACACAGGACCTAATTCAGACTGGATCGCTGCAGCAGCAGCAATCGCAGTCTGAAGCCCTTTAGGGAGTGCGCAGTGATATGCTAGAAGCATCTCAGGGCTGCGATCGCTCTGCCTGATTGACAGGCAGAGGTGGTCGCAGGGCCAGAGGGGGCGTGCCAACAGCATTAGAATGCCGTTGGTGGGGCGCGGTCCGGGCAATGCAGACATCACATGCAGCCACCTGCCAGTGCAGCTAGGCTGCGCAGGCAGGGAGATACTCGGCTGGTGCAAAAGCATCGCCACCATGTGATGCTTTCACACCCGTGTGGGGGGGCAGGGCCTGACATGCGGGGCGGACTAGACCTGTGCTGGCCGTTCCCCCGCATGTCTGAGTAACTGATCGTAGATGTGCTAAATTTAGCACATCTACGATCAGATCTGAATCACCCACACAGTTACTTGCTATTTTTGCTTTACTTCCAAATCAGAATCAGCCAGGCCCTTCGCTTCCCCATCTCTATCTAAAATTATTCTATTTAAAGACTAAGGAGGACATTTACTAAGCAGTGATAAGAGCAGAGAAGTGAGCCAGTGGAGAATTTGCCCCATCAACCAATCAGCAGCTCTGTATAATTTTATAGTATGCAAATTATAGATGTTACTTCAGTGCTTATTGGTTGCCATGGGCACTTCTCCACTGGCTCACTTCTCCGCTCTTATCACTGCTTAGTAAATGTCCCCCTAAGGGGTCTATTTACTAAGCATTGGATGGAGATAACGTTGACGGAGATAAAGTACCAGCCAGCCAGCTCCTAACTGCGGATTGGCTAGTACTTTATCTCCGTTGACTTTATCTCCATCCAAGGCCCTAGTTATAGACCCCTGACTTCCAAGAAATGCCAATTTGCAAATTGCGTGAGGGATGGCATTCTGCAAAATAGAGAAGTGTTCAGTCTTGATGATTATATTGCTGATTTCACATCCGATCTGTAGTGAAACTTGATTCTCATAAAACTGTTGCAGCTAATCTCTAGGATATTTTCAATATATGATGCAATATACTGTACTAGTCTACAAAATATATTCACTGCGTTTGAAAAATACAGGAGTGCAATCCTGATTTGAAAGCTACTAGGAGCTGGTATAATTTTTTCTTCGGTGAAGAAAAAAGTAATTGTCCCCATTAATAGAACCCTGCTATTAATATGCAGTAAGGAATGTAATTTGCACTTTACTGGTGGTTTCGGCCTCCAAACTTCTGGATTTACTACTCAGTAGTTTGGACAGTCATTCTCAAACTGCATTGAGATAGTTAAAAAATCATGCTATTTCAAATATCCAGCCAAAAAGAAAATGAGGAATTACAATACAAGTATTAATTAATGAGGGCAACAATTATGTATTCAATAAACAGGCACAAAGACCACTTTCAGACATCAGACTCGGGAAATTGGCGAGTCTAGCACACCGGCAAATTCCCGAGTCTGAGCTCCATGACCATGGTCGGGAGAAGGGTCGTAAACCTGGAACTTAATCTCATGTCATTTGCATTCAGACATACCAAAATTCCTGGTTGGTGAACGTTCGTGTGCATAAATCCAGGATTTTGATGCACGTCTGAAAGGGTTATAATTCTCTTATAGGAAGAACATTAATTTCTTAATATATTTGGAGCAATATTATTACTATTATTATTATTATTATTTGTATTAAAGAAGCAATATTATTTATTAACTATATCAAAGGGTCAGTATTAATCATTTGTAAAAAAAATTTTTTATGACTTACAAAATTACTGAAACTTGCACAAACCACAAAGTCTCTTTAGATTGTAAGCTTGCGAGCAGGGCCTTCCTACCTCTATGACTGTTTGCTATTACACCGTTTTGTTTTATCATTGTGTTCAAATGTAAAGCGAAACGGAATTTGCTGCACTATATAAGAAACTGTTAATAAATAAATAAAACTTCTACAAGGTCCCAAAACTATGTTGATTTATTTAAGTACCATAAATCCATTCAGTCAAAAGTTTGTTTACCATTCATATGCTTTAATTACATATACTACAAGTGGTTATAAAATAATGTAGAGATAGGAACATCTGGCTTTAAAGCTGTCATTTTACTGCAAGTTCCAGCATACCTTGTTAGCCAAATGTTTAATCTCCTATGAAACTACAAATCCAAGCATGCTCGCCTTACATTTCCAAAATAGCTGATAACTAAAGCAAGTCTGAATTCATATATACGGTAGTGATGAGCGCCTGAAATTTTTCGGGTTTTGTGTTTTGGTTTTGGGTTCGGTTCCGCGGCCGTGTTTTGGGTTCGACCGCGTTTTGGCAAAACCTCACCGAATTTTTTTTGTCGGATTCGGGTGTGTTTTGGATTCGGGTGTTTTTTTCAAAAAACCCTAAAAAACAGCTTAAATCATAGAATTTGGGGGTCATTTTGATCCCAAAGTATTATTAACCTCAAAAACCATAATTTCCACTCATTTTCAGTCTATTCTGAATACCTCACACCTCACAATATTATTTTTAGTCCTAAAATTTGCACCGAGGTCGCTGTGTGAGTAAGATAAGCGACCCTAGTGGCCGACACAAACACCGGGCCCATCTAGGAGTGGCACTGCAGTGTCACGCAGGATGTCCCTTCCAAAAAACCCTCCCCAAACAGCACATGATGCAAAGAAAAAAAGAGGCGCAATGAGGTAGCTGTGTGAGTAAGATTAGCGACCCTAGTGGCCGACACAAACACCGGGCCCATCTAGGAGTGGCACTGCAGTGTCACGCAGGATGTCCCTTCCAAAAAACCCTCCCCAAACAGCACATGACGCAAAGAAAAAGAAAAGAAAAAAGAGGTGCAAGATGGAATTGTCCTTGGGCCCTCCCACCCACCCTTATGTTGTATAAACAAAACAGGACATGCACACTTTAACCAACCCATCATTTCAGTGACAGGGTCTGCCACACGACTGTGACTGATATGACGGGTTGGTTTGGACCCCCCCCAAAAAAGAAGCAATTAATCTCTCCTTGCACAAACTGGCTCTACAGAGGCAAGATGTCCACCTCATCATCATCCTCCGATATATCACCGTGTACATCCCCCTCCTCACAGATTATCAATTCGTCCCCACTGGAATCCACCATCTCAGCTCCCTGTGTACTTTGTGGAGGCAATTGCTGCTGGTCAATGTCTCCGCGGAGGAATTGATTATAATTCATTTTAATGAACATCATCTTCTCCACATTTTCTGGATGTAACCTCGTACGCCGATTGCTGACAAGGTGAGCGGCGGCACTAAACACTCTTTCGGAGTACACACTTGTGGGAGGGCAACTTAGGTAGAATAAAGCCAGTTTGTGCAAGGGCCTCCAAATTGCCTCTTTTTCCTGCCAGTATAAGTACGGACTGTGTGACGTGCCTACTTGGATCCTCCACCATTCTTTCAATGGGGAGAGAATCATATGCAGTGACAGTAGACGACATGTCCGTAATCGTTGTCAGGTCCTTCAGTCCGGACCAGATGTCAGCATCAGCAGTCGCTCCAGACTGCCCTGCATCACCGCCAGCGGGTGGGCTCGGAATTCTGAGCCTTTTCCTCGCACCCCCAGTTGCGGGAGAATGTGAAGGAGGAGATGTTGACAGGTCGCGTTCCGCTTGACTTGACAATTTTGTCACCAGCAGGTCTTTCAACCCCAGCAGACCTGTGTCTGCCGGAAAGAGAGATCCAAGGTAGGCTTTAAATCTAGGATCGAGCATGGTGGCCAAAATGTAGTGCTCTGATTTCAACAGATTGACCACCCGTGAATCCTTGTTAAGCGAATTAAGGGCTCCATCCACAAGTCCCACATGCCTAGCGGAATCGCTCCGTGTTAGCTCCTCCTTCAATGTCTCCAGCTTCTTCTGCAAAAGCCTGATGAGGGGAATGACCTGACTCAGGCTGGCAGTGTCTGAACTGACTTCACGTGTGGCAAGTTCAAAGGGCATCATAACCTTGCACAACGTTGAAATCATTCTCCACTGCGCTTGAGACAGGTGCATTCCACCTCCTATATCGTGCTCAATTGTATAGGCTTGAATGGCCTTTTGCTGCTCCTCCAACCTCTGAAGCATATAGAGGGTTGAATTCCACCTCGTTACCACTTCTTGCTTCAGATGATGGCAGGGCAGGTTCAGTAGTTTTTGGTGGTGCTCCAGTCTTCTGTACGTGGTGCCTGTACGCCGAAAGTGTCCCGCAATTCTTCTGGCCACCGACAGCATCTCTTGCACGCCCCTGTCGTTTTTTAAATAATTCTGCACCACCAAATTCAAGGTATGTGCAAAACATGGGACGTGCTGGAATTTGCCCATATTTAATGCACACACAATATTGCTGGCGTTGTCCGATGCCACAAATCCACAGGAGAGTCCAATTGGGGTAAGCCATTCCGCGATGATCTTCCTCAGTTGCCGTAAGAGGTTTTCAGCTGTGTGCGTATTCTGGAAACCGGTGATACAAAGCGTAGCCTGCCTAGGAAAGAGTTGGCGTTTGCGAGATGCTGCTACTGGTGCCGCCGCTGCTGTTCTTGCGGCGGGAGTCCATACATCTACCCAGTGGGCTGTCACAGTCATATAGTCCTGACCCTGCCCTGCTCCACTTGTCCACATGTCCGTGGTTAAGTGGACATTGGGTACAGCTGCATTTTTTAGGACACTGGTGACTCTTTTTCTGAGGTCTGTGTACATTTTCGGTATCGCCTGCCTAGAGAAATGGAACCTAGATGGTATTTGGTACCGGGGACACAGTACCTCCAACAAGTCTCTAGTTGGCTCTGCAGTAATGATGGATACCGGAACCACGTTTCTCACCACCCAGGATGCCAAGGCCTCAGTTATCCGCTTTGCAGTAGGATGACTGCTGTGATATTTCATCTTCCTCGCAAAGGACTGTTGGACAGTCAATTGCTTGGTGGAAGTAGTAAAAGTGGTCTTACGACTTCCCCTCTGGGATGACCATCGACTCCCAGCAGCAACAACAGCAGCGCCAGCAGCAGTAGGCGTTACACGCAAGGATGCATCGGAGGAATCCCAGGCAGGAGAGGAATCGTCAGAATTGCCAGTGACATGGCCTGCAGGACTATTGGCATTCCTGGGGAAGGAGGAAATTGACACTGAGGGAGTTGGTGGGGTGGTTTGCGTGAGCTTGGTTACAAGAGGAAGGGATTTACTGGTCAGTGGACTGCTTCCGCTGTCACCCAAAGTTTTTGAACTTGTCACTGACTTATTATGAATGCGCTGCAGGTGACGTATAAGGGAGGATGTTCCGAGGTGGTTAACGTCCTTACCCCTACTTATTACAGCTTGACAAAGGCAACACACGGCTTGACACCAGTTGTCCGCATTTCTGTTGAAATAATTCCACACTGAAGAGCTGATTTTTTTTTGTATTTTAACCAGGCATGTCAATGGCCATATTCCTCCCACGGACAACAGGTGTCTCCCCGGGTGCCTGACTTAAACAAACCACCTCACCATCAGAATCCTCCTTGTCAATTTCCTCCCCAGCGCAAGCAACACCCATATCCTCATCCTGGTGTACTTCAACACTGACATCTTCAATTTGACTATCAGGAACTGGACTGCGGGTGCTCCTTCCAGCACTTGCAGGGGGCGTGCAAATGGTGGAAGGCGCAAGCTCTTCCCGTCCAGTGTTGGGAAGGTCAGGCATCGCAACCGACACAATTGGACTCTCCTTTGGGATTTGTGATTTCGAAGAACGCACAGTTCTTTGCTGTGCTTTTGCCAGCTTAAGTCTTTTTTTTTTTCTAGCGAGAGGATGAGTGCTTCCATCCTCATGTGAAGCTGAACCACTAGCCATGAACATAGGCCAGGGCCTCAGCCGTTCCTTGCCACTCCGTGTCGTAAATGGCATATTTGCAAGTTTACGCTTCTCCTCAGACGCTTTTAATTTTGATTTTTGGGTCATTTTACTGATCTTTTGTGTTTTGGATTTTACATGCTCTGTACTATGACATTGGGCATCGGCCTTGGCAGACGACGTTGATGGCATTTCATTGTCTCGGCCATGACTAGTGGCAGCAGCTTCAGCACGAGGTGGAAGTGGATCTTGATCTTTCCCTATTTTTTTAATCTCCACATTTTTGTTCTCCATATTTTAATGCGCACAACTAAAAGCCACCACAGGTATACAATGTAGATGGATGGATAGTATAGTATTATATTACTTATGGACGACGAGTGCACTGACGACACAGAGGTAGGTACAGCCGTGGCCTACCGTACTGCTTATATATATAATATACTGTATAACGGACCTGGTGGACACTGTCAGCAGACTGCTAAACTAGTATGAAGAAAAAAAAAGCCACCACAGGTATACAATGTAGATGGATGGATAGTATAGTATTATATTACTTATGGACGACGAGTGCACTGACGACACAGAGGTAGGTACAGCCGTGGCCTACCGTACTGCTTATATATATATATATAATATACTGTATAATATAATAACAGACCTGGTGGACACTGTCAGCAGACTGCTAAACTAGTATGAAGAAAAAAAAAGCCACCACAGGTATACAATGTAGATGGATGGATAGTATAGTGTTATATTACTTATGGACGACGAGTGCACTGACGACACAGAGGTAGGTACAGCCGTGGCCTACCGTACTGCTTATATATATAATATACTGTATAACGGACCTGGTGGACACTGTCAGCAGACTGCTAAACTATTATGAAGAAAAAAAAACCCACCACAGGTATACAATGTAGATGGATGGATAGTATAGTATTATATTACTTATGGACGACGTGTGCACTGACGACACAGAGGTAGGTACAGCCGTGGCCTACCGTACTGCTTATATATATATAATATACTGTATAATATAATAACGGACCTGGTGGACACTGTCAGCAGACTGCTAAACTAGTATGAAGAAAAAAAAAGCCACCACAGGTATACAATGTAGATGGATGGATAGTATAGTATTATATTACTTATGGACGACGAGTGCACTGACGACACAGAGGTAGGTACAGCCGTGGCCTACCGTACTGCTTATATATATAATATACTGTATAACGGACCTGGTGGACACTGTCAGCAGACTGCTAAACTAGTATGAAGAAAAAAAAAGCCACCACAGGTATACAATGTAGATGGATGGATAGTATAGTATTATATTACTTATGGACGACGAGTGCACTGACGACACAGAGGTAGGTACAGCCGTGGCCTACCGTACTGCTTATATATATATAATATACTGTATAATATAATAACGGACCTGGTGGACACTGTCAGCAGACTGCTAAACTAGTATGAAGAAAAAAAAAGCCACCACAGGTATACAATGTAGATGGATGGATAGTATAGTATTATATTACTTATGGACGACGAGTGCACTGACGACACAGAGGTAGTTACAGCCGTGGCCTACCGTACTGCTAGATATATATAAAATAAATATAATATACTGTATAATAAATAATAACGGACCTGGTGGACACTGTCAGCAGACTGCTAAACTAGTATGAAGAAAAAAAAAGCCACCACAGACAGGAGTGTTTTTCAGGCAGACAAACGTATACTGGACTGGTGGTCACTGTCAGCAAAACTGTGCACTGTACTCCTGCTATAACTGCTCCCCAGTCCCCACAATTAGGCAGTGTGAGCAGTGCACTCAGCACAGATATATCATGCAGCAGTGCAGCACACTGAGTGAGCACAGATATGGTGGAGCGTTTTTTTCAGGCAGAGAAACAAACAAAGGATTAAACTCACTGGTGGTATAATCAAAACCCTGCACTGTACTCCCTAACAGCTGCTCCCCGTCCCCAATCCTTCCCACAATTATAAGTAAGTCACTCAGTCTTTATACTCAGTCTTTTTCTACTATAACGGAGAGGACGCCAGCCACGTCCTCTCCCTATCAATCTCAATGCACGTGTGAAAATGGCGGCGACGCGCGGCTCCTTATATAGAATCCGAATCTCGCGAGAATCCGACAGCGGGATGATGACGTTCGGGCGCGCTCGGGTTAACCGAGCAAGGCGGGAGGATCCGAGTCGCTCGGACCCGTGCAAAAAAAGGTGAAGTTCGGGCGGGTTCGGATCCCGAGGATCCGAACACGCTCATCACTACTCTAAATGTTGTTGGCAGCACAGGATGGATGTGAAAGGAGCGTTGGGACAGGAAAAGGATGTGTAGAGAGTGATGGGAGAAGATGTGGAGGGAGTGCAGGGTAATTGGATAGATGGATATGGATGTAATTAAAGTGACAGAGTATGTTTTGGTTCAAATAGGGAGTGCAGTATGTATGTGCTTTATTAGTCTATGTACAGTATGTATACTATAATGCAGTGTGAAGTTAAACACAAAATTATTTGCCTGGTATGATTTATTTTAGTCTTGTTACTTGTGCTTATACTGGCTGACAATCAATGAATACACCATGCTTGTTGACATTGGCAAGTCCTTCTCCACAAGAGAGAGGTCAAGATGGGTGGGTTGGGGGCATGGCTATCCTCCCTTGCAAAACTGTGCTACGATTTTCAGCACTACATCTCTGGGAATGGGACACGATTATGTGATTCATAGCATATTGCGTCTTCAGTCCCATTGCCCCACCCACTTTGCCTGAAAAGCCACACCACAGAGAAACAGGAACTTTGGGTCTGATTCTGATTTGGAAGAAAAGCAAAAAAAAAAAAAAAAAAATCAAGTAACTGGGCGCCTGAGCAAAACCATGTTGCACTGTAGTTGGGGCAGATGTAACATATGCAGAGAGAGTTAGATTTGGGTGGAGTGTGTTCAAACTGAAATCTAAATTGCAGTGTAAAAATAAAGCTGTCTAACATTTGTGGGCTACATGCAAAATCAGCTAGTATATTTGCCCTGCCAAAAAATATAAACGTGTTTGCTCCTCTTGCATTGCAAAATGGTTTGTTCCAGACACAGGACCTAATTCAGACTGGATCGCTGCAGCAGCAGCAATCGCAGTCTGAAGCCCTTTAGGGAGTGCGCAGTGATATGCTAGAAGCATCTCAGGGCTGCGATCGCTCTGCCTGATTGACAGGCAGAGGTGGTCGCAGGGCCAGAGGGGGCGTGCCAACAGCATTAGAATGCCGTTGGTGGGGCGCGGTCCGGGCAATGCAGACATCACATGCAGCCACCTGCCAGTGCAGCTAGGCTGCGCAGGCAGGGAGATACTCGGCTGGTGCAAAAGCATCGCCACCATGTGATGCTTTCACACCCGTGTGGGGGGGCAGGGCCTGACATGCGGGGCGGACTAGACCTGTGCTGGCCGTTCCCCCGCATGTCTGAGTAACTGATCGTAGATGTGCTAAATTTAGCACATCTACGATCAGATCTGAATCACCCACACAGTTACTTGCTATTTTTGCTTTACTTCCAAATCAGAATCAGCCAGGCCCTTCGCTTCCCCATCTCTATCTAAAATTATTCTATTTAAAGACTAAGGAGGACATTTACTAAGCAGTGATAAGAGCAGAGAAGTGAGCCAGTGGAGAATTTGCCCCATCAACCAATCAGCAGCTCTGTATAATTTTATAGTATGCAAATTATAGATGTTACTTCAGTGCTTATTGGTTGCCATGGGCACTTCTCCACTGGCTCACTTCTCCGCTCTTATCACTGCTTAGTAAATGTCCCCCTAAGGGGTCTATTTACTAAGCATTGGATGGAGATAACGTTGACGGAGATAAAGTACCAGCCAGCCAGCTCCTAACTGCGGATTGGCTAGTACTTTATCTCCGTTGACTTTATCTCCATCCAAGGCCCTAGTTATAGACCCCTGACTTCCAAGAAATGCCAATTTGCAAATTGCGTGAGGGATGGCATTCTGCAAAATAGAGAAGTGTTCAGTCTTGATGATTATATTGCTGATTTCACATCCGATCTGTAGTGAAACTTGATTCTCATAAAACTGTTGCAGCTAATCTCTAGGATATTTTCAATATATGATGCAATATACTGTACTAGTCTACAAAATATATTCACTGCGTTTGAAAAATACAGGAGTGCAATCCTGATTTGAAAGCTACTAGGAGCTGGTATAATTTTTTCTTCGGTGAAGAAAAAAGTAATTGTCCCCATTAATAGAACCCTGCTATTAATATGCAGTAAGGAATGTAATTTGCACTTTACTGGTGGTTTCGGCCTCCAAACTTCTGGATTTACTACTCAGTAGTTTGGACAGTCATTCTCAAACTGCATTGAGATAGTTAAAAAATCATGCTATTTCAAATATCCAGCCAAAAAGAAAATGAGGAATTACAATACAAGTATTAATTAATGAGGGCAACAATTATGTATTCAATAAACAGGCACAAAGACCACTTTCAGACATCAGACTCGGGAAATTGGCGAGTCTAGCACACCGGCAAATTCCCGAGTCTGAGCTCCATGACCATGGTCGGGAGAAGGGTCGTAAACCTGGAACTTAATCTCATGTCATTTGCATTCAGACATACCAAAATTCCTGGTTGGTGAACGTTCGTGTGCATAAATCCAGGATTTTGATGCACGTCTGAAAGGGTTATAATTCTCTTATAGGAAGAACATTAATTTCTTAATATATTTGGAGCAATATTATTACTATTATTATTATTATTATTTGTATTAAAGAAGCAATATTATTTATTAACTATATCAAAGGGTCAGTATTAATCATTTGTAAAAAAAATTTTTTATGACTTACAAAATTACTGAAACTTGCACAAACCACAAAGTCTCTTTAGATTGTAAGCTTGCGAGCAGGGCCTTCCTACCTCTATGACTGTTTGCTATTACACCGTTTTGTTTTATCATTGTGTTCAAATGTAAAGCGAAACGGAATTTGCTGCACTATATAAGAAACTGTTAATAAATAAATAAAACTTCTACAAGGTCCCAAAACTATGTTGATTTATTTAAGTACCATAAATCCATTCAGTCAAAAGTTTGTTTACCATTCATATGCTTTAATTACATATACTACAAGTGGTTATAAAATAATGTAGAGATAGGAACATCTGGCTTTAAAGCTGTCATTTTACTGCAAGTTCCAGCATACCTTGTTAGCCAAATGTTTAATCTCCTATGAAACTACAAATCCAAGCATGCTCGCCTTACATTTCCAAAATAGCTGATAACTAAAGCAAGTCTGAATTCATATATACGGTAGTGATGAGCGCCTGAAATTTTTCGGGTTTTGTGTTTTGGTTTTGGGTTCGGTTCCGCGGCCGTGTTTTGGGTTCGACCGCGTTTTGGCAAAACCTCACCGAATTTTTTTTGTCGGATTCGGGTGTGTTTTGGATTCGGGTGTTTTTTTCAAAAAACCCTAAAAAACAGCTTAAATCATAGAATTTGGGGGTCATTTTGATCCCAAAGTATTATTAACCTCAAAAACCATAATTTCCACTCATTTTCAGTCTATTCTGAATACCTCACACCTCACAATATTATTTTTAGTCCTAAAATTTGCACCGAGGTCGCTGTGTGAGTAAGATAAGCGACCCTAGTGGCCGACACAAACACCGGGCCCATCTAGGAGTGGCACTGCAGTGTCACGCAGGATGTCCCTTCCAAAAAACCCTCCCCAAACAGCACATGACGCAAAGAAAAAAAGAGGCGCAATGAGGTAGCTGTGTGAGTAAGATTAGCGACCCTAGTGGCCGACACAAACACCGGGCCCATCTAGGAGTGGCACTGCAGTGTCACGCAGGATGTCCCTTCCAAAAAACCCTCCCCAAACAGCACATGACGCAAAGAAAAAGAAAAGAAAAAAGAGGTGCAAGATGGAATTGTCCTTGGGCCCTCCCACCCACCCTTATGTTGTATAAACAAAACAGGACATGCACACTTTAACCAACCCATCATTTCAGTGACAGGGTCTGCCACACGACTGTGACTGATATGATGGGTTGGTTTGGACCCCCCCCAAAAAAGAAGCAATTAATCTCTCCTTGCACAAACTGGCTCTACAGAGGCAAGATGTCCACCTCATCATCATCCTCCGATATATCACCGTGTACATCCCCCTCCTCACAGATTATCAATTCGTCCCCACTGGAATCCACCATCTCAGCTCCCTGTGTACTTTGTGGAGGCAATTGCTGCTGGTCAATGTCTCCGCGGAGGAATTGATTATAATTCATTTTAATGAACATCATCTTCTCCACATTTTCTGGATGTAACCTCGTACGCCGATTGCTGACAAGGTGAGCGGCGGCACTAAACACTCTTTCGGAGTACACACTTGTGGGAGGGCAACTTAGGTAGAATAAAGCCAGTTTGTGCAAGGGCCTCCAAATTGCCTCTTTTTCCTGCCAGTATAAGTACGGACTGTGTGACGTGCCTACTTGGATCCTCCACCATTCTTTCAATGGGGAAAGAATCATATGCAGTGACAGTAGACGACATGTCCGTAATCGTTGTCAGGTCCTTCAGTCCGGACCAGATGTCAGCATCAGCAGTCGCTCCAGACTGCCCTGCATCACCGCCAGCGGGTGGGCTCGGAATTCTGAGCCTTTTCCTCGCACCCCCAGTTGCGGGAGAATGTGAAGGAGGAGATGTTGACAGGTCGCGTTCCGCTTGACTTGACAATTTTCTCACCAGCAGGTCTTTCAACTAGAGATGAGCGCCTGAAATTTTTCGGGTTTTGTGTTTTGGTTTTGGGTTCGGTTCCGCGGCCGTGTTTTGGGTTCGAACGCGTTTTGGCAAAACCTCACCGAATTTTTTTTGTCGGATTCGGGTGTGTTTTGGATTCGGGTGTTTTTTTCAAAAAACCCTAAAAACCAGCTTAAATCATAGAATTTGGGGGTAATTTTGATCCCAAAGTATTATTAACCTCAAAAAACATAATTTACACTCATTTTCAGCCTATTCTGAACACATCACACCTCACAATATTATTTTTAGTCCTAAAATTTGCACCGAGGTCGCTGTGTGAGTAAGATAAGCGACCCTAGTGGCCGACACAAACACCGGGCCCATCTAGGAGTGGCACTGCAGTGTCACGCAGGATGTCCCTTCCAAAAAACCCTCCCCAAACAGCACATGACGCAAAGAAAAAAAGAGGCGCAATGAGGTAGCTGACTGTGTGAGAAAGATAAGCGACCCTAGTGGCCGACACAAACACCGGGCCCATCTAGGAGTGGCACTGCAGTGTCACGCAGGATGTCCCTTCCAAAAAACCCTCCCCAAACAGCACATGACGCAAAGAAAAAAAGAGGCGCAATGAGGTAGCTGTGTGAGAAAGATAAGCGACCCTAGTGGCCGACACAAACACCGGGCCCATCTAGGAGTGGCACTGCAGTGTCACGCAGGATGTCCCTTCCAAAAAACCCTCCCCAAACAGCACATGACGCAAAGAAAAAAAGAGGCGCAATGAGGTAGCTGTGTGAGTAAGATTAGCGACCCTAGTGGCCGACACAAACACCGGGCCCATCTAGGAGTGGCACTGCAGTGTCACGCAGGATGGCCCTTCCAAAAAACCCTCCCCAAACAGCACATGACGCAAAGAAAAAAAGAGGCGCAATGAGGTAGCTGACTGTGTGAGTAAGATTAGCGACCCTAGTGGCCGACACAAACACCGGGCACATCTAGGAGTGGCACTGCAGTGTCACGCAGGATGTCCCTTCCAAAAAACCCTCCCCAAACAGCACATGACGCAAAGAAAAAAAGAGGCGCAATGAGGTAGCTGACTGTGTGAGAAAGATAAGCGACCCTAGTGGCCGACACAAACACCGGGCCCATCTAGGAGTGGCACTGCAGTGTCACGCAGGATGTCCCTTCCAAAAAACCCTCCCCAATCAGCACATGATGCAAAGAAAAAGAAAAGAAAAAAGAGGTGCAAGATGGAATTATCCTTGGGCCCTCCCACCCACCCTTATGTTGTATAAACAAAACAGGACATGCACACTTTAACCAACCCATCATTTCAGTGACAGGGTCTGCCACACGACTGTGACTGATATGACGGGTTGGTTTGGACCCCCCCCAAAAAAGAAGCAATTAATCTCTCCTTGCACAAACTGGCTCTACAGAGGCAAGATGTCCACCTCATCTTCACCCTCCGATATATCACCGTGTACATCCCCCTCCTCACAGATTATCAATTCGTCCCCACTGGAATCCACCATCTCAGCTCCCTGTGTACTTTGTGGAGGCAATTGCTGCTGGTCAATGTCTCCGCGGAGGAATTGATTATAATTCATTTTAATGAACATCATCTTCTCCACATTTTCTGGATGTAACCTCGTACGCCGATTGCTGACAAGGTGAGCGGCGGCACTAAACACTCTTTCGGAGTACACACTTGTGGGAGGGCAACTTAGGTAGAATAAAGCCAGTTTGTGCAAGGGCCTCCAAATTGCCTCTTTTTCCTGCCAGTATAAGTACGGACTGTGTGACGTGCCTACTTGGATGCGGTCACTCATATAATCCTCCACCATTCTATCAATGTTGAGAGAATCATATGCAGTGACAGTAGACGACATGTCCGTAATCGTTGTCAGGTCCTTCAGTCCGGACCAGATGTCAGCATCAGCAGTCGCTCCAGACTGCCCTGCATCACCGCCAGCGGGTGGGCTCGGAATTCTGAGCCTTTTCCTCGCACCCCCAGTTGCGGGAGAATGTGAAGGAGGAGATGTTGACAGGTCGCGTTCCGCTTGACTTGACAATTTTGTCACCAGCAGGTCTTTCAACCCCAGCAGACCTGTGTCTGCCGGAAAGAGAGATCCAAGGTAGGCTTTAAATCTAGGATCGAGCACGGTGGCCAAAATGTAGTGCTCTGATTTCAACAGATTGACCACCCGTGAATCCTTGTTAAGCGAATTAAGGGCTGCATCCACAAGTCCCACATGCCTAGCGGAATCGCTCCGTGTTAGCTCCTTCTTCAATGCCTCCAGCTTCTTCTGCAAAAGCCTGATGAGGGGAATGACCTGACTCAGGCTGGCAGTGTCTGAACTGACTTCACGTGTGGCAAGTTCAAAGGGCATCAGAACCTTGCACAACGTTGAAATCATTCTCCACTGCACTTGAGACAGGTGCATTCCATCTCCTATATCGTGCTCAATTGTATAGGCTTGAATGGCCTTTTGCTGCTCCTCCAACCTCTGAAGCATATAGAGGGTTGAATTCCACCTCGTTACCACTTCTTGCTTCAGATGATGGCAGGGCAGGTTCAGTAGTTTTTGGTGGTGCTCCAGTCTACTGTACGTGGTGCCTGTACGCCGAAAGTGTCCCGCAATTTTTCTGGCCACCGACAGCATCTCTTGCACGCCCCTGTCGTTTTTTAAAAAATTCTGCACCACCAAATTCAAGGTATGTGCAAAACATGGGACGTGCTGGAATTTGCCCATATTTAATGCACACACAATATTGCTGGCGTTGTCCGATGCCACAAATCCACAGGAGAGTCCAATTGGGGTAAGCCATTCCGCGATGATCTTCCTCAGTTGCCGTAAGAGGTTTTCAGCTGTGTGCGTATTCTGGAAAGCGGTGATACAAAGCGTAGCCTGCCTAGGAAAGAGTTGGCGTTTGCGAGATGCTGCTACTGGTGCCGCCGCTGCTGTTCTTGCGGCGGGAGTCCATACATCTACCCAGTGGGCTGTCACAGTCATATAGTCCTGACCCTGCCCTGCTCCACTTGTCCACATGTCCGTGGTTAAGTGGACATTGGGTACAACTGCATTTTTTAGGACACTGGTGAGTCTTTTTCTGACGTCCGTGTACATTCTCGGTATCGCCTGCCTAGAGAAGTGGAACCTAGATGGTATTTGGTAACGGGGGCACACTGCCTCAATAAATTGTCTAGTTCCCTGTGAACTAACGGCGGATACCGGACGCACGTCTAACACCAACATAGTTGTCAAGGACTCAGTTATCCGCTTTGCAGTAGGATGACTGCTGTGATATTTCATCTTCCTCGCAAAGGACTGTTGAACAGTCAATTGCTTACTGGAAGTAGTACAAGTGGGCTTACGACTTCCCCTCTGGGATGACCATCGACTCCCAGCGGCAACAACAGCAGCGCCAGCAGCAGTAGGCGTTACACGCAAGGATGCATCGGAGGAATCCCAGGCAGGAGAGGACTCGTCAGAATTGCCAGTGACATGGCCTGCAGGACTATTGGCATTCCTGGGGAAGGAGGAAATTGACACTGAGGGAGTTGGTGGGGTGGTTTGCGTGAGCTTGGTTACAAGAGGAAGGGATTTACTGGTCAGTGGACTGCTTCCGCTGTCACCCAAAGTTTTTGAACTTGTCACTGACTTATTATGAATGCGCTGCAGGTGACGTATAAGGGAGGATGTTCCGAGGTGGTTAACGTCCTTACCCCTACTTATTACAGCTTGACAAAGGGAACACACGGCTTGACACCTGTTGTCCGCATTTCTGGTGAAATACCTCCACACCGAAGAGCTGATTTTTTTGGTATTTTCACCTGGCATGTCAACGGCCATATTCCTCCCACGGACAACAGGTGTCTCCCCGGGTGCCTGACTTAAACAAACCACCTCACCATCAGAATCCTCCTGGTCAATTTCCTCCCCAGCGCCAGCAACACCCATATCCTCCTCATCCTGGTGTACTTCAACACTGACATCTTCAATCTGACTATCAGGAACTGGACTGCGGGTGCTCCTTCCAGCACTTGCAGGGGGCATGCAAATAGTGGAAGGCGCATGCTCTTCACGTCCAGTGTTGGGAAGGTCAGGCATCGCAAACGACACAATTGGACTCTCCTTGTGGATTTGGGATTTCAAAGAACGCACAGTTCTTTGCGGTGCTTTTGCCAGCTTGAGTCTTTTCAGTTTTCTAGCGAGAGGCTGAGTGCTTCCATCCTCATGTGAAGCTGAACCACTAGCCATGAACATAGGCCAGGGCCTCAGCCGTTCCTTGCCACTCCGTGTGGTAAATGGCATATTGGCAAGTTTACGCTTCTCCTCCGACAATTTTATTTTAGGTTTTGGAGTCCTTTTTTTTCTGATATTTGGTGTTTTGGATTTGACATGCTCTGTACTATGACATTGGGCATCGGCCTTGGCAGACGACGTTGCTGGCATTTCATCGTCTCGGCCATGACTAGTGGCAGCAGCTTCAGCACGAGGTGGAAGTGGATCTTGATCTTTCCCTAATTTTGGAACCTCAACTTTTTTGTTCTCCATATTTTATAGGCAGAACTAAAAGGCACCTCAGGTAAACAATGGAGATGGATGGATTGGATACTAGTATACAATTATGGACGGACTGCCACGGTTAGGTGGTATAAAAAAACCACGGTTAGGTGGTATATATTATAATAATAATACAATTATGGATGGACGGACTGCCTGCCGACTGCCGACACAGAGGTAGCCACAGCCGTGAACTACCGCACTGTACACTGGTTGATAAAGAGATAGTAGTATACTCGTAACAACTAGTATGACACTATGACGACGGTATAAAGAAAGAAAAAAAAATACCACAGTTAGGTGGTATATATTATAATAATAATACAATTATGGATGGACGGACTGCCTGCCGACTGCCGACACAGAGGTAGCCACAGCCGTGAACTACCGCACTGTACACTGGTTGATAAAGAGATAGTAGTATACTCGTAACAACTAGTATGACACTATGACGACGGTATAAAGAAAGAAAAAAAAATACCACAGTTAGGTGGTATATATTATAATAATAATAATACAATTATGGATGGACGGACTGCCTGCCGACTGCCGACACAGAGGTAGCCACAGCCGTGAACTACCGCACTGTACACTGGTTGATAAAGAGATAGTAGTATACTCGTAACAACTAGTATGACACTATGACGACGGTATAAAGAAAGAAAAAAAAATACCACAGTTAGGTGGTATATATTATAATAATAATACAATTATGGATGGACGGACTGCCTGCCGACTGCCGACACAGAGGTAGCCACAGCCGTGAACTACCGCACTGTACACTGGTTGATAAAGAGATAGTAGTATACTCGTAACAACTAGTATGACACTATGACGACGGTATAAAGAATGAAAAAAAAAACCACGGTTAGGTGGTATATATTATAATAATAATACAATTATGGATGGACGGACTGCCTGCCGACTGCCGACACAGAGGTAGCCACAGCCGTGAACTACCGCACTGTACACTGGTTGATAAAGAGATAGTAGTATACTCGTAACAACTAGTATGACACTATGACGGTATAAAGAATGAAAAAAAAACCACGGTTAGGTGGTATATATTATAATAATAATACAATTATGGATGGACGGACTGCCTGCCGACTGCCGACACAGAGGTAGCCACAGCCGTGAACTACCGCACTGTACACTGGTTGATAAAGAGATAGTAGTATACTCGTAACAACTAGTATGACACTATGACGACGGTATAAAGAAAGAAAAAAAAATACCACAGTTAGGTGGTATATATTATAATAATAATACAATTATGGATGGACGGACTGCCTGCCGACTGCCGACACAGAGGTAGCCACAGCCGTGAACTACCGCACTGTACACTGGTTGATAAAGAGATAGTAGTATACTCGTAACAACTAGTATGACACTATGACGACGGTATAAAGAATGAAAAAAAAACCACGGTTAGGTGGTATATATTATAATAATAATACAATTATGGATGGACGGACTGCCTGCCGACTGCCGACACAGAGGTAGCCACAGCCGTGAACTACCGCACTGTACACTGGTTGATAAAGAGATAGTAGTATACTCGTAACAACTAGTATGACACTATGACGACGGTATAAAGAAAGAAAAAAAAATACCACAGTTAGGTGGTATATATTATAATAATAATACAATTATGGATGGACGGACTGCCTGCCGACTGCCGACACAGAGGTAGCCACAGCCGTGAACTACCGCACTGTACACTGGTTGATAAAGAGATAGTAGTATACTCGTAACAACTAGTATGACACTATGACGACGGTATAAAGAAAGAAAAAAAAATACCACAGTTAGGTGGTATATATTATAATAATAATATAATTATGGATGGACGGACTGCCTGCCGACTGCCGACACAGAGGTAGCCACAGCCGTGAACTACCGCACTGTACACTGGTTGATAAAGAGATAGTAGTATACTCGTAACAACTAGTATGACACTATGACGACGGTATAAAGAATGAAAAAAAAAACCACGGTTAGGTGGTATATATTATAATAATAATACAATTATGGATGGACGGACTGCCTGCCGACTGCCGACACAGAGGTAGCCACAGCCGTGAACTACCGCACTGTACACTGGTTGATAAAGAGATAGTAGTATACTCGTAACAACTAGTATGACACTATGACGACGGTATAAAGAAAGAAAAAAAAATACCACAGTTAGGTGGTATATATTATAATAATAATACAATTATGGATGGACGGACTGCCTGCCGACTGCCGACACAGAGGTAGCCACAGCCGTGAAGTACCGCACTGTACACTGGTTGATAAAGAGATAGTAGTATACTCGTAACAACTAGTATGACACTATGACGACGGTATAAAGAAAGAAAAAAAAATACCACAGTTAGGTGGTATATATTATAATAATAATACAATTATGGATGGACGGACTGCCTGCCGACTGCCGACACAGAGGTAGCCACAGCCGTGAACTACCGCACTGTACACTGGTTGATAAAGAGATAGTAGTATACTCGTAACAACTAGTATGACACTATGACGACGGTATAAAGAATGAAAAAAAAACCACGGTTAGGTGGTATATATTATAATAATAATACAATTATGGATGGACGGACTGCCTGCCGACTGCCGACACAGAGGTAGCCACAGCCGTGAACTACCGCACTGTACACTGGTTGATAAAGAGATAGTAGTATACTCGTAACAACTAGTATGACACTATGACGGTATAAAGAATGAAAAAAAAACCACGGTTAGGTGGTATATATTATAATAATAATACAATTATGGATGGACGGACTGCCTGCCGACTGCCGACACAGAGGTAGCCACAGCCGTGAACTACCGCACTGTACACTGGTTGATAAAGAGATAGTAGTATACTCGTAACAACTAGTATGACACTATGACGACGGTATAAAGAAAGAAAAAAAAATACCACGGTTAGGTGGTATATATTGTAATACAATTATGGATGGACGGACTGCCTGCCGAGTTCCGACTGCCGACACAGAGGTAGCCACAGCCGTGAACTACCGCACTGTACTGTGTCTGCTGCTAATATAGACTGGTTGATAAAGAGATAGTATACAATACATACAACAATATACTACTATACTGGTGGTCAGGCACTGGTCACCACTAGTCACACTGGCAGTGGCACTCCTGCAGCAAAAGTGTGCACTGTTTAATTTTAAATTAATATAATATTATGTACTCCTGGGGGCTCCTGCTATAACAACCTGCAGTGCTCCCCAGTCTCCCCCACAATTATTATAAGCTTTGCCTTTTATACATTGATGTGCAGCACACTGGGCTGAGCTGAGTGCACACAGACTGAGTCACACTGTGTGACTGGCTGCTGCTGTGTATCGTTTTTTTTCAGGCAGAGAACGGATATAGCAGAGAACGGATATATTATATTAAAATAAATAAAAGTTAACTAACAACAACTGCACTGGTCACTGTGGTAAACTCTGTCTGACTCTGCACAATCTCTCTCTCTCTTCTAATCTAATTTCTAATGGAGAGGACGCCAGCCACGTCCTCTCCCTATCAATCTCAATGCACGTGTGAAAATGGCGGCGACGCGCGGCTCCTTATATAGAATCCGAGTCTCGCGAGAATCCGACAGCGTCATGATGACGTTCGGGCGCGCTCGGGTTAACCGAGCAAGGCGGGAGGATCCGAGTCTGCTCGGACCCGTAAAAAAAACATGAAGTTCGTGCGGGTTCGGTTTCAGAGAAACCGAACCCGCTCATCTCTACTTTCAACCCCAGCAGACTTGTGTCTGCCGGAAAGAGAGATCCAAGGTAGGCTTTAAATCTAGGATCGAGCATGGTGGCCAAAATGTAGTGCTCTGATTTCAACAGATTGACCACCCGTGAATCCTTGTTAAGCGAATTAAGGGCTCCATCCACAAGTCCCACATGCCTAGCGGAATCGCTCCGTGTTAGCTCCTCCTTCAATGTCTCCAGCTTCTTCTGCAAAAGCCTGATGAGGGGAATGACCTGACTCAGGCTGGCAGTGTCTGAACTGACTTCACGTGTGGCAAGTTCAAAGGGCATCATAACCTTGCACAACGTTGAAATCATTCTCCACTGCGCTTGAGACAGGTGCATTCCACCTCCTATATCGTGCTCAATTGTATAGGCTTGAATGGCCTTTTGCTGCTCCTCCAACCTCTGAAGCATATAGAGGGTTGAATTCCACCTCGTTACCACTTCTTGCTTCAGATGATGGCAGGGCAGGTTCAGTAGTTTTTGGTGGTGCTCCAGTCTTCTGTACGTGGTGCCTGTACGCCGAAAGTGTCCCGCAATTCTTCTGGCCACCGACAGCATCTCTTGCACGCCCCTGTCGTTTTTTAAATAATTCTGCACCACCAAATTCAAGGTATGTGCAAAACATGGGACGTGCTGGAATTTGCCCATATTTAATGCACACACAATATTGCTGGCGTTGTCCGATGCCACAAATCCACAGGAGAGTCCAATTGGGGTAAGCCATTCCGCGATGATCTTCCTCAGTTGCCGTAAGAGGTTTTCAGCTGTGTGCGTATTCTGGAAACCGGTGATACAAAGCGTAGCCTGCCTAGGAAAGAGTTGGCGTTTGCGAGATGCTGCTACTGGTGCCGCCGCTGCTGTTCTTGCGGCGGGAGTCCATACATCTACCCAGTGGGCTGTCACAGTCATATAGTCCTGACCCCTGCTCCACTTGTCCACATGTCCGTGGTTAAGTGGACATTGGGTACAGCTGCATTTTTTAGGACACTGGTGACTCTTTTTCTGAGGTCTGTGTACATTTTCGGTATCGCCTGCCTAGAGAAATGGAACCTAGATGGTATTTGGTACCGGGGACACAGTACCTCCAACAAGTCTCTAGTTGGCTCTGCAGTAATGATGGATACCGGAACCACGTTTCTCACCACCCAGGATGCCAAGGCCTCAGTTATCCGCTTTGCAGTAGGATGACTGCTGTGATATTTCATCTTCCTCGCAAAGGACTGTTGGACAGTCAATTGCTTGGTGGAAGTAGTAAAAGTGGTCTTACGACTTCCCCTCTGGGATGACCATCGACTCCCAGCAGCAACAACAGCAGCGCCAGCAGCAGTAGGCGTTACACGCAAGGATGCATCGGAGGAATCCCAGGCAGGAGAGGAATCGTCAGAATTGCCAGTGACATGGCCTGCAGGACTATTGGCATTCCTGGGGAAGGAGGAAATTGACACTGAGGGAGTTGGTGGGGTGGTTTGCGTGAGCTTGGTTACAAGAGGAAGGGATTTACTGGTCAGTGGACTGCTTCCGCTGTCACCCAAAGTTTTTGAACTTGTCACTGACTTATTATGAATGCGCTGCAGGTGACGTATAAGGGAGGATGTTCCGAGGTGGTTAACGTCCTTACCCCTACTTATTACAGCTTGACAAAGGGAACACATGGCTTGACACCTGTTGTCCGCATTTCTGTTGAAATAGTTCCACACCGAAGAGCTGATTTTTTTGGTATTTTCACCAGGCATGTCAACGGCCATATTCCTCCCACGGACAACAGGTGTCTCCCCGGGTGCCTGACTTAAACAAACCACCTCACCATCAGAATCCTCCTGGTCAATTTCCTCCCCAGCGCCAGCAACACCCATATCCTCCTCATCCTGGTGTACTTCAACACTGACATCTTCAATCTGACTATCAGGAACTGGACTGCGGGTGCTCCTTCCAGCACTTGCAGGGGGCGTGCAAATGGTGGAAGGCGCATGCTCTTCACGTCCAGTGTTGGGAAGGTCAGGCATCGCAACCGACACAATTGGACTCTCCTTGTGGATTTGGGATTTCGAAGAACGCACAGTTCTTTGCGGTGCTACTGCTTTTGCCAGCTTGAGTCTTTTCATTTTTCTAGCGAGAGGCTGAGTGCCTCCATTCTCATGTGAAGCTGAACCACTAGCCATGAACATAGGCCAGGGCCTCAGCCGTTCCTTGCCACTCCGTGTGGTAAATGGCATATTGGCAAGTTTACGCTTCTCCTCCGACAATTTTATTTTAGGTTTTGGAGTCCTTTTTTTACTGATATTTGGTGTTTTGGATTTGACATGCTCTGTACTATGACATTGGGCATCGGCCTTGGCAGACGACGTTGCTGGCATTTCATCGTCTCGGCCATGACTAGTGGCAGCAGCTTCAGCACGAGGTGGAAGTGGATCTTGATCTTTCCCTAATTTTGGAACCTCAACATTTTTGTTCTCCATATTTAAATAGGCACAACTAAAAGGCACCTCAGGTAAACAATGGAGATGGATGGATACTAGTATACAATTATGGACGGACTGCCGAGTGCCGACACAGAGGTAGCTACAGCCGTGGACTACCGTACTGTGTCTGCTGCTAATATAGACTGGTTGATAAAGAGATGTAGTATGTATGTATAAAGAAGAAAGAAAAAAAAACCACGGGTAGGTGGTATACAATTATGGACGGACTGCCGAGTGCCGACACAGAGGTAGCTACAGCCGTGGACTACCGTACTGTACTGTGTCTGCTGCTAATATAGACTGGTTGATAAAGAGATGTAGTATGTATGTATAAAGAAGAAAGAAAAAAAAAACACGGGTAGGTGGTATACAATTATGGACGGACTGCCGAGTGCCGACACAGAGGTAGCTACAGCCGTGGACTACCGTACTGTACTGTGTCTGCTGCTAATATAGACTGGTTGATAATGAGATGTAGTATGTATGTATAAAGAAGAAAGAAAGAAAAACCACGGGTAGGTGGTATACAATTATGGACGGACTGCCGAGTGCCGACACAGAGGTAGCTACAGCCGTGGACTACCGTACTGTACTGTGTCTGCTGCTAATATAGACTGGATGATAATGAGATGTAGTATGTATAAAGAAGAAAGAAAAAAACACGGGTAGGTGGTATACAATTATGGATGGACTGCCGAGTGCCGACACAGAGGTAGCTACAGCCGTGAACTACCGTACTGTGTCTGCTGCGACTGGATGATAAATAATGATATAAAAAATATATATATATCACTACTGCAGCCGGACAGGTATATATTATATAATGACGGACCTGCTGGACACTGTCTGTCAGCAGAATGAGTTTTTTATAGAATAAAAAAAAAACACCACACAAGTCACACGACGAGTGTTTAACTTTTTCAGGCAATCACAATATAGTATACTACTAACTATACTGGTGGTCAGTGTGGTCAGGTCACTGGTCAGTCACACTGGCAGTGGCACTCCTGCAGCAAAAGTGTGCACTGTTTAATTTTAATAATATGTACTCCTGGCTCCTGCTATAACCTATAACTGGCACTGCTCCCCAGTCTCCCCCACAATTATAAGCTGTGTGAGCACAGTCAGATATATACATAGATGATGCAGCACACTGGGCTGAGCAGTGCACACAGATATGGTATGTGACTGAGTCACTGTGTATCGTTTTTTTCAGGCAGAGAACGGATTATATTAAATAAAACTGCACGGTCTGGTGGTCACTGTGGTCAGTCACTAGTAAACTCTGCACTCTCTACAGTACTCCTAAGCTCCAGTAAATCAAGTGTCTCTGTCTCAAATCAATCTCACTCTCTCTCTTCTAATCTAAATGGAGAGGACGCCAGCCACGTCCTCTCCCTATCAATCTCAATGCACGTGTGAAAATGGCGGCGACGCGCGGCTCCTTATATAGAATCCGAGTCTCGCGATAGAATCCGAGCCTCGCGAGAATCCGACAGCGTCATGATGACGTTCGGGCGCGCTCGGGTTAACCGAGCAAGGCGGGAAGATCAGAGTCGCTCGGACCCGTGAGAAAAAACATGAAGTTCGGGCGGGTTCGGATTCAGAGGAACCGAACCCGCTCATCTCTAATATACGGTATAATAAAATCACATACGAATGAATGAAGGATAGGAACGTAAAATACAGTAATGTGCACAGTGTAGATGATCAGTGTAACATAATGTTAACAGAGCTAAATAAAAAATGTATTTACTGTATGTCTGTGCTGAACACCCAGGAAAATGTGTCCAGTTATATACATAAGTGACAGAGTCCGGTCTGGCTGTGCATTGCTCGCTCTCTTTGTGCACGGATGTTCTAGCTGCACTTACATCCTAGCACAGTGAACAGAGAAGTGTAGTGAAAAGGATTGGAAGTCTCAATGCAGTGCTGGAGATGCTCTATTTGCCCTCATGCAATCTGGATCCTCCTGAAAGACATACTGTGGCGGGACTGGAGTTGGCTTCTCCACTTTTTTCGCAACCTGAACAATAAATGGGGGGATAGTCAAATGTTTGAAAAGTCCATTGGGTGTCTGTTTTTTCCTATCTAATAGGAAAAAACAGACAGCCAACCGACTTTTCAAATATTTGAATTTCCCCCAATGAGTCATGTCACAGACATAGTGGTGCGTAGTCTCAACTCAGAATGAAATAGTAGTGGGATGCTAGCTGTCCACCAGATAAAATCAGAACACAGGGGCAGATTTATTAAGCCTGGTGAAGTGATAAAGTGGAAGGTAATAATGCACCAGCCAATCAGCTCCTAACTTCCATGTTACAGGCTGGGTTTGAAAAATGACAGGAGCTGACTGGCTGGTGCGTTCACCTTCCACTTTATCACTTCACCAGGCTTAATAAATCTGCCCCACAGTGACGAAACGTGAACCAAACCATGACTGGTGATTGTCCACTCACCACCGATGAAGGAAAACCACCAACCAGCAGGGACGTGCAGTCAGGGGAGGCAGTGCCTCCCCTGTCATTAATGATTAAAATAATACAAAGTAGATACATAAGACACATATTCTGTGTCATATGTATCCTCTTTATATTATTCTAATCATTGCAGTCCATTGTAATACGTTTGGGAGGCACTGACAGCTAGTGCCTCCCGTAGCCAGTGGGAACGGGACAAAGCGGGGGGCAGGGCCATGCGCTGGGCTGTAAAAGCCCATTACGAAAACAGTGGAAAGCGGCACTTATACAAGTGCCTCGCTGGCAGGGAATGCACGCCCCTGCTAGCGAGGCACCAGTGATTGGTCCAATCACATAGACGCGGCCCGGAGAAGCGGCGGCGGGACCCGTCAGGTACTGCTCCAGCTGCGGCGGCGCCGGGATGCCCAGGATGCGGCGCTGACTTCATTAACAGCGGCTCCCCCCTCCCTGCCTCCTTACTCACGGTGCAGACTAGTGCCCCACTGTCCTTGCTGCCGCTGCCAGTCCGGCGCCTGTCACACACAGGCAGAGCTGGAAGACACAGTGCAGCAGCAGCGGTAACATGGAGGAGGGGGGGAGAGCGGAAGACAGGACTCAGGAGCGCACCAGCAGCGGTACAGGGAGGAGGAGAGCGGAACGGCAGATCTGTGTCTACTGTGATCAGGGTACGTGGAGGAGTGTGTGCCATGTCCCCCCCCACTCCCCCTACTAACTAAAGTGTGTGGCATGTCCCCCCCTCCCACTACTAACTAAAGTGTGTGAGTGTGTGCCATGTCCCCCCTCCCCCTATTTACTAAAGTGTGTGCCATGTCCCCCCTCCCCCTACTAACTAAAGTGTGTGCCATGTCCCCCTCCCCCTACTAACTAAAGTGTGTGCCATGTCCCCCCTCCCCCGATTAACTAAAGTGTGTACCATGTCCCCCCTCTCCCTACTAACTAAAGTGTGTGCCATTTCCCCCTCCCCCCACTAACTAAAGTGTGTGCCATGTCCCCCCCTCCTAGCTAAAGTGTGTGCCGTGTCCCCCCTCCTCCTCCTAGCTAAAGTGTGTGCCGTGTCCCCCCTCCCCCTCCTTGCTAAAGTGTGTGCCGTGTCCCCCCTCCCCCTCCTTGCTAAAGTGTGTGCCGTGCCCCTCCTCCCCCTCCTTGCTAAAGTGTGTGCCATGTCCCCCCTCCTAGCTAAAGTGTGTGTCATTTCCCCCCCTCCCCTTCCTAGCTGAAGTGTGTGTATTCCATGTCCCCCCCTCCAAGCTGAAGTGTGTGTATGCCATGTCCCCCCCCTCCAAGCTGAAGTGTGTGTGTGCCATGTCCCCCCTCCAAGCTGAAGTGTGTGTATGCCATGTCCCCCCCCCCCCTACTAGCTAAAGTGTGTGTGTCTCCTCTTGTACCGTCCCAAGCCCCAGTATGTGTCACTATATCTCTTTCAGGCCCCTGTGTGTATATCACCATGTGCCCGCAAGACGGTGACAGCTCGACAGCCATTTGAGTGGAGTGGTGGCACACAGGACTGATCTGGAAGGAGACGCCCAGGCACATAAAGATGGGATCCAGACCCAGCCCACAGTCAAGAGCTTTGCCAGTTGTGAGTGGAAACCACACTATCAGCCCCGAGTCCTGTCCCGCACAATCACTGATAGAGAACCACGTGTGACAAACTGAAGAAGTGAGGAGGCGCTGCACATATCTGGTAAGTGACGGTTGGGGGGATTTAGAGCATTTGTTTATTCTAATCTATTTTTTAGTCCCCTGTCCTCACCATCCCTGTAACTCCCTCTTCAGTACTACTGCCCTTACCCTCCCTGTAACTCGCCTCTCATGATCCCTCTAACTCCCTGTCAGCGTCCCTACCCTCACCCTTCCTCTAAATCCCTGTTAGCGTACATGCACTCACTCTCCCTATAACACCCCATGAGTGTCCATGCCCGCACCCTCCTTGTAACTCCCTCTCAGCATCCCTACCTTCACTTGCCCTCTAACTCCCCGTCAGCGTCCCTGCCCTCACCCGCCCCGTCAGCTTTCCTGCCCTCACCCTCCCTGTATCTCCCCCTCAGCGTCCCTGCTCTCACCCTCCCCATCAGCTTTCCTGCCCTCACCCTCCCTGTATCTCCCCCTCAGCGTCCCTGCCCTCACCCTCCCCGTCAGCATTCCTGCCCTCACCCTCCCTGTATCTCCCCCTCAGCGTCCCTGCTCTCACCCTCCCCTTCAGCTTTCCTGCCCTCACCCTCCCTGTATCTCCCCCTCAGCGTCCCTGCCCTCACCCTCCCCGTCAGCATTCCTGCCCTCACCCTCCCTGTATCTCCCCCTCAGCGTCCCTGCCCTCACCCTCCCCGTCAGCATTCCTGCCCTCACCCTCCCTGTATCTCCTCCTCAGCGTCCCTGCTCTCACCCTCCCCATCAGCTTTCCTGCCCTCACCCTCCCTGTATCTCCCCCTCAGCATCCCTACTCTCACCCTCCCCATCAGCATTCCTGCCCTCACCCTCCCTGTATCTCCCCCTCAGCGTCCCTGCCCTCACCCTCCCCGTCAGCATTCCGGCCCTCACCCTCCCTGTATCTCCCCCTCAGCGTCCCTGCTCTCACCCTCCCCATCAGCTTTCCTGCCCTCACCCTCCCTGTATCTCCCCCTCAGCGTCCCTGCCCTCACCCTCCCCGTCAGCATTCCTGCCCTCACCCTCCCTGTATCTCCCCCTCAGCGTCCCTGCTCTCACCCTCCCCATCAGCTTTCCTGCCCTCACCCTCCCTGTATCTCCCCCTCAGCGTCCCTGCCCTCACCCTCCCCGTCAGCATTCCTGCCCTCACCCTCCCTGTATCTCCCCCTCAGCGTCCCTGCCCTCACCCTCCCCGTCAGCATTCCTGCCCTCACCCTCCCTGTAACTCCCCCTCAGTGTCCCTGCCCTCACCATCCCTGTATCTCCCCTTCAGCGTCCCTGCCCTCACCCTCCCCGTCAGCATTCCTGCCCTCACACTCCCTGTATCTCCCCCTCAGCGTCCCTGCCCTCACCCTCCCCGTCAGCATTCCTGCCCTCACCCTCCTTGTATCTCCCCCTCAGCACCCCTGCCTTTACCCTCCCTGTATCTCCCCCTCAGCGTCCCTGCCCTCACCCTCCCCGTCAGCTTTCCAGCCCTCACCCTCCCTGTATCTCCCCCTCAGCATCCCTGCCCTCACCCTCCCCGTCAGCATTCCTGCCCTCACCCTCCTTGTATCTCACCCTCAGCATCCCTGCCTTTACCCTCCCTGTAACTCCCCCTCAGTGTCCCTGCCCTCACCATCCGTGTATCTCCCCCTCAGTGTCCCTGCCCTCACCCTCCCTGTGACTCTCAAAGTAGTGGGAGTAAGAAAGGGAAAGAGGGGAGGGAAATAGATGGGGAAAAGGGGAGCTGAGAGAGAAGAGTAAAAAGAGAGAAGAAAAAATATCCCCAGGCAGTGCTGGGGATAATAGCTTAAAAAAATAATCAGAAACCCAGTCAATGCTGGACATAAGTATAAGGGACACTACTATGTTGTGTAATATGAATCATGGGGACTACATACAGTGTAATGTGAATAAGATTGCACTACAGTGTGGCGTAATTTGAATTGGAGGTACTGTTCTCAGGTTCTATTTAGAGATGAGCGCCTGAAATTTTTCGGGTTTTGTGTTTTGGTTTTGGGTTCGGTTCCGCGGCCGTGTTTTGGGTTCGAACGCGTTTTGGCAAAACCTCACCGAATTTTTTTTGTCGGATTCGGGTGTGTTTTGGATTCGGGTGTTTTTTTCAAAAAACACTAAAAAACAGCTTAAATCATAGAATTTGGGGGTCATTTTGATCCCAAAGTATTATTAACCTCAAAAACCATAATTTACACTCATTTTCAGTCTATTCTGAATACCTCACACCTCACAATATTATTTTTAGTCCTAAAATTTGCACCGAGGTCGCTGTGTGAGTAAGATAAGCGACCCTAGTGGCCGACACAAACACCGGGCCCATCTAGGAGTGGCACTGCAGTGTCACGCAGGATGTCCCTTCCAAAAAACCCTCCCCAAACAGCACATGACGCAAAGAAAAAAAGAGGCGCAATGAGGTAGCTGTGTGAGTAAGATTAGCGACCCTAGTGGCCGACACAAACACCGGGCCCATCTAGGAGTGGCACTGCAGTGTCACGCAGGATGTCCCTTCCAAAAAACCCTCCCCAAACAGCACATGACGCAAAGAAAAAAAGAGGCGCAATGAGGTAGCTGTGTGAGTAAGATTAGCGACCCTAGTGGCCGACACAAACACCGGGCCCATCTAGGAGTGGCACTGCAGTGTCACGCAGGATGTCCCTTCCAAAAAACCCTCCCCAAACAGCACATGACGCAAAGAAAAAAAGAGGCGCAATGAGGTAGCTGTGTGAGTAAGATTAGCGACCCTAGTGGCCGACACAAACACCGGGCCCATCTAGGAGTGGCACTGCAGTGTCACGCAGGATGTCCCTTCCAAAAAACCCTCCCCAAACAGCACATGACGCAAAGAAAAAAAGAGGCGCAATGAGGTAGCTGACTGTGTGAGTAAGATTAGCGACCCTAGTGGCCGACACAAACACCGGGCCCATCTAGGAGTGGCACTGCAGTGTCACGCAGGATGTCCCTTCCAAAAAAACCCTCCCCAATCAGCACATGATGCAAAGAAAAAGAAAAGAAAAAAGAGGTGCAAGATGGAATTGTCCTTGGGCCCTCCCACCCACCCTTATGTTGTATAAACAAAACAGGACATGCACACTTTAACCAACCCATCATTTCAGTGACAGGGTCTGCCACACGACTGTGACTGATATGACGGGTTGGTTTGGACCCCCCCCAAAAAAGAAGCAATTAATCTCTCCTTGCACAAACTGGCTCTACAGAGGCAAGATGTCCACCTCATCTTCACCCTCCGATATATCACCGTGTACATCCCCCTCCTCACAGATTATCAATTCGTCCCCACTGGAATCCACCATCTCAGCTCCCTGTGTACTTTGTGGAGGCAATTGCTGCTGGTCAATGTCTCCGCGGAGGAATTGATTATAATTCATTTTAATGAACATCATCTTCTCCACATTTTCTGGATGTAACCTCGTACGCCGATTGCTGACAAGGTGAGCGGCGGCACTAAACACTCTTTCGGAGTACACACTTGTGGGAGGGCAACTTAGGTAGAATAAAGCCAGTTTGTGCAAGGGCCTCCAAATTGCCTCTTTTTCCTGCCAGTATAAGTACGGACTGTGTGACGTGCCTACTTGGATGCGGTCACTCATATAATCCTCCACCATTCTATCAATGTTGAGAGAATCATATGCAGTGACAGTAGACGACATGTCCGTAATCGTTGTCAGGTCCTTCAGTCCGGACCAGATGTCAGCATCAGCAGTCGCTCCAGACTGCCCTGCATCACCGCCAGCGGGTGGGCTCAGAATTCTGAGCCTTTTCCTCGCACCCCCAGTTGCGGGAGAATGTGAAGGAGGAGATGTTGACAGGTCGCGTTCCGCTTGACTTGACAATTTTGTCACCAGCAGGTCTTTCAACCCCAGCAGACCTGTGTCTGCCGGAAAGAGAGATCCAAGGTAGGCTTTAAATCTAGGATCGAGCACGGTGGCCAAAATGTAGTGCTCTGATTTCAACAGATTGACCACCCGTGAATCCTTGTTAAGCGAATTAAGGGCTGCATCCACAAGTCCCACATGCCTAGCGGAATCGCTCCCTTTTAGCTCCTTCTTCAATGCCTCCAGCTTCTTCTGCAAAAGCCTGATGAGGGGAATGACCTGACTCAGGCTGGCAGTGTCTGAACTGACTTCACGTGTGGCAAGTTCAAAGGGCATCAGAACCTTGCACAACGTTGAAATCATTCTCCACTGCACTTGAGACAGGTGCATTCCACCTACTATATCGTGCTCAATTGTATAGGCTTGAATGGCCTTTTGCTGCTCCTCCAACCTCTGAAGCATATAGAGGGTTGAATTCCACCTCGTTACCACTTCTTGCTTCAGATGATGGCAGGGCAGGTTCAGTAGTTTTTGGTGGTGCTCCAGTCTTCTGTACGTGGTGCCTGTACGCCGAAAGTGTCCCGCAATTTTTCTGGCCACCGACAGCATCTCTTGCACGCCCCTGTCGTTTTTTAAAAAATTCTGCACCACCAAATTCAAGGTATGTGCAAAACATGGGACGTGCTGGAATTTGCCCATATTTAATGCACACACAATATTGCTGGCGTTGTCCGATGCCACAAATCCACAGGAGAGTCCAATTGGGGTAAGCCATTCCGCGATGATCTTCCTCAGTTGCCGTAAGAGGTTTTCAGCTGTGTGCGTATTCTGGAAAGCGGTGATACAAAGCGTAGCCTGCCTAGGAAAGAGTTGGCGTTTGCGAGATGCTGCTACTGGTGCCGCCGCTGCTGTTCTTGCGGCGGGAGTCCATACATCTACCCAGTGGGCTGTCACAGTCATATAGTCCTGACCCTGCCCTGCTCCACTTGTCCACATGTCCGTGGTTAAGTGGACATTGGGTACAACTGCATTTTTTAGGAGACTGGTGAGTCTTTTTCTGACGTCCGTGTACATTCTCGGTATCGCCTGCCTAGAGAAGTGGAACCTAGATGGTATTTGGTAACGGGGGCACACTGCCTCAATAAATTGTCTAGTTCCCTGTGAACTAACGGCGGATACCGGACGCACGTCTAACACCAACATAGTTGTCAAGGACTCAGTTATCCGCTTTGCAGTAGGATGACTGCTGTGATATTTCATCTTCCTCGCAAAGGACTGTTGAACAGTCAATTGCTTACTGGAAGTAGTACAAGTGGGCTTACGACTTCCCCTCTGGGATGACCATCGACTCCCAGCGGCAACAACAGCAGCGCCAGCAGCAGTAGGCGTTACACGCAAGGATGCATCGGAGGAATCCCAGGCAGGAGAGGACTCGTCAGACTTGCCAGTGACATGGCCTGCAGGACTATTGGCATTCCTGGGGAAGGAGGAAATTGACACTGAGGGAGTTGGTGGGGTGGTTTGCGTGAGCTTGGTTACAAGAGGAAGGGATTTACTGGTCAGTGGACTGCTTCCGCTGTCACCCAAAGTTTTTGAACTTGTCACTGACTTATTATGAATGCGCTGCAGGTGACGTATAAGGGAGGATGTTCCGAGGTGGTTAACGTCCTTACCCCTACTTATTACAGCTTGACAAAGGGAACACACGGCTTGACACCTGTTGTCCGCATTTCTGGTGAAATACCTCCACACCGAAGAGCTGATTTTTTTGGTATTTTCACCTGGCATGTCAACGGCCATATTCCTCCCACGGACAACAGGTGTCTCCCCGGGTGCCTGACTTAAACAAACCACCTCACCATCAGAATCCTCCTGGTCAATTTCCTCCCCAGCGCCAGCAACACCCATATCCTCCTCATCCTGGTGTACTTCAACACTGACATCTTCAATCTGACTATCAGGAACTGGACTGCGGGTGCTCCTTCCAGCACTTGCAGGGGGCGTGCAAATGGTGGAAGGCGCATGCTCTTCACGTCCAGTGTTGGGAAGGTCAGGCATCGCAACCGACACAATTGGACTCTCCTTGTGGATTTGGGATTTCAAAGAACGCACAGTTCTTTGCGGTGCTTTTGCCAGCTTGAGTCTTTTCAGTTTTCTAGCGAGAGGCTGAGTGCTTCCATCCTCATGTGAAGCTGAACCACTAGCCATGAACATAGGCCAGGGCCTCAGCCGTTCCTTGCCACTCCGTGTGGTAAATGGCATATTGGCAAGTTTACGCTTCTCCTCCGACAATTTTATTTTAGGTTTTGGAGTCCTTTTTTTACTGATATTTGGTGTTTTGGTTTTGACATGCTCTGTACTATGCCATTGGGCATCGGCCTTGGCAGACGACGTTGCTGGCATTTCATCGTCTCGGCCATGACTAGTGGCAGCAGCTTCAGCACGAGGTGGAAGTGGATCTTGATCTTTCCCTAATTTTGGAACCTCAACATTTTTGTTCTCCATATTTTAATAGGCACAACTAAAAGGCACCTCAGGTAAACAATGGAGATGGATGGATTGGATACTAGTATACAATTATGGACGGGCTGCCGAGTGCCGACACAGAGGTAGCCACAGCCGTGAACTACCGCACTGTACTGTGTCTGCTGCTAATATATAGACTGGTTGATAAAGAGATAGTATACTCGTAACTAGTATGTATGTATAAAGAAAGAAAAAAAAACCACGGTTAGGTGGTATATACAATTATGGACGGGCTGCCGAGTGCCGACACAGAGGTAGCCACAGCCGTGAACTACCGCACTGTACTGTGTCTGCTGCTAATATATAGACTGGTTGATAAAGAGATAGTATACTCGTAACTAGTATGTATGTATAAAGAAAGAAAAAAAAACCACGGTTAGGTGGTATATACAATTATGGACGGGCTGCCGAGTGCCGACACAGAGGTAGCCACAGCCGTGAACTACCGCACTGTACTGTGTCTGCTGCTAATATAGACTGGTTGATAAAGAGATAGTATACTCGTAACTAGTATGTATGTATAAAGAAAGAAAAAAAAACCACGGTTAGGTGGTATATACAATTATGGACGGGCTGCCGAGTGCCGACACAGAGGTAGCCACAGCCGTGAACTACCGCACTGTACTGTGTCTGCTGCTAATATATAGACTGGTTGATAAAGAGATAGTATACTCGTAACTAGTATGTATGTATAAAGAAAGAAAAAAAAACCACGGTTAGGTGGTATATACAATTATGGACGGGCTGCCGAGTGCCGACACAGAGGTAGCCACAGCCGTGAACTACCGCACTGTACTGTGTCTGCTGCTAATATATAGACTGGTTGATAAAGAGATAGTATACTCGTAACTAGTATGTATGTATAAAGAAAGAAAAAAAAACCACGGTTAGGTGGTATATACAATTATGGACGGGCTGCCGAGTGCCGACACAGAGGTAGCCACAGCCGTGAACTACCGCACTGTACTGTGTCTGCTGCTAATATATAGACTGGTTGATAAAGAGATAGTATACTCGTAACTAGTATGTATGTATAAAGAAAGAAAAAAAAACCACGGTTAGGTGGTATATACAATTATGGACGGGCTGCCGAGTGCCGACACAGAGGTAGCCACAGCCATGAACTACCGCACTGTACTGTGTCTGCTGCTAATATATAGACTGGTTGATAAAGAGATAGTATACTCGTAACTAGTATGTATGTATAAAGAAAGAAAAAAAAACCACGGTTAGGTGGTATATACAATTATGGACGGGCTGCCGAGTGCCGACACAGAGGTAGCCACAGCCGTGAACTACCGCACTGTACTGTGTCTGCTGCTAATATATAGACTGGTTGATAAAGAGATAGTATACTCGTAACTAGTATGTATGTATAAAGAAAGAAAAAAAAACCACGGTTAGGTGGTATATACAATTATGGACGGGCTGCCGAGTGCCGACACAGAGGTAGCCACAGCCGTGAACTACCGCACTGTACTGTGTCTGCTGCTAATATAGACTGGTTGATAAAGAGATAGTATACTCGTAACTAGTATGTATGTATAAAGAAAGAAAAAAAAACCACGGTTAGGTGGTATATACAATTATGGACGGGCTGCCGAGTGCCGACACAGAGGTAGCCACAGCCGTGAACTACCGCACTGTACTGTGTCTGCTGCTAATATATAGACTGGTTGATAAAGAGATAGTATACTCGTAACTAGTATGTATGTATAAAGAAAGAAAAAAAAACCACGGTTAGGTGGTATATACAATTATGGACGGGCTGCCGAGTGCCGACACAGAGGTAGCCACAGCCGTGAACTACCGCACTGTACTGTGTCTGCTGCTAATATATAGACTGGTTGATAAAGAGATAGTATACTCGTAACTAGTATGTATGTATAAAGAAAGAAAAAAAAACCACGGTTAGGTGGTATATACAATTATGGACGGGCTGCCGAGTGCCGACACAGAGGTAGCCACAGCCGTGAACTACCGCACTGTACTGTGTCTGCTGCTAATATATAGACTGGTTGATAAAGAGATAGTATACTCGTAACTAGTATGTATGTATAAAGAAAGAAAAAAAAACCACGGTTAGGTGGTATATACAATTATGGACGGGCTGCCGAGTGCCGACACAGAGGTAGCCACAGCCGTGAACTACCGCACTGTACTGTGTCTGCTGCTAATATAGACTGGTTGATAAAGAGATAGTATACTACTAATATTATATACTGGTGGTCAGGTCACTGGTCACTAGTCACACTGGCAGTGGCACTCCTGCAGCAAAAGTGTGCACTGTTTAATTTTAATATAATATTATGTACTCCTGGCTCCTGCTATAACCTATAACTGGCACTGCAGTAGTGCTCCCCAGTCTCCCCCACAATTATAAGCTGTGTGAGCTGAGCAGTCAGACAGATATATAATATATATAGATGATGCAGCACACTGGCCTGAGCCTGAGCAGTGCACACAGATATGGTATGTGACTGACTGAGTCACTGTGTGTATCGCTTTTTTCAGGCAGAGAACGGATATATTAAATAAACTGCACTGTGTGTCTGGTGGTCACTCACTATATAATATATTATGTACTCCTGGCTCCTGCTATAACCTATAACTGGCACTGCAGTAGTGCTCCCCAGTCTCCCCCACAATTATAAGCTGTGTGAGCTGAGCAGTCAGACAGATATATATAATATTATATATAGATAGATAATAGATGATGCAGCACACTGGCCTGAGCCTGAGCAGTGCACACAGATATGGTATGTGACTGAGTCACTGTGTGCTGTGTATCGCTTTTTTCAGGCAGAGAACGGATTATAAATAAAAGTGGTGGTCACTGGTCACTATCAGCAAAACTCTGCACTGTACACTACTGAGTACTCCTAATGCTCCCCAAAATTAGTAAATCAAGTGTCTCTCTAATCTATTCTAATTCTAAACGGAGAGGACGCCAGCCACGTCCTCTCCCTATCAATCTCAATGCACGTGTGAAAATGGCGGCGACGCGCGGCTCCTTATATAGAATCCGAGTCTCGCGATAGAATCCGAGCCTCGCGAGAATCCGACAGCGTCATGATGACGTTCGGGCGCGCTCGGGTTAACCGAGCAAGGCGGGAAGATCCGAGTCGCTCGGACCCGTGAAAAAAAACATGAAGTTCTGGCGGGTTCGGATTCAGAGAAACCGAACCCGCTCATCTCTAGTTCTTTTGTGTCCACACCCCTTCCTTGTGAGACCACACCCCTCTTTTGTGATGCACGCTGTTCCTTTATGAGTTAAGGGGTGAAGGGCGCAATTTTATAGTTTGCAGGAGAGCGCTGAACACCCTTGAACCGGCCCTGAGTGGCGCCTACACTCTGGCCTGCACACACATCTCAAGTGAGAGAGGGGGCAGATGGAGATATATATGTGCCTCCCCAGCCAAAGACCTCACCGCACGTCACTGCCAACCAGCTGAAGCTAACAAATGTTTGCGATATGTGGGTTTCTGATTCCCATCCCTAGACTGGGAAACATTTATTATGTAGGCATCATTTAAATAGGTATACAATAATAAATGCAGACCCTATCATTAAAACATTTTTATACCAGTTAACAATTAATAATATTGCCTTCTTAATAAAAATGTTTTTCTTTTGTTTAACTCACCTCTGCTCAGCCTGCTTGATAATGGATAATGACAGCCAAATTGCCCTTTCCTGGTGTATGATTCAGCCTTATCTTTTATACTGAACATACCATTCACTTTCCACGGAAATAGGATTGTTCTGTTCTCATTTGGAGATTAAATTGACATGAGATTAAGAGGTTTATTTATCAATCGGCTGATTTTCTGTGGTTCTTCAGCAGATTTGCCATGGCATATTGAGCGGAACTGTTTTTTAAAGGCACTTCATGCTGTATACTGCCTGCAAAAAAAAAACAACGTAGGAAAGAAACACTGACACTACTAAATCCCATGCAAAGCTGCCAAACCTCACCCCTGAAAACTGGTTTATGCTCCCCTTATACCCCTTTTAGACACGGAGGCAGATGTATTAAGGCTGGAGAAGTGAAAAAGTGAAAGGTGATAATGCACCAGCCAGTCAGTTCCAATATGTAACATGAGAGTTATTAGCTGACTGGCTGGTGCGTTATATTTTCTTCTACTTTATCACTTCTCCAGCCTTAATACATCTGTCTCAAGGTCTTTAGACCCAGGATATTGCTGGAGCTTGAGGCTCAACCCGGATCTTGGCTATTAACATATAGAGGAAAAAAGCAAGTAGTGACCAGGGTGCTCGCGAATCAAAAATAATTAAGAAAAGTCAAATACATTATTGGTATATATAAAAAAATATTACTGACAGATAAAGATGTGCACCGGTAATTTATCGAGTTTTGTGTTTTGGTTTTGGATTCGGTTCCGCGGCCGTATTTTGGATTCGGACGCGTTTTGGCAAAACCTCCCTTAAATTTTTTTGTCGGATTTGGGTGTTTTTTTTTCAAAACCCCCTCAAAAACAGCTTAAATCATAGAATTTGGGGGTAATTTTGATCCTATAGTATTATTAACCTCAATAACCATAATTTCCACTCACTTCCAGTCTATTCTGAACACCTCACACTATTATTTTTAGTCCTAAAATTTGCACCGAGGTCGCTGGATGACTAAGCTAAGCGACCCTAGTGGGCGGCACAAACACCTGGCCCATCTAGGAGTGGCACTGTAGTGTCAGACAGGATGGCACTTAAAAAAATTGTCCCCAAACATCACATGATGCAAAGATAAATAAATAAAAAAAAGAGGTGCAAGATGGAATTGTCCTTGGGCCCTCCCACCCACCCTTATGTTGTATAAACAGGACATGCACACTTTAACAAACCCATCATTTCAGAGACAGGGTCTGCCACACGACTGTGGCTGAAATGACTGGTTGGTTTGGGCCCCCACCAAAAAAGAAGCAATCAATCTCTCCTTGCACAAATTGGCTCTACAGAGGCAAGATGTCCACCTCCTCCTCCTCCTCCGATTCCTCACACCTTTCACTATGTACATCCCCCTTCTCACAGAGTATTAATTCGTCCCCACTGGAATCCACCATCACAGGTCCCTGTGTACTTTCTGGAGGCAATTGCTGGTAAATGTCTCCACGGAGGAATTTATTATAATTCATTTTGATGAACATCATCTTCTCCACATTTTGTGGAAGTAACCTTGTACGCCGATCGCTGACAAGGTGACCGGCTGCACTAAACACTCTTTCGGAGTACACACTGGAAGGGGGGAAACTTAGGTAAAATAAAGCCAGTTTGTGCAAGGGCCTCCAAATTGCCTCTTTTTCCTGCCAGTATACGTACAGACTGTCTGACGTGCCTACTTGGATGCTGTCACTCATATAATCCTCCACCATTCTTTCAATGGTGACAGAATCATATGCAGTGACAGTAGACGACATGTCAGTAATCGTTGGCAGGTCCTTCAGTCCGGACCAGATGTCAGTTTTCGCTCCTGACTGCCCTGCATCACCGCCAGCGGGTGGTTTTGGAAATCTGATCCTTTTTCTGGCAGCTCCAGTGGCAGTAGAAAATGAAGGAGGAGCTGTTGGTGGGTCACGTTCCACTTGACTTGACAAGTGTCTCACCAGCAGGTCTTTGAACATCTGCAGACTTGTGTCTACCGGAAAGAGAGATACAACGTAGGCTTTAAACCTAGGATCGAGCACGGTGGCCAAAATGTAGTGCTCTGATTTCAACAGATTGACCACCCGTGAATCCTGGTTAAGCGAATGAAGTGCTCCATCCACAAGTCCCACATGCCTAGCGGAATCGCTCCGTTTTAGCTCCTCCTTCAATCTCTCCAGCTGCTTCTGCAAAAGCCTGATGAGGGGAATGACCTGACTCAGGCTGGCAGTGTCTGAACTTACTTCACATGTGGCAAGTTCAAAGGGTTGCAGAACCTTGCACAGCGTTGAAATCATTCTCCACTGCGCTTGAGTCAGGTGCATTCCCCCTCCTTTGCCTATATTGTAGGCAGATGTATAGGCTTGAATGGTCTTTTGCTGCTCCTCCATCCTCTGAAGCATATAGAGGGTTGAATTCCACCTCGTTACCACCTCTTGCTTCAGCTGATGGCGGGGTGTTTGCTGGTGCTCCAGTCTTCGGCACGCGGTGGCTGAATGCCGAAAGTGGCCCGCAATTCTTCGGGCCACCGACAGCATCTCTTGCACGCCCCTGTCATTTTAAAAAAAATTCTGCACCACCAAATTAATTGTATGTGCAAAACATGGGATCTGTCAAAAGGGTTTTATTATATATGTTGTATGTGGAAATAAATTTTATGGTATAACGCTATTTGAGATCCATTTTATCCACATGTACTGCGGTTTGATGTAAGAAGGAGGGTACCTATAAGAACTATAGAAGGCCCGGTTTGTGATCCGCTCCCTAAAAGGCGCATTTGTCTACTACGGTAGACCACCACTTCGGGTACAAGTCTGGACTCCCCCAATATACATCTAAATCAATTGTTTTACAGTATCACACTATCTTTGTGCTTTTTTCTTTATTTTGAAAGGTTGAATATCCTCCAAATATTTAAGAGATTGAATACTGTTTGGTTCTCTTGAAAGCGCCTGAGATTCAGGGTGGTAACCATTTTATTGCATGTTCTCTTGAAGTGTGGGTGACACTTTTAACCACTTATTTTCGCGGGCTGCTTCACTGTGGCGCACAGTTTGTGATCTATCCTCTTGTTTAGATTTGCCACTTGTCCACATGTCCATTGTTAAGTGGACATTGGGTACAACTGCATTTTTTAGGACACTGGTGACTCTTTTTATGACGTCTGTGTACATTCTCGGTATCACCTGCCTAGAGAAGTGGAACCTAGATGGCATTTGGTACCAGGGACACACTACCTCAAGAAATTCTCTTAGTCCCTGTGAACTAACGGTGGATACCGGACATAAGTCTAACACCAACACAGCTGCCAAGGCCTGAGTTATCCACTTTGCTACAGGATGACTGCTGTGATATTTCCTTACCCCTACTTATTACAGCTTGACAAAGGCAACACACGGCTTCACACAAGTTGTCCACATTTCTGTTGAAATAATTCCACACAGAGGAGGTGATTTTTTTTTTGTATTTTGACCAGGCATGTCAATGGCCTTATTCATCCCACGGACAACAGGTGTCACCCCGGGTGCCTGACTTAAACAAACCCCCTCTCCATCAGATTCCTCCTTGTCAATTTCCTCCTCAGCGCCAGCAACACCCATATCCTCATCCTGGTGTACTTCAACAGTGACATCTTCAATTTGAATATCAGGAACTGGACTGTGGGTGCTCCTTCCAGCACTTGCAGGGGGCGTGCAAATGGTGGAAGGAGCCACCTCTTCCTGTCCAGTCTTGGGAAGGTCAGGCATCGCAACCGACACAATTGGACTCTCCTTGGGGATTTGTGATTTAGAAGAATGCACAGTTCTTTGCTGTGCTTTTGCCAGCTTAACTCTTTTCATTTTTCTAGCTGGAGGATGAGTGCTTCCATCCTCATGTGAAGCTGAACCCCTAGCCATGAACATAGGCCAGGGCCTCAGCCGTTCCTTGCCACTCCGTGTTGTAAATGGCATTTTGGCAAGTTTACGCTTCTCCTCAGACGCTTTTAATTTAGATTTTTTTGGGTCATTTTACTGAACTTTTTTTATTTTTTTATTTTACATGCTCTCTACTATGACATTGGGCATCGGCCTTGGCAGACGACGTTGATGGCATTGAATCATCTCTGCCATGACTAGTGTCAGCAGCTTCAGCACTAGGTGGAAGTGGATGTTGATATTTCCCTATTTTACCCTCCACATTTTTGTTCTCCATTTTTTAATGTGTGGAATTATATGCCAGTAATATTATTATATCAATAGCAATGGCCTACTGTACTGTACTACTATATACTGGTGGTCACCACAATGCTGCACTGTACTACTATATACTGGTCACAACAATGCAGCACAGATATGGATACTAGAAGTGACACAGAGCTGCAAGATACAGCAATGGCCTACTGTACTGTACTACTATATACTGGTGGTCACCAAAATGCTGCACTGTACTACTATATACTGGTCACAACAATGCAGCACAGATATGGATACTAGAAGTGACACAGAGCTGCAAGATACAGCAATGGCCTACTATACTGTACTACTATATACTGGTGGTCACAAAAATGCTGCACTGTACTACTATATACTGGTCACACAACAATGCAGCACAGATATGGATACTAGAAGTGACACAGAGCTGCAAGATACAGCAATGGCCTACTATACTGTACTACTATATACTGGTGGTCACAAAAATGCTGCACTGTACTACTATATACTGGTCACACAACAATGCAGTACAGATATGGATACTAGAAGTGACACAGAGCTGCAAGATACAGCAATGGCCTACTGTACTGTACTCTTATGTACTGGTGGTCATCAAAATGCTGCACTGTACTACTATATACTGGTCACACAACATTGCAGCAGATATTGAGCACTGATCAAGATTCAAGAACTGAGTCTGACACGGAACTGCAAGATACAGCAATGGCCTACTGTACTGTACTACTATATACTGGTGGTCACCAAAATGCTGCACTGTACTACTATATACTGGTCACAGCAATTCAGCACAGATATGGATACTAGAAGTGACACAGACCTGCAGGATACAGCAATGGCCTACTGTACTGTACTACTCTATACTGGCGGTCACCAAAATGCTGCACTGTACTACTATATACTGGTCACAACAATGCAGCACAGATATGGATACTAGAAGTGACACAGAGCTGCAAGATACAGCAATAGCCTACTGTACTGTACTACTATATACTGGTGGTCATCAAAATGCTGCACTGTACTACTATATACTGGTCACAACAATGCAGCACAGATATGGATACTAGAAGTGACACAGACCTGCAAGATACAGCAATGGCCTACTGTGCTGTACTACTATATACTGGTGGTCACCAAAATGCTGCACTGTACTACTATATACTGGTCACAACAATGCAGCACAGATATGGATACTAGAAGTGACACAGAGCTGCAAGATACAGCAATGGCCTACTGTACTGTACTACTATATGCTGGTGGTCACCACAATGCAGCACTGTACTACTATATACTGGTCACACAACAATGCCGCAGATATTGAGCACTGATCAGTATACTAGAACTGAGTCTGACACGGAGCTGCAAGATACAGCAATGGCCTACTGTACTGTACTACTATAATATACTGGTGGTCACCACAATGCAGCACACTGAGCACAGATATTGAGCTTTTCAGGCAGAGAACGTAGCCACGTCCTCTCCGCTCAATCTACAATGCACGAGTGAAAATCGCGGCGACGCGCGGCTCTTTATATGGAATATGAATCTCGCGAGAATCCGACAGCGGGATGATGACGTTCGGCCTCGTTTGGGTTAACCGAGCAAGGAGGGAAGATCCGAGGCTGCCTCGGACCCGTGTAAAACACGTGAAGTTCAGGGGGGGGGGGGGGGGGGTTCGGATCTTGATGAACCGAACCCGCTCATCTCTAAAAAATATTACTGACAGATATTCTTATTATAAAATGTGGTGAAATATAAAATAAAATATTGTGAAAAAGAAGGAAAACAAGTTTAAAAAAATACTCTACAAACATTGTATTCACTCTTTTTATTGTTTTTCTTTTAAATATGAATTATAATGGCAAAGTGGCCTAATAGCTATGGCCTCCCTTAAAGTGGGTACTTGAAATGTAGGCAGGATCCACTCGCCAGTTAAACTAAAGAAACTTTTAATATATTTGGGCAAGCTCCAGCTGGATTTAGTTTTTTATCCAAGAGACTCATCTGCCTACCTCGGAAGCTCTTAAGCTTAATACTCTCGGCTGGACGGTGGTTGCTGATGCTCCATATACCTCTAAAGCCAGAGGGGTACTGATTCTTGCCAGAAAACAACTACAACTGGAGCTTGTCTCAACTATTGCAGATCCTAGGTGTAGGGTTTTTTTTTTTTACATGTGAACATTTTTAATATACCTTATGTTCTTCGAAGAGTTTATGCACAAAATGTCTCCTCCAAATCCTTTTTCCGTACTTTATTGTCTAAAATGCTTCCTTTTGCAGGTATGTCTTTAGTAGTGTGAGGTGATTTTAATATTATAGCCTCGAAATTTTAGACATAAGCTCCCAGTCGTCCTCCCGCTCTCCCCCTAAGCTGTTCTTTGAACAGCAACTGAAAGTTACTGATATTTGGTGATTTTTCCACCCTACACCTGCCTCTCTGCTGCCCATCAGGGCCGGATTATAGTAGGGGCGACATGGGCGTGATTCCCGGGGTCCCCATACATTAGGGGCCCCCACAAACAGTCCTTTGGTACTATTTCACCCGTCTCCCCGGCGGCTCCGCTGTTCCTTAACAGCGGCAACCAAGGCGCTCCTCGCTATAGACAAGAGCCGGTGTACCACTCCGACACAGTGCTGGCTCAGCCCCTTCAGTGCTGCAGCAGCTGGCTCTGGTACAGTGTCTCGCGGGATACCGACGGCAAATTATGTGAGACACTGTAACAGAGCCCGCCGCTGCAGCACTGAAGGGGCTGAGCCAGCACTGTGTCAGAGTGCTCCCCGCTCCTCTGAGTAATGCTTCAGTGTGGGGGATGTGCATGCTCTACTGGCTCCCTGCACTTCCCGCTCCGGGGGTGGTGTGCTCTATCGGCTACCCACACTTTCAGATAACGCTCCGGTAGGCAGGGAAAGGTGGGGTTGTGCACAAACAAGTTGATTTTTTTATGCACAAACAAGTTGTGCATAAATCAATGAAATCGAAATCTGTGTGTGTGTGTGTGCTATATGGGCTCCGTGCTCTCCCAGGTAATGCTATGGGGGGGGGGGGGGGGGGTCATCCGGCCCTGTTGCCCATAACGCTTTCTCTTGGATTGATTTCCTCCTACTTTCTGATGCACTAGTCCCTAATGCTGTAGACTCCGCTATCAAACCAATGACGCTGTCTGACCACTCACTGGTTTGTGCCTATTTTACCACCACGCTAGATGTAGGTGCCTTTAAAAGTTGGAGATTCACGACTGTTTTCTCCTCATCTCTGGGGTTCCGTTGTATTTTTGAAAAATTTTGAGATGATTTTACTGAAACCAATTCACAGGCCACACAGGATGATCCCTTATTCTGGTGGGACCTCTAAAGCTGTGGAGCTGTATTATTGAATATGTCTCTAGACGGAAAAAACTGTTTGCTGCAGATTATAAACAGGCCCAGAGGCAATTAACGGAGGCCTTCCAAATTTTTAAGCAGAATCCCTCCCCTCCCTCTAAGAGGACTTATCTGGACGCAAAGGTCAAATTTGATGCCCTGGGCGATAGGCTTACATTTCATAAGATCCATAGATTCTATAGATTTGGAAATAAGACAGGACAGCTCCTTTCTAATTTGCTGAAGGGTGCCTCCCCTGACTCGCTTATTCAATCCCTCTACCTCCCTGATGGCTCTCTGTCCTCTACCTCCACAGACATAGCCAAAGTCTTATAGAACTTTTATGTTTATTTCTATTATGATCTGTCTGTGGATATTCAATCCAAAGCAGCTTTTTGGGATGGTCTTGTCACACCTCAACTAGATCCGAACACGTCTGATGTTCTCTGTACTCCCATAACAGAACTAGAGGTGGAAAAGTTGATAAGACAGATGAAATTCATTAAAACCCCGGGGCTGGGCGGCTTCTCAGGGGAATTCTTTAACCTTCTCTCTCCCTCCTCGCCAAAGTATTTAATATAATTCTCCAGACACATAAAACCCCCCATATTTTACAGATGTTTGGATCCGTTTACTCCCTAAACCTGGCAAAGACCCACACCTCCCTGCCTCTTACAGACCTATTTCCCTTCTCAATGTAGACTAAAAACTGTTTACTAAGATACTGGCAGACAGATTGAAACCTTTACTTCCCAATATTGTTCTCCCAGACCAAACTGGTTTCATTATGGGAAGACACTCTTCTGGGAATATCAGAAAGGTTCTGGTTTCGGCGCACTGGCTGGGTTCTTCCAGGAGCCCAGACCCCCACTTTGTGCTTTCTTTTGACTCAGATAAAGCATTTGATCTGGTTTGCTGGGATCATCTATATACTGATTTGGGTAGATTTGGGTTCCCACTGGACCTGGTCAGTATGCTGCAGTCTCTATATTCCATCTCTAGTTCCCGTATTTTATGTAATGGTTATGTGTCTGATCCTGTTGTTTTACACAGGGAACGAGACAAGTCTGCCCTCTCTCCTCCCTTCTATTCGCAATAGCTATTGAGCCTTTTGCCCATTGCCCTTCGTAACCTACATTCCTACACAGGTATCTAGATACGAGATCATGAAGTGAAGATAGGGCTCTTTGCCGACGATATGTTGCTCTTTGTCTCGAATCCGTATACCTCGATCCCAGCTATTATGGAGATGATTGCAATATTTGGCACGTTTGCCGGGTACAGGTCAACACTTCCAATTCTGAACTTCTCCCACTCACTCCTGCAGCCTTCTCTCTTCCCTCTTCCCCAATTTTGTCACAATTTCAATTTAAAACCTCCAAATTGAAATACCTGGGTGTATTTATCCCTACTGATCCTTCTAGGTTGTATGCAGAAAATTTTCTCCCAGTAATCTCCAAAATTTCCCATTGCTTGATTTCTGGACGTCCCTTCCACTGTCCCTGTTAGGCCATGCAGCGGTACTTAAAAGCATAATTTTCCCAAAACTAGTGTATGCACTCCAGATACTACCTCTACAGCTCTATAAATTTGATCTTTCCCACTGCAACAAGCTGTTTTCTGTATTTCTTTGGTCTAAAAAGTAGCCGAGAATTGCCCTCTGCAAATTGACCTTCCCCCGTGGTGATGGAGGACTGGCTATCTCAGACCTTTTAGCCTTTTCTAGAGCAGTTGCTTTCTGCTATATTTCGGACTGACTACTAGGCAAATCGCCATATGCTAACTACCAAATCGAACAAGCACTAGTCTCCCCCTATGATTTGCGAGCATTGCTCTATACTTCAAAGCAAAACTCCCGATGACTGTGCGCTGTTTTGGGACTCATATCTAGCGTCAGGCCCGGCGCTACATGCTCAGCAAAGGGATGCAAAGCAGGTAGGAGCTCTCCCTGCCCTGCATCCCCGCAGCTGCGCCTGGGCCCCCTGCTGCTTGAAGCGTCCCCCTACCCCCCTGCAGTGTCTGTCAGTGTCCTGGGCTCTAGACAAAAAGGGGGTGAACCTAAATGGCACTGAGGGGCGGAGCTACACTGGACCAGGTTGAAGAGGCCAGAAACTGCTACAAATCCAGCCAGCCAGATGGTATGTTGAAGGAGCGTGAGTAAGTGTGTGTGTGTGTGTATCTGTGTGTATCTGGCACTGTGGGGGCATATCAGGCACTGTAGGAGCATACTGTATCTGGCACGGTGGGGGCGTATGTGTATCTGGCACTACTGGGGTCATATGTGTATTTGGCCCCCCATATGTGTACCACGCCCCCATTTTCATTGGCCACGCCCTATGTGGCATTTGGTCACACCCATTTTTTGGCACACAGTACCACTAAGAAATTTTTTCTACTTGCACCACTGGCTGGAGGGGGGGGTATAATTTGTATAAAAGGCACTTCTGAGGGTATTATATACAACTGGTGCTACTAAAGGGGCTATTATGTGTATAACTGGTGCTACTACAGGGGCGATTATGTGTATAACCGGCGCTACCACAGGGGCTTTTATGCGTATAACCGGCACTACTACCGGGGCTATTATGTGTATAACTGGCGCTACTACAGGGGCTATTATGTGTATAACCGGCGCCACTGCTGGGGACATTATGGGTGAAATTCAAATGTTTGAAAAGTCGTTTGGGTGTCTTTTTTCTCTGTCTGTTAGATAAAACAGACTCCCAACTGACTTTTCAAACATTTGAATCTCACCCTATGTGTATAAACAGCACTACTATATGCAGGGTAATGTGAATAAGATTGTGCTACTGTGTGGCGTAATTTGAAATGGGGGTACTATTGTGTGGCCACGCCAGGGCCGGTGCAAGGTAATTTGGCACCCTAGGCAAAACTTATGCCACCCATATACACACACCTCCCCCTAAGGTGAAAAATCGTGAAGGAGATAGATCTGTGTCAGGGTTTAGCACCACCGCACCATGCTGGCACTGCACGGTGACCTGTATTTGGCCAGATGGTGAACTTGTTCCTGTGCACAGCACGGGACCTCCTGCAGCTGCTGCCACTGTCATTGGTCAGTGTATCTGCAGGGTGCCGTGTGCACAGTGGACGCTACTGCTGCTGACTCGGCTTCCAGATGCGTAGCAGGGGACCATGGTGGATAGTGTGTACTGGACCCGCTCCCTGGGGTTTGCAGACAAGGGGCTCCCGGATCAGGACGTGGATGGCCTAGCAGCTCGGTCTGGCATTACTACATCGGGGACAAGCGAACATGCACCGATAAGTATCCCAAGTGGATCTTGTCCCTGCTGCAGAGGCATGACTGCCAGACCATGCTGAACGTCACCTGTGGCACAAGGTGAGCTCAGTGGGGAAGTGTAACTTGTACCCGGGAGAGACGACGGCTTCCCTGTCACTGTTACAGTAGTGTCCGTTATTTACATCACACCTCACAGCAGTGTCCGTTGCTCACATTAACATGCACACTAGAGCCCCTTTTACACATTATACCACACAGAAGTGCCCCTTACACATTATGCTCGCACCACCCCTAACACCCTCTTCCCTCCAGTGATCTGAAAAATAAGATTGTAGACATAAAAGCTTTCAATCTAGAATGATGAGAGCAAGCAATGAGATTGACAGACCTAGAGATGAGGAAGAGCCTTCATGTAAACAGTGATGGGGTGGGGGGGATTATAATCACAAACCTGATTGCAGGTATTCTACCTAACTGCGCTCAACCCCTGTATATCGTGATGCATTTGTTTGTACCACCTCTATTCTCTGAAGAGTAACACTAGAATGCCATATTCCTTCTATATGCTTAACTTGTTTTTGCAACCTTTGTGATAGTTAGTGTTTGTTTAATAAACTAGAGTAAATGCAGTGTTAAACATATGCTTTATATTGTGCAGAATTAGCAAAATTAGCACAAAACAGGGAGAAAGGAAAAAAAGAAAAAGATACGTGAAATAAATATGCAACAAATGTAACTTTGTAACAAACTCCACTTGGATAAGTCCTTCTTAGCATCTCTGTGCAATGAATGAGATCTAGTGGAATTAGTTCCTGGATGGTAAGGTTTTGGCCTTCAGGGGAGAGTCTGAACCCGGACGCACCACTGTAGGACAGTGTAAGGGAAAGAGGACAAGTCCAGAGCCCCTACATTGTCTACTCCTTGCAGCATACACGAGCAGACAGACACTGTGAAGACCCCCACGCCATTCATCCAATCCCATTCCAAACTCTCAAAGTTAGAATGCTCACTACACAGACGTGTGGGACGCCGCAATCTGGCACTGTATCAATATACTTTCGTCCAGAGAGATTATTTTGAAATAAGATTTACCATCCAGGAACTAATTCCACTATATCTCATTCATTGCACAGAGATGCTAAGAAGGACTTATCCAAGTGGAGTTTGTTTTAAAGTTACATTTGTTGCATATTTATTTCACGTATCTTTTTCTTTTTTTCCTTTCTCCCTGTTTTGTGCTAATTTTGCTAATTCTGCACAATATAAAGCGCAAGTTTAACACTGCATTTTACTCTAGTTTATTAAACAAACACTAACTATCGTAAAGGTTGCAAAAACAAGTTAAGCATATAGAAGGAATACGGCATTCTAGTGTTACTCTTCAGAGAATAGAGGTGGTACAAACAAATGCATCACGATATACAGGGGTTGAGTGCAGTTAGGTAGAATACCTGCAATTCGATTTAAACAAAAAGGGTTTTGACAACCCTTAACTAGCAGCTCATCCCGACGATTTAATTTACCACAGTGCGCAGATCACCCACCCCCTTTCTTAATCACCAAACCTGCTATATCCTCAGCAGGAGATTTTTCTTTAAGGGGGGGGATTTAAGGGTGTATCCTGACTCCTCCCCTTTAAAGTTTCCCAGGATCTCGGCGGGCGGGGGCGAGTGCAGCAAGCCCCTTGCGGTCGTCACGGGTTCTATTCCCACTCTATGGGTGTCGTGGATACCCACGAGTGGAAATAGTCCCTGTTGGTCGGCATGCTGACCATCGGGATAGTGAGGGGGCAGGATGTTGGGGGAGGTCATGTGACCGTCGGTCTCCTGACCGCCGGTCACATGAATATCACCCGATGAGACTAGAGATGCAGTGCCTGGTGAATTGCAAGGCACCCATTTCTTGTCATCTGCCTCCAACAAACATGCAGACTGTTCACCCTGCACAATGCTCGGGTCAAATAGCGCCAGACCAGAGCCGAAACTAGGGAGGGGCTAGGGGGGCATGTGACCCGGGCGCGGGATTTGATAGGGCGCTGGGATCAGCTGGGTCTGACACAGCAGAGAATCTATTGAAGAAAAATGGGATTTGTAGTCATGTGTGCTACTGCTTAGACTTTATGCAGTAGCATAGAGACTACAAATCCCATGAGGCATTGCAGAAAGCTGGCCACCGCTGCTGGAGCTAGGGAGTCAGGGTAACGTCTAGTTTCCCTTCCTCAGCAGCGGCGGCAAGCCCAAAAAAGTATACTGCCCGCCCGCACAAGCTACGAATGTGGTCAGCTACTGACCTTTTTCTGGCCCCACACAGCATTGCATTCAGCCCGACAGCACAGTGATGGATGGAAGCAGGACAGCGAGAGATGACCGGAGGTAAAACACACACACATATTCACTGTGACTGGTGTTAACCCCTGCAGCTCATTCAAACTACTGCTCATTTTCACCACTGTGACAGCTACAGATATACAGATATATATATATATATATGTATGTGGCTGTGTACATATATACATGCGCGTGTGTGTGTGTGTGTATATATATATATATATATATATATATATCATGTGTATATTACTGGTGTCTGCTGGTCTGAGGGATATCTGTGTTGAATTTGTTTGTTTCTTATTTTTATTTTTTTTATTTTTCTATTTTATTATATATATATATATATATATATATTTATTTATTTATTTATTTATTTGGGGGGGGGGAGTGGGCGCAAAATTTCTGTCTTGCCCCGGGTGCCGTTAGTCCTAGTTTCGGCCCTGCCCAGTCTGACACTGCTCCAAGAGACCTGGCATTTTATCTGCAATTACCGCTATTCCCGTATCCTGCACCACTGCTTGTAACATGCAGTCACCGCCTGGTGACTGCAACAAACCCTGTTCCGCTCAAGCTCCACTGCATAGTTAACCAGTGTATCACAGTGAGAACGGCTGTTTAACACTTCTCTTCAATAAACCATCTACTGGTTAAGCAACTGGGCTGTCTATAGAGTCAGGACATTCCGCTGTTGTGTACATAACTCTGCCATACCACCACACCTGTACACATTTTTCCACCATATTTTTACCACCTTAATCTATCTGAGCCTCTGCTCAGACAGTCCTCTCGATCAAGTCCCGGTGGAGGACAGCTCAGAGAGTGACAGCTGCAGCATGGCAGGTCAGATGGCCACCTTTGGAGAGCCAAATGCAACACTGCCCTCTGAATATTTCTTCTGACCCACGACCCCTCCTCCTCAGCTCTGCGGTCCTTGTGCACAATCTGCCACTGCTGGGTTTCAAGGCATTTTAGAGATAAATAGTCCACTTTGTATTTGTGCAATTTAAATATTTAGGGATTATTATACAGATGGTAGGTGTGATTTCAGAGGACGCCATTTACTATGGCTGAATTGCTAGCTTTCTCTGGGATACACTTAGGTAAACAGTCATTAGGTCGACTACTAAAGGTCAACATGCATTAGATCGCCAGGGCCATTATGTCGACATGGTTGTTATGTCGACATGTGCTAGGTTGACAGGTCAAAAGGTCGACATGAGTTTTTCACTTCTTTTTTTAACTTTTTCATACTTTATGATCCACGTGGACTACAATTGGGAACGGTAACCTGCGAAGCGAGCCATGCGAGGGTAGACGTGCACTAATTGGAGTTCCCCGTCACTTTACGAAGAAAACGAAACAAAAAAAAGTCCAAAAATGTATGTCGACCTTTTGACCTGTTGACCTAGCACAGGTCGACCTGATGACCATGTCGACCGAGTGTCCCTGTCGACCTAATGCATGTCGACCTATAGTGGTTGACTTAATGACTGTCGACCTTCTCTTCCACCTAATCCCTTAATCTAATCTCAGAACTCTCTTGTCAGTCTAACTGACATTTGATAATCCTTCCACAATACAAAACCTTGAGGCATTTGGCATATTGACAAGGAAATATAGCAGAGAAGGGGCAGACAGATACCAAACATATGGTTCCTTAACAATGTTCATAACCTGTACATAAAACGATATCTACCATCAGGGCCGAAACTAGGACTAACGGCACCCGGGGCAAGACAGACATTTTGCCCCCCCCCCAAAAAAAAATAAAAATAAAAAATAAATAAATAAATAAATATATATATATATATATATATATATATATAATAAAATAGAAAAATAAAAAAAATAAAAATAAGAAACAAACAAATTCAACACAGATATCCCTCAGACCAGCAGACACCAGTAATACACACATGATATATATATATACACACACACACACACACACACACACACACACACACACACACACACACACACACACACACACGCGCGTGTATATATGTACACAGCCACTTACATATGTGTATATATATATATATATATATATATATATATGTGTCTGTATATCTGTAGCTGTCACAGTGGTGAAAATGAGCAGTAGTTTGAATGAGCTGCAGGGGTTAACACCAGTCACAGTGAATATGTGTGTGTGTTTTACCTCCGGTCATCTCTCGCTGTCCTGCTTCCATCCATCACTGTGCTGTCGGGCTGAATGCAATGCTGTGTGGGGCCAGAAAAAGGTCAGTAGCTGACCACATTCGTAGCTCGTGCGGGCGGGCAGTATACTTTTTTGGGCTTGCCGCCGCTGCTGAGGAAGGGAAACTAGACGTTACCCTGACTCCCTAGCTCCAGCAGCGGTGGCCAGCTTTCTGCAATGCCTCATGGGATTTGTAGTCTCTATGCTACTGCATAAAGTCTAAGCAGTAGCACACATGACTACAAATCCCATTTTTCTTCAATAGATTCTCTGCTGTGTCAGACCCAGCTGATCCCAGCGCCCTATCAAATCCCGCGCCCGGGTCACATGCCCCCCTAGCCCCTCCCTAGTTTCGGCTCTGGACTGGGGTATGAAGGGCCCACCGGGGAAATGCAGTGATAGGGGCCCATACTTAGGGATGTGGCCAGTCTACAAAGGGGGTGTGGCCAGACTTCACAGAGGCTTGAAATGCACAATAGTCTTGTGCAGTGTAATGCAACATACTGTATCTACCATGTACAATACAACTGCACAGTCTGGAACCTGATCCCTAGAGGAAGGCGTGGGCCCTCAGGCAGTGGGGCCCACCGGTGGTTTCCCCTGTACCCTTGGGCCAGTCCGACCCTGTCTTGGAGCTAAGTAGGAGATGTCACTCAGTGGCAAGATGGCACTATGCACGTGCAGTACTATCCTCAGTGGCCATCTTGTTATGGGAATGAAGCCTTCCCTCAGGAACCAATATGAAGTTTGCGCAGTAGTGCACTCCATTAAAAACATATCTTGCCACACTCCTGTGCTGCCCCCCCTCCTCCGTGCTAGTGGGCATTGCACACAGGCCCACTAATTTCTTAATAAGTCCCTTATTGCTGCATACTATGGTTATATAGGGATCTATTTTTCTGGTAAATTTATCAAAGTGCTAATACCAGGACAGCTTCTGGTGAATGTTAATTGCTGTACTTATGCCACTCATGACAACAGCAAAAGTTTACAAAGCTGGGTTCCTGCACATGTGTGATGTCAGGTTGCACGTGCACTAAAACAGCCGGGGAATCAAAAGGGTCTTCAGAGATCACTCTTCCCACTTTGATAGCTACGTCAAGATGTAGATGCGTTAGCTGTCAGAGACAAGCTTGATAAATAGCACAGTGTACTCCAATGCTGTCATTTATGCAGAAGAGATCTGTTTTATCTTGCAGATATTAGCAACTGCATGAGTCCCAGCATGCAAACATAACTTTCAGAAGCTACAGGTGTTTCAAAGTCGTACACATATCAGCCGCATCTGTACTGCTGGCTGAGTGAGTATAACTGAGTGGAAACGGAGCGTACACATGTAGGATAAGTGCACCGTGGGCGTGCAGTCAGGATTTCGGGCTATTCAGAGGTGAGCGTAAGCAGAGATCTGGCAGATTTCAGATGGATCTCATGCACCAAAGAAGGGCTGGTGCAAAAGTACAGTATGTTGATTGAGTGGGTGCAGAGGTATCACTATGGGGAAACGGGGGTGCGTGTTGCATCCGGGTGTCACCTTTCCATCAAAATGCAGACTCCTCTGCAGTAAAAGGTATCACAGTATCATGTGCAAAGTTATTTCTGATTTAGGATTTTGAATGCGTTTGGAATTATAGGACATACTTATGTACAGTATATTGCTATAGCAGCACTTAATGTGACATGAGTGACTGGTTATAGATTCATGTAAGTTTAGGGTATGACTATTAGCCTATTCCTGTGTGATGCAAAGGAATAGCTACAACTGTCCTAAGACTGAACATCTCTCTTTCTGTATTTGAAAATGTCACTTATTGATGAGAACAAGATAACATCTTATATTGAGACTGGTCTTGAAAACTGCGAGAAGTGCTGGCATAGCAATGTCTGAGTTTATGTCATGAGCCATACACTAACACAGTGCATTTATGAATTCCAATCTATTTAAAAACAAATCAATAAATCAAATAATGTGTAGCTTTTTTATATAGATTACTATATACTTACATTAATGGGACCCACAGCACTGCTGAACTCATAGAACTGAAACCTAAACAGGAAAAGAAAAGAGACTGTACTGTATGTGTAACAGGCCCGGACGATGATGTGTGCCTGCTGCCGTGCAGGTGTCGTCACTCCACCCACCTGTGGCAACTCCGGTCACCGACGGTACTCTGACGCGTCAGGGAACTCCGCCTTCCGGATCAATCGTCAGCACGAACACCTCCCCGCAGTGGTCGATGAAGGACCTAGGAGGAAAGAGTGTACCGGTTGAGACGTGCGTGCCGACCTCCGTCCGAGGTACAGGGCGCGTCAGGGGTAGCAGTGACCTTTACCGGCTGGGCGGAAGGTCATCACTGGCCGAAAGGCCTCAGCTACCCAGTTCTCACACACTCGCACTCTCGCACGTTATGTGGTGAGAGGGATCCTCACGTCCGTGAGCGAACCCCCAACCGGTATACGGGGATGATGACAAAACAGACACAGAGTAATACTCACTCCCAACTTGCTGGTCACCTTGATAGTCGCACCTCTCTGCTCCTGTTGGGGCAAGAAGAGCAGCCTCCCTAACTGCAGGCTACACTAACGGCTAACAACAACTACAGCCAACTACGCCTGCCTGAACAAACTGTCTCCAACAACTGAGGCTACTGGTTCTATTCCGAACTAGCAGAGACCGGACTAACTAAACACATTCGCTAACCAACAAGTCAGTGGAACAATTCCCCGGCCTAACAGGTTAACCCCGAATAACCAATTGCACTTACCGGGTGCTGATCACAGACTACTCCTCTCTGCTCTGGGTAGGGGACGTGAACGGGGTGTCCAGGGCGGACGGCCGTCCACTCCCGACTATCGGGGAATAGTGACGTGTGGGATGGGAACGTTACTCCACACTCTCTAATCCCCTGTAGTATACACCGCGTGGGGCCAGTCGGCTCCTCACGCCCGACCACGGACCCCTCGGAAGCTGCCACACGGCCCACTCCCAACCGATCCTGTCCGGGCCGTAACAAATCACCCGAGTCCTGGAAGATGCAGTAGGCAGAGCCTGGGTGAGGGCGCAGGCCTAGGAGCCTGGGTGAACACAGGCCGAGGCCTGAACTGGGCACAGGCCGAGAGGCCTGGACTGGACACAGGCCGGAGGCCTGGATATGGGCACAGGCCGGAGGCCTGGATATGGGCACAGGCCGGAGGCCTGGACTGGGGCACAGGCCGAAGCCTGGACTGGGGCACAGGCCGAAGCCTGAACTGGGGCACAGGCCGAAGGCCTGCCTACTGTGGCCACAGGCCGAGAGGGCCTGGTTATCCCCGCAGGCCTAGTGCCTGTCCCTGGTGCTCTAGGGTGGACTATATGTATGTATAGGTGGCCCAAGGCCACCTACCTGTCTCGGTGGGAGAGGCTGCAGCGGGGAGCTTCGTTAGCTCTTTTGCTCTCCACACGCTGCAGCCCTCTCCGCCGGACTTCCGCTGCTGGGCGCCTTCCTCCGCCGACGTCTTCCTCCTCGCCGCCGGTTCCGTGGACTCCGCTTCCTCCGCCGCCGCTGCCCGGTCTTCAGCCTTCTGCAAGGAGTCTTCTTTCTTCTTCAGGAGCTCCTCTTCTGTCTTCGTCCGGCGCCCGACTGACTGCTCCCGCTCCGCAGCGTCTCTTATATGACGCTGGGAGCGGGCGGGGCTATGACGCGGCGAGCTCCGATTGGCTCGCCGCGCCGTCTTCCCATTGGCGGCCAAGGCGCGAGCTCTGAATGGCTTGCGCTTGGCGCGCCATTCAAAATGCGGCGACGTGATTGGAGGGGCTTGAATCCTTACGGATGCAAGTCCCTCCAGGCTGGGGCCTACCCGCCGCCGTGCCGAGGCCCGCCGTGTTGCCACCCGCCGCGACGCACGGGGGAAGGGGACAACCCCCTTCACATTTGTACCTGATGAACAACATTACAACAGCATCCTCTTTACTGAAAGCTAAGGATGAGTCCAATTCTTTACAGGAGTCAATGGGATGAAGGAATCAGAGATACTGTACAGTGGCAAACGCAGGATTTGCATGGGGGGTTTCCAGAACTGGGTGGAGCCAAGCACGGGGGTGGGGACTGAGGTGACCCAGTATATGCTGGGTCCGTAAAACTAGTGTGTCTGTGTGTGTATATATACTGTGTATATATATGTATATATATACAGAACCGAAAATCCGGCACTCCACGGGGTCACAACAACTCAGCTTTACCGGGTGCCCTCCACGACGGATGTCCTGCACGGACGCGTCCAAATCACAGCCATACACAAGGCGGCACTCCGTTCAATGAAAAGTCAGTCACACATTTTTTTTTTGCAACGTTTCAGCGCTTTTATTAGCGCTTTTGTCAAGCAGTATACATAATAAACACTTAGTACTCACCACCATATATACCCGACACCAACACCATGCCTCGCGTCTGTTCCCGGCTTCCGGCCACTGTAGCCACCTCCCAGGAAATGACGCCTCGGCCCGATCACCATGGTAACCTTCACCAAATAACATACACCGTTCGTGATAACTAACAAATCTATACAAGATAAACAGCAGGGCTGTCATCCATAGTTAATGTGTGTCCCAGAGCAAATTTCATTCAATAATAATATACAACATAGGTATGCATAAAAAATACCATAACAACAGAATATAATTCATTATCATCAAACATCACTAGCAGCATGACGGTTAAAACAGATAAAAGTACTATGACTGCTAACTCTAGAGTTTAGAGTTAGCAGTCATAGTACTTTTATCTGTTTTAACCGTCATGCTGCTAGATGTTTGAACTTTGTGCTTCGAAGGGAGTGCAGTGTAGGTGTAGTATATAATTTTATGGTCTGTGCAGCTGTGGAAGGAAGACATTCCGACTTACCCGCAGTTGACATGTATAATCCCGTGTGTCCCAACAGGGCTTACCTGTGAAGGACGGACCTGTCATACCTTACTTGGATTCTGTATCCACAGTCCATTGGTGTAACCACCGTCCCCTGCGTGTTGAAACTAGAGATGTGCACCGGAAATTTTTCGGGTTTTGTTTTGTGTTTTGGTTTTGGGTTCGGTTCCGTGGCCGTGTTTTGGGTTCGAACGCGTTTTGGCAAAACCTCACCGAATTTTTTTTGTCGGATTCGGGTGTGTTTTGGATTCGGGTGTTTTTTTCAAAAACCCCTAAAAAACTGCTTAAATCATAGAATTTGGGGGTCATTTTGATCCCAAAGTATTATTAACCTCAATAACCATAATTTCCACTCATTTTCAGTCTATTCTGAACACCTCACACCTCACAATATTATTTTTAGTCCTAAAATTTGCACCGAGGTCGCTGAATGACTAAGCTCAGCGACCCAAGTGGCCGACACAAACATCTAGGACACTGCAGTGTCACGCTGGATGGCCCTTCCAAAAAACACTCCCCAAACAGCACATGACGCAAAGAAAAAAAGAGGCGCAATGAGGTAGCTGTGTGACTAAGCTCAGCGACCCTAGTGGCCGACACAAACACCTGGCCCATCTAGGAGTGGCACTGCAGTGTCACGCAGGATGGCCCTTCCAAAAAACACTCCCCAAACAGCACATGACGCAAAGAAAAATGAAAGAAAAAAGAGGTGCAAGATGGAATTGTCCTTGGGTCCTCCCACCCACCCTTATGTTGTATAAACAGGACATGCACACTTTAACCAACCCATCATTTCAGTGACAGGGTCTGCCACACGACTGTGACTGAAATGACGGGTTGGTTTGGACCCCCACCAAAAAAGAAGCAATTAATCTCTCCTTGCACAAACTGGCTCTACAGAGGCAAGATGTCCACCTCATCATCATCCTCCGATTCATCACCGTGTACATCCCCCTCCTCACAGATTATCAATTCGTCCCCACTGGAATCCACCATCACAGCTCCCTGTGTACTTTGTGGAGGCAATTGCTGCAGGTGAATGTCTCCATGGAGGAATTGATTATAATTCATTTTAATGAACATCATCTTCTCCACATTTTGTGGAAGTAACCTTGTACGCCGATCGCTGACAAGGTGACCGGCTGCACTAAACACTCTTTCGGAGTACACACTGGAAGGGGGGAAACTTAGGTAAAATAAAGCCAGTTTGTGCAAGGGCCTCCAAATTGCCTCTTTTTCCTGCCAGTATACGTACGGACTGTCTGACGTGCCTACTTGGATGCGGTCACTCATATAATCCTCCACCATTCTTTCAATGGTGAGAGAATCATATGCAGTGACAGTAGACGACATGTCCGTAATCGTTGTCAGGTCCTTCAGTCCGGACCAGATGTCAGCATCAGCAGTCGCTCCAGACTGCCCTGCATCACCGCCAGCGGGTGGGCTCGGAATTCTGAGCCTTTTCCTTGCACCCCCAGTTGCGGGAGAATGTGAAGGAGGAGATGTTGACAGGTCGCGTTCCGCTTGACTTGACAATTTTCTCACCAGCAGTTCTTTGAACCCCTGCAGACTTGTGTCTGCCGGAAAGAGAGATACAACGTAGGTTTTAAATCTAGGATCGAGCACGGTGGCCAAAATGTAGTGCTCTGATTTCAACAGATTGACCACCCGTGAATCCTTGTTAAGCGAATTAAGGGCTCCATCCACAAGTCCCACATGCCTAGCGGAATCGCTCAGTGTTAGCTCCTCCTTCAATGTCTCCAGCTTCTTCTGCAAAAGCCTGATGAGGGGAATGACCTGACTCAGGCTGGCAGTGTCTGAACTGACTTCACGTGTGGCAAGTTCAAAAGGTTGCAGAACCTTGCACAACGTTATTATTATTATTATTATTATTATTATTATTATCCTTTATTTATATGGCGCCACAAGGGTTCCGCAGAGCCCAATTACAGAGTACAAATGCACATAAAAATAGGAAAACAGTGACTTACAGTTGAATACAATATAGGACAAGTACAGGGCAACTAAGCATAACTACACCAGTAAACATAGAGATAAGTTCCAGGTGGTCAAAAAACTGTGGGATCTGGGCAGTTGAGGATTATTAAAGTAAGAAAAGTATAAGCACATGAGGGAAGAGGGCCCTACTCGTGAGAGCTTACATTCTAAGGGGAGGGGTAGACAGACAGGGATGACACAGATGGGGTACATAGAGAGCGTGGAACAGAGGGTTATGTTGAGATTTGGCTAGGTTTGGTAAAGAAATTGGTCTTACGAGCCCGTTTGAAGTTTTGTAGAGAGGTGGAGAGTCTGAGGGGGAGAGGCAAAGAATTCCAGAGAAAGGGAGCAGCACGTGAAAAATCTTAGAGATAGGAGTGGGAGGAAGTAATCAGAAGACAGGAGAGACGGCGTGCATTAGCAGAGCGAAGAGGACGGGTGGGAGAGTAAAGGGAGATAAGGTCAGAGATGTAGATGGGAGAGGAGTGGGTGAGGGCTTTGTAAGTGAGTGTGAGAAGTTTGAATTGGATTCTGAAAGGGAAGGGAAGCCAGTGGAGGGCCTGTAGGAGAGGGGAGGTAGACGTAGTGCGTTTGGTGAGGAAGATGAGCCGGGCAGCAGCATTGAGGATAGATTGGAGTGGAGAGAGGTGATTGTCAGGGAGGCCAGTTAAGAGGAGATTACAGTAGTCCAGTCTGGAAATAATCAGTGAGTGAATAATGATCTTAGTGGCATCCTGTGTGAGAAAAGGTCTGATTCTAGAAATGTTTTTGAGATGAAAATGACAGGTTTGTGAGAGGTGCTGAATGTGTGGTTTGAAGGAGAGGGAGGAGTCAAGGATTACGCCAAGACAGCGTACTTGGGGGCTAGGGGAGATAGTCGTGCCATCAATGGATAATGAGATTGTGAGAGGTGAGGCTGTGCAGGAGGGTGGGAAGATGATCAGCTCAGTCTTAGACATGTTGAGTTTAAGAAAGCGCTGAGACATCCAGGAAGAGATAGCAGAAAGACAGTTTGAGGTACGAGTGAGGAGAGCCGTGGAGAGATCAGGAGAGGAGAGGTAGATTTGAGTGTCATCAGCATAGAGGTGATATTGGAAGTTAAAAGAACTAATGAGTTCACCTAAAGAGGACGTATAGAGAGAGAAAAGGAGAGGACCAAGAACAGAGCCTTGGGGGACACCAACAGTCAGTGGAAGTGGGGGGGAGGTAGCATCATGAGAGGAGACAGAGAAGGAACGATCAGAGAGGTAGGAGGACAGCCAGGAGAGGGCAGTATCACGCAGACCAAGAGAGTGAAGGATTTGCAGAAGGAGAGGATGGTCCACAGTGTCAAAAGCAGCAGAGAGGTCAAGAAGAATAAGCAGAGAGTAGTGGCCCTTAGATTTGGCTGCATGGAGGTCATTGCAGACTTTTGTGAGGGCAGTTTCAGTGGAGTGGAGAGAACGGAAACCAGACTGGAATGGGTCAAGCAGTGAGTGAGAGGAAAGAAAGGCAGTGAGGCGATTATAGACAATACGCTCAAGAAGTTTGGAGGCAAAGGGGAGGAGAGAGATAGGTCGATAGTTGGAGAGAGTGTTAGGATCAAGGGTAGGTTTTTTAAGAATAGGGGAGACAAGAGCATGCTTGAAGGCAAAGGGGACAGTGCCTGATGAAAGGGAGAGATTGAGAAGGTGGGCAAGATGGGAACAGGCAGAAGGGGAGAGGTAACGGAGGGGGTGGGAGGGGACATTCTCCACTGCGCTTGAGACAGGTGCATTCCACCTCCTATATCGTGGTCAGTTGTATAGGCTTGAATGGCCTTTTGCTGCTCCTCCAACCTCTGAAGCATATAGAGGGTTGAATTCCACCTCGTTACCACTTCTTGCTTCAGATGAAGGCAGGGCAGGTTCAGGCGTTTTTGGTGTTGCTCCAGTCTTCTGTACGTGGTGCCTGTACGCCGAAAGTGTCCCGCAATTCTTCTGGCCACCGACAGCATCTCTTGCACGCCCCTCTCGTTTTTTAAATAATTCTGCACCACCAAATTCAAGGCAAAACATGGGACGTGCTGGAATTTGCCCATATTTAATGCACACACAATATTGCTGGCGTTGTCCGATGCCACAAATCCACAGGAGAGTCCAATTAGGGTAAGCCATTCTGCGATGATCTTCCTCAGTTGCCGTAAGAGGTTTTTAGCTGTGTGCGTATTCTGGAAAGCGGTGATACAAAGCGTAGCCTGCCTAGGAAAGAGTTGGCGTTTGCGAGATGCTGCTACTGGTGCCGCCGCTGCTGTTCTTGCGGCGGGAGTCAATACATCTACCCAGTAGGCTGTCACAGTCATATAGTCCTTAGTCTGCCCTGCTCCACTTGTCCACATGTCCGTGGTTAAGTGGACATTGGGTACAACTGCATTTTTTAGGACACTGGTGAGTCTTTTTCTGAGGTCTGTGTACATTTTCGGTATCGCCTGCCTAGAGAAATGGAACCTAGATGGTATTTGGTACCGGGGACACAGTACCTCAATCAAGTCTATAGTTGGCTCTGCAGTAATGATGGATACCGGAACCACGTTTCTCACCGCCCAGGATGCCAAGGCCTCAGTTATCCGCTTTGCAGCAGGATGACTGCTGTGATATTTCATCTTCCTCGCAAAGGACTGTTGGACAGTCAATTGCTTGGTGGAAGTAGTAAAAGTGGTCTTACGACTTCCCCTCTGGGATGACCATCGACTCCCAGCAGCAACAACAGCAGCGCCAGCAGCAGTAGGCGTTACACTCAAGGATGCATCGGAGGAATACCAGGCAGGAGAGGACTCGTCAGAATTGCCAGTGACATGGCCTGCAGGACTATTGGCATTCCTGGGGAAGGAGGAAATTGACACTGAGGGAGTTGGTGGGGTGGTTTGCGTGAGCTTGGTTACAAGAGGAAGGGATTTACTGGTCAGTGGACTGCTTCCGCTGTCGCCCAAAGTTTTTGAACTTGTCACTCACTTATGATGAATGCGCTGCAGGTGACGTATAAGGGAGGATGTTCCGAGGTGGTTAACGTCCTTACCCCTACTTATTACAGCTTGACAAAGGCAACACACGGCTTGACACCTGTTGTCTGCATTTCTGTTGAAATACTTCCACACCGAAGAGCTGATTTTTTTGGTATTTTGACCAGGCATGTCAATGGCCATATTCCTCCCACGGACAACAGGTGTCTCCCCGGGTGCCTGACTTAAACAAACCACCTCACCATCAGAATCCTCCTTGTCAATTTCCTCTCCAGCGCCAGCAACACCCATATCCTCCTCATCCTGGTGTACTTCAACACTGACATCTTCAATCTGACTATCAGGAACTGGACTGCGGGTGCTCCTTCCAGCACTTGCAGGGGGCGTGCAAATGGTGGAAGGCGCATGCTCTTCACGTCCAGTGTTGGGAAGGTCAGGCATCGCAACCGACACAATTGGACTCTCCTTGTGGATTTGTGATTTCGAAGAACGCACAGTTCTTTGCTGTGCTTTTGCCAGCTTAAGTCTTTTCATTTTTCTAGGGAGAGGCTGAGTGCTTCCATCCTCATGTGAAGCTGAACCACTAGCCATGAACATAGGCCAGGGCCTCAGCCGTTCCTTGCCACTCCGTGTGGTAAATGGCATATTGGCAAGTTTACGCTTCTCCTCCGACGATTTTATTTTAGATTTTTGAGTCCTTTTTTTACTGATATTTTGTGTTTTGGATTTTACATGCTCTGTACTATGACATTGGGCATCGGCCTTGGCAGACGACGTTGATGGAATTTCATCGTCTCAGCCATGACTAGTGTCAGCAGCTTCAGCACGAGGTGGAAGTGGATCTTGATCTTTCCCTATTTTTGGAACCTCAACATTTTTGTTCTCCATATTTTAATAGGCACAACTAAAAGGCACCTCAGGTAAACAATGGAGATGGATGGATACTAGTATACTTATGGATGACGAGTGACTGACGACACAGAGGTAGCTACAGCCGTGGACTACCGTACTGCGTCTGCTAGTATAGAGATGATAATGATATAAAAAATATATATATATCACTACTGCAGGTATATATAATATAATGACGGACCTGCTGGACACTGTCAGCAGACTCCTAAACTACTAGTATGAAGAAGATAGAAAAAAAACCCCCACCACAGGTAGGTATACAATTATGGACGAGCACTGACGACACAGAGGTAGCCACAGCCATGGACTACCGTACTGCGTCTGCTAGTATAGAGATGATAATGATATAAAAAATATATATATATCACTACTGCAGGTATATATAATATAATGACGGACCTGCTGGACACTGTCAGCAGACTCCTAAACTACTAGTATGAAGAAGATAGAAAAAAAAAACCCCACCACAGGTAGGTATACAATTATGGACGAGCACTGACGACACAGAGGTAGCCACAGCCGTGGACTACCGTACTGCGTCTGCTAGTATAGAGATGATAATGATATAAAAAATATATATATATCACTACAGCAGGTATATATAATATAATGACGGACCTGCTGGACACTGTCAGCAGACTCCTAAACTACTAGTATGAAGAAGATAGAAAAAAAAACCCCACCACAGGTAGGTATACAATTATGGACGAGCACTGACGACACAGAGGTAGCCACAGCCGTGGACTACCGTACTGCGTCTGCTAGTATAGAGATGATAATGATATAAAATATATATATATATATCACTACTGCAGGTATATATAATATAATGACGGACCTGCTGGACACTGTCAGCAGACTCCTAAACTACTAGTATGAAGAAGATAGAAAAAAAACCCCCACCACAGGTAGGTATACAATTATGGACGAGCACTGACGACACAGAGGTAGCCACAGCCGTGGACTACCGTACTGCGTCTGCTAGTATAGAGATGATAATGATATAAAAAATATATATATATCACTACTGCAGGTATATATAATATAATGACGGACCTGCTGGACACTGTCAGCAGACTCCTAAACTACTAGTATGAAGAAGATAGAAAAAAAAAAACCCACCACAGGTAGGTATACAACTATGGACGAGCACTGACGACACAGAGGTAGCCACAGCCGTGGACTACCGTACTGCGTCTGCTAGTATAGAGATGATAATGATATAAAAAATATATATATATCACTACAGCAGGTATATATAATATAATGACGGACCTGCTGGACACTGTCAGCAGACTCCTAAACTACTAGTATGAAGAAGATAGAAAAAAAACCCCACCACAGGTAGGTATACAATTATGGACGAGCACTGACGACACAGAGGTAGCCACAGCCATGGACTACCGTACTGCGTCTGCTAGTATAGAGATGATAATAATATCAAAAATATATATATATCACTACTGCAGGTATATATAATATAATGATGGACCTGCTGGACACTGTCAGCAGACTCCTAAACTACTAGTATGAAGAAGATAGAAAAAAACCCCCACCACAGGTAGGTATACAATTATGGACGAGCACTGACGACACAGAGGTAACCACAGCCATGGACTACCGTACTGCGTCTGCTAGTATAGAGATGATAATGATATCAAAAATATATATATATCACTACTGCAGGTATATATAATATAATGATGGACCTGCTGGACACTGTCAGCAGACTCCTAAACTACTAGTATGAAGAAGATAGAAAAAAAACCCACCACAGGTAGGTATACAATTATGGACGAGCACTGACGACACAGAGGTAGCCACAGCCGTGGACTACCATACTGCGTCTGCTAGTATAGAGATGATAATGATATAAAAAATATATATATATCACTACTGCAGGTATATATAATATAATGACGGACCTGCTGGACACTGTCAGCAGACTCCTAAACTACTAGTATGAAGAAGATAGAAAAAAAAAAACCCCACCACAGGTAGGTATACAATTATGGACGAGCACTGACGACACAGAGGTAGCCACAGCCGTGGACTACCGTACTGCGTCTGCTAGTATAGAGATGATAATGATATAAAAAATATATATATATCACTACTGCAGGTATATATTATATAATGACAGACCTGCTGGACACTGTCAGCAGACTCCTAAACTACTAGTATGAAGAAGATAGAAAAAAAAAACCCACCACAGGTAGGTATACAATTATGGACGAGCACTGACGACACAGAGGTAGCTACAGCCGTGGACTACCGTACTGCGTCTGCTAGTATAGAGATGATAATGATATAAAAAAAATATATATATCACTACTGCAGGTATATATAATATAATGACGGACCTGCTGGACACTGTCAGCAGACTCCTAAACTACTAGTATGAAGAAGATAGAAAAAAAAACCCCACCACAGGTAGGTATACAATTATGGACGAGCACTGACGACACAGAGGTAGCTACAGCCGTGGACTACCGTACTGCGTCTGCTAGTATAGAGATGATAATGATATAAAATATATATATATATATCACTACTGCAGGTATATATAATATAATGACGGACCTGCTGGACACTGTCAGCAGACTCCTAAACTACTAGTATGAAGAAGATAGAAAAAAAAACCCCACCACAGGTAGGTATACAATTATGGACGAGCACTGACGACACAGAGGTAGCTACAGCCGTGGACTACCGTACTGCGTCTGCTAGTATAGAGATGATAATGATATAAAAAATATATATATATATATCACTACTGCAGGTATATATAATATAATGACGGACCTGCTGGACACTGTCAGCAGACTCCTAAACTACTAGTATGAAGAAGATAGAAAAAAAAACCCCACCACAGGTAGGTATACAATTATGGACGAGCACTGATGACAAAGAGGTAGCTACAGCCGTGGACTACCGTACTGCGTCTGCTAGTATAGAGATGATAATGATATAAAAAATATATATATCTCACTACTGCAGGTATATATAATATAATGACGGACCTGCTGGACACTGTCAGCAGACTCCTAAACTACTAGTATGAAGAAGATAGAAAAAAAAACCACCACAGGTAGGTATACAATAATGGACGAGCACTGACGACACAGAGGTAGCCACAGCCATGGACTACCGTACTGCGTCTGCTAGTATTGAGATGATAATGATATCAAAAATATATATATATATCACTACTGCAGGTATATATAATATAATGACGGACCTGCTGGACACTGTCAGCAGACTCCTAAACTACTAGTATGAAGAAGATAGAAAAAAAACCCCACCACAGGTAGGTATACAATTATGGACGAGCACTGACGACACAGAGGTAGCCACAGCCGTGGACTACCATACTGCGTCTGCTAGTATAGAGATGATAATGATATAAAAAATATATATATATCACTACTGCAGGTATATATAATATAATGACGGACCTGCTGGACACTGTCAGCAGACTCCTAAACTACTAGTATGAAGAAGATAGAAAAAAAAACCCCACCACAGGTAGGTATACAATTATGGACGAGCACTGACGACACAGAGGTAGCCACAGCCGTGGACTACCGTACTGCGTCTGCTAGTATAGAGATGATAATGATATAAAAAATATATATATATCACTACTGCAGGTATATATAATATAATGACGGACCTGCTGGACACTGTCAGCAGACTCCTAAACTACTAGTATGAAGAAGATAGAAAAAAAAAACCCACCACAGGTAGGTATACAATTATGGACGAGCACTGATGACACAGAGGTAGCTACAGCCGTGGACTACCGTACTGCGTCTGCTAGTATAGAGATGATAATGATATAAAAAATATATATATATCACTACTGCAGGTATATATAATATAATGACGGACCTGCTGGACACTGTCAGCAGACTCCTAAACTACTAGTATGAAGAAGATAGAAAAAAAAACCCCACCACAGGTAGGTATACAATTATGGACGAGCACTGACGACACAGAGGTAGCCACAGCCGTGGACTACCGTACTGCGTCTGCTAGTATAGAGATGATAATGATATAAAATATATATATATATATCACTACTGCAGGTATATATAATATAATGACGGACCTGCTGGACACTGTCAGCAGACTCCTATACTACTAGTATGAAGAAGATAGAAAAAAAAACCCCACCACAGGTAGGTATACAATTATGGACGAGCACTGACGACACAGAGGTAGCCACAGCCGTGGACTACCGTACTGCGTCTGCTAGTATAGAGATGATAATGATATAAAAAATATATATATATCACTACTGCAGGTATATATAATATAATGACGGACCTGCTGGACACTGTCAGCAGACTCCTAAACTACTAGTATGAAGAAGATAGAAAAAAAAAACCACCACAGGTAGGTATACAATTATGGACGAGCACTGACGACACAGAGGTAGCCACAGCCATGGACTACCGTACTGCGTCTGCTAGTATAGAGATGATAATAATATCAAAAATATATATATATCACTACTGCAGGTATATATAATATAATGATGGACCTGCTGGACACTGTCAGCAGACTCCTAAACTACTAGTATGAAGAAGATAGAAAAAAAAACCCACCACAGGTAGGTATACAATTATGGACGAGCACTGACGACACAGAGGTAGCCACAGCCGTGGACTACCATACTGCGTCTGCTAGTATAGAGATGATAATGATATAAAAAAAATATATATATATCACTACTGCAGGTATATATAATATAATGACGGACCTGCTGGACACTGTCAGCAGACTCCTAAACTACTAGTATGAAGAAGATAGAAAAAAAAAACCCACCACAGGTAGGTATACAATTATGGCCGAGCACTGACGACACAGAGGTAGCCACAGCCGTGGACTACCGTACTGCGTCTGCTAGTATAGAGATGATAATGATATAAAAAATATATATATATCACTACTGCAGGTATATATTATATAATGACAGACCTGCTGGACACTGTCAGCAGACTCCTAAACTACTAGTATGAAGAAGATAGAAAAAAAAACCCCACCACAGGTAGGTATACAATTATGGACGAGCACTGACGACACAGAGGTAGCCACAGCCGTGGACTACCGTACTGCGTCTGCTAGTATAGAGATGATAATGATATAAAATATATATATATATATCACTACTGCAGGTATATATAATATAATGACGGACCTGCTGGACACTGTCAGCAGACTCCTAAACTACTAGTATGAAGAAGATAGAAAAAAAAAACCCACCACAGGTAGGTATACAATTATGGACGAGCACTGACGACACAGAGGTAGCTACAGCCGTGGACTACCGTACTGCGTCTGCTAGTATAGAGATGATAATGATATAAAAAATATATATATATCACTACTGCAGGTATATATAATATAATGACGGACCTGCTGGACACTGTCAGCAGACTCCTAAACTACTAGTATGAAGAAGATAGAAAAAAAAAACCCACCACAGGTAGGTATACAATTATGGACGAGCACTGACGACACAGAGGTAGCCACAGCCGTGGACTACCGTACTGCGTCTGCTAGTATAGAGATGATAATGATATAAAAAAAATATATATATCACTACTGCAGGTATATATAATATAATGACGGACCTGCTGGACACTGTCAGCAGACTCCTAAACTACTAGTATGAAGAAGATAGAAAAAAAAACCCCACCACAGGTAGGTATACAATTATGGACGAGCACTGACGACACAGAGGTAGCTACAGCCGTGGACTACCGTACTGCGTCTGCTAGTATAGAGATGATAATGATATAAAATATATATATATATCACTACTGCAGGTATATATAATATAATGACGGACCTGCTGGACACTGTCAGCAGACTCCTAAACTACTAGTATGAAGAAGATAGAAAAAAAAACCCCACCACAGGTAGGTATACAATTATGGACGAGCACTGACGACACAGAGGTAGCTACAGCCGTGGACTACCGTACTGCGTCTGCTAGTATAGAGATGATAATGATATAAAAAATATATATATATCACTACTGCAGGTATATATAATATAATGACGGACCTGCTGGACACTGTCAGCAGACTCCTAAACTACTAGTATGAAGAAGATAGAAAAAAAAACCCCACCACAGGTAGGTATACAATTATGGACGAGCACTGACGACACAGAGGTAGCTACAGCCGTGGACTACCGTACTGCGTCTGCTAGTATAGAGATGATAATGATATAAAATATATATATATATATATATCACTACTGCAGGTATATATAATATAATGACGGACCTGCTGGACACTGTCAGCAGACTCCTATACTACTAGTATGAAGAAGATAGAAAAAAAAACCCCACCACAGGTAGGTATACAATTATGGACGAGCACTGACGACACAGAGGTAGCTACAGCCGTGGACTACCGTACTGCATCTGCTAGTATAGAGATGATAATGATATAAAAAATATATATATATCACTACTGCAGGTATATATAATATAATGACGGACCTGCTGAACACTGTCAGCAGACTCATAAACTACTAGTATGAAGAAGATAGAAAAAAAAACCCCACCACAGGTAGGTATACAATTATGGACGAGCACTGACGACACAGAGGTAGCCACAGCCGTGGACTACCGTACTGCGTCTGCTAGTATAGAGATGATAATGATATAAAAAATATATATATATCTATCACTACTGCAGGTATATATAATATAATGACGGACCTGCTGGACACTGTCAGCAGACTCCTAAACTACTAGTATGAAGAAGATAGAAAAAAAACCCCACCACAGGTAGGTATACAATTATGGACGAGCACTGACGACACAGAGGTAGCTACAGCCGTGGACTACCGTACTGCGTCTGCTTGTATAGAGATGATAATGATATAAAAAATATATATATATCACTACTGCAGGTATATATAATATAATGACGGACCTGCTGGACACTGTCAGCAGACTCCTAAACTACTAGTATGAAGAAGATAGAAAAAAAAACCCCACCACAGGTAGGTATACAATTATGGACGAGCACTGACGACACAGAGGTAGCTACAGCCGTGGACTACCGTACTGCGTCTGCTAGTATAGAGATGATAATGATATAAAATATATATATATATATATATCTATCACTACTGCAGGTATATATAATATAATGACGGACCTGCTGGACACTGTCAGCAGACTCCTATACTACTAGTATGAAGAAGATAGAAAAAAAACCCCCACCACAGGTAGGTATACAATTATGGACGAGCACTGACGACACAGAGGTAGCTACAGCCGTGGACTACCGTACTGCATCTGCTAGTATAGAGATGATAATGATATAAAAAATATATATATATCACTACTGCAGGTATATATAATATAATGACGGACCTGCTGAACACTGTCAGCAGACTCATAAACTACTAGTATGAAGAAGATAGAAAAAAAAACCCCACCACAGGTAGGTATACAATTATGGACGAGCACTGACGACACAGAGGTAGCCACAGCCGTGGACTACCGTACTGCGTCTGCTAGTATAGAGATGATAATGATATAAAAAATATATATATATCACTACTGCAGGTATATATAATATAATGACGGACCTGCTGGACACTGTCAGCAGACTCCTAAACTACTAGTATGAAGAAGATAGAAAAAAAACCCCACCACAGGTAGGTATACAATTATGGACGAGCACTGACGACACAGAGGTAGCTACAGCCGTGGACTACCGTACTGCGTCTGCTTGTATAGAGATGATAATGATATAAAAAATATATATATATCACTACTGCAGGTATATATAATATAATGACGGACCTGCTGGACACTGTCAGCAGACTCCTAAACTACTAGTATGAAGAAGATAGAAAAAAAAACCCCACCACAGGTAGGTATACAATTATGGACGAGCACTGATGACACAGAGGTAGCTACAGCCGTGGACTACCGTACTGCGTCTGCTAGTATAGAGATGATAATGATATAAAAAATATATATATATCACTACTGCAGGTATATATAATATAATGACGGACCTGCTGGACACTGTCAGCAGACTCCTAAACTACTAGTATGAAGAAGATAGAAAAAAAAACCCCACCACAGGTAGGTATACAATTATGGACGAGCACTGACGACACAGAGGTAGCCACAGCCATGGACTACCATACTGCGTCTGCTAGTATAGAGATGATAATGATATCAAAAATATATATATATCACTACTGCAGGTATATATAATATAATGACGGACCTGCTGGACACTGTCAGCAGACTCCTAAACTACTAGTATGAAGAAGATAGAAAAAAAAACCCCACCACAGGTAGGTATACAATTATGGACGAGCACTGACGACACAGAGGTAGCTACAGCCGTGGACTACCGTACTGCGTCTGCTAGTATAGAGATGATAATGATATAAAAAATATATATATATATCACTACTGCAGGTATATATAATATAATGACGGACCTGCTGGACACTGTCAGCAGACTCCTAAACTACTAGTATGAAGAAGATAGAAAAAAAAAAACCCACCACAGGTAGGTATACAATTATTTGACGAGCACTGACGACACAGAGGTAGCCACAGCCGTGGACTACCGTACTGCGTCTGCTAGTATAGAGATGATAATGATATAAAAAAATAAGAATTTACTTACCGATAATTCTATTTCTCGTAGTCCGTAGTGGATGCTGGGAACTCCGTAAGGACCATGGGGAATAGCGGCTCCGCAGGAGACTGGGCACAAAAAGTAAAAGCTTTAGACTAGCTGGTGTGCACTGGCTCCTCCCCCTATGACCCTCCTCCAAGCCTCAGTTAAGATACTGTGCCCGGACGAGCGTACATAATAAGGAAGGATCTTGAATCCCGGGTAAGACTCATACCAGCCACACCAGTCACACCGTACAACTCGTGATCTGAACCCAGTTAACAGTATGATAACCGTATGGAGCCTCTGAAAAGAAGGCTTCCAACAATAAACAACCCGATTTGTTTGTAACAATAACTATATACAAGTATTGCAGACAATCCGCACTTGGGATGGGCGCCCAGCATCCACTACGGACTACGAGAAATAGAATTATCGGTAAGTAAATTCTTATTTTCTCTGACGTCCTAGTGGATGCTGGGAACTCCGTAAGGACCATGGGGATTATACCAAAGCTCCCAAACGGGCGGGAGAGTGCGGATGACTCTGCAGCACCGAATGAGAGAACTCAAGGTCCTCCTCAGCCAGGGTATCAAATTTGTAGAATTTAGCAAACGTGTTTGCCCCTGACCAAGTAGCTGCTCGGCAAAGTTGTAAAGCCGAGACCCCTCGGGCAGCCGCCCAAGATGAGCCCACCTTCCTTGTGGAATGGGCTTTTACAGATTTTGGCTGTGGCAGGCCTGCCACAGAATGTGCAAGTTGAATTGTACTACAAATCCAACGAGCAATCGTCTGCTTAGAAGCAGGAGCACCCAGCTTGTTGGGTGCATACAGTATAAACAGCGAGTCAGATTTTCTGACTCCAGCCGTCCTGGAAACATATATTTTCAGGGCCCTGACTACGTCCAGCAACTTGGAGTCCTCCAAGTCCCTAGTAGCCACAGGTACCACAATAGGTTGATTCATGTGAAACGCTGAAACCACCTTAGGGAGAAATTGAGGACGAGTCCTCAATTCCGCCCTATCCGAATGAAATATCAGGTAAGGGCTTTTATAGGATAAAGCCGCCAATTCTGATACGCGCCTGGCTGAAGCCAGGGCCAACAGCATTACCACTTTCCATGTGAGATATTTCAAATCCACTGTGGCAAGTGGTTCAAACCAATGTGATTTTAGGAACCCTAAAACTACATTGAGATCCCAAGGTGCCACTGGAGGCACAAAAGGAGGCTGTATATGCAGTACCCCTTTGACAAACGTCTGAACTTCAGGCACTGAAGCCAGTTCTTTCTGGAAGAAGATCGACAGGGCCGAAATTTGAACCTTAATGGATCCTAATTTTAGGCCCATAGACAATCCTGCTTGCAGGAAATGTAGGAAACGACCCAGTTGAAATTCCTCCGTAGGGGCCTTCTTGGCCTCACACCACGCAACATATTTTCGCCAAATGCGATGATAATGTTTTGCAGTTACATCCTTCCTGGCCTTGATCAGGGTAGGGATGACTTCATCTGGAATGCCTTTTTCCTTCAGGATCCGGCGTTCAACCGCCATGCCGTCAAACGCAGCCGCGGTAAGTCTTGGAACAGACAAGGTCCCTGCTGGAGCAGGTCCTTCCTTAGAGGTAGAGGCCACGGGTCCTCCGTGAGCATCTCTTGCAGCTCCGGGTACCAAGTTCTTCTTGGCCAATCCGGAGCCACGAGTATCGTTCTTACTCCTCTCCTTCTTATTATTCTCAGTACTTTTGGTATGAGAGGAAGAGGAGGGAACACATATACCGACTGGAACACCCACGGAGTTACCAGAGCGTCCATCGCTATTGCCTGAGGGTCCCTTGACCTGGCGCAATATCTGTCCAGTTTCTTGTTGAGACGGGACGCCATCATGTCCACCTTTGGTTTTTCCCAACGGTTTACAATCACTTGGAAGACTTCTGGATGAAGTCCCCACTCCCCCGGGTGGAGGTCGTGTCTGCTGAGGAAGTCTGCTTCCCAGTTGTCCACTCCCGGAATGAACACTGCTGACAGTGCTATCACATGATTTTCCGCCCAGCGGAGAATCCTTGCAGCTTCTGCCATTGCCCTCCTGCTTCTTGTGCCGCCCTGTCTGTTTACGTGGGCGACAGCCGTGATGTTGTCCGACTGGATCAATACCGGTTGACCCTGAAGCAGAGGCCTTGCTTGACTTAGGGCATTGTAAATGGCCCTTAGCTCTAGGATATTTATGTGAAGAGACGTTTCCATGCTTGACCATAAGCCCTTGAAATTTCTTCCCTGTGTGACTGCTCCCCAGCCTCTCAGGCTGGCATCCGTGGTTACCAGCATCCAATCCTGAATGCCGAATCTGCGGCCCTCTAGAAGATGAGCCTTCTGTAACCACCACAGGAGAGATACCCTTGTCCTTGGAGATAGGGTTATCCGCTGATGCATCTGAAGATGCGATCCGGACCATTTGTCCAGCAGATCCCACTGAAAAGTTCTTGCATGGAATCTTCCGAATGGAATCGCTTCGTAAGAAGCCACCATTTTTCCCAGGACTCTCGTGCACTGATGCACTGACACTTGTCCTGGTTTTAGGAGGTTCCTGACTAGCTCGGATAACTCCCTGGCCTTCTTCTCCGGGAGAAACACCTTTTTCTGGACTGTGTCCAGAATCATCCCTAGGAACAGTAGACGTGTTGTTGGCATCAGCTGTGATTTTGGGATATTTAGAATCCACCCGTGCTGACGTAGCACTACCTGAGATAGTGCTACTCCGACCTCTAACTGTTCCCTGGACCTTGCCCTTATCAGGAGATCGTCCAAGTAAGGGATAATTAATACGCCTTTTCTTCGAAGAATCATCATTTCGGCCATTACCTTGGTAAAGACCCGTGGTGCCGTGGACAATCCAAACGGCAGCGTCTGAAACTGATAATGACAGTTTTGTATCACAAACCTGAGGTACCCTTGGTGAGAAGGGTAGATTGGGACATGGAGATAAGCATCCTTGATGTCTAGAGATACCATATAGTCCCCTTCTTCCAGGTTCGCTATCACTGCTCTGAGTGACTCCATCTTGAATTTGAACCTTTTTATGTAAGTGTTCAAAGATTTTAGATTTAAAATTGGTCTCACCGAGCCGTCCGGCTTCGGTACCACAAACAGCGTGGAATAATACCCCTTTCCCTGTTGTAGGAGGGGTACCTTGATTATCACCTGCTGGGAATACAGCTTGTGAATAGCTTCCAATACTGCCTCCCTGTCGGAGGGAGACGTTGGTAGAGCAGACTTCAGGAACCGGCGAGGGGGAGACGTCTCGAATTCCAATTTGTACCCCTGTGATACTACCTGCAGGATCCAGGGGTCCACTTGCGAGTGAGCCCACTGCGCGCTGAAATTCTTGAGACGGCCCCCCACCGTGCCCGAGACTGCTTCGTTTGGAATCCGCATCACCTGACCACTGTCGCGTCCATAACGTTCTTCTGGCAGAAATGGACATCGCACTTACTCTAGATGCCAGGGTGCAAATATCCCTCTGTGCATCTCGCATATATAGTAATGCATCCTTTAAATGCTCTATAGTTAATAATATACTGTCCCTATCCAGGGTATCAATATTTTCAGTCAGGGAATCCGACCAAGCCACTCCAGCGCTGCACATCCAGGCTGAGGCGATCACTGGTCGCAGTATAACACCGGTATGTGTGTATATACCTTTTAGGATATGTTCCAGCCTTCTATCAGCTGGTTCCTTGAGGGCGGCCGTATCAGGAGACGGTAACGCCACTTGTTTTGATAAGCGTGTGAGCGCCTTATCTACCCTAGGGGGTGTTTCCCAACGTGCCCTAACCTCTGGCGGGAAAGGGTATAGTGCCAATAATTTATTAGAAATCAGCAGTTTTTTATCGGGAGAAACCCACGCTTTATCACACACCTCATTTAATTCATCTGACTCAGGAAAAACCACTGGTAGTTTTTTCACACCCCACATAATACCCTTTTTTGTGGTACTTGTAGTGTCAGAAATGTTCAATGCCTCCTTCATTGCCGTGATCATGTAACGTGTGGCCCTACTGGACATTACGTTTGTCTCGTCACCGTCGACACTGGATTCAGTATCCGTGTCAGGGTCTGTGTCGACCATCTGAGGTAACGGGCGTTTTAGCGCCTCTGACGGTGTCTGAGACGCCTGAACAGGCACTAATTGATTTGTCGGCTGTCTCATGTCGTCAACAGTTTTTTGCAAAGTGCTGACATTGTCACGTAATTCTTTAATTACTACCATCCAGTCAGGTGTCGACTCCCTAGGGGGTGACATCACTAACACAGGCAATTGCTCTGCTTCCACATCATTTTCCTCCTCATACATGTCGACACAATCGTACCGACACCCAGCACACACACAGGGAATGCTCTGATAGAGGACAGGACCCCACTAGCCCTTTGGGGAGACAGAGGGAGAGTTTGCCAGCACACACCAGAGCGCTATATATATACAGGGATAACCTTATATAAGTGTTACTCCCTGTTATAGCTGCTGTATTTATATATTAGCTGCCAATAGTGCCCCCCTCTCTGTTTTACCCTGTTTCTGTAGTGCAGGACTGCAGGGGAGAGTCAGGGAGCCGTCCTTCCAGCGGAGCTGTGAAAGAAAATGGCGCTTGTGTGCTGAGGAGAAAGGCTCCGCCCCCTTCACGGCGGCCTTTTCTCCCGCTTTTTTCAGGAAACTGGCAGGGGATAAATGCATCCATATAGCCCAGGAGCTATATGTGATGCATTTTTTTTTAGCCATATAAGGTTTTTATATCGTTTTTATTGCGTCTCAGGGCGCTCCCCCCCAGCGCCCTGCACCCTCAGTGACCGGAGTGTGAAGTGTGCTGAGAGCAATGGCGCACAGCTGCAGTGCTGTGCGCTACCTTATTTGAAGACAGGAACGTCTTCTGCCGCCGCTTTCTCCGGACCTCTTCGCTCTTCTGGCTCTGTAAGGGGGCCGGCGGCGCGGCTCCGGGACCCATCCAGGCTGAACCTGTGATCGTCCCTCTGGAGCTAATGTCCAGTAGCCAAGAAGCCCAATCCACTCTGCAGTCAGGTGAGTTCGCTTCTTCTCCCCATAGTCCCACGATGCAGTGAGCCTGTTGCCAGCAGGACTCACTGAAAATAAAAAACCTATTTAAACTTTTACTTCTAAGCAGCTCAGGAGAGCCACCTAGCTTGCACCCTTCTCGTTCGGGCACAAAAATCTAACTGAGGCTTGGAGGAGGGTCATAGGGGGAGGAGCCAGTGCACACCAGCTAGTCTAAAGCTTTTACTTTTTGTGCCCAGTCTCCTGCGGAGCCGCTATTCCCCATGGTCCTTACGGAGTTCCCAGCATCCACTAGGACGTCAGAGAAATATATATATATCACTACTGCAGGTATATATAATATAATGACGGACCTGCTGGACACTGTCAGCAGACTCCTAAACTACTAGTATGAAGAAGATAGAAAAAAAAACCCCACCACAGGTAGGTATACAATTATGGACGAGCACTGACGACACAGAGGTAGCTACAGCCGTGGACTACCGTACTGCGTCTGCTAGTATAGAGATGATAATGATATAAAAAATATATATATATCACTACTGCAGGTATATATAATATAATGACGGACCTGCTGGACACTGTCAGCAGACTCCTAAACTACTAGTATGAAGAAGATAGAAAAAAAAACCCCACCACAGGTAGGTATACAATTATGGACGAGCACTGACGACACAGAGGTAGCTACAGCCGTGGACTACCGTACTGCGTCTGCTAGTATAGAGATGATAATGATATAAAAAATATATATATATCACTACTGCAGGTATATATAATATAATGACGGACCTGCTGGACACTGTCAGCAGACTCCTAAACTACTAGTATGAAGAAGATAGAAAAAAAACCCCCACCACAGGTAGGTATACAATTATGGACGAGCACTGACGACACAGAGGTAGCCACAGCCGTGGACTACCGTACTGCGTCTGCTAGTATAGAGATGATAATGATATAAAAAATATATATATATCACTACTGCAGGTATATATAATATAATGACGGACCTGCTGGACACTGTCAGCAGACTCCTAAACTACTAGTATGAAGAAGATAGAAAAAAAAACCCCACCACAGGTAGGTATACAATTATGGACGAGCACTGACGACACAGAGGTAGCTACAGCCATGGACTACCGTACTGCGTCTGCTAGTATAGAGATGATAATGATATAAAAAATATATATATATCACTACTGCAGGTATATATAATATAATGACGGACCTGCTGGACACTGTCAGCAGACTCCTAAACTACTAGTATGAAGAAGATAAAAAAAAAAACCCCACCACAGGTAGGTATACAATTATGGACGAGCACTGACGACACAGAGGTAGCTACAGCCGTGGACTACCGTACTGCGTCTGCTAGTATAGAGATGATAATGATATCAAAAATATATATATATCACTACTGCAGGTATATATAATATAATGACGGACCTGCTGGACACTGTCAGCAGACTCCTAAACTACTAGTATGAAGAAGATAGAAAAAAAACCCCACCACAGGTAGGTATACAATTATGGACGAGCACTGATGACACAGAGGTAGCTACAGCCGTGGACTACCGTACTGCGTCTGCTAGTATAGAGATGATAATTATATAAAAAATATATATATATCACTACTGCAGGTATATATAATATAATGACGGACCTGCTGGACACTGTCAGCAGACTCCTAAACTACTAGTATGAAGAAGATAGAAAAAAAACCCCCACCACAGGTAGGTATACAATTATGGACGAGCACTGACGACACAGAGGTAGCTACAGCCGTGGACTACCGTACTGCGTCTGCTAGTATAGAGATGATAATGATATAAAAAATATATATATATCACTACTGCAGGTATATATAATATAATGACGGACCTGCTGGACACTGTCAGCAGACTCCTAAACTACTAGTATGAAGAAGATAGAAAAAAAAACCCCACCACAGGTAGGTATACATTTATGGACGAGCACTGACGACACAGAGGTAGCTACAGCCGTGGACTACCGTACTGCGTCTGCTAGTATAGAGATGATAATGATATAAAAAATATATATATATCACTACTGCAGGTATATATAATATAATGACGGACCTGCTGGACACTGTCAGCAGACTCCTAAACTACTAGTATGAAGAAGATAGAAAAAAAAACCCCACCACAGGTAGGTATACAATTATGGACGAGCACTGACGACACAGAGGTAGCTACAGCCGTGGACTACCGTACTGCGTCTGCTAGTATAGAGATGATAATGATATCAAAAATATATATATATCACTACTGCAGGTATATATAATATAATGACGGACCTGCTGGACACTGTCAGCAGACTCCTAAACTACTAGTATGAAGAAGATAGAAAAAAACCCCCACCACAGGTAGGTATACAATTATGGACGAGCACTGACGACACAGAGGTAGCTACAGCCGTGGACTACCGTACTGCGTCTGCTAGTATAGAGATGATAATGATATAAAAAATATATATATATCACTACTGCAGGTATATATAATATAATGACGGACCTGCTGGACACTGTCAGCAGACTCCTAAACTACTAGTATGAAGAAGATAGAAAAAAAAACCCACCACAGGTAGGTATACAATTATGGACGAGCACTGACGACACAGAGGTAGCTACAGCCGTGGACTACCGTACTGCGTCTGCTAGTATAGAGATGATAATGATATAAAAAATATATATATATCACTACTGCAGGTATATATAATATAATGACGGACCTGCTGGACACTGTCAGCAGACTCCTAAACTACTAGTATGAAGAAGATAGAAAAAAAAAAATCACCACAGGTAGGTATACAATTATGGACGAGCACTGACGACACAGAGGTAGCTACAGCCGTGGACTACCGTACTGCGTCTGCTAGTATAGAGATGATAATGATATAAAAAATATATATATATCACTACTGCAGGTATATATAATATAATGACGGACCTGCTGGACACTGTCAGCAGACTCCTAAACTACTAGTATGAAGAAGATAGAAAAAAAAACCCCACCACAGGTAGGTATACAATTATGGACGAGCACTGACGACACAGAGGTAGCCACAGCCGTGGACTACCGTACTGCGTCTGCTAGTATAGAGATGATAAAGATGATAGAGATGAACAAAAAAAATATAACACTACTGCAGGTAAATATTTATATAATATAATGAATGACGGACCTGCTGGACACTGTCAGCAGAATGCGTTTATAGAAAAAAAAAAAAACACCACAGGAGTGTTTAACTTTTTCAGGCAGACAATATACTGGTGGTCACTGGTCAGTCACACTGGCAGCAAAAGTGTACACTGTACTCCTGCTATAACTGCACCCCAGTCTCCCCCACAATTCAGCTGTGTGAGCAGTGAGCACTCAGCACAGTCAGATATACATAGATGATATTATCATGCAGCACACTGAGGCTGAGCACAGATATGGTATGTGACTGTGTATCGTTTTTTTTTCAGGCAGAGAACGGATTATATTAAATAATAAATAAAACTGGTGGTGGTCAGTCACTAGTAACTAACTATCAGCAAAACTCTGCACTCTGAGTACTCCTAATGCTCCCCAAAATTACTAAGTAATCAACTCAAGTGTCTCTATCTTTTCTAACGGAGAGGACGCCAGCCACGTCCTCTCCCTATCAATCTCAATGCACGTGTGAAAATGGCGGCGACACGCGGCTCCTTATATAGAATCCGAGTCTCGCGATAGAATACGAGCCTCGCGAGAATCCGACAGTGGGATGATGACGTTCGGGCGCGCTCGGGTTAGCCGAGTAAGGCGGGAAGATCCGAGTCTGCCTCGGACCCGTGTAAAAAGGCTGAAGTTCGGGGGGGTTCGGATTCCGAGGAACCGAACCCGCTCATCTCTAGTTGAAACTGCCAGAGCAGTGGTCCCTGCGTTATGCAAGTCAATCTCCTTCATTGCGTCTAGCCGTGAAGCCTATAGAATCCTGTATGTGACATAGAAACGTACAAGTCACTTCTATACATAGAATCTAAATCAGGGGTGGGGAACCTCCGCGGCCCGCGAAGCCGTTTGGTCCGGCCCACCAGCTTGTGTCAGTGAGACACGCTGCAGCTCAGTCCGGCGGCAGCGTGTCTCAGCTGTCAGAACAGGGAGGAGAGCGCGGCTGTCGGGTGGGAGCGGCGGCGTGTATGACTTGAAACCAGCCGCCGGTTCGTGAGCCAATCAGAGCTCGCGGATCGGCAGCCAATCAGAAGCCGCAGCTGCCGGTCCGCGAGCTCTGATTGGCTCTCGAACCGGCGGCTGGTTTCAAGACATACATGCCGCCGCCGCCCAACATAGCCGTGCTCTCCTCCGTGTCCCGCCGAAAGCGGCACGGTAAGCAGCACGGAGGGGAGGGGGGGGGCAGGGCATCTGTATACCTGGCACTGTGGATGGCATCTGTATACCTGGCACTGTGGGGGGCATCTGTATACCTGGCACTGTGAGGGGCATCTGTATACCTGGCACTGTGGGGACATCTGTATACCTGGCACTATGAGGGGCATCTGTATACCTGGCACTGTGGGGGCATCTGTATACCTGGCACTGTGAGGGGCATTTGTATACCTGGCACTGTGGAGGCATCTGTATACCTGGCACTGTGGGGACATCTGTATACCTGGCTCTGTGGGGACATCTGTATACCTGGCACTGTGGGGGCATCTGTATACCTGGCACTGTGGGGACATCTGTATACCTGGCATTGTGAGGGGCATTTGTGTACCTGGCACTGTGGGGGCATCTGTATACCTGGCACTGTGGGGGCATCTGTATACCTGGCACTGTGAGGGGCATTTGTATACCTGGCACTGTGGGGACATCTGTATACCTGGCACTGTGAGGGGCATTTGTATACCTGGCACTGTGGGGGCATCTGTATACCTGGCACTGTGAGGGGCATTTGTATACCTGGCACTGTGGGGACATCTGTATACCTGGCACTGTGAGAGGCATTTGTATACCTGGCACTGTGGGGGCATCTGTATACCTGGCACTGTGAGGGGCATTTGTATACCTGGCACTGTGGGGACATCTGTATACCTGGCACTGTGGGGACATCTGTATACCTGGCACTGTGAGGGGCATTTGTATACCTGGCACTGTGGGGGCATCTGTATACTTGGCACTGTGGGGGCAATTGTGGATCTGGCACCGCACTATTGGGGGCATATGTGTATCACGTCCCATTTTAACTGGCCACACCCATTTTTGGGCGCGCACACACAGTACCTCTAAGGGGCAAACCTACTGGGGGGCAGGGTCATTTTTTAAGTTGAGAATTTTTGTATGGCCCCCGAAGGATTTTATAAATATCCAAATGGCCCTCGGTAGAAAAAAGGTTCCCCACCCCTGATCTAAATCATCAAGTAAGGAGCCTGACCACGTTACAATAGCCCCAGAGATGTACGCAAAAGTGGGTCTCCGAGTCACACCTGCAGCAGTGTACAGTATTATAGATTAGTCTCAATCAGCCTTTATGGAGGTTGTACCAGGTACAGGTAACACAACCCTTGACAATTTAGACACTCTTTAGGGATGTGGATAATAACTCAGGGTGTACTCAGGTTTTCCTAAATAAGGAGTTTAACGTCCTTAACAGTGGGAAGGCATTTATTATAGATATATAAAAATAATATTCCTCATCCCTAATAGCTTCAAACATATGTTGCCCCCCCTCATATGTCATGTATTATATGGGTAAGTGCACGCTTGTTAGGGTACGCAAGTGGGGCAAGAGGCACAGCTGTGGGATTTTAATCCCCAGACTACTCCAAAACTGTGGCTTCTTCCCAGTATGGGATATATTTAAAAAAATATAAATCAAAGTACACCTTATGGAGGCCACCTCAAAGGAACTGCCACCGAAGCCTGAGAATTTGTACAGTTTTGAGCATGGTATAGACTCCACAGGAGAAGATAACAGGATTTTGATACAGTACCTACCGGTAAATCCTTTTCTCCTAGTCCGTAGAGGATGCTGGGGTCCACTTCATGACCATGGGGTATAGACGGTTCCGCAGGAACCATGGGCACTCTTAAGACTTTTCAATGGGTGTGAACTAGCTCCTCCCTCTATGCCCCTCCTCCAGACCTCAGTTATAGGAACTGTGCCCAGGGAGACGGACATTTCGAGGAAAGGATTTACTTTAATACTAGTGGTGAGATACATACCAGCTCACACCTCAACCATGCCGCACAACATGGCCTTCAACAGAACACACGCCAACAGGCATGAACCAATTACAGCAACATGCTGAAACTAATATACTGTAACACAACTTGTGTAACTCTAATAACAAAACTGCAGGTAAAGTACACACTGGGACGGGCGCCCAGCATCCTCTACGGACTAGGAGTAAAGGATTTACCGGTAGGTATCAAAATCCTGTTTTCTCATACGTCCTAGAGGATGCTGGGGTCCACTTCATAACCATGGGGTTTATACCAAAGCTCCCGTACGGGCGGGAGAGTGCGGATGACCCTGCAGCACCGATTGACCGAACTTGAGGTCTTCATCGGCCAAGGTGTCAAACTTGTAGAATTTTGCAAATGTGTTTGACCCCTACCAAGTAGCTGCTCGGCAAAGTTGCAATGCCGAGACCCCCCGGGCAGCCGCCCAGGATGAGTCCACCTTCCTAGTGGAATGGGCCTTCACCGACGTCGGTAACGGCATTCCAGCCGTAGTATGAGCTTGCTGAATCATACCTCTGATCCAACGCGCAATAGTCTGCTTGGAAATAGGATACCCAATCTTGTTGGGAGCATACAGGACAAGCAAAAACTCTGTTTTCCGTATTCGAGCTGTTCTAGCAACATAAATCTTCAAAGCCCTAACCACATCTAGAGACTTTGACTCAGTGAACGTGTCAGTAACTACTGGCACCACAATAGGTTGGTTTATGTGGAAAGATGAAACCACCTTTGGAAGAAAATGTTGATGAGTTCTCAACTCTGTCCTATCTTCATGGAAGATCAGGCAAGGGCTCTTGTGAGACAAGGCCCCCAACTCAGACACCCGCCGCGCGGATGCCAATGCCAAAAGCATCACCACTTTCCAAGTGAGAAACTTCAACTCTATCTCTTGTAGAGGCTCAAACCAATCCGATTGAAGGAACTGCAACACCACATTAAGGTCCCATGGTGCCACTGGAGGCACACATGGAGGCTGGATGTGCAGAACCCCTTTCACGAAGGTCTGAACCTCTGGAAGAGAGGACAATTGTTTTTGGAAAAACACTGACAAGGCCTAAATCTGGACCTTGATTGACCCCAATCGGAGGCCCGCCTCCACACCAGCCTGCAGAAAATGGAGAAAACGTCCCAACTGAAACTCTTCCGTAGGAGCCTTCTTGGATTCACACCAAGACACATAATTTCTCCAAATACGGTGGTAATGTTTCGACGTTACTCCTTTCCTGGCCTGAATAAGGGTTGGGATGACTTCCTTGGGAATACTCTTTCGGGCTAGGATCCGGCGCTCAACAGCCATGCCGTCAAATGTAGCCGCGGTAAGTCTTGATACACGCACTGCCCCTGTTGCAGCAGGTCCCCGCGAAGAGGAAGAGGCCGAGGATCTTCTATGAGCAACTCCTGAAGATCTGGGTACCAAGCCCTCCTTGGCCAGTTTGGGGCAATGAAGATTGCTCGAACTCTTGTTCTTCTTATGATCCTGAGCACTTTTGGGATCAGCGGAAGTGGAGGGAAGACATATACCGACCGGAACACACACTGGGCCACCAGCGCATCCACTGCTATTGCTTGAGGGTCTCTCGACCTGGAACAATATTTCTGAAGCTTCTTGTTGAGACGAGATGCCATCATGTCTACTTGAGGAACTCCCCAAAGACTTGTCACCTCTGCGAAGACTTCTTGGTGGAGGCCTCACTCTCCTGGATGGAGATCGTGTCTGCTGAGGAAGTCTGCTTCCCAGTTGTATACTCCCGGAATGAAAATTGCCGACAGAGCCTTTACATGTCTTTCTGCCCAGAGGAGGATCTTCGTCACCTCTGCCATTGCCGCTCTGCTTTTCGTTCCGCCCTGCCTGTTTATGTACGCGACTGCTGTTACATTGTCCGACTGGATCTGCACGGTATGATCTTGAAGAAGATGTACTGCTTGTTGAAGGCCGTTGTAAATGGCTCTCAATTCCAGCACGTTTATGTGAAGGCAGGCTTCCTGACTTGACCATTTTCCTTGGAAGCTTTCCCCCTGAGTGACAGCTCCCCAGCCTCGGAGACTTGCATCCGTGGTTACCAGGACCCAGTCCTGAATCCCGAACCTGCGTCCCTCTAGTAGGTGAGAACTGTGTAGACCCCACAGGAGCGAAATCCTGGCTTTTGACGACAGGATTATCTTCCAGTCATGTGTAGGTGGGATCCCGACCACTTGTCCAACAGGTCCCACTGGAATACTCTGGCATGGAACCTGCCAAACTGTATGACCTCGTAGGCCGCCACCATCTTCCCCAACAACCGAATGCACTGATGGATCGACACACTTGATGGTTTCAGTATCTGTTTTACCATTTTCTGGATTTCCAGAGCCTTTTCCGCCGGAAGAAATACTCTCTGAACTTCTGTGTCCAGAATCATCCCGAGAAAAGACAATCTTGTCGTCGGTTCCAACTGTGACTTTGGATAACTTATGATCCAACCGTGTTGTTGGAGTATTGACAGGGAGAGTGTGATGTTTTGTAACAACTGCTCCCTGGATCTCGCCTTTATCAGGAGATCGTCTAGAGAAGGAATTATATTGACTCCTTTTTGACGCAGGAGAACCATCATCTCCGCCATCACCTTGGTGAAAACCCTCGGCGCCGTGGAGAGACTGAAAGGTAACGTCTGGAATTGGTAATGGCAATCCTGAACCGCGAATCTCAGATAAGCCTGGTGAGGAGGATAAATGGGAACATGCAGGTAAGCATCCTTTATGTCTACAGACACAATGTAGTCCCCCTCCTCCAGACTGGAAATCACTGCCTTCAGTGATTCCATTTTGAACTTGAATCGTTTCAAGTAGAGATTCAGATTTTTTAGGTTTAGAATCGGTCTGACCAAGCCGTCCGGCTTTGGAACTACAAAAAGGCTTGAATAAAACCCCTCCCCTTGTTGTGACAAAGGTACCAGGACTATGACCTGATCCTGACATAATTTTTGGATTGCCGCTGTTACTGCTTCCCTTTCCAGAAGAGAAGCTGGCAAGGTCGATTTGAAAAATCGTCATGGGGGAACGTCTTGAAACTCCAGCTTGTATCCCTGGGACACTATTTGCAACACCCAGGGATCCAGGCCAGACAGAATTCAACCTTGGCTGAACAGTTTGAGACGTGCCCCCAGCCGAGCGGCCTCCCGCAAAGGAGCCCCAGCGTCATGCTGAAGATTTGGCAGAAGTAGGGGTAGACTTCTGCCCCTGGGAACCTGAAGCCGCTGTGGACTTCTTTCCCTTTCCCCTTCCCCTACCTGCAAAGAAGGGGGAACCTCTCGCTTTTTTGTATTTATTGGGCCGAAAGGACTGCATGTGCGGGTGATATGTCTTTTTTGCCGGTGCAGGCGCAGAGGGCAAAAATGTTGACTTACCTGCGGTAGCCGCCAAGACTAACGCATCCAGTCCATCGCCAAATAAGGCCTCACCTTTATATGGGAGAGCCTCCATATTTCTTTTGGAATCTGCATCCGCGTTCCACTGGCAAATCCACAACGCCCGCCGAGTCGATACTGCCATGGTAGCGGCTTGTGAACTCAAAAGTCCAATATCTTTCATCGCTTCTAGCATGTATGCGGCAGCGTCTTTGATATTCCCTAACTTAAGGAGTATCTATATCAATCGTGTCAATTTCTGATGACACGCTTTCTGACAATTTTTCAATAGCGCGACTCACCCACGCAATTGTGGGCCTGAGCAGCGTACCATTGGCAACATAAATGTAAATTTCAATGTAGTTTCCATCTTTCAGTCTGCCGGCTCTTTTAGTGAAGCCGTGCCAGGTGAAGGGAGAATGTCTTTGTCAACCTGGACAGTGCACTGTCTAACACAGGGGGTGACTCCCATTTTTTCCTGTCCTCCACCGGGAAAGGATAAGCTATCTGAATTCTCTTGGGAATACGAAATTTCTTTTCGGGATTCACCCACATCCCTTCAAAGAGAGTATTAAGCTCGTGGGAAGGAGGAAAAGTGACCTTGGATTTCTTTTCTTTATAGAAATAAGCCTTCTCCTGAGGTACAGGAGTGGCTTCCGTGACTTCCAGAACTTCCCTTATAGCTACAATCATATATTGTATATTTTTTGCCAAATTATGATCTATTTCTCTGGAGTCACTATCGTCGTCACAAGAATCAGTGTCCGTGTCGTTATCAGTATTCACAATATTCGCAAATGGTCTCTTATGTGACCCAGAGGGGTCACCTGCGGATGGAAGAACAGAGCCCTGAAAAATCACATCCTCCACAGATTTTCTCCAGCACTCAGCATGAGATTCAGACTTATCTAATCTCCTATTGATATGATGCATACTATCATGTATTTCTTTCACCCATGCAGGCTCTTGGTGTGCCGGCAGCGCCACCACATTACACTTCTGTGTCCCTAAAATGGTTTTCTCCGGGGAGGAACTCCCTGCCTCTGACATGTCTTACACACATGTACAACACACACACAGACACACTGGGACTTATAGGGGACAGACCCACAGTAAAATCTGTCAGAGGGACACAGTTTAGGAGCAGCCAGTTCACAACCCCAGCGCCAGTATCTAATGCCTGTGAACACAGAATGCCCACTGACATGCAGCGCTTTTTACACAGTAAAATACACCTGTAAAGCACCAAATTCGCTTGTGCCCCCCCTGTTTTGCACCCTGATACTTGTAGTCAGAAGTGGAAGACCAGCGATGTCTCTGCAGCGTGAGGAGAGAGAAAATGGCGCTGAGCAGTGTGCTGGCTGCCTGAGAAAGAAGCTCCGCCCCCACAATGGCGCGTTTTTACCTCAGAAACTTTTCATAATACTTATACTGGCGGGGGTAGGGCTGTGCCTGGGCATCTTATGCCCCCTTTTTGCCAGTTTATGAAGGTGTTTTTGCTGCCCTGCAGTGCCTGTGTGTGTGGGCAGCAATGTCGCGCTGCGCTCCCGCCAGCCGCACTGTACCTCAGCCGTCACTTTACTTGATAGAAGATCTGTCTTCTTCTACTCACCTGTCTTCTGACTTCTGGCTCTGTGAGGGGGGTGACGGCGTGCTGTGGGAGTGAGCATCTAGACACGGCTAGCGTTCAGTACCCTTCAGGAGCTAATGGTGTCCTGTCAGCCAGAAGCAGAGCCATGAAACTCTTTAGGAAGTTGGTTCCTACTTCTGCCCCCTCAGTCCCACGAAGCAGGGAGACTGTTGCCAGGAGTTCTCCTTGAAAATAAAAAACCTAACATAAGTCTTTTCAGAGAAGCTCAGTAGAGCTCCCCTAGAGTGCATCCAGTCTGCCTGGGCACATTTCTAAAACTGAGGTCTGGAGGAGGGGCATAGTGGAAGGAGCCAGTTCACACCCATTGAAAAGTCTTAAGAGTGCCCATGGCTCCTGCGGAACCGTCTATACCCCATGGTTATGAAGTGGACCCCAGCATCCTCTCGGACGTATGAGAAATACATTCTGCAGGACAGGACAAAGTCCCTTAAATATGGTAAATTGGTTTACACACACACAGGAAAATATCAGCACAGTTTCCCCCCAGAATACCTTCAGACTCGGAGTCACAGAGTATAAGGAAACCAGCCACACAGCTCCCCTGTGAGCGGTCACTATGGTAACAGCCCGGCTCTGACTGAGTAACCTCAACAGGATAAACAGTTCATAAATTTACATTCCCCCCCCCTGTGTATAACCCGTGTACCTCAGAGGATAGCTGGAGTTATGTGGAGGGCAGCGCTCCCTGTCAGTGTTCTGATGCTTCTGCAGGGAGAAAATGGCGCTGGTGAGTGCTGGATCCACTCTGAGGAGAAGCTCTGCCCCCTGTAATGGCCCGTCTTCCCGCACTTAGAGATTATACTGGCCTGAGGTAATTTCTGCAGCAAACTGTGGGTTAGACCTTGAAAGCTATGTTTGACCAGTGTAGGGTATTGGGCTGGCACAGTGTGCCGCTGAGCCTTCCAGAGTGCAGCCCGTCAGAGCTGCGCTCCCACCCTTGTGCCGCCATTCTCACCGGGGCCCCGCTTACCAGGACTCCGGCATCAGATTCACCACTCTTCTTTCTTCTGGCTCTGTCAGGGGGTGGCGGCATGCTGCGAGAGTAAGCGTTCGCCTCGGGCGGCTAACGATAATCACCCTCAGGAGCTCAGTCTCCTGTCAGCGGAGATAGGGGCCATTAACCTCAAGGGTTGGATCCTACTCCCCCCCCCCCCCCCCCCTAAGTCCCACGAAGCAGGGAGGCTGTTGCCAGCAGCCTTTCTGTAAAATAATAAACTCTAGAATACAATAAAACTAAGAAAACACCTAGGAGCTCCCCTAGCTGTGACCGGCTCCATCGGGCACATTTTCTAAACTGAGGGGCAGATTTATTAAGCTCGGTGAAGTGATAAAGTGGAATGTGATAAAGGACCAGCCAATCAGATCCTAACTACCATGTCACAGGCTGGGTTTGAAAAATGACAGTTAGGAGCTGACTGGCTGGTCCTTTATCACCTACCACTTTATCACTTCTCCAAGCTTAATAAATCAGCCCCTAAGTCTGGTAGGAGGGGCATAGAGGGAGGAGCCAGCTCACACTATTAAACTCTTAAAGTGCCAGTGGCTCCCAAAGGACCCGTCTATACTCCATGGTACTAAATGGAACCCCAGCATCCTCTAGGACGTAAGAGAAATACAGTTTTGTGATGGCTCCAGGACTGCAGCATAAACAACTCTCTGTCTATGCTTTGGATAAGTTCTTGAAGAACAATGCCAGGGAATCCCTAACTGTTGGATCACGCTCCACCCGGTATCCGTTCACATGGTCGACCATGTTATGGTCGACAGTCATTAGGTCGACCACTATTGGTCGACATTGACATGGTCGACATGGACACATAGTCAACACATGAAAATGGTCGACACATGAAAGGTCGACACATGAAAAGGTCGACATGTTTTTTTTTTTCTCTAACGTCCTAGTGGATGCTGGGAACTCCGTAAGGACCATGGGGAATAGCGGGCTCCGAAGGAGGCTGGGCACTCTAGAAAGATTTATGACTACCTGGTGTGCACTGGCTCCTCCCACTATGACCCTCCTCCAAGCCTCAGTTAGATCTTGTGCCCGGCCGAGGTTGGATGCACACTAGGGGCTCTCCTGAGCCTCTAGAAAGAAAGTATAGAATTAGGTTTTTTATTTTCAGTGAGACCTGCTGGCAACAGGCTCACTGCAGCGAGGGACTAAGGGGAGAAGAAGCGAACTCGCCTGCTTGCAGCCGGATTGGGCTTCTTAGGCTACTGGACACCATTAGCTCCAGAGGGATCGACCGCAGGCCCAGTCCTTGGTGTTCGGTCCCGGAGCCGCGCCGCCGTCCCCCTTACAGAGCCAGAAGCAAGAAGAGGTCCGGAAAATCGGCGGCAGAAGACATCAGTCTTCACCAAGGTAGCGCACAGCACTGCAGCTGTGCGCCATTGCTCCTCATGCACACTTCACACTCCGGTCACTGAGGGTGCAGGGCGCTTGGGGGGGGCGCCCTGAGCAGCAATAAAAACACCTTGGCTGGCAAAAATACCACAATATATAGCCCCAGAGGCTATATATGTGGTAAATACCCCTGCCAGAATCCAGAGAAAAGCGGGAGAATAGGCCGCGGGAAAAGGGGCGGAGCTATCTCCCTCAGACACACTGGCGCCATTTTCTCTTCACAGTGCAACTGGAAGAAAGCTCCCCAGGCTCTCCCCTGTAGTTTTCAGGCTCAAAGGGTTAAAAAGAGAGGGGGGGGGACTAAATTTAGGCGCAATATTGTATATACAAGCAGCTATGGGGGAAAAATTAACTCAGTTATAGTGTTAATCCCCACATTATATAGCGCTCTGGTGTGTGCTGGCATACTCTCTCTCTGTCTCCCCAAAGGGCTTTGTGGGTCCTGTCCTCAGTCAGAGCATTCCCTGTGTGTGTGCGGTGTGTCAGTACAGCTGTGTCGACATGTTTGAGGTGGAGGCTTATATAGTGACGGAGCAGATGCCGATAAATGTGATGTCGCCCCCTGTGGGGCCGACACCAGAGTGGATGGTTAGGTAAAAGGTATTAACCGACAGTGTCAACTCCTTACATAAAAGGGTGGATGACGTAACAGCTGTGGGACAGCCGGCTTCTCAGCCCGTGCCTGCCCAGGCGTCTCAAAGGCCATCAGGGGCTCAATAACGCCCGCTCATTCAGATGGCAGACACAGATGTCGACACGGAGTCTGACTCCAGTGTCGACAAGGTTGAGACATATACACAATCCACTAGGAACATCCGTGACTTGATCCCGGCAATAAAAAATGTGTTACACATTTCTGACATTAACCTCTAAAAATGGGTTTTTATGTTTGGGGAGAAAAAGCAGGCAGTGTTTTGTTCCCCCATCAGATGATTGAATGAAGTGTGTGAAAAGCGTGGGTTCCCCCTGATAAGAAACTGGTAATTTCTAAAAAGTTACTGATGGCGTACCTTTTCCCGCCAGAGGATAAGTTACGCTGGGAGATATCCCCTAGGGTGGATAAGGCGCTCACACGGTTGTCAAAATAGGTTTGGCACTGCCGTTTTAGGAACGGCCACTTTGAAGGTACCTGTTGATAAAAAGCAGGAGGCTATCCTGAAGTCTGTATTTACACACTCAGGTACTAGACTGAAACCTGCAGAGCGTGCTGCTGCAGCGTGGTCGGTGACCCTGTCAAACATGAGAACATATTAAAGACGTCGTCTTATATATGAGGGATGCACAGAGGGATATTTTGCCGGCTGGCATCCAAAATGAATGTAATGTCCATTCTGTCAGGAGGGTATTAGAGACCTGTCACTGGACAGGTGATGCTGCCCTTAAAAGGCGCATAGAGATTCTGCCTTATAAGGGTGAGGAATTATTTGGGGATGGTCTCTGGGACCTCGTATCCGCAGCAACAGCTGGGAAGAAATATTTTTACCTCAATTTTCCTCACAGACTAAGAAAGCACTGTATTATCAGGTACAGTCCTTTCGGCTTCAGAAAAGCAAGCGGGTCAAAGGCGGGTCCTTTCTGTACAGAGACAAGGGAAGAGGGAAAAAGCTGCACCAGTCAGCCTGTTCCCAGAATCATAATTCTTCTCTCGCTTCCTCTGAGTCCACAGCATGACGCGGGGGCTCCACAGGTGTAGCCAGGTACGGTGGGGGGCCGTCTCAAAAATTTCAGCGATCAGTGGGCTCGCTCACAGGTGGATCCCTGTTTCATTCAAGTAGTATTTCAGGGGTACAAGCTGGAATTCGATATGTCTTCCCCCCGCCGTTTCCTCAAATATGCCTTGCCGACAACTCCCTCAGGCAGGGAGGCTGTGCTAGAGGCAATTAATAAGCTGTATTCCCAGCAGGTAATACTTAAGGTGCCCCTACTCCAACAAGGACGGGGTTACTATTCCACAAGGTTTTGGGGTACCGAAACCGCATGGTTCGGTGTGACCTTTTTTTATATTTAAAATCCTTGAACACATACATAAAAAATTCAAGTTCAAGATGGAATCGCTCAGGGCGGTTATTGCAAGCCTGGACGAGGGATATTACATGGTATCCCGGGACATCAAGGATGCTTACCTGCATGTCCCTATTTACTATCCTCGCCAGGAGTACCTCAGATTGTGGTACAGGATTACCATTACCAAGTCCAGACTCTGCCGTTTGGACTGTACATGGCACCGAGGGTGTTACCATGGTAATGGCCGGAATGAGGATACTCCTTCGAAAAGGGGAGTTTTTAATTATCCCGTACTTGGACAATCTCCTTATAAGGGCGAGGTCCAAGGAGCAGTTGCTAGTCGGGGTAGCACTATTTTGGAAAGTGCTACAACAGCACGGTTGGATTCTAAACAGTCCAGAGTCACAGCTGGTTCCTACGACACGTCTACTGTTCCTGGGGATGGTTCTGGACACAGACCAGAAATAAGTGTTTCTCCAGGAGGAGAAAGCCAAGGAGCTGTCATCTCTAGTCAGAGACCTCCTGAAGCCAAAACAGTTATCGGTGCATCATTGCACGCGAGTCCTGGGAAAAATGATAGCTTCCTACGAAGCAATCCCATTCGGCAGGTTCCATGCAAGAACTTTTCAGGGGGACCTGTTAGACAAGTGGTCCGGGTCGCATCTTCAGATGCATTAGGCTGATAACCCTGTCTCCAAGGACCAGGGTATCTCTACTGTAGTGGCTGCAGAGTGCCCATCTTCAAGAGGGCCGCAGGTTCGACTTACAGGACTAGGTCCTAGTGACCATGGATGCCAGCCTTTGAGGCTGGGGGGCAGTCACACAGGGAAGAACCTTCCAGGGACTTTGGTCAAGTCAGGTGACTTCCCTACATAAATATTCTGGAACAGAGGGCCATTTACAATGCCCTGAGTTAGGCAAGGCCTCTGCTTCAAAACCAGCCGGTCCTGATCCAATCAGGCAACATCACGGCAATCGCCCATGTAAACCAACAGGGCGGCACAAGAAGCAGGATGGCGATGGCAGAAGCCACAAGGATTCTCCGATGGGCGGAAAATCATGTGTTAGCACTGTCAGCAGTGTTCATTCCCGGAGTGGACAACTGGGAAGCAGATCTTCTCAGCAGACACGACTTCCACCCGAGAGTGTGGGGACTTCATCCAGAAGTCTTCCAAAGGATTGTACACCATTGGGAAAGGCCACAGGTGGACATGAAGGCGTCCCGCCTCAACAAAACGCTATAAAAGATATTGCGCCAGGTCAAGGGACCTTCAGGCGATAGCTGTGGACGCTCTGGTAACACCGTGGGTGTACCAGTCGGTTTATGTGTTCCCCCCTCTGCCTCTCATACCAAAGGTACTGAGAATAATAAGATGGCGAGGAGTAAGAACGATACTCGTGGTTCCGGATTGGCCAAGAAGAGCCTGGTACCCAGAACTTCAAGAAACTATATATCAGAGGACCCATGGGCTCTGCCGCTCAGACAGGACCTGCTGCAGCAGGGGCCCTGTCTGTTCCAAGACTTACCGCGGCTACGTTTTGATGGCATGGCGGTTGAACGCCGGATCCTAAAGGAAAAGGGCATTCCGGAGGAAGTCATTCCTACGCTGATTCAAGCCAGGAAAGATGTTACTGCAAAACATTATCACCACATATGGCGGAAATATGTTGCTTGGTGTGAGGCCAAAAAGGCCCCAACAGAGGAATTTCAACTAGGTCGATTTCTGCATTTCCTACAAGCAGGAGTGTCTATGGGCCTAAAATTAGGCTCCATTAAGATACAGATCTCGGCTCTGTCGATTTTCTTCCAGAAAAAATTAGCTTCAATAACTGAAGTTCAGACATTGTAAAAGGAGTGCTGCATATTCAGCCCCCAGTTGTGCCTCCAGTGGCACCTTGGGATCTCAACGTGGTGTTGAGTTTCTTAAAATCACATTGGTTTGAACCACTAAAAACCGTGGATCTAAAATATCTCACGTTGAAAGTGGTCATGTTATTGGCCTTGGTTTCGGCCAGGCGTGTATCAGAATTGGCGGCTTTGTCATATAAAAGTCCTTATCTGATTTTCCATATGGATAGGGCAGAATTGAGGACTCGTCCCCAGTTTCTCCTTAAGGTGGTATCAGTTTTTCACTTGAACCAACCTATTGTGGTGCCTGCGGCTGCTAGGGACTTGGAGGATTCCAAGTTACTGGACGTAGTCAGGGCCTTAAAAAATTATGTTTCCAGGACGGCTAGAGTCAGGAAAATTGACTCGCTATTTATCCTGTATGCACCCAACAGCTGGGTGCTCCTGCTTCTAAGCAGACTATCGCTCGCTGGATCTGTGACACGATTCAGCAGGAGCATTCTGCGGCTGGACTGCCGCATCCTAAATCAGTGAAAGCCCATTCCACAGGGAAGGTGGGCTCATCTTGGGCGGCTGCCCGAGGGGTCTCGGCTTTATAACTTTGCCGAGCTGTTACTTGGTCAGGGGCAAACACGTTTGCAAAATTCTACAAATTTGATACCCTGGCTGAGGAGGACCTTGAGTTCTCTCATTCGGTGCTGCAGAGTCATCCGCACTCTCCCGCCCGTTTGGGAGCTTTGGTATAATCCCCATGGTCCTTACGGAGTTCCCAGCATCCACTAGGACGTTAGAGAAAATAAGATTTTACTCACCGGTAAATCTATTTCTCGTAGTTCGTAGTGGATGCTGGGCGCCCATCCCAAGTGCGGATTGTCTGCAATACTTGTAAATAGTTATTGCTAACTAAAGGGTTATTGTTGAGCCATCTGTTGAGAGGCTCAGTTGTTTTCATACTGTCAAACTGGATATAGTATCACGAGTTGTACGGTGTGATTGGTGTGGCTGGTATGAGTCTTACCCGGGATTCAAAATCCTTCCTTATTATGTCAGCTCGTCCGGGCACAGTGTCCTAACTGAGGCTTGGAGGAGGGTCATAGTGGGAGGAGCCAGTGCACACCAGGTAGTCATAAATCTTTCTAGAGTGCCCAGCCTCCTTCGGAGCCCGCTATTCCCCATGGTCCTTACGGAGTTCCCAGCATCCACTACGGACTACGAGAAATAGATTTACCGGTGAGTAAAATCTTATTTTTTTTCTTTTGGGGAACTTTTCCATACTTTACGATCCACGTGGACTACGATTGGAACGGTAATCTGTGCCGAGCGAAGCGAAGGCACCATGCCCGAAGCATGGCGAGCGAAGCGAGCCATGCGAGGGGACGCGGTGCACTAATTGGGGTTCCCAGTCACTTTACGCAAAAAACGACACAAAAAAAAGTAAAAAAACTCATGTCGACCTTTTCATGTGTCGACCATTTTCATGTGTCGACCATGTGTCCATGTCGACCATGTCAATGTCGACCAATAGTGGTCGACCTAATGACTGTCGACCATAACATGGTCGACCATTCATACCGGAACCGCTCCACCCACCTAGTTGAACTGCAAGGCTTTATGTTCACGGTTCAGATTATGCCCCCTCCAACAAGCCGGACTTTAGTGAATAACTCTGCAGCTGAGCTAAGATACCTGTGACTAGAAAGCCCAATTATGGATGGATATGGTTGCTGAAAATCATAGGATTGGATAACATACTTGCATGACAATCCAATTATTTGGAACTGCATGTGGAGGATAAACAAACACCTGACTACCGGTTAAACATTTACATCACACTAATGTAATAAAGTGAATTTATCTTATTATATATGTAGTTGGCCAGCAATGAAAGAACACTTTTTCTAATTTAATAATACCCATCTATTCAACAATATTTCATTATTTTAATATATTTCATCTGTTTGAAAATACCTGAATGTTGTTTTTATAATAGATATTAATAAAGGTTTATGACAGGCAGAGGCGATCGCAGCCCAGCTACGGCCTTTGACCGCCTGGCATGCGCTGGCACACTGCGGCGCCGGCGCATGCGCAGTGGGTACCCGTTCGCTCGGCTGTGATAAAAAGCAGCGAGCGAATGGGTCAGAATGACCCCCGTGGTCCTATTAGATCCAGAAGATCAATTTAGTGCTGCAACCTAAGAAATGACAAAGGTACAGGAATGCAGTTCCACTGTGTTTCTAATAGGTTGGAGTCAGAGGCGTCACCAGGTGTGGGTACACCCGGTGCGCACTCTGCATTACTACCCCCCCCCCTTCTTCCCACACTCACCCTGCCTGAGCCGCGGTCAAACAAAAAGGGGTGTGGCCTAATTTAAAGGGGGCGTGGGCTCACAGGTCTCCTCTTCTTCACTCTGGGGGTTGTATCCAGCTTCCTCTGAAATGCTGGCTGCCCCCAAAGACTAGGCAGCGTGCAGTGCCGGCTCCTTTTCTGTGACAGGAGCCGAGTGCTGCAGAGGATTATCACACTGCAGCACTCAGCTCTTGTCGCTGCAGACGAGCCAGCACTTGGTGTCACCCCTTCCGTGGGTGATACCTGGGTGCGGGCCGCAGCCCCCGCACCCGCCTTCTGACGCCACTGGTTGGAGTGATCCAAAGCTCTGGAACCAGAGGTTGTCAGTGAAAGGCTGGTTCCAGCAACACTGGGCCTAATTCAGACCTGACCTAAATTTAGCACATCTACGATCAGTCACACAGACATGCGGGGTAACGCCCAGCACAGAGCTAGTCCACCCCGCATATCAGGCACGACCCCCCCCCGCCCCCCCGCACAAGTACAAAATGCTTTTGTACTTGAAGAGTAGCTCTTTACCAGCGCAGCTCCTGCGCACTGGCAGGGAGCTATTAGTTGCTGAGAGGGTCACAGTGGCTGCGTGTGACATCACACAGCCGCCGTGGCCCGCCCCTCACGCGATCAGGTCACGCCTGCATTGCCCGGACCGCGGCCCTAAAACGGTGGCCAAACGCCACCGGCCTTCCCACTCCGGCCCAGCAAATGCATCTCAGGCAGAGGCGATCACAGGGCTGAGACAGCCGTCGGCTGTCTGGCAGGCGCCTGCGCACTGCGTCGCCGGCACATGCGCAGTTCAGACCTGATCGGCTGCTGTGCGAAAACAGCACCGATCAGGTCTGAATTAGGCCCTCTGAGTAGATGGTGTAATATTATTAACTAGATATTTGGTGAAGCCTGTTACTTAATATCAATCATATTCAGTATTACCTTTCAATATTAAATGAAATTGTCAAGTTCTGGTTTAAGAGGTGTATTGCATCGGCAACAAGAGTTGTTCCATGCAATGAAAAAAATATCTGTCACTTGGTATACACTGGTGTAGCTGCAATTTATAGGTGTTTTATTATGGACATATTAAAATGCTCTTTGGTTGCTATTTAGTGCAAGCATGTAAAAATCATGGTCATCCAACTGTTGTGAAACTACATGTCCCAGCATGCTTTACCAGCTGATCAGTGGAAGATATGCTGGCAAAGCATGCTGGGACTTGTAGTTTTACAACAGCTGGAGGGTCACGAGTTTGACATGCCTGATTTAGAGCATTAGAAAAGCCATTCTTCATCATATGTATGGAGTTGCTTCATTTTTTAAAATGGTTTATTTATAATTTTTAAATGCAGTAAAAGTAACATCGAAATATCAGAGCAAAGCAAAAAACAAAGAACAACTGTGTAATGGAGCCACACATGTAAGACATTAACAGAAACGATGGGGGCTATTCAGAGTTGTTAGCAACTGGGCAAAACCATTCTGCACTGTAGGTGGGGCAGATGTAACACGTGCAGAGAGATTTATACAGTATTTGGGTTGGGTGTGTTTAAACTGAAATCTAAATTGCAGTGTAAAAATAAAGCAGCCAGTATATACCCTGCACAGAAACAATATAACCCACCTAGTGATGTGCACCGGACATTTTTCGGGTTTGTGTAGTGATGTGCACCGGAAATTTTTCGGGTTTTGTGTTTTGGTTTTGGATTCGGTTCCGCGGCCGTGTTTTGGATTCGGACGCGTTTTGGCAAAACCTCCCTGAAAATTTTTTGTCGGATTCGGGTGTTTTTTTACAAAAAACCCTCAAAAACAGCTTAAATCATAGAATTTGGGGGTCATTTTGATCCCATAGTATTATTAACCTCAATAACCATAATTTACACTAATTTTCAGTCTATTCTGAACACCTCACACCTCACAATATTATTCTTAGTCCTAAAATTTGCACCGAGGTTGCTGGATGGCTAAGCTAAGCGACACAAGTGGCCGACACAAACACCTGGCCCATCTAGGAGTGGCACTGCAGTGTCAGGCAGGATGGCACTTCAAAAAAATAGTCCCCAAACAGCACATGATGCAAAGAAAAAAAGAGGCGCACCAAGGTCGCTGTGTGACTAAGCTAAGGGACACAAGTGGCCGATACAAACACCTGGCCCATCTAGGAGTGGCACTGCAGTGTCAAGCAGGATGGCACTTCAAAAAAATTGTCCCCAAACAGCACATGATGCAAAGAAAAAAAGAGGCGCACCAAGGTCGCTGTGTGACTAAGCTAAGCGACACAAGTGGCCGACACAAACACCTGGCCCATCTAGGAGTGGCACTGCAGTGTCAGGCAGGATGGCACTTCAAAAAAATTGTCCCCAAACAGCACATGATGCAAAGAAAAATGAAAGAAAAAAGAGGTGCAAGATGGAATTGTCCTTGGGCCCTCCCACCCACCCTTATGTTGTATAAACAGGACATGCACACTTTAATGAACCCATCATTTCAGCGACAAGGTCTGCCACACGACTGTGACTGAAATGACTGGTTGGTTTGGGCCCCCACCAAAAAAGAAGCAATCAATCTCTCCTTGCACAAACTGGCTCTACAGAGGCAAGATGTCCACCTCTTCATCATCCTCCGATTCCTCACCCCTTTCACTGTGTACATCCCCCTCCTCACAGATTATTAATTCGTCCCCACTGGATTCCACTATCTCAGGTCCCTGTGTACTTTCTGGAGGCAATTGCTGGTGAATGTCTCCACGGAGGAATAGATTATAATTCATTTTGATGAACATCATCTTCTCCACATTTTCTGGAAGTAACCTCGTACGCCGATTGCTGACAAGGTGAGCGGCTGCACTAAACACTCTTTCGGAGTACACACTGGAGGGGGGGCAACTTAGGTAAAATAAAGCCAGTTTGTGCAAGGGCCTCCAAATTGCCTCTTTTTCCTGCCAGCATACGTACGGACTGTCTGACGTGCCTACTTGGATGCGGTCACTCATATAATCCTCCACCATTCTTTCAATGGTGAGAGAATCATATGCAGTGACAGTAGACGACATGTCAGTAATCGTTGGCAGGTCCTTCAGTCCGGACCAGATGTCAGCACTCGCTCCAGACTGCCCTGCATCACTGCCAGCGGATGGGCTCGGAATTCTTAGCCTTTTCCTCGCACCCCCAGTAGCGGGAGAATGTGAAGGAGGAGCTGTTGACGGGTCACGTTCCACTTGACAATTTTCTCACCAGCAGGTCTTTGAACCTCTGCAGACTTGTGTCTGCCGGAAAGAGAGATACAACGTAGGTTTTAAATCTAGGATCGAGCACCGTGGCTAAAATGTAGTGCTCTGATTTCAACAGATTGACCACCCGTGAATCCTGGTTAAGCGAATTAAGGGCTCCATCCACAAGTCCCACATGCCTAGTGGAATCGCTCTGTTTTAGCTCCTCCTTCAATGTCTCCAGCTTCTTCTGCAAAAGCCTGATGAGGGGAATGACCTGACTCAGGCTGGCAGTGTCTGAACTGACTTCACGTGTGGCAAGTTCAAAGGGTTGCAGAACCTTGCACAACGTTGAAATCATTCTCCACTGCGCTTGAGTCAGGTGCATTCCCCCTCCTTTGCCTATATTGTAGGCAGATGTATAGGCTTGAATGGCCTTTTGCTGCTCCTCCATCCTCTGAAGCATATAGAGGGTTGAATTCCACCTCGTTACCACCTCTTGCTTCAGATGATGAAAGGGCAGGTTCAGGACTGTTTGCTGGTGCACCAGTTTTCGGCACGCGGTGGCTGAATGCCGAAAGTGGCCCACAATTCTTCGGGCCACCGACAGCATCTCTTGCACGCCCCTGTCATTTTTAAATAATTCTGCACCACCAAATTCAATGTATGTGCAAAACATGGGACGTGCTGGAATTTGCCCAGATGTAATGCACGCACAATATTGCTGGCGTTGTCCGATGTCACAAATCCCCAGGAGAGTCCAATTGGGGTAAGCCATTCTGCGATGATCTTCCTCAGTTTCCGTAAGAGGTTGTCAGCTGTGTGCCTCTTCTGGAAAGCGTTGATAGTTACAAAGCGTAGCCTGCCTAGGAACGAGTTGGCGTTTGCGAGATGCTGCTACTGGTGCCGCCGCTGCTGTTCTTGCTGCGGGAGGCAATACATCTACCCAGTGGGCTGTCACAGTCATATAGTCCTGAGTCTGCCCTGCTCCACTTGTCCACATGTCCGTGGTTAAGTGGACATTGGGTACAACTGCATTTTTTAGGACACTGGTGACTCTTTTTCTGACGTCTGTGTACATTTTCGGTATCGCCTGCCTAGAGAAATGGAACCTAGATGGTATTTGGTACCGGGGACACAGTACCTCAATCAAGTCTCTAGTTGCCTCTGAATTAACGGTGGATACCGGAACCACGTTTCTCACCGCCCAGGCTGCCAAGGCCTGAGTTATCCGCTTTGCAGCAGGATGACTGCTGTGATATTTCATCTTCCTCGCAAAGGACTGTTGGACAGTCAATTGCTTACTGGAAGTAGTACAAGTGGTCTTCCGACTTCCCCTCTGGGATGACGATCGACTCCCAGCAGCAACAACAGCAGCGCCAGCAGCAGTAGGCGTTGCACTCAAGGATGCATCGGAGGAATCCCAGGCAGGAGAGGACTCGTCATACTTGCCAGTGACATGGCCTGCAGGACTATTGGCTTTCCTGTGTAAGGTGGAAATTGACACTGAGGGAGTTGGTTGTGTGGTTTGCAGGAGCTTGGTTACAATAGGAAGGGATTTAGTGGTCAGTGGACTGCTTCCGCTGTCATCCAAAGTTTTTGAACTTGTCACTGACTTATGATGAATGCGCTGCAGGTGACGTATAAGGGAGGATGTTCCGAGGTGGTTAACGTCCTTACCCCTACTTATTACAGCTTGACAAAGGCAACATACGGCTTGACACCTGTTGTCCGCATTTGTGTTGAAATAATTCCACACCGAAGAGCTGATTTTTTTTTGTATTTTGACCAGGCATGTCAATGGCCATATTCGTCCCACGGACAACAGGTGTCTCCCCGGGTGCCTGACTTAAACAAACCACCTCACCATCAGAATCCTCCTTGTCAATTTCCTCCCCAGCGCCAGCAACACCCATATCCTCATCCTGGTGTACTTCAACAGTGACATCTTCAATTTGACTATCAGGAACTGGACTGCGGGTGCTCCTTCCAGCACTTGCAGGGGGCGTGCAAATGGTGGAAGGCGCAAGCTCTTCCCGTCCAGTGTTGGGAAGGTCAGGCATCGCAACCGACACAATTGGACTCTCCTTGGGGATTTGTGATTTAGAAGAACGCACAGTTCTTTGCTGTGCTTTTGCCAGCTTAAGTCTTTTCATTTTTCTAGCGAGAGGATGAGTGCTTCCATCCTCATGTGAAGCTGAACTACTAGCCATGAACATAGGCCAGGGCCTTAGCCGTTCCTTGCCACTCCGTGTCGTAAATGGCATATTGGCAAGTTTACGCTTCTCCTCAGACGCTTTCAATTTAGATTTTTGGGTCATTTTACTGAGCTTTTGTTTTTTGGATTTTACATGCTCTCTACTATGACATTGGGCATCGGCCTTGGCAGACGACGTTGATGGCATTTCGTCGTCTCGGCCATGACTAGTGGCAGCAGCTTCAGCACGAGGTGGAAGTGGATCTTGATATTTCCCTATTTTAACCTCCACATTTTTGTTCTCCATTTTTTAATATGTGGAATTATATGCCAGTATCAATAGCAATGGCCTACTACTATATATACTGCGCACAACTGAAATGCACCACAGGTATGGATGGATAGTATACTTGACGACACAGAGGTAGGTACAGCTGTGGCCTACTGTACCATACTGCTATATATATTATATACTGGTGGTCAGCAAACTGTGCAAAACTGAAATGCACCACAGGTATGGATGGATAGTATACTTGTCGACACAGAGGTAGGTACAGTAGTGGCCTACTGTACCGTACTGCTATATATATTATATACTGGCGGTCAGCAAACTGTGCAAAACTGAAATGCACCACAGGTATGGATGGATAGTATACTTGACGACACAGAGGTAGGTACAGCAGTGGCCTACTGTACCGTACTGCTATATATATTATATACTGGTGGTCAGCAAACTGTGCAAAACTGAAATGCACCACAGGTATGGATGGATAGTATACTTGACGACACAGAGGTAGGTACAGCAGTGGCCTACTGTACCGTACTGCTATATAATATACTGGTGGTCAGCAAACTGTGCAAAACTGAAATGCACCACAGGTATGGATGGATAGTATACTTGACGACACAGAGGTAGGTACAGCAGTGGCCCACTGTACCGTACTGCTATATATATTATATACTGGTGGTCAGCAAACTGTGCAAAACTGAAATGCACCACAGGTATGGATGGATAGTATACTTGACGACACAGAGGTAGGTACAGCAGTGGCCTACTGTACCGTACTGCTATATAATATACTGGTGGTCAGCAAACTGTGCAAAACTGAAATGCACCACAGGTATGGATGGATAGCATACTTGACGACACAGAGGTAGGTACAACAGTGGCCTACTGTACCGTACTGCTATATATATTATATACTGGTGGTCAGCAAACTGTGCAAAACTGAAATGCACCACAGGTATGGATGGATAGTATACTTGACGACACAGAGGTAGGTACAGCAGTGGCCTACTGTACCGTACTGCTATATATATTATATACTGGTGGTCAGCAAACTGTGCAAAACTGAAATGCACCACAGGTATGGATGGATAGTATACTTGACGACACAGAGGTAGGTACAGCAGTGGCCTACTGTACCGTACTGCTATATATATTATATACTGGTGGTCAGCAAACTGTGCAAAACTGAAATGCACCACAGGTATGGATGGATAGTATACTTGACGACACAGAGGTAGGTACAGCAGTGGACTTCTGTACCGTACTCCTATATATTATATACTGGTGGTCAGCAAAATTATGCACTGTACTCCTACTATATACTACAATGCAGCACAGATATGGAGTGTTTTTCAGGCAGACAACGTATACTGGTGGTCACTGGTCAGCAAAACTCTGCACTGTACTCCTCCTATATAATATACTGGTGGTCCCCAGTGCCCACAATAAAGCAGTGTGAGCACAGATATATGCAACACACTGAGCACAGATATGGAGTGTTTTTCAGGCAGACAACGTATACTGGTGGTCACTGTCAGCAAAGCTCTGCACTGTACTCCTCCTATATAATACAGCTGCTCCCCAGTCCCCACAATTAAGCAGTGTGAGCACAGATCTATGCAGCACACTGAGCACAGATAAGGAGCGTTTTTTTTCAGGCAGAGAACGGATAAAACTGGTGGTCACTGATCAGCAAAACTCTGCATGTACTCCTCCTATATTTAATTATACAGCTGCTCCCCAGTCCTCCCCACAATTAAGCAATAAAGCACAATCAAGTTCAACAATAAACGGAGAGGACGCCAGCCACGTCCTCTCCCTAACATTTCCAATGCACGATTGAAAATGGCGGCGACGCGCGGCTGCTTATATAGAATCCGAATCTTGCGAGAATCCGACAGCAGGATGATGACGTTCGGGCGCGCTCGGGTTAACCGAGCCATACGGGAGAATCCGAGTATGCCTCGGACCCGTGTAAAATGGGTGAAGTTCGGGGGGGTTCGGTTTCCGAGGAACCGAACCCGCTCATCACTAATAAATACTAGATAGCTTTATTTTTACAAATCAATCTAGATCTGTGTTTGGACGCACCCCTCTCAAATCTCTCTGCACATGCTTACCTGCAATGCAGCATGGTTTTGCAAATTGCACACTTAAGGGGGGGTACACACGGAGCGATAATCTAAGCAATATGACTAGATTGCGTAGATTTTCAGCAAGATCGCTCTGTGTGTAGCCCTACCAGTGATAGCGATGTGCAGCCCCACGCATCGCTATCGCTGGTGCTAGATTGGCTTGCATGCAGGCCAATCTAGCGGGTCGCTCACTACAACCGCTGGGTGAAGTGAGCGCCCGCCCCCCCCCCGTCTCCCCTCGCACGCTCAGCACAGATCGCGCTGTGCTGAGCGGCGGGAGAGATGTGTGCTGAGCGGTTTGCTCAGCACACATCTCTCCTGCATCGGCCCGTCTATATGGGCCTTTACTCTTTTTTGCTCTCAGAATCAGGCCCAAGGACGTAGCTACCATAGGTGCAGGCAGGACAGCTGCTATGGGGCCCACAGCTGACAGGGCCACCTTCCCTGTCACAGTTAAATGTGTTATATGCATTTTTCAGCATTGGGTGATACATAGGGGCCCTTACACACTTTAGCCTTGGTGCTTAGATTATATATAGTTATGCCCCTGGAAATGCTCATTGTATTGTTGCATAAAATGAACTGGAAGGCATTATAAATAATGTTACATAGTATGAAGCGGGGCACTGTAATGTAGCATAATATGACCTGGGGGTACTGTGTTGCATAATGTGTACTGTCAGCCCTACAATATTACATAATGCGATCTAGGGGCACTGTGATGGTTCATAAAATAAACTATGGTTCAAAAAATGAACTAGGGCACTATTTTTGGGCAAACTTAACAACTCCTGCAGAGCGGTGTTTCGTTAGAAGCATTGAAATGGGGGCCCCTTCAAAATGTTGCTATGGGGCCCACAAAGTTCTGGCTACACCCTGATCAGGCCCTTTTATTCTTGAGGATTTCACACACTCTATTGTTTTCATTATAAATGTATTATAATATATAATACTATGGATTGTTTAAGGAATGGGGGACCTAAATTGGTATCTTCTTTAGGGTATCTTAAATCCACCTTTGTTCACAGTCCTAACATCAGTGAAATTCCTAGCACTGCAAGTGTGCAATGTCATAGTGCACAGTGTCTCTAATATAACTGGAACACTCATAGCTGTTTTGGGGGGCATGTACATCTAGGTTTTGATTCAATAGATCTACAGTGTCTAGATAGGTGTTGTCCTATTGACTGTCTAATGATCAACATGCATTAGGTCGACATGGGCAAAATGTCGTCATGGTCATTAGGTCGGCCTATAAAAGGTTGACGCATGAAAAGTTTAGCATAGAAAAAGGGTGACACAAAAAAGGTTGACGTAGCATTTGTCGTTTTCACCATCAGAGCACAGGGAACCCAAATACTTTGGGCCAGGTTACTATTCCCAATTGTAGTCCTCGTGGATGGCACTGTATGAAAAAGTTGATAAAAATGAAAAGAAAAAAAACCCTCACGTCGACCATATGTGTGTCAACCATTGTCATGTCGACCATTTGAACCTGTCGACCATAAGCACGGTTGACCATTTACAGGTCAACCTAATGATGACCATGTCGACCTTATGACCATGTCAACCTAATGCATGTCGACCATATGGTGTCGACCCATTGACTGTCTATCCAGACACTGTAGATCTATAGGTTGCATACGGACCATCTATTTAGTCATGTTGAAGTACTGGGACTATAGGAAAGACTGAGGCTTGTCTCAGTGGGGAGGAACTCTGTACAAAAGGGTAAATTGATTTTCTCTGTCCACTGTGTTCTCTGTACAATGCAGCAATCATTGGCCAGTATATAACATGGTCTGGCAGAGGGACTAGAGACAAACAGGGCCTTAAATAGGGGTGTGCAAGCGCTGCCGTCATCCAGTGTGCAGAGTGCTGGGGGTAGCACCATAGCAGCCTTACGGCTCCTGCATCTAGTTATTAGTATGCCTGGAACGGCGCCCTGCAGCCAGTATCACTGCTGCAGTGCTGCCTGGAGCGTCCTGTGGACCATACTTCCCAATGCCGGCAGCCCCCTCCATCATCATGCACCCAGGGGGTGGGGGTCGGTAAACACTGATGCTAACATGGCAGGCAGGACCTCAGTTTATATTTTTAGTTGAGGTCAGGACCCTCTATCTATATCACTTTGCAAGGGACACATTCTACATACGTTGAGTCTCCCAGAACAGACAACTACTTGTTAAAACTGAAATGTTCCACTCATTCTGTATAACCCTCTCACCTGCTCCTGCGTCAGCTCCAGTTTTAGAATAGCAGACATGACGTAGGTTTTTCCTAAAGTGTTGAAAAAATGTTCAGATAATCCAACAAACATCATGGATGTGGTTGTCTCAGGTAATATTAGGGGGACTGTATTAAAGTCTTGTTCCTCTGCTCCAGTGTATTGTGCTGTTCCCTGTGTAGAACAAATTGAATTGTTTTTGTCAACTTTTACACACACTACACAGTAACTACATTTTTTTTAACACAAGTATCTATGTAAAACAAATTCTGTATTATGTGAACAAGGTGATAAGAGGGAAAATCCTCTATTATTTGTAGGTAACAAACATTCTTTCTACAGCCTCTGGGCAGATATGTAATCAATGATCCTGTCGCCAATCTGTACCTCCATCATCTTAGGGCACCTGCACCAGCCTATACTAGGTGCTAATGGTACACCTGGAAACATCAGTATTTATGCTTATGTTCAATTATGTATAGCCTACAGGTGCATCAACATGCCCTAACTGAGCTTCTATGTGAGAGTCCCCCATTACGGCCCAGTTACGCCTCTGCAGTTGTAAATGTAGATGTGCTCATAACTCTCCCTTACTTGCATACATGTGATTCTGGCGGGTGCACAGTGTGAGCACATGCATGGAACACTCCACAAACAGGTGTATATGCAACTCTGCATTAGTCCCCATGTCTCCACCCTAAAGTGTGAGCAGAGTCAGACTGGCCCACAGGGGAACAGGGGAAACCACCGGTAGGCCACACTACCTTTGGGTCCTCCTCCTCCTCTAGGGATCAGGTTCCAGTCTCTCTATCCTAGTGCACATGAATTATGCATTCTACATATGTTACATTATACTTCATAATTTACCAAGAGGCACAGAACATGTACTCTGTAATGGTTAGCCAAACCTCTGTGGTGGCTGGCCACACCCTTAAGCATGGGCCCCTACAACAGCATTCCCCCGGTGGGCCCTTCATTCCCCAGTCCGACACTGTGTGTGAGGCATATTTCTGTCTCCTTTGGTTCCTGTCATCCCTGTTCAGAATGCATCTTTGGCATAGCTGGAAATAATGTGTGTGCAGGTGTTGATATTTCAGAGTTATATAGGCACACACCAGCTGATGATTCAAACTGTGAACAGCCCAGTGACTTAACCAGTGGTGTTGGTTACTGAGAGATAGCAGGTACAGCCATACACACTGTTACATGTAGACTGAGGCTTCAGTGAAGCGAGGTGTCGTACAGCTTATCAGCCGGTCAGAGCCGGCCCTAGGCATAGGCAAACTAGGCAAATGCCTAGGGCATTTGGTATGCCTAGGGGCACAAGCAGCTTCTGCTGATTAAAATGATATGTGCCATGCCTATATTCTGTGTCTGAATGCGGCTGTATCTGCATATGGAATGCTACATTACAGTGTATTCCTGAAATCACCGTAACGTAGAATTTTGTATGCAGATACAGCCACAGTCTCACACAGAATATAGACGTGCCACATGTCATTTTAATCAGCAGAAGCTCCTTGTGCATTTGAATTGGGGGCACTATTGTGTTTCCATGCCCCTTCTCAGCAAGAACACGGCCCTTTTTGAGCTGTGCGCTGAACATGTGCACTGTTCCTATTTAAAATATAGGGGGTAAGAGCAACAAAATGAGGACTGCTATGGGTGAGGGGTGATGGTGCTGGGAAAGGGGTGCAGGGTCAGAGGCGAAACTAGCGGCGCCAGGGGGCACCAGCCAAAATCTTGCCTAGGGCATCATATTGGTTAGGGCCAGCTCTGCAGCCAGTGAGTCTATGTAGGCACTGGGTAGTGGAGCAGGAACACTGGAATTGTTGTGGATTGCAGGTAATCACAGGTCTCTCTGGAGATACAGTATATGGAAGACATGTATCTTCTACTGTTATACTCTAACACAGTAAAGATCAAGATGGCTACTGCACATGCTCAGAGATTTTGGTGTCCATTTTGAGAGAGGGCATGAAGCCTCCCTGGAGAACAGGAACACTGGAGTCTGCACACTCCTCTTTCAACACAGAGCAGGTGCTAATTATCCAGGCTTGTTGGAAGGGCCTGGGTCAGCTGTGGATGGTGCTGCAGCCGGTAGCCCCGGTGCATGCACTGGGAGCGCTATTTTCTTTTTGTTGTTGAGGGGGCGTAACCATGCCTCCCTGGATCTGGCCATGCCTCCATCAGTAACCGGGCCCGTGGCCACTATTGGTGGCTCTGGGTACAACCTCCATATCTCTGATGAAGGAATATGCAAAAATATTCTGTTTGCACTTGTTAGGTGGAGAGGACACAGAAAGCAATCCACAGTGGACAATAACAAAGAGTTTGTAGAAGGTTTCGGACAGTAAGGATCGGTGGTTAATTATAATAATGGCCCATTGCTGTAACAGTGTTTGGCCTTTTTCTATCGAAATAAGTATGTCCTTGACAAAACAAAAGGTAATTTAAAAAAGTGTAATTGATGAGCATGGCAAACGAAGGCCGGGATGTAATGAAGTCTGAGTTTGGCGGCCGGGCGGAATGCCAGTCAAACTCAGATTTTTTTTTTAAAAGGGCTATTATGTGCAAGGCTAAACCATGCCTTGTAAATGGTTGCCCCCTTAAAAACAGTCTTCATTACATCCTGCCCTTCATCAATTTGGAGATTTTTATTAATGTATTTGGCATGCATGCAATTTGAAAATGAATGTGATTTATGTTTGTTGTAGTCTTACCTTTAGATGCAGGTCAATGTGAGTTGTATTTACCCGTGGAGGACTTATTAGACCATAAGCAATCTTATGATGAGCATCAAGATTTGCAGTGACTGTAAGACACAGATCATGAAGTGCAGATTGTTATTCAGCTCCACAGTTGCTTGTGCTTCATCTATACATGCACAGGTAACAAGAGATGGGCCCAAAATCCATGTTACTCTTTATTTTCTCAGCAGCGGATTAGTTCAACAGAGGTCACCAAGAAGTCACCACATTCTCTTAAGGCCCATACACACGGTGAGATTCAGGCTATACCCGATTCTCACTATGTGACAGGGGCCAGGTCGGCATCCAGAGCCGGCCCTAACCAATATGATGCCCTAGGCAAGATTTTGGCTGTTGCCCCCTAGCACCACCGCTAGCTCCGCCTCTGACCCTGCACCCCTCTCCCAGCACCATCACCCCCCACCACTAGCAGTCCTTTTTTTTGCTTTCCTACCCCCTGTAATTTAAATAAGAACAGTGTGCACATTTGGCCTTACACATATGCCGCACATTACTAGTGCCCTTATACACATAATGACACACAGTGCCTCTTACACATATGTTACACATTATTAATGCCCTTATACACATAATGACACATGTAGTTCCCAGCGTGAGTCAACTGGCAGCTCTGCTAATGTCGGATGCCTATTTTTTATGAAAATGCATCTTATTTGCATTGCTATGTGGATAGGATGTACAAGCAGCTTCTGCTGATTAAAATGATATGCGGCATGCCTATATACTGTGTGCGACTGTGGCTGTATCTGCATACGAAATGCTACACACAGAATATAGGCATGCCGCATATCATTTTAATCAGCAGAATCATATCATTTTAAGCAGCAGAAGCCCAGATGCCCTAGGCAATTGCCTAGTTTGCCTATACCTAGGGCCGGCTCTGTCGGCATCGCAAGCATATAATGAGTGTGCTTGTGATACTGACTATGTGCGATTTTGGCTAAGTGTCAATTTTGATTATCTTTTCTATGAGATAGTCAAAATTTACTTGCCTGCACAGTCTATCTAGGCTTGCGATGCCGACCACGCATCGGCATCGCATCGGGATCGCAAGGTGACTTTCACCTTGCGATCTGCACTAACTTTTCTTACCATTTTGACTATATAGTCAAAATCGTAAGAAAATATCTCACCGTGTGCACACACCATTACAATCTGTGAGCTAGTAATGATATAGCAGCATAATAGAGCAGCGCTAAACCTTCTATCGCCTGAGAGGTGTCATCACTTTACATAACTATAACATACTAATAACCATGAATAAAGACACAGAGACATAGATGTGGTAGACAAAAATATATATTCTTTATTTATTTAAATATATTTAAAGAAAAAGGTACGATGGCAACGAAAGGATGGCCAGCATCAGTACAATGTAGATGGATACTGCACAAGGGGGGTCATTCCGTCCTGTTCGCACGCTGCCGTTTTTCGCAGCGCATCGATCAGGTCACTACTGCGCATGCGTATGCACCGCAAAGCGCAGGCACGTCGTACGGGTACAAAGCTGAACGTTGCTGAGCGATGGATTTAATGAAGAATCCTTTCGCACAGCCGATCGCAAGGAGATTGACAGGAAGAAGGCATTTGTGGGAGTCAACTGACCGTTTTCTGGGAGTGTTTGGGAAAATGCAGGCATGTCCAAGCGTTAGCAGGGCGGGTGTCTGACATCAATTCCGGGACGGGACAGGCTGAAGTGATCGCAGCAGCTGAGTAAGTTTAGACCTACTCAGAAACTGCACAAAATGTTTTTGCAGAGGTCAGCTGCACAGGTGTACGCACACTTGCAAAGCGAAAATACACTCCCCTATAGGCGGCGACTATCTGATCATAGCGCTGCAAAAAATAGCTAGCGAACGATCAACTCGGAATGACCCCCAAGGACTAGGAGTTGCTATCGCTGCTGCTTACTTGGAAGCAGCAGCGATAGCACTATAATGGCAATAGATAGCACTAATATGGCAATAGATAGCTCTAATAAGGCAATGCCACCTGCATTCATACCTGAACTGAGATGCATCCTAGAACCCAGCATCAGAACATCTGCGACACCATCAAAACATTACACAAAAAACAAATACATCTGGAAAATTTTAAGAAAAAACTTTGCCAAAAAATGTTTGAGGAAGATTATTGTTTGAGTGGCCACTGAATGGTCGGAATCATTGTAGGGGTTGTCTGAGAGTCCAACTAGCCTAGTCACTACTGTAATATAGAATAAGTCTTACCTGCTTTTAAGAATTAAATTTGCGTGTTTCCATAAGGTGGCGCTGTTGCTTTAGTAGCGGAGTAAGGCAGCTAGCTGCCTAATGACATTCCGTAGGTATGTATCATTTGCATACAAAGTACAATAGTGCAATACTTTATTCTAGAATTTTCAGATTGCTAAACCACTAATGAAAATACAGGGACAACCTGTCTGTACTGAAACTGATCAGATTGGGCTGAACTGATCGTTTAGTGGGTGGGCTCAGAGGCGTCCTCACACACAGACCTGTTCAGTCATCACCAGAAAGCATCCTTTTGAGTAAGGGATCAAGTTTGAATGGATTTTGGTCTCCTGGGATTTTAGGCATGGCTGCAAAGACCTGAGTGGCCAGTGTACTGGGGGGCTTAGTCAAATGTAAAAATACCATACCTCCCAATTTGTGGGAGTTAAAATTCTGGGTTTCCCTTACCATTCATCCTCATTTCTATCACTCTGGGGACCTGTCCAGTGCTCCTGGAGGTCCCCAAGGTTCTCCCCTTGGTTCTCTTGACATGTCTAAGGCATCTATTCTCCCACTGCTCTGCTATACAGAGCAGGAGATTGAGCACCCCCCCCCCCCCCCCCCCCACACACACACCTTTTTTAAATTAAACAAAATACAGCTGAACAGCTGGCAAAATACTGAATTAACAATATTACATTAATCTGCATGATATGTACTGTAACAAATGAGTAGCAATTACAGGGACACATGTCTTCACGAGATGGTAATGGAAGAGTCTGAGATCATAGAAGTGAAGAGGAACCTGCTACAGAGAGTTTGCAATCTAATAGGGAGGGATGATGCTGAAACAGATGATGAAAGTACAATACGATGGCACTTTGCTCTATCCGTCAGGACCTGAATAAGGCCTACAGTCATGTTATTTGTTAGTTCAAATGTCCCTGAAACAGTTCTCTCTCCTCTGAAAATACTTTAGCTACCTGTATTTATCCCAAAGTAGGTTCCAAGATGACATGCCTATTATGTGTTAATACAGTAGAATATCATTATTAGGGTTCACTATGGTATGCCGGCGGTCGGGCTCCCGGCGACCAGCATACCGGCGCCGGGAGCCCGACCGCCGGCTTACCAACAGTGTGGCGAGCGCAAATGAGCCCCCTGCGGGCTCGCTGCGCTTGCCACGCTACGGGCACGGTGGCGCGCTACGTGCGCCACGCTATTTTATTCTCCCTCCAGGGGGGTCGTGGACCCCCACGAGGGAGAATAAGTGTCGGTATGCCGGCTGTCGGGATCCCGGCGCCGGTACACTGTGCGCCGGGATCCCGACAGCCGGCATACTGAAGACCACCCCATTATTATACTCCACAATTGTTCAGGTTATTCCTCTAGTGCCAGTATTGCTATAAATATAAGGATCCCCTGTGTATCGTGATTCTGTCTCATATTATCAAAATAAATTGGCGGTAGTTTCATGTAATTTAAATACTATAACGTCCTTTTCTCCATCCTCTAATAGCTCCCCACAAGAATAAATATACATATGTAACCCATCCCTACTCGCTATTATCCGGGGAAAGGAAGTTACTAATAATTAAATCTAAGGCGTGCCTCCACCCAAGCGATTTTAGGGTTGAGCTTGCTTGGGAAAACCCGTAGTATTAGGTTATACTAACTTTTAATACCTTAACAGTTATACAATCTTTATATTTATGTTACAATTACCTATTGTAGTCGTTATTGTCTTTCAGACTTGTTCCGGCAAGCTTCTTCAAACTTCGAATAGCCAGGTAAGGTTATTAAATAATAATAACACACCACCACCTTTCTAGATACCAAATAGTATTTGTATTATTTCTTTCACATATACATATCTATATTACCATATTCCTAATATTATACCCTCGGTCTATACACTCTGTTATGCATGCACATACACAAAAAAAATATTTAAAACCGGTTAAAAATTTAAAAACTCAGGTCATCAAGAGTACTTCTAGTATGATAGTGTACGCAATGTTAGCACTAGTTTGGTCCCGTCAATTTACTCCAATGTTAGGTTGGTGCACACGTTGGGGCCCTTGAAGATAGGCGAAATCTCCAGTGTACGGAACTTACACTTATATATCCTTAGTCTGGTAAGTAGTTATAGGGAGATGTCTGGTTCTCCTCTCACTTGTAAATCTCACTGTTCTCACTGGTCTCCTTGATGATAGTTGCAGCTCCCTGTATACTCCCGAAGTTGGAATACAAATCCTCACCCTGGGGAATTATTTTTTCCTGTAGCCACTATATGCTACAATATAACTATTGCAGTGCTGATCGATACAGTTGCATAGGTTGGTCTTTAAAGGTCTCTTGTATTTGGGACCGGACTAATATATGTATATAGTTCTCTATAATCTCTATCAGGGGTATAATTCTTTACACTATCACACGAAGCTCGATATCTTAGATTAACCCCTGCGCCGCTGTTCTTCAGAGGAAATGCACTATACCAGTGTGTAATATCCCTTTATCGTTTCTGAGAGGTCCGGGGTAGCTTGCTGTTGCACTGGCTGTGATTAGGCTGAAATGTCTATGAAACTGTGCAGTGACTATGTGCTGCTTAAGGGTGCTCTCTACTGACGCTATCATCATATCTCCCTATGGCTGTGCACCTATTCTCACTACCCAGGACAATGTGGATGGGTGTGAACAGAGCCGGCCATAGGCATAGGCAAACTAGGCAATTGCCTAGGGCATTTGATATGCCTAGGGGCATCAGCAGCTTCTGCTGATTAAAATGATATGCGGTATGCCTATATTCTGTGTGTAGCATGTCATATGCAGATACAACCACAGTGTCACACAGTATATAGGCATGCTGCATATCATTTTAAGCAACAGAAGCTGATTGTGCATCCTAGCGACATAGCAATGCAAATAAGATGCATTTTCATTAAAACAAATGTGCCCGACTTTAGCATTGAGGCAAGATTTATGAGGACACATCTGTATTCAAGCAGAGGCAGAGGTCATAGTGTTAGTGTGAGTGTTGTGTGCATGTGAGTAGGTTGGTTGTGCAGTAGTGTTCGGAATATGTGTAAGCAGCATTATGTGTGTCATGTAAAATGCATTAATAATGTGCAACATATGTGTAAAGGGCACTATATGTGTCATTATGTGTATAAGGGCATTAATAATGTGCGGCATATGTGTAACAGGGTACTACTGTATGTGTGTCATTATGTGTATAGGGGCACTAATAATGTGCAAATAATGTGGGCACTAATAATGTGTAGGGGGCACTATGTGTGTTATTATGTGTATAAGGGCATTAATAATGTGCGGCATATGTGTAAGGGACATTACGTGTAAAACATTAATAAAGGTTGTCATAATGTGTAAGGCGCATTATGTTTATAAGGACATTAAAAATGTGTCTCATATGTGTAAGGGGCATTACTGTGTGGCATTATGTGTATAAGGTGCTCTACTATGTGGCGTTGTGTATAGAAAGGGCACTACTGTGTCATCGAATGTGAATAAAGAGCAATAGGGTGTGGTGTAATGTGAATAAGGAGCAATTCAGTGTGATGTAATGTGAATAAGGGGCTCTACTGTGAGGAGTAACATTTATAAGGTAAAGTGATACTACTGTGGGATGTAATATGAATTATGGACACTATCGCATGATCAAATGTGAATAAAGTTGCAGTACTGAGTGGCGTAATTGGAATTGGGGTTACTATTGTGTGGCCATGCCCCTTGCCAGCAAAAACACACCCCTTTTTGGGCTGTGCGCCAAATGTGCAAACTGTTCCTATTTAAAATATAGGGGGTACAAACTCCAAAATAAGGACTGCTATGGATGAGAGGTGATGGTGCTGGGAAAGAGGTGCAAGGTCAGAGGCGGAACCAGTGGTGGTGCTAGGGGGCACCAGCCAAAATCTTGCCTAGGGCATCATATTGGCTAGGGCCGGCTCTGGGTGTGAATTAATATTCAATTCAATCCTCCCCCTACTGGGCGGCTCCCCAGCAGGTACTCACACCTCTTGGATGGAGATTGGAGACCTCCGGCAGACAGATCCTCCCCCTGGGCGACTTTAGCTGGAACTCATCTGGAGGTGCATCCTCCTATATCATCAGCTACCTCCTTGCCTCAATGATCTCCAGTGCCGTGAACGGTACCGCAGTGACGCCTGAAGCAGGTAATTATATTCGGCTTCATCCGTTCCCTTGCTCCGTGTCCCGCCGTCAGCCTCGGTAATCAGCCGCTCCCTCATCCAATGACCTCCGATCCCTCTCCGGCCGTTACTCCTTTACCCGTCCTCCTGCGCCACCAACCGCCTCTCTCCTCGTGCTGTGTCGCGCTCTCTTCACCTCCGGACAGCACGTTCCCCTCTGTCCTACTCAGTCACAGCTAACCACTGAATTATGGTCATAATAGTCAGCAATGCAGAAGGGACAGGAACAGTGACAGGGACCCCAATCACCCACAATTAGTATACACAGGAACTATCCATTACTATTAGTATACACTATATTATACCGAAATACATTCACATTTTTTATACATTAGCATTTTATACACAGGATTACACATATACACATATATTATACTATCACTCCTGGCAGGCTGCAAGTAAGCTGGCTATTAATATATATATATGTCCACATCATAGTACATGGACATGGTGCGGCTTACTATGATCCCCACCTCTCGCAGTGGGTGAGTTATGTGAGATCATTAGTGCGTGGCACATGTCAATCTCCAGCTCTCTCCCGGATTGTAGTATTGACGCCATGGAATACCCCTGACAGAGTCCTCAGCTTCCGTCCCTTTTAGGGTTACCTCACAACTGCTGTAACTGTAGCTCTGGTCCTCCTTATATCTCTTGATCTCATGCTCCTCTTCTCTCCGGCTCTAACCATGCACCCTTCTGACTGGCCCAGAGGCATCCAAAGACATTTTCTAGATTTTTCTGAGCCTTGTGCCAGCGTGGGGCACACACTAACACTACATAAACCTAACACTACATATTTTTCTTTATTATTATTATTATTATTATTATTATCATCCTTTATTTACATGGTGCCACAAGGGATCCGCAGCACCCAATTACAGAGTACATAAACAAAATAATCAAAACAGGAAAATAGTGACTTAGGGGGTCATTCCGAGTTGTTCGCTCGTTATTTTTTTCTCGCAACGGAGCGATTAGTCGCTAATGCGCATGCGCAATGTCCGCAGTGCGACTGCGCCAAGTAAATTTGCTATGCAGTTAGGTATTTTAGTCACGGCATTACGAGGTTTTTTCTTCGTTCTGGTGCTCGTAATGTGATTGACAGGAAGTGGGTGTTTCTGGGCGGAAACTGGCCGTTTTATGGGTGTGTGCGAAAAAACGCTACCATTTCTGGGAAAAACGCGGGAGTGGCTGGAGAAACGGAGGAGTGTCTGGGCGAACGCTGGGTGTGTTTGTGACGTCACACCAGGAACGAAACTGACTGAACTGATCGCAGTTGCCGAGTAAGTGTGGAGCTACTCAGAAACTGCTAAGAAGTGTCTATTCGCAATTCTGCTAATATTTCGTTCGCAATTTTGATAAGCTAAGATTCACTCCCAGTAGGCGGCGGCTTAGCGTGTGCAAAGCTGCTAAAAGCAGCTTGCGATCGAACAACTCGGAATGAGGGCCTTACAGTTGAAGACAATATAGGACAAGTACAGGGTAAATAAACATAGCTACATCAGCAGATGACACTGACATAAGTATCAGGGTGGCAGAAAACTGCAGGGCTTGGTGCCGTCGAAGGTTTAAGTAAGAGAAGGATAAGCACATGAGGAGTTGAGGGCCCTGCTCGTGAGAGCTTACATTCTAAAAAGGAGGGGCAGACAAACAGGGGTGACAGATGGGGTAGATAGTGAGAGGGTTAGGACAAGATTAGGTTGGGTTTGGTGAAGAAGTTGGTCTTCAGATCCTGTTTATAGTTTTGCAGATATGAGGATAGTCTGAGGGGAGAGGTAGAGAATTCCAGAGAATGGGAGCAGCACATGAGAAATCTTGAAGATAGGCGTGGGAAGTAATCAGTAGGCAGGAGAGGCGGCAGGCTTTGCAAGTGAGTGTGAGAAGTACTTCCTATTCCTATACTACATATCTCAGTATTAAATAAGGGCCTACAGTACATATATGTGGCTATGTGCACCATACTTGCCTACTTTTGAAAAAGCATTTCAAGGCGATTGTGAAAGTAACACCTAGCAGTGCTGATGTGCAGTATACTTCTACATCTGAGAGGCGTGTCATAAAAATGATTTACATCCTAATGTATACAAACACTAAAGTACGTTAGTAAGATCTACTTGTTGAAGAAAAGACACTGATATTTTTCAAAATTTATTTGTGTATTGTGTTTTACAAGAGGTTCTATATACTGTAAATGGCTGCGAGAAACCTTTTTTAAAATGCATGTAGCCATAGGGATCATTGTGCCCTATAACCAATACAGGAAATGGCACTGATTAGCCCATTTGAATTAATGTTTCTCTGATTTTTCTTTTCCCCCAAGATTGTAACCGCTACGTAATGGGGGTAAGGTGTTATCAGGGAGATTGATGGGCTATTCAGGGAGTCAGGGAGATTGCTACTATTTCAGGGAGTCTCCTGCAGAATGCGAGAGGGTAGGATGAATGAATCACAATCAATTTGCAATTAAGAGGGTAATTCAGACCTTATCGTAGCAGCAAATTTGTTTGCTGTTAGGCAAAACCATGTGCACTGCAGGTGTGACAGATACAACATGTGCAGAGAGAGTTAGATTTGGGTGGGGTGTGTTCAAACTGAAATCTAAATTGCTGTGTAAAAATAAAGCAGCCAGTACTTACCCTGCACAGAAACAAAATAACTCACCCAAATCTAACTCTCTCTGCACATGTTATATTTGCCCCCCCCCCCCCCCTTCCTGCAGCAGTTCACATGGTTTTGCCCATCTGCTAACAAATTTGCTGCTACAATCAAGTCTGAATTAGGCACTAGGGCCCTCATTCCGAGTTGTTCGCTCGCTAGCTGCTTTTAGCAGCCGTGCAAATGCTAAGCTGTTGCCCTCTGGGAGTGTATCGTAGCTTAGCAGAAGTGCGAACGAAAGGATCGCAGCGCTGCAACAAAAAAAGATTGTGCAGTTTCTGAGTAGCTTGAGACCTACTCAGCGCTTGCGATCACTTCAGACTTCCTGTTTTGTTTCAGAGTTCCTGTTTTGACGTCACGAACACGCCCTACGTTCGGCCAACCACGCCTCCGTTTACCCAGCCACGCCTGCGTTTTTATCTGCCACGTCTGCGTTTTTCCGCACACTCCCTGAAAACGGTCAGTTGACACCCAGAAACGCCCACTTCCTGTCAATCACTCTGCGGTCTGCAGTGCAACTGAAAAGCTTCGCTAGACCTTGTGTGAAACTACATCGTTCGTTGTAAAAGTATGACGTGCGTGCGCATTTCGCCGCATGCGCAGAAGTGCTGATTTTTTGCCTGATCACTGCACTGCAAACGAAAGCAGCTAGCGATCAACTCGGAATGACCACCTAAGTAAAGTGTCAGTCCACAATACAGATGGTATGTAATCATCCACCAAAGAGAGAATCAGTTAGTAGCCTACGGTATATACAGATGTATGTAGCCATGCTCATCTTTACTGTGATGCAGCATGCGGCAACACAACTTTCAGCATGGCATGCTGGGCTGTGACTATTGGCAGCCGGCGATTGTTCCATTGATTCCTAATGAAGCGATGAGCATGGCTACATCAGTATGTATTCAATATAAGGTACAGAGGGGGAGATGTATCAAGCCTTGGAAGGAGATAAAGTGGAGAAGTTGCCCAAAGAAACCAATCAGCTTCTGACATTTATTTGGGCAACTTCTCCACACATCTTTCTCCAAGGCTAATTACCCCCCTAGTGTCTAAGGGGCATATGTATTAATAATCACTGAAATGCCGCTATTATTAACACACTGCATTCGTGGCTGTATTCATGTATAATGAAAATATCCCCGCTATGTCCATATGGAAACCCACAGTCACAGCAGTAGCGCTAACCGCTGACCCTGTGAGTTACTTCCCCACCATTTTGGAGAAGTCTTTCTCATTTGTGAAAAACTCCGGGGGGATCTGGCACATGCGCACAGTGGGGGTCATTCCGACCCGGTCGCTCGCTGCACAGCTACGATCAACTTGGAATGACCCCCATCGTCAGTTTTCGGGATCAGGGCCGGCGCCGGACAGAGGATGCGGGAGGGTGATCGAACAATCTCTCTCCTGCTACCATGCCTCCATGGGCTAAAACGAGTTTACCTTGTATAAACTAACGTGGTCAATCTCTGGAAAGCTTTGCTTTTCCGTGTTTAGGGGTCAGACGGTATTCCCCATTTATTACAATGGGTAATGCTAATGCGGAATACAATTACTGTCACTTTGTCCATAAGGGGCTGTGCTTTTGTCTCTGTGTCAATCTAAGGGGCTGTGCTGCTGTCAGTGTCAATCTAAGGGGCTGTGCTGCTGTCACTGTGTCAATCTAAGGGGCTGTACTGTTACTGTATCCCTCTAAAGGGCTGTGCTGGTGTCAATGTGTCCATCTAAGGGGCTGTACTGCTGCCACTGTGTCTATCTAAGGGGCTGTGCTGCTGTAACTGTGTCCATCTCAGAGGCTGTACTGTCACTGTGTCCATCTAAGGAGCTGTGCTGTCAATGTGTCCATCTAAGGGGCTTTGCTGATATCAATGTGTCCATCTAAGGAGCTGTGCTGCTGTCACTGTGTCTATCTAAGTGGCTGTGCTATCACTGTGTCCATCTAAATGGCTATGCTGTCATTGTGGCCATCCACAAGCTATGTCCAGTCCCCTTAGTCTAATTCCATCACAGTGGCACTGCACTGACTCTGCAGTCCCCACCCACTGCATTCACAGTGTGACTCCATATTTGTCAGCCAAAAAAGTAAAAAAAGTTACAAAAATAAAAATTGTATTTGTTTGTACTCTGCACTGCACCCCAGTATGCTGTAGTACCCCAGATCACGTGTGTGAAAGCGATCTGACTCCACACTGTGATCTGAGCAGCCAGTTAAAAAAAGAATACAAAAATATATTGTTGTATAATTTTTACTGTTCTGCGCACTGCAGCCCAGTACACTGTGCCCCAGTGGGCGCATGTAAAAGTGGTCTTACTCCACACAGAGTGAACTGAACTGTCAGTTAAAAAAAAAGAATAAAAAATATATTGTATAATTTGTTTGTTCTGTTTTGAGCACTGCACCCCAGTATGCTATGTACCCCAGTGTGCGCACATAAAAGCGATCTCACTCCACACAGTATGAGCTGAGCTGCCACTTAAAAAATGGATAACAATCAGTTTAGAGATAATACTAGTCATTCAATGTTATCTAAAGCTGAACGTTAAGAACGTAAAGGGTTTAAGAAATCAGGACATCTGAAATAAAAAAAATCTATATTTTACAGTGATAAAGATAAAATCTAAAACAACTCTGTTAAAGAAAAAGTCTAGTGAAGAAAAAAAAACATAAAATTGTCAACATGCCAATTACCACACGCAGTGGCAAGGAAGCCTTTATTTATGAGTGGTGGCTCTAAAACTATCAGTGAGACGTCTTCTTCTGCCTCTCATGACGATGCAAGACATTTTCACTCAAAGTCTAGAAGAGGTGTAAAAATTAAAACCACTAAGGCAGTAGATCAACTGTGTATTCAGAACCATAACACAGCCCTGAGGAGAGTCTAGGGGTGTCAACGTTAGCTATGTGTGTGTCTGATATTTCTCACACTGTCCTCATAGAGAAGCCTTTATTGCCTCCTTCCACTATTTCTCCACCATCTGCACATGTGGGGAGCAGTACAAGTAAAGATGGTAATGAGGACATAATAGAAATTGAGGATGCTTGTGTGGAAGTGGAACAGTATGAGGGGGATAAGTGTGTACTAATAATGAGGATGAGGATGTTGATTATTTTGTTTGTGTACGTCAGCCACCAGTGGCTGCAGTTCTTGCCCATCATAAAAAAATCCATTGTGATACATGGGCATAAGACCAAAAAAGCCAACTCTTGGATGTGGAATTATTTAAAAAAAAATCCTGACACACTTGTGACGGCATCTGCTCCACTGAGGATAATGTTAGTAGAGGTAAGGACGTTAGCCACCTAGGCACCTCCTCCATGTTACATCATTTGCGGAGAGTTCATCAAATTTATTTCACAAAATTATAATGTAATTAATGCCCTCATCATCAATCTCTTTCTGAATTCTGTCTGAGGAAGCCGCTGACTACTTGTGATTGAAAGGCGGGGAAATGCATTACAGGCACTCAGTTATACTGCTCCTGATATCATGCTATAAACCACTCTCCTATATTGGCTGGATTACAACCTACAGGACTCCATGATTGAATAGCTTCCTAATTGACTACACAAAGGAATATTTAGCAACAGGGAGGTAGGAGGACTGATATCACTTTTCTGCAAATGTGGGTGGTCAAAATAATAGTCGGAGACTATATTGCACTACATTTGAAAGGTGTGACTAATCATACTAACAAAAAGTTTGAAGCCACCTAACTGTATGACGTGTAGCTGCTTTGAATATTAAGATCAGAAAAAGCTATAATTCCGAGCTTGGAATGAATGACTAACAACTGCTGTGAGTGCAGCCACTAACTGCTAAAATCATCATAGTGTAGAGCTGTAAGCCAGATCAATGAAATATAACACTTTTTAATTTTTATTTATTTATGAATTTATATTTTTCTGTGTGTTGTAATGTTTATATGGCCATATATTTGTATCAATAAATTGAAAATATATTATTGTTAATAGTAATGTAGTAATTTAATCCAAATAAACAACGCTTCATGATAAACGCTGTTTATGTATACTTTTCTTGGATGAAGGTGGTTACAACTGACTGGAAATTAATGTTATTGAGGTTAATAATACCTCGGGACAAAAAAAAGGCCCAAATGATGCAATTTTAGCTTTTTTTGTACATTTAAAAAAAAAGCAAAAGCAAAACCAGATGCTTTTGCTCTAATTGGACGACGGATTAGAGCCAAAACTAAAACTAAAACCAGCAAAAATGGTCAGGCGCACACAGGGGCTGATTGGCCCAGCAGGACCCTGGCACAGAATCCTCTAGCTACTGGCGGCCCCCCCCCACCCCCACCCCCATCCCGCACCACCCACGCCTGGCTGATTTAGAGAAGGTAGCTCCTAACCCGGCCGCTTGGAGGTGGCCGTGCCCTCAGCCTCCACCGCCTGTCTCCAGGTTGACCCATCCCCTGTGGCTGCTGACTGGAGGGGAACTGCTGCAGAGTGAATGGGAGCAGGAGGAGGCGGGACGCTGAAGCTTACTTACCTGGCTTCCTCCTGTGCTGTCCAAGGAGGGAGGCAGAGTGTCCGGGACGCAGCTGGGAGCAGCAGAGAGGAGATGACCCCCAGCAGCATCGGCACTACAGCATCAGACTTTCACTGATGAGTGAAGTCAGATAGCTGGCACTTGCTTTGAATGCTGTCCCGCCAGTTCCCCGCACCTAAACACGTGCAGCTGGTGAACGCAGAAGAGTGGGATGACAGACTGCAGCGCTAAGTGTAAGTCTCTTCCACTCCTTCCTGTCCCCTGCAACCCACCACTACTCCCATCCTGCCCCCTGCTCTCCACTACAACGCTCATCCTGCTCCTTGCTCCACAATACTTTTCCCATCCTGCCCCTGCTTCCCACCACCACTACCTCTATCATGTCCTGTAGCCACCTACTTCCCACTACTACCAACATCCTGTCCCCACCCTCCCCCACCCTCCCCCCAACATCGTATATGGTAACTTGGCCAGCTTAGAGGTGCCCCAGTCCTCCCTACAGCACTGCGGCAGCCGGAGGGCACTAGTACCCATTGGCAGCCAGCAGGTACTAGGTGCCCCAGTCCTCCCTCTCTGCACTGCCTCCATAAGGAAGGGAAACCATCGCCGCAGCAGTCAGCCCAATGCGTCGTCCCGGCATGAACAGGCTGTGGCTTGCACTGTACCCCACCTGGTGGCTGTGGCTTGCACTGTCCTTACCCCCCCCCCCCTGCACTCCCATCTGGTGGCTGCATGTGGGGTCGCAAGAGACACACATCATTGCAAGGTGAAACTGTCAGTGTGTCATTTACAATGGTGCGACCAATGGTAGCGTGTAAAGACGCATCTGAAGACACTGATGGTGGGAGTCTCAATCCTTGCAGAATCGGACACACGGATGTACACCAGGGAACAGCATTGTAGCAGTATTAGCATAAAGTCACAGACGCAACTGCAGCAAAAGACGTAAGGAAGGCCACAGTTGCGTCCAACTCAGAATTCAGCCATATAAGGAGGGATCCCCACCCCTCAACAGACCCCGCCCCCATTAGGGCTGCTTCCATCCTTTTCCCAGGCTGGTTTTCCATCCTAATCCACCCCTGGGTGCACATCTCTAATTGTTGCATCAGAACCTAGATACAGTATAACAACCAGTTCCTTTAGTTTAGTTGCATTTAATAAACATTATGTTATTACTAATATCAACATAATCAGCAAAAAGCAGCACTGAGTGGACATGCCTGCTCTACTGTTATAATACAGCAGGCATGTCCAAACTGCGTCCCTCCAGCTGTTGAGAAACCACACATCCCAGCAAGCCCTGACACAGCTTTAGCATTCTCTGACAGCAAAACTGTGTCAGGGCAAGCTGGGATATGTAGTTTCACAACAGCTGGAGGGCCGCAGTTTGGACATGCCTGTAATACAGTATTTATACATAAATTCAAATTGCCATAGGACAGTGTTCTCCTGCAGATCGATTGACTGCAAATTTCATCCTGTGATATGAACTGTCAGGTTAATAAAAAATATCCCAAAGCTTCTAGGTCAGGTTGCACAAAACTTACAGATGTAGCCACCTTTATCTTGACCGATTCTCCGCCAAGACGGACGTTTAGTCACGCTAAGGCGATAGCTGAGTTTAATCACAGGCAGGCGCGTTGAGGCGATTCTAGATACTCAGCATGCATTACACATCTCCACCACTGGGTGGCTAATGCTCCACTAATCCAGTACTTTCGATCGTACAGTATAGTGGCGGATTGATCTACAGCTCTGGCAATTGGTCAGTGACGACTGTAATGTTAATACTGTAGGCGTAACGGGAGGCGGTGGAAAAAAATGGTGACCTACACTGTGCTTTTAAAATACATGTACTGTACAGTACATGAGCGTCTGAGTTCCCTAAGGCATAATGGGAATGGTGGGCTAGCGGGAGGTGGTGGAAAATACCGTGCTTTACAAATGCGAGCGTCTGAGTCCCATAAGGCATAAACCAACACCAATGGGGAGGGGGCCGGGCGCTGTTTGCTGTACTTTTATACATGAAATTGGGAATCTCTTATGAGGCGTCGTGGGCTAGCGATGAAGGCTCCCACCTCCCATGCTGGGGGTCCAGGGTTCGAGACCTGATGTGCCTTTTTTTTTTTTTTATTGTAATAATATACTGTATTATTTTATTTTCATTGTAAGACAGTCAATGGAAAGGTGCACACAAGTTACATATAAATCAGAGTACATCTGCAGGAGCGATTCTTTACGCTAAATGCAACTACACAGCGGCAATGAGTAGAAATGAGTGTATTCTGACGCAACGAATTGAGCAAAACAGTACAGTAGATCTTCGGCATTTGTGTATTGCACTGGACCTGAATTCCCTCCCTGTCTACTGCATGATCTGTGCAGGCTCCCAAGGGGGAAGGGCGATGGGGGTAGGGGGAGACGATGGAAAATACCGTGCCTTTGAAATGCAATTATATGAGCGTCCGAGTGCCCTACGGCATAAACCAACACCAATGGGAAGGAAGTGCCAACCTTTTTTTTTTAATGGGTTCCCGTGACATTCACTTTAATATTTTTTTTTTCTCTCTAATACATCCAATGGGAGGATGCACACAAGTTTCACATAAATCAGAGTAGATCTGCAGGAGCGATTCTTTACGCTAAATGCATCTACACAGCGGTAATGAGTAGAAATTAGTGTATTCTGAGTGAGCAAAACAGTACTGTAGATCTTCGGCGTTTGTGTATTGCACAGGACCTGAATTCCCTCCCTGTCCACTGCATGATCTGTACAGGCTCCCAGGGGGGAAGGGCGATGGGCTAGCAGGAGGTGGTGGAAAATACAGTGCTTTACAAATGCGAGCGTCTGAGTCCCCTAAGGCATAAACCAACACCAATGGGAAGGAAGTGCCAACCTTTTTTTTTAATGTGTTCCCGTGAACAAGCACAAACAGCTAATTAGTACCCTAATAGAACATACTGTACAGAGATACTAAGTACGGTGATTTGGCATCCAGGAACTTACTGAGGAGCTTTTATCTCTCTCCATTATACATAGAAAGATTAAACTTGCCGCTGTACGTTACAAGCTGTTCGTGCTAATTAGTACCCTAATAGAACATAGAGTACAGAGATACTAAGGATGGTAATTTGGCACCCAGGATCTTAGGGAGAAGCTTTTATCTCTCTCCATTATACTTAGAAAGATTACAATGGAAAGAGATTATAGCTCCTCCCTAAGTTCGTGGATGACAAATCACTGTCCTTAGTATCTGTGTACAGTATGTTCTACTAGTGTACTAATTAGCACGAATAGCTTGTAACATACAGTGGCAAGTGTAATTTTTCTAATATAATGGAGAGAGATAAAAACTCCTCCCTATGTTCCTGGATGTCAAATTACCATGCTTAGCATTTCTGTACAGTATTTCCTATCTAGCCAGAAACCCTGCATCCTGTGCAAGCTAGGCGGACAACTGGAGGGGACCCGAAACACGGTTGCTTCCCGTTTCCCTTCCAGTGTCACATAAACTAGTGGTTGGTCTACCCCGAAAGCCAAGAGTCTCCTCTTTTGTATGGTACCAGTCCTGAGTCTCTGGGACACCCAGAACCAGATATATCAGTACGCAAAGTGGACCCATTTTCCCATAGACTATAATGGGCCCGTTAATTCAGACCCACCATGGGTTCCGACGCTTGCCATGAGCCTTGTGGGGGTCACAGAAACTTGGGGTTGGTACCCTCCGGTATCTCATTGTCTCCCCTTCCATACCAACCTAGCGATGAAGGCTCCCACCTCCCATGCTGAGAGTCCCAAAGTGCCAACTTTTTTTTTATGTGTTCCCGTGACATTCACTTTATTATTATTTTTCTTTGTTATACATTCAATGAAAGGGTGCACACAGGTTTCACATAAATCAAAGTAAATCTGCAGCAGCGATTCATTCCGCTATATACAAATACACAGCGGTAATGAGTATAAATTAGTGTATTCCGACGCAACTAACTGAGCAACACAGTACTGTAGATCGTCGGCATTTGTGTATTGTACCTGACCTGAACTCCCTCCCTGTCCACTGCATGACCTGTGCAGGCTCCCAGGGGGGAAGGACGATGGGGGTAGGGAGAGGCGGTGGAAAATACTGTGCTTTTGAAATACAAGTATTAGCATCCGAGTCCCCTAAGGCATAAACCAACACCAATGGGAAGGAAGTGCCAACCTTTTTTTAATGTGTTCCTGTAACATTCACTTTATTATTATTTTTTTTCTTTGTTATACATTCAATGGAAGGGTGCACACAGGTTTCACATAAATCAGAGTGGGCGGGGGATTTTTCTACATACAGTAGTATACTGTTGCACATGTCTTGTAACCTGATCGGAACTCCCTCCCTGTCTACTGCATGTACTTTGCAGGCTCCCAGGGGGGAAGGGGAAAGTGGGATGGGGGTAGGGTGAGGCAATGGAAAATACCGTGTTCAAAGAAAAGGCATAATCAAAACCATGGGGAACTTTGCGGTGTATCGTTATGTGCAAAGACCTCACTTATCCCTATCACCCCTGTGTATTTTAGCTAAGGGATTCTGACGCTCCTTCAGCATTGCCCCGTGACCTACCAAATCTGTGCTGTTACTTGCTCCATAGCCGAGGGCCTCCATTGGGTGAGGAGTCACAGGCGGTAGCCATTTCAATTGAGTCTGCCCTGCTACAGAATTGTATGTGTACCGTATGGTGCATAGAACCTTAACAGTACAACTGCTCCTGCATCTTTGCCCTGGTTTATGTGAATAACTCCATCCCTGTCTACTGCATGACCTGTGCAGGATCCCAGGGGGGAAGGGCGATGGGCTAGCGGGAGGCGGTGGAAAATACTGTGCTTTTGAAATGCAAGTACTGTATGAGTCCAAGTCCCCATTATGTTCTTCTAGTGTACTAATTAGCACGAACAGCTTGTAACGTACAGTGGCAAGTTTAATCTTTCTATGTATAATGGAGAGATAAAAGCTCCTCAGTAAGTTCCTGGATGCCAAGTCACCGTCCTTAGTATCTCTGTATAGTATGTTCTACTAGTGTACTAATTAGCACGAACAGCTTTTAACTGGATGCCAAATCACCGTACTTAGTATCTCTGTACAGTATGTTCTATTAGGGTACTAATCAGCAAGAACAGCTTGTAACGTACAGCGGCAAGTTTAATCTTTCTATGTATAATGGAGAGAGATAAAAGCTCCTCAGTAAGTTCCTGGATGCCAAATCACCGTCCTTAGTATGTCTGTATAGTATTTTCTATTAGGGTACTAATTAGCACAAACAGCTAATTAGTACCCTAATAGAACTGTAATTTGGCACCCAGGAACTTAGGGAGGAGCTTTTATCTCTCTCCATTATACTTAGAAAGATTACAATGGAGAGAGATTAAAGCTCCTCCCTAAGTTCGTGGATGCCAAATCACTGTCCTTAGTATCTCTGTACAGTATGTTCTACTAGTGTACTAATTAGCACGAATAGCTTGTAACGTACAGTGGCAAGTGTAATTTTTCTAAGTATAATGGAGAGAGATAAAAACTCCTCCCTATGTTCCTGGATGTCAAATTACCATGCTTAGCATTTCTGTACAGTATTTCCTATCTAGCCAGAAACCCTGCATCCTGTGCAAGCTAGGCGGACAACTGGAGGGGACCTGAAACACGGTTGCTTCCTGTTTCCCTTTCCAGTGTCACATAAACTAGTGGTTGGTCTGCCCCGAAAGCCAAGAGTCTCCTCTTTTGTATGGTACCAGTCCTGAGTCTCTGGGACACCCAGAACCAGAGATATCAGTACGCAAAGTGGACCCATTTTCCCACAGACTATAATGGGCCCGTTAATTCAGACCCACCATGGGTTCCGACGCTTGCCATGAGCCTTGCGGGGGTCACAGAAACTTGGGGTTGGTACCCTCCAGTAGCTAATTGTCTCCCCTTCCATACCAACCTAGCGATGAAGGCTCCCACCTCCCACGCTGAGAGTCCCAAAGTGCCAACCTTTTTTTTTATATGTTCCCGTGACATTCACTTTATTATTTTTTTTTCTTTGTTATACATTCAATGAAAGGGTGCACACAGGTTTCACATAAATCAAAGTAAATCTGCAGCAGCGATTCATTCCGCTATATACAAATACACAGCGGTAATGAGTATAAATTAGTGTATTCCGACGCAACTAACTGAGCAACACAGTACTGTAGATCGTCGGCATTTGTGTATTGTACCTGACCTGAACTCCCTCCCTGTCCACTGCATGACCTGTGCAGGCTCCCAGGGGGGAAGGGCGATGGGGGTAGGGAGAGGCGGTGGAAAATACTGTGCTTTTGAAATAAGTCCGAGTCCCCTAAGTCATAAACCAACACCAATGGGAAGGAAGTGCCAACCTTTTTTTAATGTGTTCCTGTAACATTCACTTTATTATTATTATTATTATTATTATTTTTCTTTGTTATACATTCAATGGAAGGGTGCACACAGGTTTCACATAAATCAGAGTGGGCGGGGGATTTTCCTACATACAGTAGTATACTGTTGCACATGTCTTGTAACCTGATCGGAACTCCCTCCCTGTCTACTGCATGTACTTTGTAGGCTCCCAGGGGGGAAGGGGAAAGTGGGATGGGGGTAGGGTGAGGCAGTGGAAAATACCGTGTTCAAAGAAAAGGCATAATCAAAACCATGGGGAACTTTGCGGTGTATTGTTATGTGCAAAGACCTCACTTATCCCTATCACCCCTGTGTATTTTAGCTAGGGGATGCTGACGCTCCTTCAGCATTGCCCCGTAGCCTGCAAAATCTGTGCTGTTACTTGCTCCATAGCCGAGTGCCTCCATGGAGCTAGGAGTCACAGGCGGTAGCCATTTCAATTGAGTTTGCCCTGCTATAGAATTGTATGTTTACCGTACAGTGCATAGAACCTTGACAGTAGAAACTCTCCTGCAGCTTTGCCCTGCTTTATGTAAAACTTGTGTTTTGTCAGTTTGCTATGCAATCGAGCCCGGTGAACGTAATGTGCATAGACCTCACTTATCTCTATCGCCTGTTATGATTCCAGCACTCTGGTCTGAGGAGATCTTTTTGCGAGGACCGGAGCACTGGAACGAAATGCTGGGGAAGGGAGCGGGAATGGAAAATAGCCCCTGGCGCCCTAACTCCGTTGTCTCACCCGTGCTGTCGGAAATCCCCTGCGAGACTATGGTTGCTTGAGCCCATGGCAGCCGCGTTTGAAGGGCGGATTATGTCTGCCCAACTCCGATGCCCCCCCAGGTCTTAATGAGAGACAAAGGGAAATCCGAGACAGGGTGATAACAAGGGGCCCTCTGACTAAACAACCAGGCCAGGGGCTACAAACTAACTTAAAACTAGAATATGTGCGGAAACACCGCCAGGGAAAAGGACAACCAAAATATCCACTTGTCCACTTCTCCTACCCAGCACCGCCGAGTTCCAGAGAGGACTTGTGGAAGCGGAACCCTCCGCAAATGCTCCAAAAACAGAATATGTAAAGATAAAGCGGCTGAGCCGCAACACACGGCAGAGCCGCAACTCACGGAACACCACTCGATATACAAAGGTGATCAGTCAGGACAACAGGGGACCAAACGACTTCCTGGGATGAGATGACAACTCCCGAATACAGGACTTCTGAGGACAGGAATGACCGGATACAGCAGGACTGGAACAGACTCTCAGCAAACCAAAGCAGCATGCAGGAAGCTATTACCAGCGTCTGTGAGAAGTACTGGGAAGGTATTTAACAGGGAGTCCTCCAATCAGCTGCTTAGAGCCTGATTGGGAATAAATGCTGTGCAGCTGCCTTGCTGCACGGCCAGAGGACAAGTGTGTGTGCTTGTTAATTAGGCCCTGCAACGGGGAACGCGGTCCGCCCGTGGCGTCCCCATTGCTAGGGTCCGTGCAGCTCAGCGCGCCCGGCGTCTAGCGTTGCTAGGGAGCCGGCGGCTGAACGCGCACGGCGTCCCTAGTTGCTAGGCGCCGGGCCGCGCGGACATGCGGACCTCGGCGCCTAACAGTACCCCCCCCTTGAGGAGGGGTCAAGAAACCCCTAAAGCCAGGCTTCTGAGGAAATTCCCGAAAAAATGCCCTCTTGAGCCTAGGGGCATGAAGATCCTTATCTAGGACCCAAGACCTTACCTCCGGACCATAGTCTTTCCAGTGAACTAAAAAATAAAGCCGACCCCGGGACAATTTGGAATCAAGAACTTTCTCTACCAAGAACTCCTGTTGTCCCTGTACATCCACTGGAGATCTACCCTGAGAGATCCTCCGAGGAAATCTACTGGAAGAAACGTATTGTTTCAACAGGGAACAATGAAACGTATTTCCAATCTTGAGAGATCTTGGTAAACGTAGCCGAAAGGCAACTGGGTTGACTCTTTTAATAATAAGAAATGGTCCAATAAATTTGGGTCCAAGTCTAGCCGAGGATTGTCGAAGCCTGATGTTGCGAGTTGACAACCACACCTTGTCTCCCACCTTAAAAGTGCAAGGACATCGGAGCCTGTCAGAAAATTTATTTTCTCGAAAGGCTGCTTTTCTGAGAGCAAGGTGCACTTTTTTCCAAATTGCTCTGAGATGGGAGGTCAATGCCAGCGAGGAGACTGGAGAATGATGAAAAAAAGAATTAGCTCTGGGGTGAAAACCAAAAACTGAAAAGAATGGAGACTCTTTAGTGGAGGAATGACAGGAATTATTGTAAGCAAATTCAGCAAAGGAAGAAACTCGGACCAATCATTCTGGAGTTTGGCTGAATACAAGCGCAGATATTGTTTTAATGACTGGTTAACTCGTTCGGTTTGCCCGTTGGATTGTGGGTGATAACCGGATGTTAATGACAGTTTCATCTTTAATGAAGCACAAAAACATCTCCAGAATTGTGCGATGAATTTTGGACCCCGATCAGAAACAATATCAGTGGGTAACCCATGAAGCCTAAACACATGGCGGAGGAACAAAACTGCCAACCCTTGAGCAGAAGGCAATCGGGGAAGAGCAATAAAATGAGCTATTTTACTAAAACGGTCCACTACCACCCATATGACTCGGAATCCGGCTGAAAGGGGAAGGTCAACCACAAAATCCATGGAAATATGAGACCATGGCCTGAGAGGAACACTTAAGGGCATAAGTTGCCCGATAGGCAAGGAACGGGGAACCTTATGCTGTGCACAAACCTGACATGAAAAAACAAATTCCCTAACGTCTTTAGACATACTAGGCCACCATACTGAGCGAGAGACTAACTCCAATGTCTTAGTGATTCCAGGATGCCCTGAAACCTTGTTGTCATGGAATTCAGTTAAAACAGTAGCTCTCAAAAATTCAGGAACGTAAAGACGACCAGCAGGAGTAAATCTAGGAGCTTGGTGTTGAAGCTGGTTTAACTGGGTAAATAAATCCTGTGTGAGGCCTGCCCGGATGACCGAAGATGGAAGTATTGGGGTAACAACAGGATTGTTATTGTGAACCGGAAGAAAACTACGTGACAGGGCATCAGCTTTAGTATTCTTGGAACCAGGCCTGAAAGTGATTATAAATTTGAAACGAGTAAAAAATAATGCCCAACGTGCCTGCCGGGCATTAAGCCGTTTAGCTGATTCAATGTATTGCAGGTTCTTATGGTCAGTCAATACCGAAATAGTATGCTTTGCTCCTTCCAGCCAATACCTCCACTCCTCAAAAGCCCACTTTACCACCAGTAACTCCCGATTACCAACGTCATAATTGGATTCAGCGGAGGAGAACTTCCTGGACATAAAGGCACAAGGATGTAAGTCCAAAGACACCATATCCTTTTGAGAAAGGACAGCCCCCACTCCAACCTCTGAGGCATCAACCTCCACAACAAAGGGCAATTCCGGATTAGGATGTCTGAGGACTGGAGCTGAGACAAAGGCTTGTTTCAGGGCCCGGAAGGACAACTCAGCTTCATGCGACCAGTTGGTAGGATCCGCTCCTTTCTTTGTCAGAGCCACAATGGGAGCAACCAGGTCAGAAAAAGAATGAATGAACCTCCTATAATAATTTGCAAACCCTAAAAAGCGCTGAATTGCTTTTAAATTGGTGGGTTGCGCCCAATTAAGGATGGCCTGAAGGTTCTTAGGTTCCATGGAAAATCCCTGAGGGGAAATTATGTACCCTAAAAAAGATACTTTCGTGACGTGAAATTCACACTTCTCCAGCTTGGCATATAAATGATTCTCACGTAACTTTTGAAGAACCAGACGCACCTGGGTGATATGTTGTTCCATCGATTCAGAAAAAATCAAGATGTCGTCTAAATAAACGACCACAAATTTCCCTAGGAAGTCACGGAGCACATCGTTAATGAGGTCTTGATAAACTGCTGGAGCATTAGACAGGCCGAACGGCATCACCAGGTATTCGTAGTGACCCGACTGAGTACTGAAAGCCGTCTTCCACTCATCTCCAGATTTAATTCGGATGAGGTTGTAAGCTCCTCTCAGGTCAATTTTAGAAAAAATCACAGCAGAACGTAACTGATCAAAGAGTACAGAAATCAACGGCAAAGGATAGGTGTTTTTGACTGAGATTTTATTCAAGGCTCTAAAATCTATGCATGGTCTAAGCGAGCCATCCTTTTTCTCCACAAAGAAAAAACCAGCACTTAAAGGGGATTTTGATGGTCTAATAAAACCTTTCTGTAAGCTCTCCTGAACATAGTCATTCATAGCCGAAGTTTCTGGCCCGGACAATGCATATAATCTCCCCTTTGGCAATGCGGCACCAGGGATTAGCTCAATAGCACAATCATAAGGCCGATGGGGAGGCAGAATGTCCGCATTGCCTTTGGAGAATACATCGGCAAACTCCTGGTATTCCACAGGAATGAGTTCTGGAATGATAGCTGCTACTCTAACTGGAAACGAAATACATTCCTTAGCACAAAAAGTACCCCATTGTGAAATCTCCCCGGACCGCCAATCAATGGTGGGATTATGAAAGGCCAGCCAAGGGTGACCCAGAACAACTGGAACTGCTGGGCAATGTGTTAGATAGAACTCGATCTTTTCTGAATGTAAAGCTCCTACTGTAAGTACTACGGGAGGTGTACGGTGAGTAATAACCCCGTTGGAAAGCGGACTCCCATCTAAGCCATGCATGGTGACACACCTACCCAATGGTAACTGAGGAATGCCTAAGGCCTTAGCCCAAGTTAAATCCATAAAGTTTCCTGCAGCTCCACTGTCAACAAAAGCCGACACCAAAGAACTGAGGCTGCCAAAGGAAACCTTAACTGGGACTAAAAGAGAGTTATTCGAGGAGATAAGCTGCAGACCTAGGTGAACCCCCTCACAATTCACCTGGTCAAAGCGTTTCCCGACTTGTTCGGACAGTTACGAGCAAAATGTCCCTTACCACCACAGTACAAACAAAGACCGGAATTTTGCCTTCTGGCCCTTTCCTCAGGAGACAGCCGGGAGAGACCCATCTGCATGGGCTCCTCTACGTCTTCTGGAATGGAATAAACACAAGGACTTGACCTTACAGGTGTTCCTCTTTCAGCCCTCCGCTCTCTGAGACGACGATCAATCTTAATAGAAAGCTCCATGAGTTTATCGAGAGTCTCAGGAGCGGGGTACTGGAGGAGACTGTCTTTAATAGACTCTGATAAGCCGAGGCGAAACTGACTGCGCAGGGCTGGGTCATTCCAGCCACAGTCGTTCGACCAACGGCGAAACTCAGTACAATAAACCTCTGCAGGATTTCTTCCTTGTTTGAGAGCGCGCAGCTGACTTTCAGCTGACGCCTCTCTATCTGGGTCATCATACAAAAGCCCTAAAGACTTAAAGAAAGCGTCTACTGACAACAACGCAGGATCCTCTGCCCTTAAACCGAACGCCCAGGTCTGAGGATCCCCCTGGAGTAAAGAAATAATAATCCCAACCCACTGAGATTCAGAACCAGAGGAAGTAGGTCTTAAACGGAAATAAAGTTTACAGGATTCTTTAAAACTAAAAAATTATTTTCTATCGCCAGAAAAACGGTCAGGCAAATGCATCTTTGGTTCAGGGACTACCTTTGGGGAGGCTCGCAAAAGATCTTCCTGCGACCTCACCCGAAGAGAAAGATCCTGAACCATCTGAGTAAGTTCTTGAATCTGATTGACTAAGAGCTGGCCAGGGTTTGGCCCTAAACCTGTCGGATTCATGAGGCCAAAAATTTTTAACAAAAACTGAATGAGAGGAAAAAATTAAAGCCCAGTTACATTTTAAATTTTTGGTATGGCCGGTAATAATGTTATGATTCCAGCACTCTGGTCTGAGGAGATCTTTTTGCGAGGACCGGAGCACTGGAACGAAATGCTGGGGAAGGGAGCGGGAATGGAAAATAGCCCCTGGCGCCCTAACTCCGTTGTCTCACCCGTGCTGTCGGAAATCCCCTGCGAGACTATGGTTGCTTGAGCCCATGGCAGCCGCGTTTGAAGGGCGGATTATGTCTGCCCAACTCCGATGCCCCCCCAGGTCTTAATGAGAGACAAAGGGAAATCCGAGACAGGGTGATAACAAGGGGCCCTCTGACTAAACAACCAGGCCAGGGGCTACAAACTAACTTAAAACTAGAATATGTGCGGAAACACCGCCAGGGAAAAGGACAACCAAAATATCCACTTGTCCACTTCTCCTACCCAGCACCGCCGAGTTCCAGAGAGGACTTGTGGAAGCGGAACCCTCCGCAAATGCTCCAAAAACAGAATATGTAAAGATAAAGCGGCTGAGCCGCAACACACGGCAGAGCCGCAACTCACGGAACACCACTCGATATACAAAGGTGATCAGTCAGGACAACTGGGGACCAAACGACTTCCTGGGATGAGATGACAACTCCCGAATACAGGACTTCTGAGGACAGGAATGACCGGATACAGCAGGACTGGAACAGACTCTCAGCAAACCAAAGCAGCATGCAGGAAGCTATTACCGGCGTCTGTGAGAAGTACTGGGAAGGTATTTAACAGGGAGTCCTCCAATCAGCTGCTTAGAGCCTGATTGGGAATAAATGCCGTGCAGCTGCCTTGCTGCACGGCCAGAGGACAAGTGTGTGTGCTTGTTAATTAGGCCCTGCAACGGGGAACGCGGTCCGCCCGTGGCGTCCCCGTTGCTAGGGTCCGTGCGGCTCAGCGCGCCCGGCGTCTAGCGTTGCTAGGGAGCCGGCGGCTGAATGCGCACGGCGTCCCTAGTTGCTAGGCGCCGGGCCGCACGGACATGCGGACCCCGGCGCCTAACATCGCCCCTGTGTATTTTGGCTAGGGGATTGTGACCCTCCTTCAGCATTGCACCGTAGCCTGCAAAACTTATACCATCTCTCACTCCATATCCGAGCACTGCCTGCCACATGGTGGGGGTTCAGGGGCAGTGGCCATTTTGCCAGTGTGCTATGCAATCGAGTCCGGTGTACCGTAATGTGCATAGGCCTCACTTATTCCTATCGCCCCTGTGTATTTTAGCTAGGGGATTGTGACGCTCCTTCAGCATTGCCCCATAGCCTGCAAAATCTGGACTGCTACTTGCTCTGTAGCCTAGGGCCTCCATGGGGCAAGGAGTCATAGGTGGTAGCCATTTCTATTGAGTCTACCCTGCTACAGAATTGTATGTGTACTGTACGGAGCATAGAACCTCAACAGTAGAACCGCTCCTGCCGCTTTGCCCTGGTTTATGTGAATAAAAATAATAATAAGGTGTCTGGAAAAAACTAACATGCATTCGTACTTTAGGAATCGAACCCGGGACTATGAGTATAGGAAGCAGAACACTTCACCACTTTGCCGCAGACAGATGAATAAATCCATTGGTTTTGATTATGCCCGTAATAGCTACGGGATTAGGACGCTAACATACTGTACAAAATTCCTAATCTCAAGAGGCAATAGTGAACTTCTAACACGTCCATTTGCGACAGTATACACTACTGGTTTTATGTTGTTTTGTCTGCGGGACTTGGACGCTCACATATTCATAAAGTACTGTAGATGGATCATATACTGTATGCTGTACTATTTGCATCTGTACCGTATATACTGTATTAAATAATGCAGCGTAATAAGTATTTACTGTATGCAGTGTAATGAGACGCCTTAGTAAAGTAGTCCTTATTATATATTTCAGTATTGTATTTTACGGGAGACCACACGCATGCGCAATGGTGATTGTAAAAAGCAACATCTGGTGGATGATCACAGGTATTACATGTAAAGGTAACGCCAAACGCTCTCCGTGCGATTAGGTACGCCTCTCTGTGACTAGGCGCGCCTCCCTACACCCCTGGACGCTGCGTATGCTCGATCGGGACAAACGCCTCAGCCAGTCAAGATAAACGTGGCTACATCTGTATATCTAATCTGGCAGTACACATTTGTAAGTTCAGTGCATTGGTATACTATATCTTTAATGGGTGTGTACCCGGGCCCTGGGTCCAGTGTTGCCCACAATACACACCCTGCACCCATAAAATTATACTTCCCCCTCCGGAGTCCAGCGTTGGCTACTATGCAGACAGAATCTCTGGGAAAATTGCACAGTGGCCATTTTCTTGGTGATTTGCGCATTCACAATAGAGATGTCCCCAGGAACAAGACACGGGCACCAAGTACCCGGAAATCTGTGCATATTCAGTAGAATCTGGCACAAAGACAGAGTCTACTGCACTGCCAGAGAGAAGGGGGGTTGTGCAAATGGAATAGACAACAGGTGGAAATTATAGGCAATTAGCAAGACACCCCCAATAAAGGAGTTGTTCTGCAGGTGGTGACCACAGACCACTTCTCAGCTCCTATGCTTTCTGGCTGATGTTTTGGTCACTTTTGAAAGCTGGTGGTGCTTTCACTCAAGTGGTAGCATGAGACGGAGTCTACAACCCACACAAGTGGCTCAGGTAGTGCAGCTCATCCAGGATAGCACATCAATGCGAGCTGTGGCAAGAAGGTTTGCTGTGTCTGTCAGCGTAGTGTCCAGAGCATGGAGACGCTACCAGGAGACAGGCCAGTACATCAGGAGACGTGGAGGAGGCCGTAGGAGGGCAACAACCCAGCAGAAGGACCGCTACCTCCGCCTTTGTGCAAGGAGGAACAGGAGGAGCACTGCCAGAGCCCTGCAAAATGACCTCCAGCAAGCCACAAATGTGCATGTGTCTACTCAAAGGATCAGAAACAGACTCCATGAGGGTGGTATGAGGGCCCGACGTCCACAGGTGTGGGTTGTGCTTACAGCCCAACACCGTGCAGGACGTTTGGCATTTGCCAGAGAACACCAAGATTGGCAAATTCGCCACTGGCACCCTGTGTTCTTCACAGATGAAAGCAGGTTCTCACTGAGCACATGTGACAGACGTGACCGGTTTGGCAGTGGGTCAGTAATGGTGTGGGGTGGCATTTCTTTGGGGGGCCGCACAGCCCTCCATGTGCTCGCCAGAGGTAGCCTGACTGCCATTAGGTACCGAGATGATCTCCTCAGACCCCTTGTGAGACCATATGCTGGTGCGGTTGGCCCTGGGTTCCTCCTAATGCAAGACAATGCTAGACCTCATGTGGCTGGAGTGTGTCAGCAGTTCCTGCAAGATGAAGGCACTGATGCTATGGACTGGCCCGCCCGTTCCCCAAACCTGAATCCAATTGAGCACATCTGGGACACCATGTCTCGCTCCATCCACCAACAGACCACAGACTGTCCAGGAGTTGGCGGATGCTTTAGCCCAGGTCTGGGAGGAGATCCCTCAGGAGACCATCTGCCATCTCATCAGGAGCATGCCCAGGCATTGTAGGGAGGTCATACAGGCACGTGGAGGCCACACACACTACTGAGCCTCATTTTGACTTGTTTTAAGGACATTACATCAAAATTGGATCAGCCTGTAGTGTATTTTCCCACTTTAATATTGAGGGTGACTCCAAATCCAGACCTCCATGGGTTAATAAATTTGATTTCCATTGATAATTTTTGTGTGATTTTGTTGTCAGCACATTCAACTATGTAAAGAACAAAGTATTTAATAAGAATATTTCATTCATTCAGATCTGGGATGTGTTATTTTAGTGTTCCCTTTATTTTTTTGAGCAGTGTATAACCCAATGGTGTATATTAGATTTAAACTAATAGTTTAATAAGGCCAGACATGCGGGGGAACGCCCAGCACAGGGCTAGTCCGCCCTGCATGTCAGTGCCCCCCTCCCCCACCCTGCAAAAGTGCAAAAGGATCGCACAGTGGCAATGCTTTTGCATTTCAGGAGTACCTACCGGCCAGCGCAGCTCCTGCGGCTGGCCGGAAAAACCTCTTCGCTGCCCGGGTCGCAGCGGCTGCATGTGACGTCACGCAGCCGCCACGCCCCCAACGGTCTGGCCACGTTGGCCGGACCGCGCCCCCTAAATGGCGGCTTGATGCCGCTGTCCATCTTCCTCCCGCCAAGCAACCGCCTCTGCCTGTCAATCAGTCGGAGGCGATCGCTAGGCAACGACAGACTTCGGCGCATGCCTCTGTACTTCTAACACACTGGGACAAGACTCAGGAGGATGCTCTGTGTGTGTCTCTCTCTAGACCCAAATGCACTCATTAGATAACAGGTTAATACAGGGCCCTGACACCCAGGTGGGAGGAGAAGATGGAATCCCTGGGTCACTTACAGCTTTCTCCCCTCTGCTATCTCTCCTCTGGTCAGGAAGCTCAGTCAATATCTCTTGAAACCTGATACTACTGTGTCTATGACTGCAAAGCAAACAGTCCTGCTCACATTCTGGCAGCCTGGTTCTGCTGCTGCACAAGAGGGAGAGCTAGTAATGTCAGTATGCTCTGGCTGGGGGGCCCGGGGTACAGTATGCGCTGCATTCCCCCTTTAATCTGGCTATGATCATGCTGCCTAGACTGTCCATTTTACTCAGGAAGTGGGAATGGCCAGTTTCTGGGAGACTTACTTACTCTTCCCGGGGTTCGGGAGAGTTTCCTGACATTCAGGAGTCTCCCGTACGTTCTTAGAGAGAACACAAGTATATTTTCAAGTTTAATGCAATTTTTAATAAAAGTTATCATATTGAGTGATATGTGCAAGCTTGTAATAAATACTAAAATGGCTCAGTAAAATCCAAAAAGAAAGTTGATAAATGATTATACATATTATATAATAATAAATGAACTTGGCTTTGTTTATGGATGGGAAATTAATTGTTATTTTTCCACAAGCAACACCTAAGCTTTTTTTTTAATTTTATTTTTTATTTTTCAGAGCTGAATCATCTAATAAATTTGCAAAAGAGATTGTTTGGCAGATACTCTATATACAGTATATTAGAAGATGTTTCTTTTTATATGCAACATCTAATAAAAAACAAGTGAGATGACACCACATGACATGTTCGTGCTTGTTTGATGATTTGGGTACATACTGTGACAACCCCTGGCCACTATCTCCAGCATCCTGGCTGTGTGAAGATTACAGATAAGCAACATTTTCAAAACTGATGTGGATTAAACCAAAAACTGTTGTATGTTTTACCAGAAGATTTACAGTACGTGTTCCCAGTCCTATCCTTAATGCAACACACAGCAGATTGAATTCACAGATGTGTCCTCATACATCATTGCTGCGGTCGCGCCCAGAGTCGGCCCTAGGCATAGGCAAACTAGGCAAATGCCTAGGGCATTTGATATGCCTAGGGGCACAAGCAGTTTCTGCTGATTAAAATGATATGCGGCATGCCTATATTCTGTGTGTGACTGCGGCTGTATCTGCATAGGAAATGCTACATTACAGTGTATTCCTGGAAATTACTGTAATGTAGCATTTGATATGTAGATACAGCCACAGCCGCACACAGAATATAGGCATGCTGCATAGAATTTTAATCAGCAGAAGCTGCTTGTGCATCCTAGCCACATAGTAATGCAAATAAATGCATTTTCGTCAAAAAAAGGTGCCCGACGTTAGCAGAGCTGCCAGTTGACTCACGCCAGGCATCTCCTGCTGCATGACATATTGAGACAAGATGTATGAGAACATATCTGTATCCAACCAGAGGCAGAGGTCACAGTTTTTGTGGCCATGTGCTGCTGGGTTGGTTGTGTAGTAATGTTCGGCATATGTGTAAAGGGCATTATGTGTATAAAGGCATTAATAAAGGTAGGGATAATGTGTAAGGTGCATTATGTTTATAAGAACATTAATAATGTGTGTCATATGTGTAAGGGACATTACCGTGTGGTATTATTTGTATAAATGCATTACTAATATGTGGCATTATGTGTATAAGGTGCTCTACTGTGTGGCGTAACGTATACAAAAGGCCACTACTTTGTGGTCTAATGTGAATAAAAAGCAACATTGTGTGGTGTAATGTGAATAAGGAGCAATTCAGTGTGATGTAATGTAAATAAGGGGCACTAATGTGAGGAGTAACGTATATAAGGTAAAGTGGCACTACTGTGTGATGTAATGTGAATAAGGGACACTATCACTTGATAAAATGCAAATAAAGTTGCACTACTGTGTGGAGTAAGTTGAATTAGGGGGACTATTGTGTGACCATGCCCCTTCCCAGCAAGAACACGCCCCTTTTTGAGCTGTGCACCGAATGTGCACACTGTTCCTATTTAAAATATAGGGGGTAGGAGCATCAAAATGAGTGTGGGGTGGGCACCAGCCAAAATCTTGCCTAGGGCATCATATTGGCTAGGGCCGGCTCTGGTCGCGCCAAACAGCTCCTCCTGCCACGCCAGGTACCGTGAGAATCTGCTGGTGTCAGGCATCTTTTTTGCCGAAAATGCATCTTAGTTTCAAGCGCGATGTGGCTAGCCCGCACCAGGAGACTGTGCTGATTAATTTGACACTTGTATATCTGCATGCGACTAAGTCTTTGGCCAGGATGTAATGAAGTCCGAGTTCAGCAGCCATGCTGGATTTTTTTTAAAGGGGCATTGATGTACAAGGCATGGTTTAGCCTTGTACATGATTGCCTCTTTAAAAAAAGTCCGACTTCGGCCAACATCCTGCACGCCAGCTGAACTCGTACTTCATTACATAGTATAATGCAGTAGCCGTAAGTTCCATTGTGCTCCGTATATATAGGGCCTTATTCAGGTTTGTTAGCAAACCAAAAAATGTAGTAATTGGGCAAAACCATGTTGCACTGCAGATGGGCTAGATGTAACATGTGCAGAGAGATTTAGATTTGGGTGAGGTGTGTTCAAACTGAAATCTAAATTGCAGTGTAGAAATAAAGCAGCCTGTATTTACCCTGCACAGAAACAATCTAACCCACCCAAATCTAAATCTCTCTGCAAATGTTATATCTGCCCCACCTGCAGTACAGCATGGTTTTGCCCAGTTGCTTGCTTTTTTGCTTTACTTATAAACCCGTATCAGGCCTATAGACCCAGTCACACACAATATACAAATGTTTCATATCAAATGAATCAACACAGTCTCCTGGTGCATCCTAGTTGCATTGCATTGTGAATTTGTGACAAGCATGCATTTTTGGCAAAAAAAGACGCCCAACACTAGAAAAATCGCGTGAAACCTATCACTGTACTCATGCCAGGCATCTCCCACAACATGGGGTACTGAGGCTAGATGTATGAGGACACATCTGTACTACAGATGAGCAGGTTCGGTTCGTCGAGATCTGAACCCCCCCGAACTTCACGTGTTTTACACGGGTTTGAGGCAGCCTCGGATCTTCCCGCCTTGCTCGGTTAACCTGAACGAGGCCGAACGTCATCATCCAGCTGTCGGATACTTGCGAGATTCGTATTCCATATAAAGAACCGCGCGTCGCCGCCATTTTCACTCGTGCATTGGTGATTGAGCGGAGAGGACGTGGCTACGTGTCACTTCAAGTATCCATATCTGTGCTGCATTGTTGGGAGCAGTATATAGTAGTACAGTGCAGCATTTTGACCACCAGTGTATATAGTAGTACAGTACAGTAGGCCATTGCTGTACCTTGCAGCTCCGTGTCACTTCAAGTATCCATATCTGTGCTGCATTGTTGTGAGCAGTATATAGTAGTACAGTGCAGCATTTTGGTGACCACCAGTATATATAGTAGTACAGTACAGTAGGCCATAGCTGTACCTTGCAGCTCCGTGTCACTTCAAGTATCCATATCCATGCTGTATTGTTGTGAGCAGTATATAGTAGTACAGTGCAGCATTTTGGTGACCACCAGTATATATAGTAGTACAGTACAGTAGGCCATTGCTGTACCTTGCAGCTCCGTGTCACTTCAAGTATCCATATCTGTGCTGCATTGTTGTGAGCAGTATATAGTAGTACAGTGCAGCATTTTGGTGACCACCAGTATATATAGCAGTATAGTACAGTAGGCCATTGCTGTACCTTGCAGCTCCGTGTCACTTCAAGTATCCATATCTGTGCTGCATTGTTGTGAGCAGTATATAGTAGTACAGTGCAGCATTTTGGTGACCACCAGTATATATAGTAGTACAGTACACTAGGCCATAGCTGTACCTTGCAGCTCCGTGTCACTTCAAGTATCCATATCTGTGCTGCATTGTTGTGAGCAGTATACAGTAGTACAGTGCAGCATTTTGGTGACCACCAGTATATATAGCAGTACAGTACAGTAGGCCATTGCTGTATCTTGCAGCTCCGTGTTACTTCAAGTATCCATATCCATGCTGTATTGTTGTGAGCAGTATATAGTAGTACAGTGCAGCATTTTGGTGACCACCAGTATATATAGTAGTACAGTACAGTACAGTAGGCCATTGCTGTACCTTGCAGCTCCGTGTCACTTCAAGTATCCATATCTGTGCTGCATTGTTGTGAGCAGTATATAGTAGTACAGTGCAGCATTTTGGTGACCACCAGTATATATAGTAGTACAGTACAGTAGGCCATTGCTGTACCTTGCAGCTCCGTGTCACTTCAAGTATCCATATCCATGCTGTATTGTTGTGAGCAGTATATAGTAGTACAGTGCAGCATTTTGGTGACCACCAGTATATATAGTAGTACAGTACAGTACAGTAGGCCATTGCTGTACCTTGCAGCTCCGTGTCACTTCAAGTATCCATATCTGTGCTGCATTGTTGTGAGCAGTATATAGTAGTACAGTGCAGCATTTTGGTGACCACCAGTATATATAGTAGTACAGTACAGTACAGTACAGTAGGCCATTGCTGTACCTTGCAGCTCCGTGTCACTTCAAGTATCCATATCTGTGCTGCATTGTTGTGAGCAGTATATAGTAGTACAGTGCAGCATTTTGGTGACCACCAGTATATATAGTAGTACAGTACAGTAGGCCATTGCTGTACCTTGCAGCTCCGTGTCACTTCAAGTATCCATATCTGTGCTGCATTGTTGTGAGCAGTATATAGTAGTACAGTGCAGCATTTTGGTGACCACCAGTATATATAGTAGTACAGTACAGTAGGCCATTGCTGTACCTTGCAGCTCCATGTCACTTCAAGTATCCATATCTGTGCTGCATTGTTGTGAGCAGTATATAGTAGTACAGTGCAGCATTTTGGTGACCACCAGTATATATAGCAGTACAGTACAGTAGGCCATTGCTGTATCTTGCAGCTCCGTGTTACTTCAAGTATCCATATCCATGCTGTATTGTTGTGAGCAGTATATAGTAGTACAGTGCAGCATTTTGGTGACCACCAGTATATATAGTAGTACAGTACAGTAGGCCATTGCTGTACCTTGCAGCTCCGTGTCACTTCAAGTATCCATATCTGTGCTGCATTGTTGTGAGCAGTATATAGTAGTACAGTGCAGCATTTTGGTGACCACCAGTATATATAGTAGTACAGTACAGTAGGCCATTGCTGTACCTTGCAGCTCCGTGTCACTTCAAGTATCCATATCTGTGCTGCATTGTTGTGAGCAGTATATAGTAGTACAGTGCAGCATTTTGGTGACCACCAGTATATATAGTAGTACAGTACAGTAGGCCATTGCTGTACCTTGCTGCTCCGTGTCCCTTCAAGTATCCATATCTGTGCTGCATTTTTGTGAGCAGTATATAGTAGTACAGTGCAGCATTTTGGTGACCACCAGTATATATAGTAGTACAGTACAGTAGGCCATTGCTGTACCTTGCAGTTCCGTGTCACTTTAAGTATCCATATCTGTGCTGCATTGTTGTGAGCAGTATATAGTAGTACAGTACAGTAGGCCATTGCTATTGATATAATAATAATATTACTGGCATATAATTCCACACATTAAAAAATGGAGAACAAAAATGTGGAGGGTAAAATAGGGAAAGATCAAGAGCCACTTCCACCTAGTGCTGAAGCTGATGCCACTAGTCATGGCAGAGACGATGAAATGCCATCAACGTCGTCTGCCAAGGCCGATGCCCAATGTCATAGAAGAGAGCGTGTAAAATCCAAAAAGCAAAAGTTCAGTAAAATGATGACCCAAAAATCAAAATTAAAATTGTTTGAGGAGAGGCATAAACTTGCCAATATGCCATTTACGACACGGAGTGGCAAGGAACGGCTAAGGCCCTGGCCTATGTTCATGGCTAGTGGTTCAGCTTCACACGAGGATGGAAGCACTCATCTTCCCGCTAGAAAAATGAAAGAGTTAAGCTGGCAAAAGCACAGCAAAGAACTGTGCGTTCTTCTAAATCACAAATCCCCAAGGAGAGTCCAATTGTGTCGGTTGCGATGCCTGACCTTCCCAACACTGAACGGGAAGAGGTGGCTCCTTCCACCATTTGCACGCCCCCTGCAAGTGCTGGAAGGAGCACTCACAGTCCAGTTCCTGATAGTCAAATTGAAGATGTCAATGTTGAAGTACACCAGGATGAGGATATGGGTGTTGCTGGCGCTGAGGAGGAAATTGACAAGTAGGATTCTGATAGTGAGGTGGTTTGTTTAAGTCAGGCACCCGGGGAGACACCTGTTGTCCGTGGGATGAATATGGCCATTGACATACCTGGTCAAAATACAAAAAAAATCACCTCTTCGGTGTGGAATTATTTTAACAGAAATGTGGACAACAGGTGTGAAGCCGTGTGTTGCCTTTGTCAAGCTGTAATAAGTAGGGGTAAGGACGTTAACCACCTAGGAACATCCTCCCTTATACGTCACCTGGAGCGCATTCATGAGAAGTCATTAACAAGTTCAAAAACTTTGGGTGACAGCTCAAGCAGTGCACTGACAACTAAATCCCTTCTTCCTCTTGTACCCAAGCAAACCACACCACCAACTCCCTCAGTGTCAATTTCCTCCTTAGACAGGAATGCCAATAGTCCTGCAGGCCATGTCACTGGCAAGTCTGATGAGTCCTCTCCTAACTGGGATTCCTCCGATCAGAGCCGGCCATAGGTATAGGCAAACTAGGCAATTGCCTAGGGCATTTGATATGCCTAGGGGCATCAGCAGCTTCTGCTGATTAAAATGATATGCGGCATGCCTATATTCTGTGTGTAGCATTTCATGTGCAGATACAGCCACAGTCTCACACAGTATATAGGCATGCTGCATATCATTTTAATCAGCAGAAGCTGCTTGTGCATCCGAGCCACATAGCAATGAAAATAAGATGCATTTTCATTAAAAAACGTGCCCGACGTTATCATTGAGGCAAGATTTATGAGGACACATCTGTATCCAAGCAGAGGCAGTGTTAGTAGCAGTGTGAGTGCTGTGTGCATGTGAGTGGGTTGGTTGTGCAGTAGTGTTCAGAATATGTGTAAGGAGCATTATGTGTGTCATGTAAAAATGCATCATTAATGTGCAACATATGTGTAAGGGGCACTGTGTGTGTAATTATGCGTATAAGGGCATTAATAATGTGAGGCATATGTGTAACAGGGTACTACTGTATGTGTGTCATTATGTGTAAAGGGGCACTAATAATGTGCGGCATATGTATAAGGGACATTATGTGTAAAAGGGCATTAATAAAGGTTCTCATAATGTGTAAGGCGCATTATGGTTATAAGGACATTAATAAGGTGTCTCATATTACTGCATTACTGTGTGGAATTGTGTGTATAAATGCATTACTAATGTGTGGCATTTTGTGTATAAGGTGCTCTACTATATGGCGTTGCGTATAGAAAGGGCACTACTCTGTCGTCTAATGTGAATAAAGACCAATAGGGTGTGGTGTAATGTGAATAAGGAGCAATTCAGTGTGATGTAATGTGAATAAGGGGCTCTACTGTGAGGAGTAACGTTTATAAGGTAAAGTGATACTACTGTGGGATGTAATATGAATTATGGACACTATCGCATGATCAAATGTGAATAAAGTTGCAGTACTGTGTGGCGTAATTGGAATTGGGGTTACTATTGTGTGGCCATGCCCCTTGTCAGCAAAAACACCCCTCCATTTGGGCTGTGCGCCAAATGTGCGAGCTGTTCCTATTTAAAGTATAGGGGGTACAAACACCAAAATAAGGACTGCTATGGGTGAGGGGTGATGGTGCTGGGAAAGAGGTGCAAGGTCAGAGGCAGAACCAGCGGTGGTGCTAGGGGGCACCAGCCAAAATCTTGCCTAGGGCATCATATTGGTTAGGGCCAGCTCTGCCTCCGATGGATACTTGAGTGTAACGCCTACTGCTGCTGGCGCTGCTGTTGTTGCTGCTGGGAGTCGATCGTCATCCCAGAGGGGAAGTCGGAAGACCACTTGTACTACTTCTAGTAAGCAATTGACTGTCCAACAGTCCTTTGCGAGGAAGATGAAATATCACAGCAGTCATTCTGTTGCAAAGCGGATAACTCAGGCCTTGGCAGCTGTGTTGGTGTTAGACGTGCGTCCGGTATCCACCGTTAGTTCTCAGGGACTTAGAGAATTTCTTGAGGAAGTGTATCCACGGTACCAAATGCGATTTAGGTTCCACTTCTCTAGGCAGGCGATACCGAGAATGTACACAGACGTCAGAAAAAGAGTCACCAGTGTCCTAAAAAATGCAGTTGTACCCAATGTCCACTTAACCACGGACATGTGGACAAGTGGAGCAGGGCAGACTCAGGACTATATGACTGTAACAGCCCACTGGGTAGATGTATTGCCTCCCGCAGCAACAACAGCAGCAGCGGCACCAGTAGCAGCATCTCGCAAACGCCAACTCATTCCTAGGCAGGCTACGCTTTGTATCACCGCTTTCCATAAGAGGCACACAGCTGACAACCTCTTACGAAACTGAGGAACATCATCGCAGATTGGCTTACCCCAATTGGACTCTCCTGGGTATTTGTGATATCGGACAACGCCACCAATATTGTGCGTGCATTACATGTGGGCAAATTCCAGCACGTTCCATGTTTTGCACATACAATGAATTTGGTGGTGCAGAATTTTTTTAAAAACGACAGGGGAGTGCAAGAGATGCTGTCGGTGTCCCGAAGAATTGCGGGCCACTTTCGGCATTCAGCCACCGCGTGCCAAAGACTGGAGCACCAGCAAACACTCCTGAATCTGCCCCGCCATCAGCTGAAGCAAGAGGTGGTAACGAGGTGGAATTCAACCCTCTATATGCTTCAGAGGATGGAGGAGCAGCAAAAGGCCATTCAAGCCTATACATCTGCCTATGATATAGGCAAAGGAGGGCGAATGCACCTGACTCAAGCACAGTGGAGAATGATTTCAACGCTGTGCAAGGTTCTGCAACCCTTTGAACTTGCCACACGTGAATTCAGTTCAGACACTGCCAGCCTGAGTCAGGTCATTCCCCTCATCAGGCTTTTGCAGAAGCAGCTGGAGAGATTGAAGGAGGAGCTAAAACGAAGCAATTCCGCTAGGCATGTGGGACTTGTGGTTGGAGCCCTTAATTCGCTTAACCAGGATTCACGGGTGGTCAAGCTGTTGAAATCAGAGCACTACATTTTGGCCACCGTGCTCGATCCTAGGTTTAAAGCCTACGTTGTATCTCTCTTTCCGGCAGACACAAGTCTGCAGATGTTCCAAGATCTGCTGGTGAGACACTTGTCAAGTCAAGCGGAACGTGACCCGGCAACAGCTCCTCCTCCATTTTCTACCGCCACTGGAGCTGCCAGGAAAAGGATCAGATTTCCAAAACAACCCGCTGGCGGTGATGCAGGGCAGTCAGGAGCGAAAACTGACATCTGGCCCGGACTGAAGGACCTGCCAACGATTACTGACATGTCGTCTACTGTCACTGCATATGATTCTGTCACCATTGAAAGAATGGTGGAGGATTATATGAGTGACAGCATCACTGTAGGCACGTCAGACAGTCCGTACGTATACTGGCAGGAAAAAGAGGCAATTTGGAGGCCCTTGCACAAACTGGCTTTATTTTACCTAAGTTGCCCCCCCTCCAGTGTGTACTCCGAAAGAGTGTTTAGTGCAGCCGGTCACCTTGTCAGCGATCGGCGTACGAGGTTACTTCCAGAAAATGTGGAGAAGATGATGTTCATCAATTCAAAATGAATTATAATCAATTCCTCCGTGGAGACATTTACCAGCAATTGCCTCCAGAAAGTACACAGGGACCTGTGATGGTGGATTCCAGTGGGGATGAATTAATACTCTGTGAGGAGGGGGATGTACACAGTGAAAGGGGTGAGGAATCGGAGGATGATGATGAGGTCGACATCTTGCCTCTGTAGAGCCAGTTTGTGCAAGTAGAGATTGATTGCTTCTTTTTTGGTGGGGGCCCAAACCAACCTGTCATTTCAGCCACAGTCGTGTGACAGACCCTGTCGCTGAAATGATGGGTTTGTTAAAGTGTGCATGTTCTGTTTATACAACATAAAAGTGGGTGGGAGAGCCCAAGGACAATTCCATCTTGCACCTCTTTTTTTTTAATTTATCTTTGCATCATGTGATGTTTGGGGCCAATTTTTTTAAGTGCCATCCTGTCTGACACTGCAGTGCCACTCCTAGATGGGCCAGGTGTTTGTGCCGGCCACTTGGGTCGCTTAGCTTAGTCATCCAGCGGGGTGGTCTTCTGTATGCCAAATGTCGGGATCCCGGCGCACAGTATACCGGCGCCGGAATCCCGACACCCGGCATACCGACAACTATTCTCCCTCGTGGGGGTCCACGACCCCCCTGGAGGGAGAATAAAATAGTGTGGCGCGCGTAGCGCGCCACCGTGCCCTTAGCGCGGCGAGCACAGCGAGCCCGCAAGGGGCTCCTTTGCACTCGCCACGCTGTCGGTATGCCGGCGGTCGGCCTCCCGGCGCCGGTATGCTGGGCGCCGGGAGCCCGAGCGCCGGCATATCGTACGACACCCATCCAGCGACCTCTATGCAAATTTTATGTCTAAAAATAATGGTGTGAGATGTTCAGAATAGACTGGAAAATAATGAGTGGAAATTTTGGTTATTGAGGTTAATAATACTATGGGATCAAAATTACCCCCAAATTCTATGATTTAAGCTGTTTTTGAGGGATTTTTTGAAAAAAAACAACACCCGAATCTGACATAAAATTTTAAGGGAGGTTTTGCTAAAACACATCCAAATCCAAAACACGGCTGCGGAACCGAATCCAAAACACAAAACCCGAAAAATTTCCGGTGCACATCTCTGATCTGTACAATTCTTACCCCAGCTCTGTTCATTGGGGGTCATTCCGAGTTGTTCGCTCGTTGCCGATTTTCGCAACGGAGCGATTAAGGCAAAAATGCGCATGCGAATGGTACGCAATGCGCATGCGCTAAGTATTTTAACACAAAACTTAGTAGATTTACTCACGTCCGAACGAAGAATTTTCATCGTTGAAGTGATCGGAGTGTGATTGACAGGAAGTGGGTGTTTCTGGGCGGAAACTGACCGTTTTCTGGGAGTGTGCGGAAAAACGCAGGCGTGCCAGGATAAAACGCGGGAGTGTCTGGAGAAACGGGGAAGTTGCTGACCGAACGCAGGGCGTGTTTGTGACGTCAAACCAGGAACGAAACGGGCTGAGCTGATCGCAGTGTAGGAGTAAGTCTCGAGCTACTCAGAAACTGCTAAGAAATTTCTATTCGCAATTCTGCTAATCTTTTGTTCGCAATTCTGCTAAGCTAAGATACACTCCCAGAGGGCGGCGGCCTATCGTGTGCAATGCTGCTAAAATCTGCTAGCGAGCGAACAACTCGGAATGAGGGCCATTGTCTTTACATTTTGTGAAATGTAAATTTACAAATACAGTGCAAAATGCTGAAGCAAAAAAGGTTCTCAAAGATAGTGTTTTGTAGTGTACATATTTGCATTGTCCTCTTCTGCACCAAAACTCAATTAGAATGACTAAGCGAGTGAAAGAGGTCAGGAGATGTAGAATGCTTCCTCTCTCTGCTATCAGTCACATGCTGCAGTGATTGTAGGAAGAATCGCTGGGGTTTGCGTCACATTGCACATCTTCTGCAACCAATTCTGCAGAGCAGCCTAAGGGCTAAAACACACTACACGGTTGTTGCCGGCCGGGAAAAAGCCGGACGGCTTTTTCCCGTGCCGGCATTGTAGTTAACAGTGTGAGGGGTAGGGTCCCTTCACACTGCACGGCCCCGGCCCGGCTGCCGGGTTGCAGCCGGGTCTCACCACTGGAAGGTCCGGCGGCCGGGCGGCTGCCGGGCCGTCCTTGGAGCCAGTAAACCATGTGTGTGAAGGGGAGCTTTCACACACAACGTTTTTTTCTGAAGCCGTGTCTGATGCTGCGCATGCGCACAGCATCACACACGGCTTAAAGCCGTCCTGTGTGACAGACACTGCCGGTTTCTGCCGGATGGCAAAAAGCCGGACAAAGTTTGTCCGGCTTTTTGCCATCCGGGAAAAACCGGAGTGTGTGTTACAGCCCTAAGGACTGGAGCACTGAGGGTGGCGGGGAGGCAATGGAAGGTGTACTGCTTCCTGAGATGAGATTCTAAACTTATCTCATAGTACAGTAGGAAGGGTCCTAAATACACAGTAAGTAGATGACTACCAATTATTTCTTGCTAGGTTGATAAATATTTTGTTTTACGGTATACATGGTATTTCTAAAGATTTGAAAGACTGAATGAAATTGCCATAGAAAAACTAGCTGTATAGAAAGTGATGTGACAGCCACTTAGTTATGTACCTCTCCTTCTCACTCATGTCTCCCTTTCAATATGTTTTACAGGAGAGGCAGATTATTGACTTACTTTGAAATAACATGAAAAGGTAAATCTCTGTTTATTTAATCCATGTTTTCTTTACTTTAAGGCTCAGATATATACTGTGGCACTTGCTGTATTTTCTCTTCTGTTTAATATTTACTTATTATTATTTTATATATTCATTATCCTGGAATACTGTAGGTTGCTTATTGGTGTCATTGGTTTTGCTGTGGGCAGGGAGCTATTAGTGCATCGCTGGGCCCCATAGTAAAAAATTGGGTAGGGACCTAGTGATGCTACTCTCACTTCCTAAATCCAGCAGAGGCCTTTGCTCTGCTACAGTATGTTGATAAAAGAGCAGCAGAAACATAGGGAGTGTGATCAGGCATTACCCAGCTGGCCTACCTCAGATCCTTGCCCAATTGCGGTTGCACTCCATGCACCCTCTGTAGTTACACCATTTGCTGTGTCTATGCTCCATAGCAAACAATGTGCTACCAACAACTGGATATGGGTCCCCATGGTGACGCATTGGAAGAGCTAGACAAAACTCATACTTGCTAACATATAAAAAAATATATTCCTGTACACTTTACTGCTTAGCAGGTGCTTGTAACCACTGTGCTAGCTTTCCACTTTCAACGTCTGTACATGCAGTAATACTGATTGGTGCGTCCTTAGATGCCACCATTGGTCGCACCTTTGAAACTTGCACCATCCTTATTATACTGTAGGAGCAGTTTCTCCATCTCACTATGGCCTCATATGCCTGCAGCTGTGCGGCCGTGTACTCAGATGTTTTCACTTTTCACTGACATTACCACAACACTCCGATAACAGGCCCAGTTTTGGGTGCATTTCTAGCCACCTCCCAGTCACTTTCCAGTAATGCTCTTTCCACAATATTTCTGATTCAATGCATCTTGATTGCTATATTGCCATGTAATGCATGTGCCATATGAGTTTTTAGGAATTTCCGTACATGCGCAATTGTAAAAAATCACTCCACTACGTGAACATCGGCATTGTGAGTTGCTCTGAACAGAGGCATCACTGGGTGTGGTGACACCCGGTGCGCACCCCTGATCTTCCGGCGTGCTCGCAGTAAAAAAGGGGTGTGGTCTCGCAGGGATCCAGAAATCGTCACTCTGGGGGCATGATCAGGAGATGCTGTCAGCTCCTCTTCTATGACCGGAGGCGGGTGCTGTAGGAGACTTTCACACTGCAGCACCTGGCTCCTGACAGTTTGGAGGAGCTGACATTTGGTGTCACCCCCTCCCATGTGTCACACCCAGGTTCGGGCCGCAGCCCCCGCACCCTCCTTGTGACGCCACTGGCTGTGAAACAGGCCCAGAATGCCATGTGTAGCTCCAGCAATAATGAGCAGGTGCTTCAATGAAAGGTAAAGCCATCACAGCCTCGTATAAAGAGAAAACTGACCACTAGAGATCCTCTCGCTATACAGCAGGGCTGGCCAAACCGGTCCTCGAGATCTACCAACAGTACGTGTTTTCCAGGCCTCCTGGAGATCTGTAGAATTGTCAGTTAGTAATGAATGCAGCACATCTTAATTAGTACTAACTACACCTGTGTACTAGCTAGGTGGTCTGGAAAATGTGAACTGTTGGTAGATCTCGAGGACTGGTTTGGCCAGCCCTGCTATACAGTATGTGAACATTACACTTTATGTATCAATGAACAAGCCTCTTATGGCTCTGCTTTTATAGTGGGGCAAATACTGTTTGTTCACCAACAGAGGCATAACTAAGGCAGGGCGAGTGGGGCACGTGCCCTGGGCGCCTTGGCAGGCCCAGCAGAGGGGGGCGCCGCCGCCGGCCAGGGCATCGTGCCTACCCGCCCCCGTCCCGCTGCAATGTGAGGGGAGGAGAGCGCTGTGTCTCTCCTGCCCCTCAATGTGCTCACTGCCGCTGCCGCGCTGCCAGTGGCGCTGCGTGTCTGTCCCAGTGTCCGGTCTCCGGCGGCGTTAGCCAATCAGAACTTGCGGACCGGCTACTGATTGGCTGCCGGTCCGCGAGCTCTGATTGGCTAACGACCCGGCGCCACATTTAAGATAGCCGCCGCCGGAGACCTGGAGCGTTGAGGGGCAGGAGAGGCGCTGCGCTCTCCTCCTATCACATAGCAGAGGGCAGCGCAGCGGTGACTGTCGTTTCTGACTGAAGTAAGCAGGAGAGCGGGGGGGAAGTCTTGTATCTGGCACTGTGGAGCATTGTAACTGGCACTGTGGGGCATGTATCTGGCACTGTGGGCAATGTATCTGGCACTGTGGGGCATTGTAACTGGCACTGTGGGGCATGTATCTGGCACTGTGGGGCATTGTATCTGGCACTGTAGGGCATGTAACTGGCACTGTGGGGCATGTAACTGGCACTGTGGGGCATGTATCTATCACTGTGGGGCATGTATCTGGCACTGTGGAGCATTGTATCTGTCACTGTGGGGCAATATGTATCTGTACTGTGGGGCGCTGTATCTGTCACTGTGGGTCTGACACTGTGGAGCACTGTGTATCTGGCACTGTGGGGCACTGTGTATCTGGCACTGTGGGGCAATTGTGTATCTGGCACTGTGTAAAAAGGGGACTCTTCATGTGTACTGTGCAAAAATTGAATGAAGGTGTGCTGAGAGACGACACAAGGGGTAGGTGATAGTGTGCTGAGAGCCGACACAGGGGGTAGGTGATAGTCATGTTGGCACGCCCCATTTCCAGTGGCCACACCCCTTCTGGAGAGTGGCCACACCTCTTCTGATGTGTGGCCACGGCCATTTTTTGGACGCACATTTTTGTGTGTGTTATATATTTATTTCTTTTTTTTGGGGGGGTGGGGGCCGGGGCGCCACTCTTCATCTTGCCCTGGGCTCCGAAAACCCTATTTACACCTCTGATCACCAAGTGATATATAGCTTTAAAACATACGTATTATATCCAAAATGCTTCTTTAACTCATGTAGTAGTTTAACAGCAGATTCCGGAAACAAAGAGAACTGATAAATATATTCAAAGAAAATACCCTCGGTAGCACGGAAGAATAAAAGTGCCCCTGCTGCTCTCTGTTGTAAATGCCTCTTTATCTACACCAGAGGTTCTCAAACGCAGTGCTTAAGGCACCCCAACAGTCCAGGATTTAAGTTTATCCATGCTTGGCCACAGGTGTCTTAATTAGCGCCTCAGTCAATTTGATTTAACCACCTGTGCTGAGCCATGGATATACTGTACCTAAAATTTGGACCGTTGCGGTGGCTTGAGGACTGCGTTTGAGATCCTCTAATCTACACCAAAAGATGAAAGTACCTTGCTGTCAGCTTATGGGAAAGTTCTAATAAATCTGGGACACTGACCACTGACTGTTACTGTCACTGTCTACTGCAAAATTGTCCTTCAAAGTTGAGCCCCATAAAACACAGGTTTGACTTGGTTGCTTCATATTCTATGGATTCTTCAGCTCCGCAATGTTGTCTGTTACAGAGTCGGAGATGATATTGCAGAGCGCCACTGGTCACCAACAGGTGCATGGTTGGAGTATAAAGAGCAGTGGAATCATTTGTAGTGTGGAGATGTCTCTGTTCACATGCTGCTCTCATTCTCTTAATCAGTCTTCACCCAGTCTAGCTAGCCATGGCATTTGAATTTTTACCAAAGACCAGATTTGTATTGCACCACGAGTATGCCAAAAGCAGAAGTTATAGCAACATTCAGATTCAGTATTTCTTGTGAAAACATCAAATAAATAATGAGAAATAAAGAACATTTTAAATTCCCACCTTGAAATGTGGTCAGCTCCTTCTGCAGGATTTTCATGACATCATTCACATTTGGACAGAGCTGAGAAATAGACACAGGTTTGAAATAAGTGCTTTAGGATGTTGATAAGGTTTTGTACCTATGACGGATTTGCTGTGACAGCAAATAGGTGTCATGCTTTTAAATACCAGTATTTAAGGCAATGGGCCTAATTCAGACCCGAAAACGCACAGCAGTCGATCAGGTCTGAACTGCTCTTGCCAGACAGCCAATGGCCATCTCAGCCCAGCGATCACCTCTGCCTGATTGACAGGCAGAGGCGGTCGCTGGGTGGGAGGGGGTGGGCCGGCAGCAAAGCATGCGTGCCCGGAACGTGCGGGGGCGTGCGCGGGAGGGGGGGGCGGGGCGGTCCGTGGCGGCTGCTTGATGTCGCATGCAGCCGCTGAGACCCAGACATCGATGAGTAGCTCCCTGCCAGCGGACATGGGCTGCACAGGTAGGGAGCGACTCGTCAAGTACAAAAGCATCGTTTGGCATTTCTATAATGGGTGCAGTGTGTGCGGTGCACACGGTCCCCTGAGTCCAGAGGGCCCCCCCACCGCACACACTGCACCCACCCATTTTTAAAATACTCACCCCTCCGAAGTCCAGCGCCAGCATCCGCAGCGCCATTAGAACCCAGTGAAAATGGCCCATTAGCAATTTTCATGGAGTTCTGCGCATGCGCAGTAGAGAAATCTCTGGGAAAATGGCCGCCGCACCATTTTCCCAGAGATCTGCGCATGCACAGTAGAGTCTGAGCCCTCTAGTGCTCAGACTCTACAGCGCTCCGGGCAGAGAGGAGGGGTCCGACGGAGGAGGCTGAACACGGGCCTCCTCCTCTCTTAAAACGCCCCTGAATGCATGTATGGAAATGCCACCAAAAACATCTACATGGGCGAATTTGAAAACACCTACATTTGGGGAGGTGCCCACGCTGCGAACCTGGTCCTCTATGGTCGCTATATCGACGACCTATTTTTTGTTTGGAGAGGGGATTCTGCTTCAGTCACTGAGTTTGTTAATTATATTAATAACAACACTTATGGTTTAACATTCACATGCACTCACCATCCTTCACAGATTCATTTTCTAGATGTAACGGTGGAGGTGGTAGAGGAAGTCGTTACAGTCTCTCCCTTTAAAAAAATCAGTAGATGTGTGTAATTTTATACCCTATTCCAGCAACCATAATAAAAGTTGGCTCAAGAATGTACCGAAAAGTCAGGTACATAGGTTAAGAAGAAACTGCACTTTCGATACAAAATATCAGGAACAAGTTAGGGATCTGGTGGAAATATTCCAAGGTTGAGATTATCCACAAGCAGTATTAGATGAAACTTTACTATATGCCTCTAAACTTGTACGGAAAGATACTCTTGGGCTTCATGATAACATACGGCATATGGATATTCAGGGACCTAGTCCCCCAGGTGGTGTGAACCTGGAGAATAATGATCACGACAGCATCCCCACACAAGAGGTTCCTTCTGGTAGTCTTATTGAGATCAAAAATAATGGAACTAATGACACTAATAATAAAAACAAAAATACAAACAAAAATAAAAATAAAAATAAATAAAAAAATAAAGACAAGTACAGTCTAGTATTTAAATCTAAATTTAATGTAGCTGCTAATAAAATCAAGAGCATAGTGAACAAAAACTACAGATTATTGTTTACTGATCCTATTCTCAAGGACCATCTAGATAAAACACCAGCGATAGTTTTTAAAAAGGCTAGGAATCTGAAAAACATTTTGGCTCCTAGCTTCTTCAAAGGACATGCGAATCAGGCCTTAAAAAGCACACAAAGAACCCTAATTGGACCAGAGGTCACAGGTTTTTATAGGTGCAATAATGGAAAGTGCACCACTTGTTCTTTCGTTTTGAATAAGACTAAAAGTGTTGTTTCACATGTCTCCAAAAAGGAGTATACAATCAACACTTTTATCAACTGTAGCACTCACCATGTGGTATATTTATTAATATGTCCATGTCAACTATACTATGTGGGTCGAACCATACGCCCCTTGAAACTCAGATTTATGGAACACAGAAGAAACATCCTAAATAAATGTTTGAATCACAGTGTTCCACGTCATTTTTCTGAGTTCCATGGGGGCGACCCTACTGGGCTCCTTCTGGTTGGGCTTGAACATATTCCAGCAACTAGCAGGGGAGGTGATCGCTTCAGAATTTTGTGTAGACAGGAGGCAGCATGGATCCTAAGACTACAGACACTTAATCCGCAAGGTCTCAATGAAACTATTGATCTGGAGTTTATCTAGGGGCCCATCTCCTGTTTATAATTTCAGCACTTTTAGGAGTGTCTTATAATTAATTTACCTTTTTAGCCCAAGGGTCCCTGGTACCCTGCTGTGTAACAGCTTTCCTTTATACATCCATTACTTTCCTTATTTAAGTAAGCTGGTTTCATATTTATGTATCTCTACTAGAGATGAGCGGGTTCGGTTTCTCTGAATCCGAACCCGCACGAACTTCATGTTTTTTTTCACGGGTCCGAGCGACTCGGATCTTCCCGCCTTGCTCGGTTAACCCGAGCGCACCCGAACGTCATCATGACGCTGTCGGATTCTCGCGAGGCTCGGATTCTATCGCGAGACTCGGATTCTATATAAGGAGCCGCGCGTCGCCGCCATTTTCACACGTGCATTGAGATTGATAGGGAGAGGACGTGGCTGGCGTCCTCTCCATTTAGATTAGGGTTGAGAGAGAGAGAGAGAGATTGACCTGAGGCTGTGATACTGTAGAAGAGAGTGCAGAGTTTAGTGACTGACGACCACAGTGACCACCAGACAGTGCAGTTGTTTGTTTTATTTAATATATCCGTTCTCTGCCTGAAAAAAACGATACACACAGTGACTCAGTCACATACCATATCTGTGTGCACTGCTCAGCCCAGTGTGCTGCATCAATGTATATATATCTGACTGTGCTCAGCTCACACAGCTTATAATTGTGGGGGAGACTGGGGAGCACTGCAGTGCCAGTTATAGGTTATAGCAGGAGCCAGGAGTACATAATATTATATTAAAATTAAACAGTGCACACTTTTGCTGCAGGAGTGCCACTGCCAGTGTGACTAGTGACCAGTGACCTGACCACCAGTATATATAATATTAGTAGTATACTATCTCTTTATCAACCAGTCTATATTAGCAGCAGACACAGTACAGTGCGGTAGTTCACGGCTGTGGCTACCTCTGTGTCGGCACTCGGCAGCCCGTCCATAATTGTATATACCACCTAACCGTGGTTTTTTTTTCTTTCTTTATAGTCATACTAGTTACGAGTATACTATCTCTTTATCAACCAGTCTATATTAGCAGCAGACACAGTACAGTGCGGTAGTTCACGGCTGTGGCTACCTCTGTGTCGGCACTCGGCAGCCCGTCCATAATTGTATATACCACCTAACCGTGGTTTTTTTTTCTTTCTTTATACATACATACTAGTTACGAGTATACTATCTCTTTATCAACCAGTCTATATTAGCAGCAGACACAGTACAGTGCGGTAGTTCACGGCTGTGGCTACCTCTGTGTCGGCACTCGGCAGCCCGTCCATAATTGTATATACCACCTAACCGTGGTTTTTTTTTCTTTCTTTATACATACATACTAGTTACGAGTATACTATCTCTTTATCAACCAGTCTATATATTAGCAGCAGACACAGTACAGTGCGGTAGTTCACGGCTGTGGCTACCTCTGTGTCGGCACTCGGCAGCCCGTCCATAATTGTATATACCACCTAACCGTGGTTTTTTTTTCTTTCTTTATACATACATACTAGTTACGAGTATACTATCTCTTTATCAACCAGTCTATATATTAGCAGCAGACACAGTACAGTGCGGTAGTTCACGGCTGTGGCTACCTCTGTGTCGGCACTCGGCAGCCCGTCCATAATTGTATATACCACCTAACCGTGGTTTTTTTTTCTTTCTTTATACATACATACTAGTTACGAGTATACTATCTCTTTATCAACCAGTCTATATTAGCAGCAGACACAGTACAGTGCGGTAGTTCACGGCTGTGGCTACCTCTGTGTCGGCACTCGGCAGCCCGTCCATAATTGTATATACCACCTAACCGTGGTTTTTTTTTCTTTCTTTATACATACATACTAGTTACGAGTATACTATCTCTTTATCAACCAGTCTATATATTAGCAGCAGACACAGTACAGTGCGGTAGTTCACGGCTGTGGCTACCTCTGTGTCGGCACTCGGCAGCCCGTCCATAATTGTATATACCACCTAACCGTGGTTTTTTTTTCTTTCTTTATACATACATACTAGTTACGAGTATACTATCTCTTTATCAACCAGTCTATATTAGCAGCAGACACAGTACAGTGCGGTAGTTCACGGCTGTGGCTACCTCTGTGTCGGCACTCGGCAGCCCGTCCATAATTGTATATACCACCTAACCGTGGTTTTTTTTTCTTTCTTTATACATACATACTAGTTACGAGTATACTATCTCTTTATCAACCAGTCTATATATTAGCAGCAGACACAGTACAGTGCGGTAGTTCACGGCTGTGGCTACCTCTGTGTCGGCACTCGGCAGCCCGTCCATAATTGTATATACCACCTAACCGTGTTTTTTTTTTCTTTCTTTATAGTCATACTAGTTACGAGTATACTATCTCTTTATCAACCAGTCTATATTAGCAGCAGACACAGTACAGTGCGGTAGTTCACGGCTGTGGCTACCTCTGTGTCGGCACTCGGCAGCCCGTCCATAATTGTATATACCACCTAACCGTGGTTTTTTTTTCTTTCTTTATACATACATACTAGTTACGAGTATACTATCTCTTTATCAACCAGTCTATATTAGCAGCAGACACAGTACAGTGCGGTAGTTCACAGCTGTGGCTACCTCTGTGTCGGCACTCGGCAGCCCGTCCATAATTGTATATACCACCTAACCGTGGTTTTTTTTTTCTTTCTTTATACATACATACTAGTTACGAGTATACTATCTCTTTATCAACCAGTCTATATATTAGCAGCAGACACAGTACAGTGCGGTAGTTCACGGCTGTGGCTACCTCTGTGTCGGCACTCGGCAGCCCGTCCATAATTGTATACTAGTATCCAATCCATCCATCTCCATTGTTTACCTGAGGTGCCTTTTAGTTGTGCCTATTAAAATATGGAGAACAAAAATGTTGAGGTTCCAAAATTAGGGAAAGATCAAGATCCACTTCCACCTCGTGCTGAAGCTGCTGCCACTAGTCATGGCCGAGACGATGAAATGCCAGCAACGTCGTCTGCCAAGGCCGATGCCCAATGTCATAGTACAGAGCATGTCAAATCCAAAACACCAAATATCAGTAAAAAAAGGACTCCAAAACCTAAAATAAAATTGTCGGAGGAGAAGCGTAAACTTGCCAATATGCCATTTACCACACGGAGTGGCAAGGAACGGCTGAGGCCCTGGCCTATGTTCATGGCTAGTGGTTCAGCTTCACATGAGGATGGAAGCACTCAGCCTCTCGCTAGAAAAATGAAAAGACTAAAGCTGGCAAAAGCAGTAGCACCGCAAAGAACTGTGCGTTCTTCGAAATCCCAAATCCACAAGGAGAGTCCGACTCCAATTGTGTCGGTTGCGATGCCTGACCTTCCCAACACTGGACGTGAAGAGCATGCGCCTTCCACCATTTGCACGCCCCCTGCAAGTGATGGAAGGAGCACCCGCAGTCCAGTTCCTGATAGTCAGATTGAAGATGTCAGTGTTGAAGTACACCAGGATGAGGAGGATATGGGTGTTGCTGGCGCTGGGGAGGAAATTGACCAGGAGTATTCTGATGGTGAGGTGGTTTGTTTAAGTCAGGCACCCGGGGAGACACCTGTTGTCCGTGGTAGGAATATGGCCGTTGACATGCCTGGTGAAAATACAAAAAAAATCAGCTCTTCGGTGTGGAAGTATTTCACCAGAAATGCGGACAACAGGTGTCAAGCCGTGTGTTCCCTTTGTCAAGCTGTAATAAGTAGGGGTAAGGACGTTAACCACCTCGGAACATCCTCCCTTATACGTCACCTGCAGCGCATTCATAATAAGTCAGTGACAAGTTCAAAAACTTTGGGTGACAGCGGAAGCAGTCCACTGACCAGTAAATCCCTTCCTCTTGTAACCAAGCTCACGCAAACCACCCCACCAACTCCCTCAGTGTCAATTTCCTCCTTCCCCAGGAATGCCAATAGTCCTGCAGGCAATGTCACTGGCAATTCTGACGAGTCCTCTCCTGCCTGGGATTCCTCCGATGCATCCTTGCGTGTAACGCCTACTGCTGCTGGCGCTGCTGTTGTTGCTGCTGGGAGTCGATGGTCATCCCAGAGGGGAAGTCGTAAGCCCACTTGTACTACTTCCAGTAAGCAATTGACTGTTCAACAGTCCTTTGCGAGGAAGATGAAATATCACAGCAGTCATCCTGCTGCAAAGCGGATAACTGAGGCCTTGACAACTATGTTGGTGTTAGACGTGCGTCCGGTATCCGCCGTTAGTTCACAGGGAACTAGACAATTTATTGAGGCAGTGTGCCCCCGTTACCAAATACCATCTAGGTTCCACTTCTCTAGGCAGGCGATACCGAGAATGTACACGGACGTCAGAAAAAGACTCACCAGTGTCCTAAAAAATGCAGTTGTACCCAATGTCCACTTAACCACGGACATGTGGACAAGTGGAGCAGGGCAGGCTCAGGACTATATGACTGTGACAGCCCACTGGGTAGATGTATGGACTCCCGCCGCAAGAACAGCAGCGGCGGCACCAGTAGCAGCATCTCGCAAACGCCAACTCTTTCCTAGGCAGGCTACGCTTTGTATCACCGCTTTCCAGAATACGCACACAGCTGAAAACCTCTTACGGCAACTGAGGAAGATCATCGCGGAATGGCTTACCCCAATTGGACTCTCCTGTGGATTTGTGGCATCGGACAACGCCAGCAATATTGTGTGTGCATTAAATATGGGCAAATTCCAGCACGTCCCATGTTTTGCACATACCTTGAATTTGGTGGTGCAGAATTTTTTAAAAAACGACAGGGGCGTGCAAGAGATGCTGTCGGTGGCCAGAAGAATTGCGGGACACTTTCGGCGTACAGGCACCACGTACAGAAGACTGGAGCACCACCAAAAACTACTGAACCTGCCCTGCCATCATCTGAAGCAAGAAGTGGTAACGAGGTGGAATTCAACCCTCTATATGCTTCAGAGGTTGGAGGAGCAGCAAAAGGCCATTCAAGCCTATACAATTGAGCACGATATAGTAGGTGGAATGCACCTGTCTCAAGCGCAGTGGAGAATGATTTCAACGTTGTGCAAGGTTCTGATGCCCTTTGAACTTGCCACACGTGAAGTCAGTTCAGACACTGCCAGCCTGAGTCAGGTCATTCCCCTCATCAGGCTTTTGCAGAAGAAGCTGGAGACATTGAAGGAGGAGCTAACACGGAGCGATTCCGCTAGGCATGTGGGACTTGTGGATGGAGCCCTTAATTCGCTTAACAAGGATTCACGGGTGGTCAATCTGTTGAAATCAGAGCACTACATTTTGGCCACCGTGCTCGATCCTAGATTTAAAGCCTACCTTGGATCTCTCTTTCCGGCAGACACAAGTCTGCTGGGGTTGAAAGACCTGCTGGTGACAAAATTGTCAAGTCAAGCGGAACGCGACCTGTCAACATCTCCTCCTTCACATTCTCCCGCAACTGGGGGTGCGAGGAAAAGGCTCAGAATTCCAAGCCCACCCGCTGGCGGTGATGCAGGGCAGTCTGGAGCGACTGCTGATGCTGACATCTGGTCCGGACTGAAGGACCTGACAACGATTACGGACATGTCGTCTACTGTCACTGCATATGATTCTCTCAACATTGATAGAATGGTGGAGGATTATATGAGTGACCGCATCCAAGTAGGCACGTCACACAGTCCGTACTTATACTGGCAGGAAAAAGAGGCAATTTGGAGGCCCTTGCACAAACTGGCTTTATTCTACCTAAGTTGCCCTCCCACAAGTGTGTACTCCGAAAGAGTGTTTAGTGCCGCCGCTCACCTTGTCAGCAATCGGCGTACGAGGTTACATCCAGAAAATGTGGAGAAGATGATGTTCATTAAAATGAATTATAATCAATTCCTCCGCGGAGACATTGACCAGCAGCAATTGCCTCCACAAAGTACACAGGGAGCTGAGATGGTGGATTCCAGTGGGGACGAATTGATAATCTGTGAGGAGGGGGATGTACACGGTGATATATCGGAGGGTGATGATGAGGTGGACATCTTGCCTCTGTAGAGCCAGTTTGTGCAAGGAGAGATTAATTGCTTCTTTTTTGGGGGGGGTCCAAACCAACCCGTCATATCAGTCACAGTCGTGTGGCAGACCCTGTCACTGAAATGATGGGTTGGTTAAAGTGTGCATGTCCTGTTTTGTTTATACAACATAAGGGTGGGTGGGAGGGCCCAAGGACAATTCCATCTTGCACCTCTTTTTTCTTTTCTTTTTCTTTGCGTCATGTGCTGTTTGGGGACGGTTTTTTGGAAGGGACATCCTGCGTGACACTGCAGTGCCACTCCTAGATGGGCCCGGTGTTTGTGTCGGCCACTAGGGTCGCTTATCTTACTCACACAGCTACCTCATTGCGCCTCTTTTTTTCTTTGCGTCATGTGCTGTTTGGGGAGGGTTTTTTGGAAGGGACATCCTGCGTGACACTGCAGTGACACTCCTAGATGGGCCCGGTGTTTGTGTCGGCCACTAGGGTCGCTTATCTTACTCACACAGCTACCTCATTGCGCCTCTTTTTTTCTTTGCGTCATGTGCTGTTTGGGGAGGGTTTTTTGGAAGGGCCATCCTGCGTGACACTGCAGTGCCACTCCTAGATGGGCCCGGTGTTTGTGTCGGCCACTAGGGTCGCTTATCTTACTCACACAGCGACCTCGGTGCAAATCTTAGGACTAAAAATAATATTGTGAGGTGTGAGGTATTCAGAATAGACTGAAAATGAGTGGAAATTATGGTTTTTGAGGTTAATAATACTTTGGGATCAAAATGACCGCCAAATTCTATGATTTAAGCTGTTTTTTAGGTTTTTTGGAAAAAAACACCCGAATCCAAAACACACCCGAATCCGACAAAAAAAATTCGGTGAGGTTTTGCCAAAACGCGGTCGAACCCAAAACACGGCCGCGGAACCGAACCCAAAACCAAAACACAAAACCCGAAAAATTTCCGGCGCTCATCTCTAATCTCTACATTTCCTCTCTTCTTCTTTTCTTTTTTTCTTTCCCCCCCCCCCCCTTCTCTTTTGGATATAAGTATATTATTCTAGGAATGGGGGGGTCTTTTTCCCACTTAATAGAATATGTTCTGCTGCCAGCAGAGTTTGGAATCGAGTGTAGTAATATAGATCTACACAAAATAAGCTGCTTTTTATCACCGGTCTTTTTCAGAATCATTGTGATAAGAGTATAGGACCGTGTGTACTCATATCCATTTATATACACGTAAAATGTTATGGTTATTGGTTATTAGTAATTACTATAATACACACTTTTTATGATGGTGTTTCTTATTCCCAGTCTCATGTTTCCGTTTTAATCGATTTGTACTGTTTATGAAATTGCATTTAGTGTTGTATGTCTATAAGCCCCGTATTAACGGTTATTGCTCCATTGCATTAATATAGTAATTTCCTCGTTTTATTTTCTAATGTGTGTGTCTGCTTTAAAATGAAGGAGTCTAAAGTATTTTTACCTTACCTGAGGATTGAGAATGGCTGAAATTAATTATTAACAATTAGCCCCACCTGTGGAGTAGGTATAAGTACCGAACACTCCCACTCCCAGGTATACCTGCCTTTTGAGAAAGACGCCCTGCAGGCGTTGAAACACGTTAAGGAATACAGGACATTCTATGAGGATCGGTACCGCTGTGTACGTCTATCCCCCATTAGAGCCGTGCACAGGAACCCAGATTGACTGCTGCGGCTCGGAGATCCCAGCCCGCAGCTTCCTATCTACACGGCTCCAGCTACAGCTGCCTCTACATTGCCTGGCAGCACGAACGACAGGCGGGCCACTGGTCAGTGCACTCGGCCTGACCTTTGCCATCACTCCGGCTCCAACAGTTGTCGGTCTCCGTGCAGGGGGACACGGAGCTCTCGGATGCGGCAGCGTCTCGGTGAGGACGGCTAAATCAAGCTCCCCGTGCACCGCAGCACCGCTCTACATTCATCGCTGAGGCTCTGGTGTTTAACATCTCCCTGGCTAACGGGACAGCACCAGGGAGCAGGCATCCAAAGCTCCTGCCCAGTGATAACAGGCTGAGGTGTATCTAGGGGTCCAGGCGCACCTGGCAAAGTAAGGGACCGGCACACCCCCCATATATTTGAAATGGGGAAGACCGAAAAAAGCACGTGGCCACACAATACTACCCCCAATTCAAATTACACCACACAGTTGTGTCCATTATTCACGTTACACCACATAGTAGTACCCCTCAGCTCTCCCTTCCCTGTGTGCCCCTGCAGCAGCCTCAGTCGTCCATTCCCCCTGTGACTCTGCAGCAGCTTGGCCTCAGTCCCCTCCCCCATTGCTTCTGCAGCAGCCATCCACCCACTGCCATCCCCTCCCCATTCCCTGTTCCTCTGCAGCAGCTCTGGATTATCCTCTTGTATCAGTGGCGGCGGCACCAGGCTCCTCAGTCTACACTCATACTTCAGCGAGCGGGCGTCATGACTTTATTATGCTGACTGCAGAGTGATCCCGTCCTCTACAGAGCAGGCACAGGGAGGTCACGGGAGAGGGTACAGCAGCAACAGCCAGCCAGAGTGGGGTCGGGGGCTGAATTAAGAGAGGAGGGTCTTGAGGTACTTAACCCTTGTGCCCCCTATTAATCTGGCTCTGGGTGGGTCAAATCGGGAAAAAGTAGCACAGAACTGGTGCCTGACCGGCCAATGTCTGGCACCGCACCACAGTTAACCAACTCTATCATAAATCTGGCCCCTTGCTACCATTAGAGCTGAGGGCCACTTTGCAAGGAATGTTAAATTTGTTTCTTTTTTATACTTTATTTTTTCATGTAAAAACGTGTCCAATGCTCCGAGTTGCCTGTTTAGTGCTCTCAGTGGCATGTTGGGGAATGTTAGAGCATGGCCACAGAATAGTACCAGTTTACATTACACCACACAGTAGCGTCCATAAGTCACATTACCCCGCACAGTAGTACGCATTATACACGTTACGCCAAATAGTAGAGCCCCTTACACACACAGAACTGCTGCATAGTAAGTGATGCTGGGATATCTGAGGAGCCACTCTGAAGTTGCGATCCTGGCAGGACGGGAGAATTAGGATTAGGCTGCAGGGAGGGGATTAGGTTGCAACAGGGAAAGTTAGGGTTTAGGCTTAGTTTACATTAGCACCCCTATCGGGATTTCAGGCAGTTGGGATATGCCGGTGTCGGTATTCTTACTGCCGGCATCCTAACTGCTTGTTTCCCGTACCTAACCCCACATAATACCTGGCACAAGCCTCCGCATATGTGAAGACAAGCACTCAGCAATAGCATGCGCACAGATTTAACACAATTTACAAAAAAATTTGGAAACCAAGGCAACACAAAAGCATGAGAAGGTTGTATATGGATGATACTATGACTATAATACAGAACATAAATATTTTACTAAACATACAGCATGTAAAAGTCATAGACAATAAGTGGTTTATAGACAATAATGTAGTTATATGGGATCCAATCAGGATCCTGGCAGTCGAAATATCGATGCCGGAATTTCGACACTACTCAGAATGCCGGCGCTGGGATCCCGACACTGATCACTATCCCGGCGCCGGGATCCCGAACAAGGTTTTGACGAGCTGCCCAAGAGGGAAGTTGACGGGGGCGGGTGGATTGGTTTAGGCTGCGGGAGGAGAGTTAAGGTTAGGCTGTGAGGGGGGGGGGGGGGGGTTAGGCAGTGTGAAGGGTAACATAGGGCTAGGCAACCCTGGGGAGGGTTAGGTTGGGGGGAGGGAGGGTTAGGGACCACTTCGGAGGGTTAGGGTTAGACTATGGGTAAGGGGGCTAGGGGGGTTGGAGATTGGTGCCGCTGTTGGTATTTCGACTGCCAACATCTCTAGTGACAGGATACCGATACTATCCCATGATACAGCATTTAAAACGTGTATATAGCGTGTCATGTATATTGCAAAGGTGGAGAACATACTGTAAGTGTCATTTACACATAATACATATTTAAAAAAAAGCTGTGTGGAAAATATATTAATAAAGCTTAATAAATATGTACAAAACAAATTAATAGTTGCTAACAAACTTAAGTACAGCAATCTGCCATGTGTTTGACATGTTCTTATTTCAAAGTGTACACTTCCAACAGTCACACTGAACATAGCATGTGGATTATGTTTTACTTCTACGTCCATCATGGTTTCTCTATTTGGGACAGGTTCAAACGCGCGCGCATATATATATATATATATATATATATATATATATGAATATATGGGTCGCACTCACGTTTTGATCACAGTCCATCCGCTGGGGTGTCATCCAAAGAGGCTCTCTCTCGAGCATCCAATTGTAGAAAACAAAAGAGTGGAGCACTCACCAGTCTTAGTTTTAAACATGCACCAGGTTTATTTAAATGACAGCAAAATTCAGCTGTACCTTACAGCATAAGGGGTATCTCAGCATAATCCAGCTGTACCTTCCAATATAAAGGATGTCTCAAACGTTTTCGGTCCCTTATAGACCATCATCAGGAGATTATCAACAGTTGTCCAAGAAAGCTGTCTTAACGATACCACAAATCATCAGCTGCATATTTAGCCAAGCCTCACCGGCTCCTTAAATACCCTAAAATTCGAAAAACGCGCCAAAACGGCGTCATGGTGACATCACTGTGTGGGCAGAGCCACCAAGCCCGCACTCGATTAACACCAATAAATATGTATATTAGTGATGAGCACCGGAAATTTTTCGGGTTTTGTGTTTTGTTTTTGGGTTCGGTTCCGCGGCCGTGTTTTGGGTTCGAACGCGTTTTGGCAAAACCTCACCGAATTTTTTTTGTCGGATTCGGCTGTGTTTTGGATTCGGGTGTTTTTTTCAAAAAACCCTAAAAAACAGCTTAAATCATAGAATTTGGGGGTCATTTTGATCCCAAAGTATTATTAACCTCAATAACCATAATTTCCACTCATTTTCAGTCTATTCTGAACACCTCACACCTCACAATATTATTTTTAGTCCTAAAATTTGCACCGAGGTCGCTGGATGACTAAGCTCAGCGACCCAAGTGGCCGACACAAACACCTGGCCCATCTAGGAGTGGCACTGCAGTGTCACGCAGGATGGCCCTTCAAAAAACTACTCCCCAAACAGCACATGACGCAAAGAAGAAAAAAAAGAGGCGCAATGAGGTAGCTGTGTGACTAAGATAAGCGACCCTAGTGGCCGACACAAACACCTGGCCCATCTAGGAGTGGCACTGCAGTGTCACGCAGGATGGCCCTTCCAAAAAACACCCCCCAAACAGCACATGACGCAAAGAAAAAAAGAGGCGCAATGAGGTAGCTGTGTGACTAAGATAAGCGACCCAAGTGGCCGACACAAACACCTGGCCCATCTAGGAGTGGCACTGCAGTGTCACGCAGGATGGCCCTTCCAAAAAACACCCCCCAAACAGCACATGACGCAAAGAAAAAAAGAGGCGCAATGAGGTAGCTGTGTGACTAAGATAAGCGACCCAAGTGGCCGACACAAACACCTGGCCCATCTAGGAGTGGCACTGCAGTGTCACGCAGGATGGCCCTTCCAAAAAACACCCCCCAAACAGCACATGACGCAAAGAAAAAAAGAGGCGCAATGAGGTAGCTGTGTGACTAAGATAAGCGACCCAAGTGGCCGACACAAACACCGGGCCCATCTAGGAGTGGCACTGCAGTGTCACGCAGGATGGCCCTTCCAAAAACTACTCCCCAAACAGCACATGACGCAAAGAAAAATGAAAGAAAAAAGAGGTGCAAGATGGAATTGTCCTTGGGCCCTCCCACCCACCCTTATGTTGTATAAACAGGACATGCACACTTTAACCAACCCATCATTTCAGTGACAGGGTCTGCCACACGACTGTGACTGAAATGACGGGTTGGTTTGGACCCCCACCAAAAAAGAAGCAATTAATCTCTCCTTGCACAAACTGGCTCTACAGAGGCAAGATGTCCACCTCATCATCATCCTCCGATATATCACCGTGTACATCCCCCTCCTCACAGATTATCAATTCGTCCCCACTGGAATCCACCATCTCAGCTCCCTGTGTACTTTGTGGAGGCAATTGCTGCTGGTCAATGTCTCCACGGAGGAATTGATTATAATTCATTTTAATGAACATCATCTTCTCCACATTTTCTGGATGTAACCTCGTACGCCGATTGCTGACAAGGTGAGCGGCGGCACTAAACACTCTTTCGGAGTACACACTTGTGGGAGGGCAACTTAGGTAGAATAAAGCCAGTTTGTGCAAGGGCCTCCAAATTGCCTCTTTTTCCTGCCAGTATAAGTACGGACTGTCTGACGTGCCTACTTGGATGCGGTCACTCATATAATCCTCCACCATTCTTTCAATGGGGAGAGAATCATATGCAGTGACAGTAGACGACATGTCCGTAATCGTTGTCAGGTCCTTCAGTCCGGACCAGATGTCAGCATCAGCAGTCACTCCAGACTGCCCTGCATCACCGCCAGCGGGTGGGCTCGGAATTCTGAGCCTTTTCCTCGCACCCCCAGTTGCGGGAGAATGTGAAGGAGGAGATGTTGACAGGTCGCGTTCCGCTTGACTTGACAATTTTGTCACCAGCAGTTCTTTGAACCCCAGCAGACTTGTGTCTGCCGGAAAGAGAGATCCAAGGTAGGTTTTAAATCTAGGATCGAGCACGGTGGACAAAATGTAGTGCTCTGATTTCAACAGATTGACCACCCGTGAATCCTTGTTAAGCGAATTAAGGGCTCCATCCACAAGTCCCACATGCCTAGCGGAATCGCTCTGTGTTAGCTCCTCCTTCAATGTCTCCAGCTTCTTCTGCAAAAGCCTGATGAGGGGAATGACCTGACTCAGGCTGGCAGTGTCTGAACTGACTTCACGTGTGGCAAGTTCAAAAGGTTGCAGAACCTTGCACAACGTTGAAATCATTCTCCACTGCGCTTGAGACAGGTGCATTCCACCTCCTATATCGTGCTCAGTTGTATAGGCTTGAATGGCCTTTTGCTGCTCCTCCAACCTCTGAAGCATATAGAGGGTTGAATTCCACCTCGTTACCACTTCTTGCTTCAGATGATGGCAGGGCAGGTTCAGGCGTTTTTGGTGGTGCTCCAGTCTTCTGTACGTGGTGCCTGTACGCCGAAAGTGTCCCGCAATTCTTCTGGCCACCGACAGCATCTCTTGCACGCCCCTCTCATTTTTTAAATAATTCTGCACCACCAAATTCAAGGTATGTGCAAAACATGGGACGTGCTGGAATTTGCCCATATTTAATGCACACACAATATTGCTGGCGTTGTCCGATGCCACAAATCCACAGGAGAGTCCAATTGGGGTAAGCCATTCTGCGATGATCTTCCTCAGTTGCAGTAAGAGGTTTTTAGCTGTGTGCGTATTCTGGAAAGCGGTGATACAAAGCGTAGCCTGCCTAGGAAAGAGTTGGCGTTTGCGAGATGCTGCTACTGGTGCCGCCGCTGCTGTTCTTGCGGCGGGAGTCCATACATCTACCCAGTGGGCTGTCACAGTCATATAGTCCTGAGCCTGCCCTGCTCCACTTGTCCACATGTCCGTGGTTAAGTGGACATTGGGTACAACTGCATTTTTTAGGACACTGGTGAGTCTTTTTCTGAGGTCTGTGTACATTTTCGGTATCGCCTCACCGCCCAGGATGCCAAGGCCTCAGTTATCCGCTTTGCAGCAGGATGACTGCTGTGATATTTCATCTTCCTCGCAAAGGACTGTTGGACAGTCAATTGCTTGGTGGAAGTAGTAAAAGTGGTCTTACGAGTACGACTTCCCCTCTGGGATGACCATCGACTCCCAGCAGCAACAACAGCAGCGCCAGCAGCAGTAGGCGTTACACGCAAGGATGCATCGGAGGAATCCCAGGCAGGAGAGGACTCGTCAGAATTGCCAGTGACATGGCCTGCAGGACTATTGGCATTCCTGGGGAAGGAGGAAATTGACACTGAGGGAGTTGGTGGGGTGGTTTGCGTGAGCTTGGTTACAAGAGGAAGGGATTTACTGGTCAGTGGACTGCTTCCGCTGTCGCCCAAAGTTTTTGAACTTGTCACTGACTTATGATGAATGCGCTGCAGGTGACGTATAAGGGAGGATGTTCCGAGGTGGTTAACGTCCTTACCCCTACTTATTACAGCTTGACAAAGGCAACACACGGCTTGACAAATGTTGTCCGCATTTCTGTTGAAATACTTCCACACCGAATAGCTGATTTTTTTGGTATTTTCACCAGGCATGTCAATGGCCCTATTCCTCCCACGGACAACAGGTGTCTCCCCGGGTGCCTGACTTAAACAAACCACCTCACCATCAGAATCCTCCTGGTCAATTTCCTCCCCAGCGCCAGCAACACCCATATCCTCCTCATCCTGGTGTACTTCAACACTGACATCTTCAATCTGACTATCAGGAACTGGACTGCAGGTGCTCCTTCCAGCACTTGCAGGGGGCGTGCAAATGGTGGAAGGCGCATGCTCTTCACGTCCAGTGTTGGGAAGGTCAGGCATCGCAAACGACACAATTGGACTCTCCTTGTGGATTTGTGATTTCAAAAAACGCACAGTTCTTTGCTGTGCTTTTGCCAACTTGAGTCTTTTCATTTTTCTAGCGAGAGGCTGAGTGCTTCCATCCTCATGTGAAGCTGAACCACTAGCCATGAACATAGGCCAGGGCCTCAGCCGTTCCTTGCCACTTCGTGTGGTAAATGGCATATTGGCAAGTTTACGCTTCTCCTCCGACAATTTTATTTTAGATTTTTGAGTCCTTTTTTTACTGATATTTGGTGTTTTGGATTTTACATGCTCTGTACTATGACATTGGGCATCGGCCTTGGCAGACGACTTTGATGGCATTTCATCGTCTCGGCCATGACTAGTGGCAGCAGCTTCAGCACGAGGTGGAAGTCGATCTTGATCTTTCCCTATTTTTGGAACCTCAACATTTTTGTTCTCCATATTTTAATAGGCACAACTAAAAGGCACCTCAGGTAAACAATGGAGATGGATGGATACTAGTATACTTATGGATGGACGAGCGACTGCCGACACAGAGGTAGCTACAGCCGTGGACTACCGTACTGCGTCTGCTGCTAATATAGACTGGATGATAATGATATAAAAAATATATATATATCACTACTGCAGCCGGACAGGTATATATTATATAATGACGGACCTGCTGGACACTGTCAGCACTGCAGACTCCTAAAGTAAGCTACTAGTATCAAGAAGATAGAAAAAAAAAAACACCACAGGTAGGTGGTATACAATTATGGATGGACGAGCGACTGCCGACACAGAGGTAGCTACAGCCGTGGACTACCGTACTGCGTCTGCTGCTAATATAGACTGGATGATAATGATATAAAAAATATATATATATCACTACTGCAGCCGGACAGGTATATATTATATAATGACGGACCTGCTGGACACTGTCAGCACTGCAGACTCCTAAAGTTAACTACTAGTATGAAGAAGATAGAAGAAAAAAAAAAACCACCACAGGTAGGTATACAATTATGGACGAGCGACTGCCGACACAGAGGTAGCTACAGCCGTGGACTACCGTACTGCGTCTGCTGCTAGTATAGACTGGATGATAATGATATAAAAAATATATATATATCCCTACTGCAGGACAGGTATATATTATATAATGACGGACCTGCTGGACACTGTCAGCAGAATGCGTTTATAGAATAAAAACACCACACGACGAGTGTTTAACTTTTTCAGGCAGACAATCACAATATACTGGTGGTCACTGGTCACTGGTCAGTCACACTGGCAGTGGCACTCTGGCAGCAAAAGTGTGCACTGTTAAATATATGTACTCCTGCTATAACTGCTCCCCAGTCTCCCCCACAATTAAGCTGTGTGAGCAGTGAGCACTCAGCGCAGTCAGATATACATAGATGATGCAGCACACTGAGGCTGAGCACAGATATGGTATACTGTGTCACTGTGTATCGTTTTTTTTCAGGCAGAGAACGGATTATATTAAATAATAATAAAACTGCACTGGTGGTCACTGGTCAGTGACTAGTAAACTCTGCACTCTCTGAGTACTCCTAAGCTCCAGTAAATCAAGTGTCTCACTCTCACTATCTATTTCTATTCTAAACGGAGAGGACGCCAGCCACGTCCTCTCCCTATCAATCTCAATGCACGTGTGAAAATGGCGGCGACGCGCGGCTCCTTATATAGAATCCGAGTCTCGCGATAGAATACGAGCCTCGCGAGAATCCGACAGCGGGATGATGACGTTCGGGCGCGCTCGGGTTAGCCGAGCAAGGCGGGAAGATCCGAGTCTGCCTCGGACCCGTGTAAAAAGCGTGAAGTTCGGGGGGGTTCGGTTTCCGAGAAACCGAACCCGCTCATCACTAATGTATATCCAATCCATTGTGCTTCACCTACTATTTACTACACCCAACATTACCATTGAATACGCGGCTCATCAACACATCAAGCTCTAAATCCATCTTACCCTGTGATGTTATACTCGTCCGCGGATGCCTAAACCACCCGCCGGAAGTCACGTGGCTGTTTCCTGGATCCTATGAGCCGCAACATGTGACATCGAGTCACGTGATAGCGGAAATGACGTGCCGCAATCTGTTGCTAAGTAACCACCAACTCAATCTGAGAGTAAAGAGCCAGACTATAGCTCCACAATGTCACATGATCATTAGAGATACAACCCCTATTGGTTGCATAGCAACCCTACCGCTAAAATAGCACGGGTGTATTCAAAACAATACATCATGTCCGTGTTTTCTTGAAGGAAAAGAACATCTTTATAGATCACATGGAATTATAGTTTTAGATGCACAACCTTAATGGGGACTTAAAATTTCATTTACTATTCCCACATACTATCTAAATACGCGGGCCAGGGGAAATATCACAACCTCAGATGGATAATACTATCGTGTTAAACATGTACTTGTTTGATCTTTAAAAGGGCAAGGAGCCGGTGAGACATTGCAGACAACATATAACACATATCAAGAAAAACACATTATTAGACAAAAAATTATCAGATGAAAAAATGATATCCCTTCACCTGCTATCCTATCTATAAATCAATACACATTTTTGTCTAATCCTTCAAGAGAATTTCACTAATATATTTTATATATATAGGATTTTCTTAAAGAAATTTTTTTTAAAATATAAAAAGAAAAAAGAAAAAATCTCTCCCTCTATATAAAAGAAAGAGATTCCTTCCTTCCCCCCTTCCCTTCTTTTTCTTTTTTTGTGTAAATTTTTTTATATATTTATATATAAAAGAATATTTATTCTAAACATATTTTTAACTTAATTTTACTGTGCATTGGTCCACTTTCTATTATCTCAGGAAAACCCCTAATGGGTTATTTTCATTGAGTCCATGCGGGGCCAGTGTCCCCAACCTAAAAATCCATCTGGCCTCCAATTTCTTCAGGATCATCGCTCGATCACCCCCTCTTATGGGGTCTGGTACCCAATCAATCAATCAATCTGCATCTAAGTGCAGACACCTGATGGCCCGCTGTCAAAAAGTGTTGGGCGACTGGTTTATCTGTCCGTCCTGAGAGTATTGCCTGGTGGATAGAACTCCTGTGGTTCGCCATTCGTTCTCTAAAGCTACATGTCGTCATTCCGACATAAGCTAAGCCACAGGGGCACAAGAGCATGTAAACCACATAACTCAATCTGCAATGCAGTTTGTAGCGAATCCGAATAGAGCTGCCAGTGTGTGGATGTGGAAATGTGCTCCCAGGCAGCAATGATCGACATGTTACACATCCCGCACATTTAAAGCATCCAGGTTTTCTAGAATTTAGCCATGTGTTGTCCTCTCGTGGTGCAAATGATCTTGCCGGCTGCATCAAAATCTGCTTAAGATTCTTACCACGTCTATAGGCCATCATTGGTAACTTATTCATAGTGCCCTTGAACTTCGGCTCAGATTGAATAATCGGCCAGTGTTTTTTAATGGTTTTAGCAATCACGGGATACATATCGTCATATTGCGTTACAAAGATCATTCGTCCTTGTTGACGATCTCGTTTCTGAGTAAGTCTCTTCCGTGCTTTGTTTAAACAGCTTTCTATGACACTCCTTTTATATCCCCTCTCAAGGAACCGCTCTTTCATCTGTACAATCTGCAACTCAGCCGTTGCTGGATCTGTATTATTGCGAAGTACCCTCATGAACTGGGATATTGGGAGACTTGCTTTGAGGGCGGGTGGATGATTACTGGTTGCATGCAGGAACGTGTTTCTGTCAGTTTCCTTTCGGAATAACGTTGTACCCAGTTTATTTCCCATACGAAAAACCGTCACATTCAAAAAATTAATAGATTCGGACTCACATGCCCCAGTGAATCGGACTGTAGATTCTAAAGAGTTTAGCTCATCTAACATTTGAACAAACTCTCCCTTGGTGCCATTCCATAAGAGGAATATGTCGTCTATATATCTTTTATAATATTGTATTTTACAACCAAACTTAGGGTGAATATTCATTGACTCATATTCATGCATGAATATACCTGCGTACATCGGGGCCACATTTGAACCCATAGCGGTCCCCGAGCACTGGATATAATAATCACCTTGATATGAAAAATGATTATGTACTTATATCAATTCCAGCAATTCAAGTATACATTCACAGGGGTTTTTTTGAGACTTACGTTTTACCATAAGTCTCCTGACAGCATCAATACCTGCTGAATGGGGGATTATAGTATATAACGATGACACGTCTAAGGTTGCAAAAAGGACGTTCTCATCAACTTCCCCTAACTCAAGGATATTCTCCAAAAATTACTTGTATCTCTGAGGTAGCTCGGTATAAAAGGAATTAATTCCTGTAAGAAGCTGTCTACAAAAATAGCTAAAGGTTGCAACAGGGAACCCCTGGCAGAGATAATAGGTCTGCCAGGGGGGTCCACCAGAGACTTGTGGACCTTGGGTAGAGTATAAATCAGAGGGCAGATAGGGTGTTCAGTCTTCAAAAAAGATGAAATCTGCTCAGTCAACCACCCACTACGTACAGCCATATCAATCACGTTGTCAACCTTCCTTTTAATACCCGGAATAGGGTTCATCTGGCACTTAAAGTATGTGGTGACATCCGCCAACTGACGTCTGATCTCTCTATCATAATCTACTGTCTTTTGTATAACAATGCCCCCACCCTTATCTGCAGGGCGGATCACAATTGCATCATTATCCCTCAAGGAATTAAGTGCCTGCCTTTGCTCCTTGTTTAAATTGTCAAAACCCCTCCTGTCAGTACTCGCCCTACAGTCATTTTCTGTCATTCTCAGAAAGGTGCGTATACTCGCATTAGATGTTTGTGGATCAAAAAGGCTCGGTTTCAGAAAGGGGTTACCTAATTGTTCAACTCCTCGGTCTTCTTTATCAATAAAGAAATCCCTTAGTCGTAGTTTCCTACCAAACTTAAAGTGATCAATGGCAAAATTAAATTCATCATGTTTAGAAGATGGTACAAAGCTCAATCCTAATGACAGAAGCGAATATTCAGCCTCTGTTAGGATATGATCCGATAAATTAAATACACACTCTATGTTTGCTTCTTCCGCCACCTTTGCCCTGTGTCCCCCTCTCCGCGGGTGCGGTCTCTGCGATTTTTTGTAGTGCTTGACTGAGGCCCTCCTCTGCCTCTGCCTAAAAAAACGCTCGGTGGGAGTGGGGCACAGGGTTCTGAGTCGGAAGCTGATTGTGAGGTAGATGACTCAACCCCTGGCGAGGTCCTCGCTCTCTGTGGGCGGAATGGCCTTTGTCTCCTACCGCTGCTAGGACCACCTGACAGCCATCTATATACATTGTGAGTGGCATAATCATTGGTCACAGTTTGTAATTTCTTCCTCTTAAAGGAAACAAGATCTTCTTTATATGCATCAATTTGACTCTGAATTTTCTCACACCAGTTTTCAGTTTTATCACTCTTAAGAGATGTTAAGTTAGTTTTTTCAAATTTCGCGATCTCATCGCGGACTTTTACCAGCTCAGTACCAACCTCCTCTATGACCAATAAAATAAGGTCCAGAGAACATTTGTTGAGGACTCCGCACCACTTGCTGCAAAATACAGCATTGGTTCTACCAATGGTTGGAGTATTAGTAATGCGGAATCCTCGTGGTATCCTCTTGGACCTATGATATTCGGATAAAAACTAGCCATGGAGTGTCAGTTCAATCTCCCTTTTTTTTAGGCGTGTAATTTTAAACACTAAATCAGTAGGTTTCTCCGCAGGGAGTCTTGTGAACTCAAAATGATCGAAATATACTTTTTCTGCGTCATCATCCGTCAATGATATCAGCTGATTCTCTGCAGCTGACAATAAATCTTCATCAAAAAATACTACTTCTGATTGAGCCATAATAACAGTGAACTCTCATATATCATTCTACGGAGCAACCAGAAGAGTCATCCAAGTCAATCATATAATAAACGGATATCAGATGGCAGTATTACTTAAACATCTCCTACACTTTTAGAGATCATATCCCATCATAGAATTAGCACCAAGGGGAGAGGGACCAATGCACATAAACAAAAAAACAATAATAATTTTTTTTAAATTTTTTTGAAAAAAGTGTCATAAAAAGTCCTCAAATGACTAAATATATCAAGCTGAGAAGAGGGATCATAATTTGAGCGAATACTAGTCTATATATATATATACACACACACACACACATATATACACAGCATACATACACATGGCAGACCAACACATGGCAAACTTAGACACGCACACAGCATACATATACACACACATATCATACATACATGGCATACTTACAAACACACACACACACAACATACAGTACATATCCGCACACACAAACACAGACACACACAGAGCATACTGTACATGCACATATAGCAAGTATACTGTGCTTACACAAACCACAGGCTGCTGAAGAGAGGAGCGGTCTGGCCTCCGAAGTCTGAAAGAAGTAATGTGGGCGGAACGCTGCTGCAGGTGGTGGCTGCTGATTGCTGCTCCCTCTCCCTGGCTGAGCTACAGTCCGCTGCTCCAAGAACTGCCGGTGACTCATCAGTGAGTGCAAGGAGGCTGTTGGACGGCCAATGTATCTGCCTGTGAAGCCGCAGGAAGGCAGGGTGACGCTTAACTTCCATTTTGTGTTCTGCAGCGGAACGCAAATACCGGAAGCACGGCGGCCGGCCCGGCCGGCAGGTGACATATGCGTGCCGATCACATTGAAGGGTGGGCCAGGATAGCGGCAATCTCTCCCGGTGGCCCAATGTGCCCCAGACTGCATGTTTTATTTCATTCTACCCTCTGCCCGCGGGTGACACCGCCAGGCGGCGCCCCTCCTCTGCCGGCGCCCCTGGCAAGTGCCGTCCTGGCCAAAGGATAGAAACGCCCCTGATAACAGGTGCATATATTTCTATTTATTATAACATTTGTTCATACTGGCTGAATAACACATTCAACCCGGGTTACGGGCAACAACCTGTGAGCACGCCACTGTGAGCCATTCATTTGGAAAATATCCTGCAGCTGTACATCTCAGTGTATACATTGAACTCTGCTTAAACCTGAGACTCCCGTTAACATTGGTAATTGAATCTTCATTATTCGTTTCTAACTGATGCTATAATTAAACACCAGGTGTTTAGATATATCACATTGTTTATTAATATTATTGTGATGTTTTAACATTGTATCACACCCCCGGGAGGTTGTTGCATTGTATTTTATTTGCATTTTTATTAAATGTTTCATACTACATGATTGTTAAGCGCCACTTGGTTTTCTTTGGTATTTTTGTGTGTTAAGGGATTGGCAATTCCCTTTTACAAGAGGCCGCTGACAATCATATTGCAGTTTCACTCACCTGAGCGCTTAGTGTACCCCCTTTTTTTCTTTCAGATTATCACTTGTACAAGACAGTGGTCACATTGGATCCAATGAAAGACATACTGTACATGTTATAACTCATAGAAGATTAGAACATTACCTCATCTTAATGTGTACACTGGGGAAAGTTTATGTTTTCAAATAAAAAGGTGAGTGTCTTCTACTTTTTACCTTATTCTAGATTAGCATTATGTATACTGTATGCGTTTCATACTGGCCAATTAATGCTGGTCTTTTTACAGATGTGTCTTCATACACCCAACATCTATGTGACATACAATATGGCTCGAGACGTCCGGGCGATTTAGCCAGTCTAAGAGGTGTAGTGTACCATATTTTTTTTTTTCAATTTTGCATCTTACTCGCATTGCAGACTTAGTAAATCACCACTCACAGTGTACTAGAAGTTCTGGGCTGCGGGCTTTAAGTACACAGGAATTAGTTTTAAAGGGGTGTGGTATGAGTTGCTGGGGGCCGGGTCGCCCAGCACCTGGGGTCATTCCGAGTTGATCGCACACTGCCAATTTTCGCAGTGCAGTGATCAGGTAAAAAAACAGCAAAACTGCACATGCGTATGCACCACAATGCACACGCGCATCGTATGGGTACAAATAGCATCGTTGCTGTGCAATGCTTCTAGCGACGAATCCATTCGCACAGCCGATCGCGAGGAGATTGACAGGAAGAGGGCGTTTATGGGTGTCAACTGACCGTTTTCTGGGAGTGGTAGGGAAAACGCAGGAGTGACCAGGCGTTTGCAGGGCGGGTATCTGACGTCAATTCCGGGACCTCCGACGCTAGAATCATCGCACAGGATAAGTAACTACAGGGCTGGTCTTGTTTTGCACAAAATGTTTTTGTACCGCTCGGCTACACATGCGATCACACACTTGCAAAGTGAAAATACACTCCGCCGTGGGCGGCGACTATGCGTTTGCACGGCTGCTAAAAGTAGCTAGCGAGCGATCAACTCGGAATGAGGGCACTGGTGCGCTGAGAGGGACTGTTTGGTGCGAGTAAAGCCACAATGTACGAGGACACATCTGTAGTTATTGTCAACTTCAGTTGTTTAAGGGACTCATTAAACTGAATTGACAGCAAAAGCAAGCACAGTTTTCCATCCCACACTGCACGCAGCCAAACATCATGTAAACTTCATACTTAATTTGATCTCCAGGGTACAAGCCTGGCGTTCCACATGGTAGCGTTTCCACTGGGACAGCAGCATGGACATCGACATCATTTCCAGCATCATGTGATGTCATCCTGGCCAATCTTGCTCAGTCTGTCAATCAGCTGATTGCTCCACCCAATCTGGACTCAGCCTTGGGTATTAATCTTCTGCTTTGCAGAACCAAGGTTGCCAGTTCCTTCAGTCACACAGCTCTCTGTGTGAGCACTGTAGCTGTGTTCCCCTGCTGTACCAGTCTGTTATTTAGGACGTTACCTGTGACACAGACTCTTTATGTACTAAAGCTGGTATCAGCATTAATCCAGTGTATATTCCAGACCATCGATGCAAGTCCGATATTCCTGAACACCGGTGCAGGTCCGATATTCCTGACCATTGGTGCAAGTCCAATATTCCTGACCATCTGTGCAAGTCCGATATTCCTGACCATCGGTACAAGTCCGATACTCTAGATTCCTAATCATAATTTCAACTCTGATATTCCTAGCCACCAGTACCGGTGTTACTCTTCGGACCATCTGAGTCATCCAGCATTGGAGCTCCATCCAATTCTAGTCTATCTTTTGTCTACTTCAGCCTAGTACCAGTCCCAAGTCTTTAGTCATCAAAACCCTTGGTCATCAGTCCCTAGACTGATTCCCATTCTCACTTTCTTGTTCTAGCACAGGTGACCCATACAGGTGGCAGCGACCGGCCTGTCGGGCGCAGCTGAGCCCAAATTTCCAAGCAGGAATCACTGGTGAAGACTACCAGCGGGGTAAGATTCCGTGCCCCTGCTCTGGGTCTTCACCAACTACCTGTCGCTAGTTTTCGTACCCAAAGTATTTAACTTCTCTGTAGTTCCGACCATTATCATCTGAATGCAAAAAAGCTATATATAACCCTCCTGCTTTACATATTCCTCCAACCCAACTCCATCCAGTTCTGAGACAGAGGAGAACATGTACTAAGCAGTGATAAAAGTGGAGAAGTGAGCCAGTGGAGAATTTGCCCATGGCAACCAATCAACAGCTATTTATAATTTTATAATATGCAAATTCGAAATGTTACGTCAGCACTGATTGGTTGCCATGAGGAACTTCTCCACTGGCTCACTTCTCCACTTCTATTACTGCTTAGTACATGTTCCCCAAAGTCGGATACACAAATATCCCAAATCCTGACAGCTAGATAAAATAATGTACCAGTAATGCAATGAAACTGGCATTTTACATTTTGTAGGCGGAAAGTGAGGGAAGGGAAGGGACAGGGGTAGTCCCAGTAGTGTAATATATGGGTATATACCAGGCAGATATATATGGCCTTTGCTTTTTATATTCAGAACTGTACAAACTTTGAAATATGCCATATTACATTTCCACTTTTACCTTTTGAGTCAGGTTATTTTTGATGGGTTTTTCCATAAAATCAGCGAAGAGATTGTAATACCAGCTGTAAGATGCAAAAACAGATTAAGCAACATTAGAGTTAAAAATATAAAACTGATTAAGCTACAGAGATTTCTGAAGAGGATAGGTCATCCTTGTCAGACAGGTTTCATGTGTGCAGCTATTGTTTTCACCCAATGCAGATTTTCCCTTTCATGCCTATATTTACTTACTGTGACTTAGGTTTGGTAAACCCAACTCATGTGAAAGATGAGATTCTCATTTCCATAGTATAGGAAAGGTGTTGTAAGGTAATGTAGTTTCAGGAGGCTTTGCAGGAGAATGTGCTCACTTACGTGGCTCCTCCAGAGAGGTGCAGCTTGGCTTCATGTACTTCTGAGTAGCAAGCAGATAGAGACACAGCTGGACGACTAGATGAATCTTTGAAAGTAGTTAACTGGGCTGCTAAATATACTCCAGAGATTTCAAAGAAAAAAGATCCACTGTCCTTTCTGAAAATGCAGAATTTCACACATGCCAAAATTACATTAAATTCTTAGAAGAGAAACATTATTATATATTGTTCAGGTAGCTATTGGGATCCCAGGCGGTCAGAATACCATCAGCGACATCCCAATGCGCAGTATCCCGATACCTGATTGGTAAGTGGTCGAACCCTAACCCCCTACTCCCCTAACTCTAATCCTACCTCCCGGCAACCTGACCCTCCCCCGCAGTCTAACCCTAACCATCCCCAGTAGTGCCTAAACCTAAACCCCCCTCCCCACAGCTTCAACCTAACCCTACCACCTTAGTGCATTGTCTTAACCCCCCTCCTGCAGCCCCTAACACTTACCTTACCCCCACCCCCACAGCCGAACACTAACCATCCTTCCGTAGAATAAACCTGACCTTCCACCTCCGCCCCCGTGTCTTAACCCTTCCCAGCCCCGGCATACTTACAATCGGGTTGCAGACATTTGGGATTCCGGCACCAGCATTGTGATACATGTCGGAGGTCCAGCACTGGTGTTCTGACTCGTGTCGAATTCCGGCATCAGTATTCCGACTGCCGGCATCCCGACCGCCAGTATGGTGACCAGATCCCGTTATTAGAAACAGGCCAGAATGAGTGAAAAGGCGGTACAGGCCCGAGGTTTGGATGCATGCCTCCCTTCATTTACTAAAGCACAAATAGGATGAAATAAGGCCCTGCCATGAGCCACAATAGTCATACTGCCAAACTAAGGGTGGGATTCAAACCTGATTGCTGCTGTGCGTTTTCACACAGCGGGTGATCAGGTCATAACTGTGCATGCGCATGCACCGCAATGCACATACATGTCGGACAACAACAACAGGCATTGCCAGACAGCTATGGGATGGTGCGAAAATTCCACCCGCATGGGCGTTCCCAAGGTGATTGACAGGAGGAGGCCATTTGTGGGTGGCAACTGACCATTTACTGGGAGTGTTCGGAAAAACGCAGGCGTGTCCAAGCGTTTTTCAGGGAGGGTATCTGACGTTAGCTCCGGCCCCCGATCAGCCTGTTGTGATCACACTGAAAGATGCTCATAAATGTAGGGAAAAATATATTGTTTTTTAATTACAGCACTCACTATGCCAGGACAACAGGCTGCACCTTATCTTTTATGCTAATAATTTTGCCTGAGGAAAAGATGCTGCAAACAGAGTTTCAGAATGGCGACAAGCAAAAATATAGTTCTACCCTTTAAAGATAAGTTGAGTAAGTATGCCATGCTTGTATCTCTGTTACAAATAGTGAGCTTATCACGGAGACTTTTATGTGGATCAACATAAGTTCCTTCATTATTGAAGCAATCATTTAAAAAAATGGCATGATAATATCCCTAAGGGACAATTTATCCGTATGAAAAGGAATTATTCATCGGATTTAGGGGTTAAGAGACAAGCACACAGATTGTATTCATCATTCATTAAGCAAGGATATCCCTTAGAAGTTGTAGATAAAGCATATGAAGAAGTACTGAAAATGGATAGAGAACCCTTACTCTTACTGATAATGGTTAAGTCGAGTAATAGTACTAAAAAAGATAGGACAGCTAATTTCATCACTCAGTATAATTCACATGCTTCAGAGATCAGAAACATTATAAGAAAACATAGTGAATTATTAAAATTGGATGAATATGTTGGAGAACTCATTGTACAGGAGAAAGGAGTTATATTCCGAAAAGCTGAGAATATTAAAGGCAGGTTAGCACCTAGTCATTATAAAAGAAGGGAATTGCTAATATTAAGGGGGGGATTGGTTATCCCATTCATTACCTGTTGGTTTCCATAGATGTGGCAGGGATAGATGTGATACATGTAAATATACTGATAAGAAAACCATTGCTATAACATCGTTTGTTACAAAAGATTGTTATACCATTAAGGAGTTCCTTAATTGTAATTCTATATATGTAATTTATGTATTAACCTGTGGGTGCGGTAAACAGTATGTGGGTCGCACCACGAAGACGTTACATACCAGCTTTATAGAGCAAAAACGCAACATTATGAAAAATAATAAATCGTATTGCCTCTCAAATCATGTTTCAGGATGTCCAGAAGTTACACTTGATAAAATGAAGGTTTTAGGAATTCAACAAATTAGAATCACCCATAGAGGTGGTGATCATTTTAATATGCTGTGTAAGAGGGAAGCCTTCTGGATTTTTAGATTATGTACACTGAAACCACAAGGATTAAATGACATGGTTGAATTAAATAATATATGAATTGATAATGACCTCATCATATATATTTGATTCTTCTTTTCTCACTCAAATATATGAGTATATATATATATATATATATATATATATATATATAAAAAATAAAAAACAGTTTTTTTTAAAGTATTTTTTCCTAGAAATATTCTATATATGGGCTAATACCTGAATCAGAAATAGTCCTGATTGTAAGATCTGGATATCTTATTCAGGCAGTGCGTCAAAATCTTACTGCCAGTATTTTTAAAGGGAACCTCAATCAATAGTCCCTATAAGGAGCTCCACAAAGGAGTCTTGAATAATTATCTTTAAGGCAGAATTTTATATCTAGGACCATTAGGATTCCTAAAAGGAACCACCAAGAAAGCTCCTATCAGGAGCGAACTTAAGAGAATCCTTTTTTATCACTATACCCAAGGTTGTGATTCTCCACACACAAATCTATTAATGGCAAATAAGCCTGTTTTATATATTTGTTACCCCTGATGAAGTCGATAAGACGAAACGTGTTGGGTTTGTCAGTCAGGAGTTTCCAGCATAGTTTGTGAAGATACTCCCTCTTAAGCTCGCACCTTGAAAAAGGTGAGGGAGTATCTAGAGTTAAAGACCACACAACGAACATACTGGTTATCCTTTATTGTCATCTTTTTAAACACATCTTTGTGAACACTATATGAGAAATTTTATGTGAAAACTGTATTTGTTTTAACATGTGTTATTAAAACAATTTTTTACTAATTGGCCTTGGGCCTTTTGTTTGGGTGACCATCTTGGTGAGGGGTGTCCGTTACAGGTTCCCAGATACAAATCTTCTCCAGTATTCAATTCTGACTTATGGAGGAAACAACACTGGAAGAATCATTGTAGATACAGTCTTATTTAGCGCACTTGGGAAACTGTTTTTTATTCTGTATGCTATTGAGGTCCTCCAACAGGGACCTCTCCCGTTGTGCTGCTTTGAACTTGGAGCAAGATAAAGATACTGTTGTGTTTCTTTTTCATATATATATATATATATATATATATGTTGTTGACATACACAAATAGATATGGATTTTTTTATTTTATTTTCTTTCTTTTTTCTTTTTTATAATGAATTGTCTATGGAAGGTAATTAATTGATAAATAATATAGCGGTTTAAAAGGTCCTGTAGGGTTTTTATATGTAGGATTCATATGTGGCACATGTTGCACATTGTATATTATATATGGAATAAGATATAAAGAAATGTAAACACTAGATTGGTAGTGTGAGCAGCATCGAGATCACAGAGATGTGGAAATGTACTGCTGGACCGCAATATGAGACGCATGTGATGCGCATGCCCGGAAATAGGGTGGAACGCACAAATGGAACGCATGTGCAAGTGACGAAATCGGAAGCGGCAATATGTCGCCTGTCTTTAAATAATGAGACTGAATAAACGTGCACTCATCTTTCTGAGGAAGCCGCCAAGCTGCACACAGGCGGAGAAACGCGTAAGAGAGGAGTGTTACCCGCGGTTGGGGATTCTTAATATCTCTCCCAATATTGCTCACAGCGTGAGGACCAGACGGCTACATTGCTACATAAAGGTTGAGGCATCACATGAATAGCCCTGAGTTTCTAGGTCTGAAGACACGCGGAGTGGAGCTGTTAATATAGCGTGGCCACGCTGGACTGTTAAGTATATAATTCCATCTCTACAATTAGAAGCAGTCAATATACAGTGTTCTGCATGACAGGAATTGATTTATACTAACAAGCGCTGCATGCCACTAAAATCTATGAATTATGCATGGAACATTCTAAATATACAGTGTTCTGCATGACAGGAATTGATTTATATTAACAAGTGCTGCATGCTACTAAAATCTATGAATTATGCATGGCATATTCCATATCACTCGAGTTGATGTGCCTGAGAAATTGTGATTAACAAAAGCGCATTAAACAAGCTTACTGACTCTGGAGTAGTTGTGAGAAATTCAGTAAGTTTTTGAACCAGTTTTAATAGCACATACACCGGCCGTGTGGCTTTATATGTATGTAATGTGTTGTTTAATAAATGTTTTGTGTTTTTTAATTATATTCTGATCTGGACAGCGCTTCATTTGTTAATATATATATTCTTGTTATATATATTCTTGGATTTTATTGAGGTTAACACAGTGACCTCTCAGTGGAGCTGCAGTTCTAGATCGGGTATTTAAAACACTACAGGACCCTGTTTGTCAGCGCATAGGAATTTTGCTTTCCGGCCCCAATCAGCCTGTTCTGATCGCACTGAAGGAGTAAGTCCTGGACTGTGCAGAGACTGCACAAAGTGGATTTTAGCAGCTCGGCGTACACATAGGATCACACACTTGCACAGTGAATATACACTCCCCCTGGAGGCGGCGACTATCTGAACGCAGGACAGCAAAATTAGCAGCCCAGCTATCAGGTCTGAATCACTCCCTAAGATCTTCATAATCCACATCTATATCTATCTATCTATCTATCTATCTATCTATCTATCTATCTATCTATCTATCTATCTATCTATCTACAGTATCTATCTGTCCCATCAATCTAACATGAAGACAGAAAATCCGGGCATTTCTGAGGAAATGAAAAATGTTTGAATATATGAAATACAGAAGAGAAGCAAGGAAGCCACTCTGTTCACTTCACACACATAGTTTAATGCTTTTCTTAATTAAGAATGTGATTAAATTTATGATGGATTTATTACATATGTAAGAGATGCAGAAACCTTTAAGAGTTATGGTGGCAGAGGACATAGAAAAGTACTGTAGTTTAGGACAGCCAAAATTTTTCATTCGGTCCTGGTCAGGAGATTAGACACACAAGGATAGCCTCAATGAGTTTATCAATGTGTAAGTCTAATATCTGTAAACAGGAACTACCAGACCAGCACTATATTAAAAAGTAATGGCAGTTTTGTAGTATTGCAGTGCTTTGAATGTGTAAAATCACTTGCTTTCAATACTCATAAATGTAGGGAAAAATATATTGTTTTATTTACAGCACTCACTATGCCAGGACAACAGGCTGCACCTTATCTTTTATAAGGCCTTCCTACCTCTATATCTGTTTGTTTTTACCCAGTTTTGTTCTATTACTGTTGTTCTAATTGTAAAGCGCAACGGAATATGCTGCGCTATATAAGAAACTGTTAATAAATAAATAAAATAAATCTTTTATGCTAATAAGGTTGCCTGAGGGAAAGATGTTGCAAACAGAGTTTCGGAATGGTGACAAGCAAAAATATAGTTCTACCCTTTAAATATAAGTTGAGTAAGTATGCCATGCTTGTCTCTGGTGTGTCTGCCTGGATATTTACGTAAGTAATAGTAATAATACTTACCCAATAAATACATCCTCAAAGTTATTGAATTCTTACATTAACCAGTGTTTTATTGCCCATTGTCCGTACACTTTGGCCTTTGCACCTTCAACAGTCAGGTGGACATCTGTCGGTGGTACTGGGACAGCTACAACAAGAGAAGTGTTGAACTCCTGAACAAATATTCTGTGAGAAAAAAAGTAGAACATGTTGGGTTTATTCCTATTATTGGTTGTAAACATGATGGTTGTGGCATGGGTATAAACCTTTTAACTCGAAATTATAATTGTTTTCTGATGATTTCTCACCCTGTAATTGCATATTCAACCCTGCCAAACAGATGTGTGGAACCAATTATATTTGGAAGACTGTCATGTAGCAGCAGATGGCGGAAAACTTCTATTCCCCCGTTGCGAACTGAGAATACAAGAATACAATACTGTACACTTATACAGGATATAATATCCAACTATTGAACTCTGACACCTGCTGCTACACATTTTAGGCTACTTACTGTAGTCCAGCCATTTTTGAGTGACTCTCATGACAACGCCAGGCTCAGTACTACAATGTGCAGACAACGAGAGACAACTCCACCATAGCAACCACACTTGCTTCATCCTTACTGTCAATGTCCTGGAAGAAAGTACATGCCAGATTTTATTATCAGATAAATGATTTCAGCAGGAAAGAACTGTTACATCATACTGCCAATACTTTCCAGCCCTTAAAGCTAACATACATACTTGTGAGCCCAGAACAGTAGTCCTTCCAGACAAGCAAACATGCAGCAGTTATACATACTCACAAGGGACGTGCGATGAGCTAAATGGCTTAGGAGCCACTGGCTAGCACCAGAGCCAGATATACATGCAATATATAAGCCAAAGGGTACATCTGGGGCATTATACACAGGTGCAGCAGTATAAACTCCTGGAAATTTGGTTAGTGTTAATCAGAGATGTGCGGAGAAGATAAGCAGGTGAGGCACTGCCTCGCCTGCCACAGACTTTTCACTCCAGAGTTTTGGCTATAAAAATTATTAGAATAATGCAAAGAAGATATTTCAAACAAATTCTTTGTATTTTCCATATACTTTATACAGTCAAAACGTTGGCACAAACGTTAGTATGGCAGGTAAGGCTCTGCCTCACCCCAACGCACGTCACTGATACTCACAAGCCCTTATATCAGTGGCACATGCTCATAGATCTAGCACATTCTCATAGGTGTAGCACATAGAGATGAGTTCCATATAACAGAGCAGGAATGTAACACTGGTGGTAAGAAATGCAATAGTAAGGATTTATTAAGACATTATTTTCTATTTGCTATTTATACACATTGGCAGGGAGAGGGCATGGGGTGGGTACTGATAACCCAAGCCGGGATCTGCTGGACAGGGTATCCGGACTCCAGGTCGACAGCACAAAGGTCGACACACCTTAGGTCAACGCCAATTGGTTGACACACCTTAGGTCGACATGGACAAAAGGTCGACATGGACAAAAGGTCGGCAGGAACAAGGTCGACATAACGATCCACGTGGACTACGATTGGAACGGTAAAGTGTGCCGAGCGAAGCGGTAGCGGAGCGAAGGCACCATGCCCGAAGCATGGCGAGCGAACGCGGTGCACTAATTGGGGTTCCCGGTCACTCTACGAAGAAAACGACACAAAAAAAACATTAAAAAACTCATGTCGACCTTTTTCCATGTCGACCTTGTTCCTGTCGACCTTTTGTCCATGTCGACCTTTTGTCCATGTCGACCTAAGGTGTGTCTACCAATTGGCGTCGACCTAAGGTGTGTCGACCTTTGTGCTGTCGACCCTCAGTCCCAGACCCGCTGGACAGCATACCTCCCAACATGACCCTCTCCAGGAGGGACAGAATGCTCTGCTCCTGGACTTCCCTCTTAATTTATGATTGCCAGCACCTGTGCTGAAAAACCTTTCTTATCCAGTAACCTGTTAAACACAGGTGCCGGCAATATTAATTAAGAGGAAAGTCCAGAAGCAGAGCATTATGTGCCTCCTGGAGAGGGTCATGTTGGGAGGTATGGGACAGGCGAACCAGCCATGGCAGTGGAGGAACACTCCCCCAACCTTTTTACAAAATCTGTTTTTGAGCAGGAGTGACCACGCCCCAATGTTTGGTCACACCCCTCTCTAGCAATGGAACCAATTAGATGTCTCTGCGACCCTTCTTATAAAACGTTTTTCTTGTCTTTAAGGTGGTAGAGTCACATGGCACACGAATCCTGTACTTTTCCAACTAAAAGCAAAAAGCAGCATTAAAATAGCTGTTTGTTACTATGGAGGCACCTTAAATGCTGCGCACATTATAACACTCTTGTAAGATTAGCACACATCCAGAAATACTCTGCTGTGTACACCTAGATATTTTGTTTAGCTGAAAAAAAAGATACATCCCAGACAAGCAGGGAATGAAAATTAAATGTCTGAGTCAAAAACTCTTTAATATATTATTTTAGTACACGTGCTTCTCAAAATGCTTGTGTCACAGGTGCAATATGCAGTATGTATGAGTCAATATAATATCAATGGTTTTGAAAAAGCTTGTAGATAATAAACAGTAGGAAGTCTTATGGTTTTGTTATTTAATACTTGTTAGATGGACAAACCTGTTTTAATCTATTGCGAGTTACTGGTTCTTTAAATCTTTCATTAGTCAGTCCTGAAACCATCTACAGTAAATTACCTGTGAGTACTAGCAGCACTTCAAGCTTATACCAGGCCAACGTGAGAAAACCAACATGTCACATACATTAAAACTGTCTTATGCTACTTTCTGTAAAATGCATTCAGATCATTGGCGTTTCTATAACGGGTGCAGTGTGTGCGGGGCACATGGGCCCGAGTCCCGGGGGGGGGCACACTGCACACACTGCACCCATTTCTCCTATACTTACCTTTCCGTAGTCCATCGCTGACCGTGTGTGGCCCCCTCCTCTCCCGTAGCCGTCACGCCACTGCTAGCGCACTGACCACTAGAGACTCCGGCACAGCGCATGCGCAGGACTCCGGAAAAAGGGCGTGGCGGCCATTTTTCATAGTCCTGCGCATGCGCTGTAGACTCTGGGAGGGGGCCACACACGGAGTCTGCTCATGGGTCCCCTCCTCTCTAGAGACGCCCCTGATTCAGATATAAGTGCTTGTTGCTTCCTGGGGTCACATGAACAAAGACTAACACATTGTGACATCGATAAATAGTGGTGAACATTCAAGCTATTATAGAAGTATATAGAAATATTTAGCATTGTTATTCACATGGTGGAAACATTCATGTTTATACAATGACTCACTGGAGAAATGGTTTGATAAAATAAGGGGGTTCCGGATGATAGATCAATAGTTAATAGGTCGACACCATATAGTCGACATGTATTAGGTTGACCAGCACAAAAGATTAACAGATACAAAAGGTCTATAGACGAAAGGTCAACAGTGTTAACGTTCAACAGGTACAACAGGTCAACAGGTTCAAAAGGATGACATGACAATGGTCGACACACATGTGGTCGACACAAGTTTTTTCAGGGACATGCGGTGAGCTAAATGGCTAAGGAGGCACTGGCTAGTACCAGAGCCAGATTTACACACAATATATGAGCCAAAGGGTACATCTGGGCATTATACACAGGTGCAGCAGTATAAACTCCTGAAAATTTGCTGAGTTTTGATTAGAGATGTGCGGAAAAGATAGACAGGTGAGGCAGCCATCGACTTTTCACTCCAGAGTTTTGGCTATAAAAATGATTAGTATAATGCAAAGAAGATATTTCAAACTTACTGTATTCTTTGTATTGTTTATACTTTATACAGTCAAACCTCTGGCACAAACGTTAGTACAGTATGACAGGAAAGGCTCTGCCTCACTCCACCACACGTCACTGAGTTTTTTTTGTACATTTATCATCCATGTGTACTGCGATTGGGAATAGTAACCTTGTCCAAAGCGTGAGGAGCAAAGCTGGATTTGGTTAAACATACAAAATGATACATACACACAAAAAACATGTGTTGACCATCTCTGTATCAACAATTTCCAAGTTGACCTTTAGACCCTGTCGACCTTTTGTACTGTCTACCTTTACCATGTCGATCTTTTGACCCTATCGGCCGTATGGTGTCGACCTATTTACTGACGACCTAATCATTGTTGATCTTTTAGTCCACACACAAAATAAGGATAGGAAAAGGAAAAGTATCTGTAGAAAGTGCTGGGAGAGGCTGTGGAGGGAGTGCTAGGAGAGGAGGGTGATTCAGACCCGAACGCAGGCGCAATTCTGTATGCAGCGGCTGCATTCAGGTGGTCTGTGTATTCGCACTGGCCACAGTGCACGTGCGCGACCTATCACATTGCGGGATGCTTCCACAATGTGATTGACAGCGGTAGGCATTTGCGGGGCGGCGATGTGGAGCTGGGTGAGCGTGGTGGGTCCACCACGAATGGGGTTGTTCCAGGATTGGGCTTTCAGGGCGGCTGCGTGACGTCACATGCAGCCGCTCCAATTAAAGAATAAATAAATATCGGCGGCCTGCCTGACTAATTTGTATAAAAGGCACTTCTGAGGGCATTATATATAACTGGTCCTACTAAAGGGGCTATTATGTGTATAACTGGTGCTACTACAAGGGCCATTATGTGTATAACCGGCGCTACCACAGGGGCCTTTATGTGTAAAACCAGCGCTACTACAGAGGCTATTATTTGTATAACCAGCGCTACTACAGGGGCTATTATGTGTATAACCGGCGCCACTACTGGGGACATTATGTGTATAAACAGCATGACTATACGCAGGGTAATGTGAATAAGATTGTGCTACTGTATGGCGTAATTTGAAATGGGGGTACTATTGTGTGGCCATGCCCCTTCCTTGTGAGAACACACCCCTTTTGCCTCATGCTGTCCCTTTGTCAAATATGCGAGGGCGCAAATTTATCGTTTGCAAGGGGACGCCGAACACAGATTGATCCACTGCCTCCGCTGATCACCAGATTATTAAAAACCTCATATAAAAAAATTGGATATATAGAGATCTCTTGTCTATAGATGCGGGCATGGAATGGTTGTCCGCCATAGCGAAGTGGTCTGCTGATCTAGAAATTGATACATCGCCCATGGAGTTTCTATGCCCTCTCGCCAAGATCCTTAAATCCCTTCACTCCTCCCAAATGCAGGAAGTCCATATAACATTTTTATATAGAGCATATATCTCTCAGGGCCAGAGAAAACATAGTCCCAAATGAGTCGGGTAGTTGTCCTAAATGCAAACCCCTACGGCTCTCTTTTGGCATAATTTTTGGCAGTGTTCTAAGGTTAAAAATTTCTGGTACAAAGTGTTGAACCTTATCAACTCCATGTTTTCCCTCCGCCTTACTTTCATGCCTGCAGTGCTCCTAAGCTTACAAATAGATAAATGGAAACCGCCCGCCACGGTGCTCAGATTTGCTCCACTTCTCTATATCGTACTTACACTAGCCAAGAAAGTAATTCTTAATCATTGGATTTCAAGATCTCCCCACGTTTAGAGCACCTGCAAACTATATTGCTCAGTACTCTATATTTTGAGCGACAATCTACCATCCCAGAGGTAGATAAAAATGCAAATCCCTTTTATAAAAAATGTAATCATTATCTGGAGTATTTACATGGTCCAACTCGCCAACATATAATAGATTTTATTGATGTTCCTTCACACACTTCTACATGATTATTTCTATATGCATGCTGAAGCTTTGGAATACTGTAACTCAGCGGGACCTGGTGTTTATTTGCTCACTTCTACACTAGATTATGTTTTTTCTATGTTCCTCTACCGCCACCTTAACTTCCCCCCCCCCTTCCCTTGTCCATTGTCTATGACCCTCATTCCGAGTTGTTCGCTCGCTAGCCGCTTTTCGCAGCAGTGCACACGCTAAGCCGCCGCCCTCTGGGAGTGAATCTTAGCTTAGCAGAATTGCGAACGAAGTATTCGCAATATAGCGAAAAGTTTATTCTTTGCAGTTTCTGAGTAGCTCGAGACTTACTCTTCCAGTGCGATCAGTTCAGTGCTTGTCGTTACTGGTTTTACGTCACAAAGACACCCAGCATTCGCCCAGACACTCCCCGTTTCTCCAGCCACTCCCGCGTTTTTCCCAGAAACGGCAGCGTTTTTTCACACACACCCAGAAAACGGTCAGTTTCCGCCCAGAAACGCCCACTTCCTGTCAATCACACTACGATCACCAGAACGAAGAAAAATCTTCGCTAAGTCGTGAGTAAAATACCAAACTTCTTCGCAAATTTACTTGGCGCAGCCGCAGTGCGAACATTGCGCATGCGCAGTTTGCGGAAAATCGCTGCGATGCGAAGAAAAATAACGAGCGAACAACTCGGAATGAGGGCCTATATTTTTAAGTGTTAAGTTCTACTATTTTATATGTGTGGTATAGAGATGAGCTCAGTGTGCTGCAAATATCTGTGCTCAGTGTGCTGCAAATATCTACGTTCTCTGCCTGAAAAGCTCCATATCTGTGCTCAGTGTGCTGCAAATATCTATGTTCTCTGCCTGAAAAGCTCCATATCTGTGCTCAGTGTGCTGTAAATATCTGTGATCAGTGTGCTGCATTGTGGGGACCACCATTATAAAATTATAATAGTACAATACAGTAGGCCATTGCTGTATCTTGCAGCTCCGTGTCACTTCAAGTATCCATATCTGTGCTGCATTGTTGTGAGGAGTATATATAGTAGTACAGAGCAGCATTTTGGTGACCAAGAGTATATAGTTGTACAGTACAGTACAGTAGTCCATTGCTGTATCTTGCAGCTCCGTGTCACTGCAAGTATCCATATCTGTGCTGTATTGTTGTGAGCAGTATATTAGTAGTACAGTGCAGCATTTTGGTGACCAACAGTATATAGTTGTACAGTACAGTAGGCCATTGCTGTATCTTGCAGCTCCGTGTCACTACAAGTATCCATATCTGTGCTGCATTGTTGTGAGCAGAATACAGTATATAGTAGTACAGTGCAGCATGTTGGTGACCAACAGTATATAGTTGTACAGTACAGTAGGCCATTGCTGTATCTTGCAGCTCCATGTCACTTCAAGTATCCATATCTGTGCTGCATTGTTGTGAGCAGTATATATAGTAGTACAGTGCAGCATTTTGGTGACCAACAGTATATAGTTGTACAGTACAGTAGGCCATTGCTGTATATTGCAGCTCCGTGTCACTTCAAGTATCCATATCTGTGCTGCATTGTTGTGAGCAGTATATAGTAGTACAGTGCAGTAGGCCATTGCTATTGATATAATAATATTACTGGCATATAATTCCACACATTAAAAAATGGAGAACAAAAATGTGGAGGGTAAAATAGGGAAATATCAAGATCCACTTCCACCTAGTGTTGAAGCTGCTGCCACTAGTCATGGCAGAGACAATGAAATGCCATCAACGTCGTCTGCCAAGGCCGATGCCCAATGTCATAGTAGAGAGCGTGTAAAATCCAAAAAGCAAAAGTTCAGTAAAATGACCCAAAAATCTAAATTAAAAGCGTCTGAGGAGAAGCGTAAACTTGCCAATGTGTCATTTACGACACAGAGTGGCAAGGAACGGCTGAGGCCCTGGCCTATGTTCATGGCTAGTGGTTCAGCTTCACATGAGGATGGAAGCACTTATCCTCCCGCTAGAAAAATGAAAAGAGTTAAGATGGCAAAAGCACAGCAAAGAACTGTGCGTTCTTCTAAATCACAAATCCCCAAGGAGAGTACAATTGTGTCGGTTGCGATGCCTGACCTTCCCAACACTGGACGGGAAGAGGTGGCTCCTTCCACCATTTGCACGCCCCCTGCAAGTGCTGGAAGGAGCACCCACAGTCCAGTTCCTGATAGTCAAATTGAAGATGTCACTGTTGAAGTACACCAGGATGAGGATATGGGTGTTGCTGGCGCTGAGGAGGAAATTGACAAGGAGGAATCTGATGGTGAGGTAGTTTGTTTAAGTCAGGCACCTGGGGAGACACCTGTTGTCGGTGGAATGAATAAGGCCATTGACATGCCTGGTCAAAATACCAAAAAAATCACCTCTTCGTTGTGGAATTATTTCAACAGAAATGCGGACAACTGGTGTCAAGCCGTGTGTTGCCATTGTCAAGCTGTAATAAGTAGGGGTAAGGACGTTAACCACCTAGGAACATCCTCCCTTATACGTCACCTGGAGCGCATACATCAGAAGTCATTGACAAGTTCAAAAACTTTGGGTGACAGCGGAAGCAGTCCACTGACAACTAAATCCCTTCCTCTTCCCAAGCTCCTGCAAACCACACCACCAACTCCCTCAGTGTCAATTTCCTCCTTAGACAGGAAAGCCAATAGTCCTGCTGGCCATGTCACTGGCAACTCTGACGAGTTAACGACCCTAACTGGGATTCCTCCGATGGATCCTTGAGTGTAATGCCTACTGCTGCTGGCGCTGCTGCTGTTGTTGCTGCTGGGAGTCGATCGTCATCCCAGAGGGGAAGTCGGAAGACCACTTGTACTACTTCCAGTAAGCAATTGACTGTCCAACATCTCCTTTGCAAGGAAGATGAAATATCAGAGCAGTCATCCTGTTGCAAAGCGGATAACTCAGGCCTTGACAGCTATGTTGGTGTTAGACGTGCATCCGGTATCCGCCGTTAGTTCACAGGTACTTAGAGAATTGCTTGAGGTAGTGTGACCCCGGTACCAAATACCATCTAGGTTCCACATCTCTAGGCAGGCGATACCGAGAATGTACACAGACATCAGAAAAAGAGTCACCAGTGTCCTAAAAAATGCAGTTGTACCCACTGTCCACTTAACCACGGACATGTGGACAAGTGGGGCAGGGCAGACTAAGGACTATGGCCCTCATCCCGAGTTGTTCGCTCGCTAGCTGCTTTTAGCAGCATTGCACATGCTAAGCCGCCGCCCTCTGGGAGTGTATCTTAGCATAGCAGAATTGCGAACGAAAGATTCGCAAAATTGCGAATAGAAATTTCTTAGCAGTTTCCGAGTAGCTCGACACTTACTCTGCCACTGCGATCAGTTCAGTCAGTTTCGTTCCTGGTTTGACGTCACAAACACACCCAGCGTTCGCCCAGGCACTCCCCCGTTTCTCCAGCCACTCCCGCGTTTTTCCCAGAAACGGCAGCATTTTTTCACACACACCCATAAAACGCCCAGTTTCCGCCCAGAAACACCCACTTCCTGTCAATCACACTCCGATCACCAGAACAAAGAAAATTCCTCATAATGCCGTGAGTAAAATACCTAACTTTTGAGCAAAATAACTAAGCGCATGCGCTCTGCGAACATTGCGCATGCGCAGTAATCGACTAATCGCAATATAGCGAAATTCGGCAACGAGCGAACAACTCGGAATGAGTGCCTATATGATTGTGACAGCCCACTGGGTAGATGTATTGCCTCCCGCAGCAAAAACAACAGCAGCGGCACCAGTAGCAGCATCTCGCAAATGCCAACTCGTTCCTAGGCAGGCTACACTTCGTATCACCGCTTTCCATAAGAGGCACACAGCTGACAACCTCTTACGGAAACTGAGGAACATCATCGCAGATTGGCTTACCCCAATTGGACTCTGCTGGGGATTTGTGACATCGGACAATGCCACCAATATTGTGCATGCATTACATGTGGGCAAATTCCAGCACGTCCCATGTTTTGCACATACAATTAATTTGGTGGTGCAGAATTTTTTTTAAAAATGACAGGGGCATGCAGGAGATGCTGTCGGTGGCCAGAAGAATTACGGGCCACTTTCGGCATTCAGCCACCGCATGCCGAAGACTGGAGCACCAGTAAACACTCCTGAACATGCCCTGCCATCAGCTGAAGCAAGAGGTGGTAACGAGGTGGAATTCAACCCTTTATATGCTTCAGAGGATGGAGGAGCAGCAAAAGACCATTCAAGCCTATACATCTGCCTACTATATAGGCAAAGGAGGGGGAATGCACCTGACTCAAGTGAAGTGGAGAATGATTTCAACGTTGTGCAAGGTTCTCCAACCCTTTGAACTTGCCACACGTGACGTCAGTTCAGACACTGCCAGCCTGAGTCAGGTCATTCCCCTCATCAGGCTTTTGCAGAAGCAGCTGGAGAGATTGAAGGAGGAGCTAAAATGGAGTGATTCTGCTAGGCATGTGGGACTTGTGGATGGAGCCCTTAATTCGCTTAACCAGGATTCACGGGTGGTCAATCTGTTGAAATCAGAGCACTACATTTTGGCCACCATGCTTGATCATAGGTTTAAACTTTAAACTTTAAAGCCTATGTTGTACTCTCTTTCTGGCAGACACAAGTCTGCAGATGTTCAAAGACCTGCTGGTGAGACACTTGTCAAGTCATGCGGAACGTGACCCACCAACAGCTCCTTCTTCATTTTCTACCACCACTGGAGCTGCCAGAAAAAGGATCAAATTTCCAAAACCACCCGCTGGCGGCGATGCAGGGCAGTCAGGAGCAAAAACTGACACCTGGTCCGGACTGAAGGACCTGCCAACAATTACTGACATGTCGTCTACTGTCACTGCATATGATTCTGTCACCATCGGAAGAATGGTGGAGGATTATATGAGTGACAGCATCCAAGTAGGCATGTCAGGCAGTCTGTACGTATACTGGCATGAAAAAGAGGCAATTTGGAGGCCCTTGCACAAACTGGCTTTATTTTACCTAAGTTGCCCACCCCCCTCCAGTGTATACTCCGAAAGAGTGTTTAGTGCAGCCGGTAACCTTGTCAGCGATCAGCATAGGAGGTTACTGCCAGAGAATGTAGAGAAGATGATGTTCATCAAAATGAATTATAATCAATTCCTCTGTGGAGACATTTACCAGCAATTGCCTTCAGAAAGTACACAGGGACCTGTGATGGTGGATTCCAGTGGGGACAAATTAATACTTTGTGAGCAGGGGGATGTACACAGTGAAAGGGGTGAGGAATCGGACGATGAGGAGAAGGTGGACATCCTACCTCTGTAGAGCCAGTTTGTGCAAGTAGAGATTGATTGCTTCTTTTTTGGTGGGGGCCCAAACCAACCAGTCATTTCAGCCACAGTCATGTGGCAGACCCTGTCGCTGAAGTGATGGGTTTGTTAAAGTGTTCATGTCCTGTTTATACAACATAAGGGTGGATGGGAGGGCCCAAGGACAATTCCATCTTGCACCTCTTTTTTTATCTTTGCATCATGTGCTGTTTGGGGACTATTTTTTAAGTGCCATCCTGTCTGACACTGCAGTGCCACTCCTAGATGGGCCAAGTGTTTGTGCCGCCCACTTGGGTCACTTAGCTTAGTCGTCCAGCGACCTCGGTGCAAATTTTAGGACTAAAAATAATATAGTGAGGTGTTCAGAATAGACTGGACATGAGTGGAAGTTATGGTTATTGAGGTTAATAATACTATAGGATCAAAATTACCCCCAAATTCTATTATTTAAGCTGTTTTTGAGGGTTTTTTGAAAAAAAAACCCCACCCGTATCTAAAACACACCCGAATCCGACAAAAATTCTTAAGGGAGGTTTTACCAAAATGCGTCCGAATCCAAAACACGACCGCGGAACCGAATCCAAAACCAAAACACAAAACCCGAAAAATGCCCACTGCACATCTCTAGTGTAAAACCCATAGATGTCGGTATATAATTCCATAACTAGACCAAACCTAATCATATATAGAGAACAATGGATATATATCAAACAACTTCTGAGGAGCAGAATTTCCTAGAATGCAGGTGTGACTGCAGATATAATTTTCTATTGAATACAATCAAATAAAGAAGTTTTTTCTCCAAAAATGTGTTTTCCCAAAAAAACGTATTTTAGCTTAGAATAGCCAATCCAAATAGAAGTTACCTGAGACTTGCTTCATAGTTGTTTGAGAAGTTGCTTGAAAATATTCAAATTAACAGATCCAATAACTATTCAGCCAAGGTGCATGGATCAAGAAAGGGACTTGAATGAGGTATACTAACCTAACACAAAGCAATATAATAAATAACTGGATATATTTAGACCAGCTATGATCATTTGCATCTCTAAAATGAATTCGGAATTATAGACTTAAATGTTATTGATCTCAATATTCTTATTTAGACACTGTAGAAACAGTGTGTCCAATGAGAATATCAAAAAAGCTTCTTGTTTACATAACATAGTAAATCTATCTCCTCCTGGAGCTGTGGTATATATATATGTGTGTTCAATACCCTGCACTTTAATAGCATGCGCATCACTATGGTGTTGTCGGGTAACATGTTTGGATAAACTATGAAATAAATGGTTATTATATTCTTCCTATGTTCCAAGAAGCGTGTATTAAGGTTCCTAGTGGTGCGATCCACATATTGGAGACCACATTGACAAGTTATTAAATAAATGATATAAGTGGACTGACAATAACTGTTAAGATGTCAAATGACTGTCCAGATGTGGTGGATGTAAATTGAGTTGTTTTGTTAATAAAATACAGGTTATACATTTAATTTTACCACATTTACTGTGGAGTAACTGAAGCAGAGAAATATTGAATTAGCCCCGAAGGCAGCCTGCAGTTAACAGGGATTTAAAAGGTTTGAAAATAAATCCCTGATAGCTTGGTTTTGGGTGCTTCAACCATATTTACACATAGGTCAAGGGATTATCCTAGATTCTATGTGTTAACACACATTAATAGTGTAATTACAATGCAAGAAAAAAGGCCTCTAATTGAAGTCCCAGGTAGTAGTTGTAGTAAAACTTTTTATCAAACTTAACTGATTTTGACAGGTCAACACGCCTCCTGCCATGCCCACTTTGATAGCATTTTGATACAGCTTGATTACAACTTTATATAAAGTTGATATCAAGTTTATAGAACTTGATATCAAACTGCATTAAAAGATAATTGCTTTGAATGTCACGTAATGCCAGTCACAGAAATTCTGACATAGTCAGCGAGTTATTATGTTAAATACATCACTGTTAACTTTAACATCAGCGCTGATACACATTATAATACAATAAAAATATATTTTAAAAGAATACAAATGTTGTCTCAAATTCCATCAGCTAATATTTCATACCAGCTTACACATGGACATATTTAAGGATATTCAATATCCTGCAAAAATAGCGACCGTGAGATGCAAACCTTTGCAATGATCATGTGTGACAGCTACTGGTATATGTTGTGCACCAAAATTATTTTTCTTTATTAATTAGCCATGTCTGATCTAAAAAAAACAAACAGATTACAGGTCCTGTGTTGCCATTAGAGGGATTTTTTTTGTAAGAGAACAGAAAACAGAAGTTTTATCTTTTTGGGGGCACTCTTGAATATTATTGTATTATTAAAATTTTAAATTTTACTTTAATTGATTATACTCTAAAACCTGTGTTGCTTCAGATAAGGACATTCAGCACCAAGTTTGATATAAAAATTAAGACAAAGATGGCATATCTTTCTCAGTTACTTCAACCATTCTGATTAGCAACATTCTTTGAACTTCAAAAGGTAAATTGTCAGAATAAAGTAGACCCAATATATCAGGGATTAACGTAGAGCTGATTTCAGTCACTATATGATTCTCAAGAATAATATGTACTGCAAAGTCCTTTGACAGCTTTTCTGGTTACTAAAGCACATTAGTTTAAATAGAAGAACTGGAGTATAGAATTAAATAAGCTCATAAATGGGAAGTTATAAGTGTTTGGTTTTGTTTGGAAGCATTAAACACCACAGTTATGATGGCGCTAAGAAATCATATAGGCATTGTAACTGAAAATAAATATTATACTTAATAATTTATACATCCGAAGTGTATTTGCTTAAAATCCCCGCCCTGTATCCTGGAAATGTGGGCCATCATATCACAGGTTGGTGGGGGCTAGTTGGCTCATAGCCAGGGCTATCATAATGGGATACAGCTCTGAGAAAGAATTTCAACTGAAGCCACATTGATATACACATACATTGCAGTTAGTGTCATTGTTATTATTATAATAATAATTGATATTATATATTATTATTATTATTATAGCTCTAACTTGATTGTGACATGTATGGTGTATTTAAAAAGTGTTTCACACTGATGCTAACCTGTCTATGAATTATAAAATAACATATTTTATTATGAGGGGACATATGTGTATTTTTAAGTTCCATGTCCAATGTATGTTGTATTTAAAATGGCATGTTCCGGAAATACATAGATTTTTACCAGTTTTAGCCATCTAAATTATACTTTGTCTAGAATGATAGCAAAATAGAGAAAATAAAATAATAATAATTATTATTATTATAGCTCTAACTTGATTGTGACATGTATGGTGTATTTAAAAAGTGTTTCACACTGATGCTAACCTGTCTATGAATTATAAAATAACATATTTTAATATGAGGGGACATATGTGTATTTTTAAGTTCCATGTACAATGTATGTTGTATTTAAAATGGCGTGTTTTGGAAATACATAGATTTTTACCAGTTTTAGCCATCTAAATGATACTTTGTCTAGAATGATAGCAAAATAGAGAAAATAAAATAATAATTATTATTATTATAGCTATAACTTGATTGTGATGTGTATGGTGATTTTTTAAAAGTGTTTCACACTGATGCAGTAATAGTGACATTATAGTTCTAACTTGATTGTGATGTGAGGGGACATATGTCTATTTTTAAGTTTAATGTCCAATGTATGCTGTATTTAAATGGCGTGTTTTGGAAATAAATAGATTTTTACCAGTTTTAGCCATCTAAATGGGGCTTTGTCTGGAATGATCGTAAAATAGATAAAATAAAATAATAATAATAATAATAATAATAAATAATAATAATTATTATTATTACAGCTTTAACTTGACTGTGACGTGTTTAAGGCCTTGTTATTATTATTATTATTATTATTATTATTATCATCTGGGTAGTTAGATAAATAAAATATGTTTGTTTTACTGCATGCATTGTATGGAGGGTTTAAAAAGTGTTTCATAGTGCCATCTAATGGCATGTTTTGGAAATGCATTTAAAATATTAATATATATATATATATATATATAAATATATACATTTATATAATTTAATGGTAATGTATTATTTTATGTATGCTATACGATGTCTCATATTTTACAAACACTATATTTTATAGATATTTTAGCATATCTACATTTTAATCTATGCATAGTTTAAAAGAACACAAACATTAATAATATCTCATTTTCATTATTGGTTTTGCGACAGGCAATGCAGAACATTATCAATGAAGAGAACACCGTGTACATATCCGATTCTGAAGATGAGATTTTACCAAGTTATCAAATGAATTATAGTAAGCTAAGCCTATAAAAATAATTGAAACATTTTTTATTTATTTTTAAAAAGTTTAAAAAGTTATCAAATTAATTATGGTAAGCTAAGCCTATAAAAATCATTGACATGTTTTTATTTAGTTTTAAAATGTTTGAATAGTACGAACATATAGCAACAGTCTACAAGTTGTTAATTTTTATTTATTTTTAAAAATGTAAATAGTACGAACATATAACAATGCTCTACAAGTTGTTAATTTTTATTTATTTTTAAAAGTTTTAATAGTACGAACATATAGCAATGGTCTACAAGTTGTTCATTTTATTTATTTTTAAAAGTTTAAATAAATAGTATGAGCGTACAAGGGGGCTACACATTTGTTAATTAATTTATTAATAATGTTATTTCTCAAAATTAAATAATGACAGATGTCACAAACAAAGAGAATTACGCTGAGGCTGGAGGACATCTGTTTGGTTCAGATTACGATGTCATTCCGGATTTCACTATGGTGTTGGAATTGCCAGCCGCCTGTGAGTAACATGTACCAGCCAAAAATGTTTTATATTGTAAAATAAATTAAAAATAATTACTTTAAATGCATGTAATATTGTGAGGATTTGGTACACACTTTATGTTCTCAATAATGCATCTCTTTTTCATGTTATTCTAATTTTATACTGTATGTAATAATTTATTGTTATTTTTTTCCCTGGCTTAAGATTCCACAATAATGGATAACTGACAGTATTCTGCAGGTTGTGCTGAATATACAGACACCAAAAATCTTTGATGCCACGGCAACTTGTTACGACAACGCTATACAGACTGGCAATGCAGCTGATGAGCTAGCAATCTGGAAAATTGCGAAAGGAAAAATGAAAGCTCAAACATTCAAATTTAAACAAAGTGTGTAATCAAACGTTGTTATACGGCATATTGTTATACAGTAATTTAAATGCTATTTTTCGTGCTCTGTGTTTATAACTAAATTATAATATATGTATTACAGATGACGATGTAGCGTGACGATATGATCCAATGATACCAGGGGGCAATGATGCAGATGCGCAAATGCACAGGCCTAGCACAAGTGGTAAAACAATGATTCGCACAACCGTCGCTGAAACGGGGACCAACAATTCTCAACGCCGTCGATTGAACATAACCGCCTAAAAGAGAAAGCTAGGCCATTGGTTATGGGGATGCATCACAGCGGTATCAACCCAAACATACGCAGGACGACTCTACCAAGAACAAACGACAAAGGTTATAATTCAGCATTTACCGATCTTAAAAGAAAATTGGCATATTCAGAAGATGATACACCTCAGCGGAGAAGGAATGCGTTACAAACTGTGTCAAGCGTAATTAACGATGGTGATGTAACAACAAAGCACGTGTCATTTGACATTGCAGACCGGGACATTGCTAGTAATACAAAGACTGTAAAGGTTAAGAGAGCATTGCGCCTCTTAAGAAGGAAAGTTAAGCAGTTGTCACAATCCGATGTAATTATAATTCCAGATACACAGGATTGCTCTGAAACAGAAACACGACACATAGCTGGTAATTAAAAGTTATCAAATATTGAGGACATAAATGCGCAAGAGTTTTTTACCCCCTGTGTAGAGACAACGACACAAGAACAACAGAAGAATTCTGATGAAATGTTATCAGCAGTTGCAGGAATTTTTGGTAATACTACAGCGGTTGATTGTGTAACATCAATGCCCAATATTTTTACCATGGGCGATGGGACACACACATTGCCCAATGTGGTTGCCCAGGCGCACGTGGTATCACCTGACAGAGTTGATGGGAGTCAAAATACAGAACAAGTAGGCCAAGACGCTGAAATAAAATTTTATGCATTGATGGGTAAGATACGGGAAGATATTGAGAACATAGGTGTAAATGCCGGATATTTGTTAAAACACATTAAAGTTGTGAGTCTCGGTGCTAAATGTAAACAAGACATTATTAAAGAAGTTGCTGAGACATATATGTATGTCATGTCAAAATACATAGATCGGTCATTAAAGACAACTGCATTTATTAAAGCCAACATACATCATTTTGCAGAAATAATTGACACCGATCCGTGACTAGCCATGTTAGGCTATGGTTTGAAACGTGTTTTAAATTTAAATGTCTGTAAAACCCCCCCACAAATTAAACCCTGTGTAACATACAAAATCTCACAGTTATTCCAACGTGCAAAGGTGAAACAGGCTGTAACATTGTTATCCAGATTGAGAAAGTGCAAATAGCACAGGGAACAGGGGGTAGGCAGGGAACAGAGTGTGAGGATTGTAGACTTAGAACATTTGCCAAACCACGCATTACCAATTGACAAACCACAGCCTGACAACATTGAACGAGCTGCAACCCCCTTAAATAACGATGCACACGGGGTTGAGTCACCCGGTAATAATGAAGGTTGAAAACATGTGTACTTAGAATCGATTAACAGTTATGAACGACAACCACAACCATTATCAGTTTGTTAATTTGGACAGGGTTACATCATTTGTAGAGGGTGTTCGAGCCGTTCATATGACTATACAGGCCATGCTCAATGGCTTCCTGGCTGGCATGGATCCTAACGACCATGTGCAGCTAAGATTGGAGGGTGGTGGTTTACACAATGCCATCTATTCGCATCGTAAGCCGCAAGAAACATTAGAAGCGGCCGTTTTTTAAAATCAGATTACAAACGCACTTCAAAGTAACGCTGAATTCTTATAATCCACAGGTTTAAGGTTTGTGATCAGTGTTTCTAGAAACAGGGTAGGTGGAGCTCTGACAGACAGATGGTTGAGATCATACCGTACAGCCTTATTATTAAAAATTGCAGACGTTATTTATACGATTTCCAAAACATCGGTAATAGCCTGTGTTTGGCCGCTAGCGTCTGTAAACTTCAAGATAAAGGTAACAATGTCAATGTGCATGTAATACTAGAGAGAATGATCCAACTACATAAAACTTTGAATCTACCACTTGATAAAGCAGTCAGCTTTAGCTACGTTGCATTTTTTTTTAAATTGCTTAATAACTACAGTCAAAGTCCTATATTACAGTAATGGAGATTGGAGATTCTATTGTACAGACAGTCGTTACAAAGACACACTGTTTGTGCTATATCATGATTGCTACTTTTATGGGATACTCGATAGCAAAGCATTTCTTGGTGCCCGAAATTATTGCAGCCGTTGTCATTTCGCTTATCATCATAGAAATAATCACAATTGTCTTTTCATTTGTAAGGCTTGTCACAGATTGGATTGTACTGACAATGGGGTGTCCGCATTAATGTGTCCGATGTGTAGGGTATTTTGTCAAACAGCTACACAAATCTTTAGCTTTTGATAACAAAATATCCTGTCTTCAACATGTATATTGTGACAGGTACTGTCTCTACCGGCGCACAGACCATAACTGCCAATGCCTAAAGTGTCCCATCTGTAAGGTGAACGTTGATGGGTTTTCGAACCATTTGTGTTATATACAAACCATCAAGAACCCACTAAGAAATACATCTTTTATGATTTTTAGTGTATGCAGAGACGGGGTGCACATACCAAACTACTGTTATGCTCTAACATTAACGGGTGAGAAAGACTGAGAGTTTAAGGGTGTTGTATGTATCAAAGATTTTCTAAAGATGTTCATCAAACCAAAATTTGCGAATTACACATTCATAACCCATAATGCCAGCCGGTATGTTGCATATTTTGTGAGGCACCAGCTGATTAAGGACAAATGAAAGATGTAATTATTATCAAGAGGCGGAAACATAATGTACATCACAGTAAAATATTTGAAGATAAGGTTTATCAACTCTTTAAATTTTTTACCCATGCGACTTAGCAGGTTACCAAAGGTAATGGGCTTTGATGGTACCAAAGGTTATTTACCACATTTTTTTAACACGGCGGATAACCAAAAATGCATAGGCGCTAGGCCTCAATAGAGTATTTTGGTCTACAATACATGATGGAAGAGGAAAAAGCTAATTTTATAGATTGGTACAATAAGAGTCAACACAATCTGTTTAACTTTCAAAAAGAACTCATCCGATATTGTAAAGATGATTTAAAAATATTACAAAAGCTTGTGAGGCTTTCAGATCAGCTGTTATAGCCATGACAGAACGGGAGTTTCTAATAACTAAGGAAAAAAGAGATGTTGTGGTTAAGCATCATGTCGAGTCTTTTCAATTGACTACATCAGCGTTTGTTTGCATGGCTATGTACCATTGTAAATTTTTACAGGAAAACACAATGGCCCTTGTACTGGGTGATAACTATCACAAGACTCAGAAGCGTTACTCAATGCCTGCAATACAGTGGTTAATGTACATAGAGCACAAAGAAGGTGTATAATACATGCTTTACAAGGGGGTGAGAAGAAAGTTAGTAAATACAGCCTGGATGGTTATGCCGTGATTAGTGGTGTACCCACTGATTTTGAATTCCAAGGTTGTTTTTATCACTGCTGTGGAGTGTGTTACAATGCCGGTGATGAAAACAAACTGACTAAAACGACCTACCTGCACCACAAGACGCAGGTAAAGTGGAACTACCTTAAACAATGTGGATTTCAGATACGTGGAATCTGGGGTTGTGAATGGAAGTCTATGCTAGAGTCTGATGAGGGTCTACAGACTTTTCTGAAGGGTAAAGAATTAAAGAATTGCCTGAACCCTTGGCACCATGTGATGATCTTTATGGCGGACGCACAAACGCCATAAAGCTGTATCACAAAACAGATTGTGATGAAAAAATTCACTATTTTGATTTTACCAGCCTGTGCCCTTTTGTCAACAAAACCAAAACGTATCCTATACAACACCCGCGCATCATTTATAAGGATTTTGGTGATGTCACAAAGTATTTTGGTGTTGCCAGGATTAAAGTTTACCTGCGTCGTGGGCTTTTCTTTCCGGTTCTGCTGGTTAAAATGGGAGGTAAGTTAATGTTTCTATTATGTCACACATGCACTGAGTCTGGACAGACTGAGCCGTGCATTCATGATTCAGAAAATTGGGCACTCATCAGTACTTGGTGTACTGTGAAACTAAATTTGGCTGTAGAAATTGGGTACAGAGTATGTAAAATCTATGAGGTGTGGCATTTTGATGAGAGATCTGATGATTTGTTTTTAGGTTACATTAAAATGCACCTCAGGGATAAACAAGAGGCATCTGGTTATCCCGATTGGTGTACAGACTCTGTGAAATGCCAGGAGTATATAGATGGCTATCAAAAAAACGAAGTTGTGTCTTTACGGCCCGATCACATAGAAATCAACACCACCAAAAGACAAATTTCAAAATTGTTTTTAAATTCCTTATGGGGTAAATTTGGGCAACATAGCAACATGCCCAATACGTGTCTAGTGACTGACCCCGACAAGCTTTTTGAATATGCTTTTTTACTGTACTTTTATGTGTCAGTTTTGTTCTTTGTTGACAATGATACAGTTATGGTAAATTGGAGGTATGCCAAAGACCATTACCCCAGGGGTGCAATTTAGAATGTAAATATCGCTATTTATACAATGGCTTATGCTCGTGCTGAGTTGTACAAACTATTGGATAGTATACAAGATAGATGTCTGTATCATGACACAGATTCTGTAATTTTTGTCAGTAGACCTGTGAATCTGCCATTGGGTGATTATTTAGGCGAGTTGACTACCAAACTACCCACAGGTACCCATATTATAACAGAGTTTGTCTCAGCTGGACCCAAGTCATATGGCTATCGACTAAACAACGGGAAGACCTGTTTAAAAGTTAAAGGTATAATGCTCAATGTTGATAATGTGCAGCATGTTAACTTTGACAGTCTGAAAGAACTTAGATTATCCTTTAAACCCCAAAGACGATGATTAGAAAAAGGTTGTGATCCATCAACCCGGTATAGTACATTTGAAAAAGTACTGGCAGATTGAGACGCGGAAATTGCAGAAGACACAAAGGGGGTTTATACTAAACAGGCTCTTATGGACAACTTCACAACACTTCCATTCAGATATTAAGTTGGACACCAGATTTCAGCACCCCTTCTCCTGTATTTTAGTGGGCCCGTCCAATTCGGGTAAAAGTTATTTTGTGAAAACACTGTTGCAGCACGCGGCTACACATACAGTATGACGCATGTACCTGATAATGTTGTTTGGTTTTACACCTGTTGGCAACCTATATATGACCAACTTCTGTGTGATTTCCCCTGGTATGTGTTTTATAAAAGGTTTACCCGAGTCTTTTAGCGGTGACTTTTAACTTTTTCCATTCATTCCAGTCATTCATTGTCATTCTAACAATGGTGAACATGTCGGTCCGGATAAGATGTAATTGGGCACTTTTAAAAAGTTAATTAAAGCCAACCCATCTCAAAGAAACGCTGTTTTATCCAACGCTTCAAACGATTTAGTCACGGCTATTTGTGAGATAGCACTCAACACGTTTAAAGGTAAAATACTGTTGTCTCAACGACAGTTGAACTACCTTAAAAAGAAGCGAGAGCTTATAAAATCACTTTGTAATAAGAAATGTGTCATTGGAAAAAAGAAGAGGTTTGTGTTGGGCGGCTTTATCGGATCGCTGCTTCGTTTTGCTATTCCGTTAATTACAGGCCTATTGTCTAATCGCTGATGAAGTACGCTGAGAAAATGTTTCTGGTGCCTCAGCATCAGATAGACCAGTTACATAACAAGCCGAACAGCGACGACATACATAAAACACGGTCTAGATGTAGAGATCGTGAAAATACTATAGAATAACAATTTATCAGAATATGAAAATGCAAAATGATATACAGCATTGTTGCAGAGGTATCTGGTGTTGAGTAAACAAGCTGATAGTGAAATGTCAACTTTAGCTCTTTTATCCCCCATTGCAAATCCTGTTAATGAATCAAATAACACGGCACAGCTGGTTGCTACTGATGCTATCATGAGATTTTTAGCGGTGTTAATGCTAGGTATAAAAAAAACTGTGAAATACTATTGAGTAAAATGACACGCTCTAAACACATCACAGACTGGAACACTAAAGGGCAGTTCTGTATAAAGGAAGCGCTGTACCAGGTTCCAACATGTTAGATTTAATAAGAAGCATCACACAAAGCCACGGCGTGTCGAGTCTTAATACACCGAATGGTTGGCCTGAATTTATGCGGGTTATGTCTGAATTAAATATTCCCTCAACCGTCATTGGCAATGCGGTGAATAGAAGCTACCTAGATCCCTTAAAAGCCGAGAAGATGGACGACTCTGATGGTAGTGTAACATTGCCCATGTCGCTACAAACCCTTAACAAAAGTCGAATAAATGTTTTAAGTTCCCTGGGACTAACAACACCGCACGGCTACTTACTCCCTAGGAAAAGATCCGTAAATCTATTTCAGGAACCACTGTGGCTGAAACTATAACATATAACTAATTTATACTATTTTTATACAGTGTATTTTGTGAGGGTATTTTGCACCACAATGTTTAACTTGTATTGTGTCAATAATATTTTATGTAATGTTTTAAATGTGAAGCTTTACCATGTTATTCAACGCCTATATTTCTGTAACTATAATATGCATATACCAATAAAATATACTTATGATTTATAAAACAATGTTTTATTCTTTGTTTCTAATTGACGTACATGTTAGAAACCACAATCACGTGATATAAAGTTTAATAAACAATGTTGTTTATTAGAAAAGCAGCGTAGATATGATGCGTTGTACGTAAAACGCTTCAAACACAACGTTGATTACAAGTTACACAAACAATGCAGCATTGTACATAAAATGCTTCACACACAATGTTGAGTGTGAAGCGTTTTATGTGCAACGCATCATAACCGCTGTTTATAAGAAAATCATCATAGTTATGATGCATTGTACATAAAACGCTTCACACACAATGTTGGTTACAAGTTACACAAGCCTGTATATATCTATCTGCATAATGACTCAGACAATGAGTTCTTGGGAGACATCTTACAAAATTTGAAACAAAACGATCATTATGTTTTGTATCAACACTAAAACGGGCCAGTACATCTGCATATTTGTAATTTTTACACATGAAAAATATAAAGTACATGCAATATTGACCGCAAATGGTGCTGTTAAAATTTTGCAACTATTTATTTTGGTGATAAATACTTTTTGAATTCAAGTTGAAAAATTGTATTATAGCCTTTGGGAATAGCGTGCTGTCAGGGGCTAGCCCGTAAGAATAAAAAAAGTAACATTCACGCAGTTCGTTAAAATAAACGGACAACCAGTGCTCCCCCGGCTGTCTTCTGATATGCGTATTGATTACAAATGCGTAGGGGTATTGCGACAGATTACCAGTCGGTAACATCGCATGGAAAGGTACCTTTAAAAATTAGTTGCGTCATTGGGTCTGCGTACAGTATGCAGTTTATCTGTAATGTGTTCATCTTGCTGTTGCGTAATGATGTTTGTTAAAATATGCAATAAATATGTTAAAATATGCGATAAATATTAAAATTATTTATATTATGCATTTATTATATCATGTACTCGCGAACCGCATTACCATGTTCAAAGTCGGGTTGAAACAGCTTTGCTGGATGCGGGGTTCCATCCAGGTAAAGGGATGCAAAGTTTACGTTTTTATGTTCAAAACGTAGAGGGTTCCTGTCATAGGCTCCTGAAAATGCTTCGTTGTCTACAAACGCAGCTATAACTGTTTTTGGTACTTGGCCTAAAAACAGATTTTCTAAATTAAACACTCTACTTCCCACTGGTACGCTGTATATTTTCATACCAACATGATCAATCACGTATTTTGTGTTGCCATTTAACAAAGCTTGAGTGTGTCCGATACGGACGGCTGGACTCTTTTCACAAACAGGGACGCTGCGACTATCTGAATTTTAAAGGGGTCCGTCTCCGCTGACTTTAAGCAGAATGAGTCTTTGTTTCTGGTGAGTTTTCTCTTCAAATCAACAGCGTTTAAGATTAGCTTATGTTGATGGAAAAGGTCGCAGTGTAGTGGTCCTAGTAATTACACTGTTCGATTTTGCGCCGTTGTGCTTGCTCTTTTTATAAATCCGGTGTTTAGACCATCCAGTGCACTGGTGTTGTGTTCTCCAGCCACATCTTTGTAAAATAATCCTGTTGTGTGTTTTGTGGATAATGCATCTGAGCTATAATTCAGTATGATCTCTATGTAGGCTCTATAAGCGTAAAGATTACTGGATTGTGATATCATTCTATCGCCCAAAGAAACATCCACCTGGTTAAATAAAGTTGCTATGGTAGAGATGTGCACCGGAAATTTTTCAGGTTTTGTGTTTTGGTTTTGGATTCGGTTCCGCGGCCGTGTTTTGGATTCGGACGCGTTTTGGCAAAACCTCCCTGAAAATGTTTTGGCGGATTCGGGTGTGTTTTGGATTTGAGTGTTTTTTTTCAAAAACACCTCAAAAACAGCTTAAATCATAGAATTTGGGGGTAATTTTGATCCTATAGTATTATTAACCACAATATCCACTCATTTCCAGTCTATTCTGAACACCTCACCCCTCACAATACTATTTTTAGTCCTAAAATTTGCACCAAGGTCACTGGATGACTAAGCTAAGTGACCCAAGAGGGCGGCACAAACGCCTGGCCCATCTAGGAGTGGCACTGCAGTGTCAAACAGGATGGCACTTAAAAAAATTGGCCCCAAACAGCACATGATGCAAAGAAAAGAGAAAAAGAGGTGCACTGTGGTCGCTGGACGGCTAAGCTAAGCAACACAAACACCTCAGTATCACAGGAATTATTTGTTCTAATCAATGGTATTATTGGTCCAAATCACTGGAAGAAAATGACAAAATTACTGGAATTATTTGTTCTAATCAATGGTATTATTGGTCCAAATCACTGGAAGAAAATGACAAAATCACTGGAATTATTCGTTCTAATCAATGGTATTATTGGTCCAAATCACTGGAAGAAAATGACAAAATCACTAGAATTATTTGGCAAGATCACTGTAATTAATAATTATAAATCACTGATATTAAATGGTAAAATCTCGCTATCACCTGCCTAGTGAAGTGGACTCTAGATGGGATTTTGTACCGGGGACACAATAACTTCATCAATTGTCTAAATCCCACTGCACTAATGGCGGAAAACGGGCACACGTCTAACAGCGCACTGATTATACTGAGAACTGATTACACTGATCACTGATGATACTGGACTATTGTACTGTACTGGTCACCACAATGCAGCACTGACACTGAGCACAGATATTAAGCACTGATCAGGATACTAGAAGTGAAGAAGTGACACAGAGCTGCAACATACAGCAATGGCCTACTGTACTGCTACTGTACTATATGTATACTGCTGGTCACCAAAATGCTGCACTGTCCTACTATATACTGCTCACAACAATGCAGCACAGATATGGAATGGATACTTGCAGTGACACAGCTGCTAGATACAGCAATGGCCTACTGTACTGTACTACTATAATTATATACTGGTGGTCCTCACAATGCAGCACACTGAGCACAGATATTACCAGGTGTATCTTACACATCGCTCAGTACAGATTACAGGATGTATAATCACCAGGTGTGTAACACACATCGCACAGTACAGTATACAGTATGCAGCTCTGGAGGGATCAGTATTTGGCAGGAAGGCGATGCCTGGTCCTGGCAGCAGAGTGACAGGTGGCCGTATAGTAGCAGCCAGATCCAAATCTGGCAGTGTGTGAAGAGGGGGGGTGAGGGAAGGGAACGAGCACTGGAGTGTCTGAGCGTAGGGCTTGGAAGTTCAGGGGGAGTGAGGCGGGAGCTGCTCTTCCATAGCAGCACACAGTGGTGGTGACGGAGTCTGACAAAGGAGGGAGGAGGAAGATTGGGGCAACTGGCTGCAGGGGAGCACTGTGCCGCAGCCATCACCTGCAGGGGGAGTGGAGGGAAACACATCCTATCTGCACCAGATAAGTGACTTCTGATCAGAGTAATTGAGGGCCGGAGTTTTTCTGAAAGGTGAAAAGGAAGGGGTTCTTTTTCATGTAGACTGGAAGGACTACAACAAACTTGGAGTGACTACACTTTTCACCCTAGTTCGGTAGACCTGCTGCCCTTTAATACACAGATGAATGAAGACTACATTTGGAAAGGCAGCCGCTCAGCGATCAAGAGCTCATGCAGCACATGCCGGTGTTTATGCAAATATGATGAAGAAAAGAACATCTCATAAGAAACATCGAAACAATATGGGACCAAGTAAACCAATCTCCCAGCCAAGGCGAAATATTGTAGGCTGTAGAATACAGCATGGGTGGAAAGAGGGCAGTGGGCCAATAACCCAGTGGAAAGGAACAGTTCTGGATCAAGTACCAGTGAATCCCTCCTTCTATCTTATAAAGTATGATGGATTTGATTGTGTCTATGGACTTGAGCTTCACAAGGATGAAAGGGTGTCTGCTCTTGAAGTTCTACCAGACAGAGATGCCTTATCCCGAATCAGCGATGCCCATTTGGCTGACACAATGATTGGTAAAGCAGTGGAGCATATGTTTGAAACAGAGGATTGCTCCAAGGATGAGTGGCGAGGGATGGTATTAGCACAAGCACCTATTATGAACACATGGTTTTATTATTATATAACCTATGAAAAGGACCCAGTCTTATATATGTATCAACTTTTAGATGACTATAAAGAAGGAGATCTTTGGATCATGCCAGACTCAAATGATTCCCCTCCAGCTGAAAGAGAACAAGGGGAGGTTGTGGACAGCCTGGTGGGCAAGCAAGTGGAATATGCCAAAGAAGATGGCTCAAAAAGGACTGGCATGGTTATTCATCAAGTTGAAGCTAAACCATCTGTGTACTTCATTAAGTTTGATGACGATTTCCATATTTATGTCTACAATTTGGTGAAGACATCCTAAATGGGATTCTGTATTTTTTTTTTGCCAAATGTAATCTAATGTAAACATTTGTAGAAAGTCGCTGCTTTCTGATTACAGAAATGCTCAGATATTCCTGCGAATCCACAATCCCTTCCCAGAGGAAAAAGAAATTGAGAAACCGTTGTTTGAGAACGTTTGTTCTCTTTCCCTTACAAAGGAACAAACCACTTTCCAATAAGACTGACGTTTTTGGGATTATGGAGACATAATGTTTTTGAATCTAAATCCTAAAGCTGGTGGTGTATTAGAGCAAAAGAGTGCAAGAGACCAGCCATGCAGTTTCTGAAATATTATGACAAAATGTTACTGTATTTCATAAGCACTCATTCCTAACTCTGCTAAGTACTGTTTGGTATACTGTATCTGGCTTCCATGAGGTAGTTGTCCATTATTTCAGCTTCCATTGACCTTTTTGAAAGTGGTAGAAGTTATCGATTCTTCCCCCCCCCCCTCCCCTATTTTTCATTTTCTCCTGCATAGCCCAGTAAAATGTTGCAATGTTAAGTATTGACTTGTGCCTTCTGGGGGTCCACTTCTTCACCAAACCCAGCCAAATCTCATCCTAACCCTCTGTTCCAAATTCTCTATTTACCCCATCTGTGTCACACATGTCTGTCTACACCTCCCCTTTAGATTGTAAACTCTCACGAGCAGGGCCCTCTTCCCTCATGTGCTTATCCTTTGTCTTACTTTAATAATCTTCAACTGTACCGCATCCAGCAGTCTTCTGCCACCTGATACTTATTCCAGTGTCATCTGCTGATGTAACTATGTTTATTTACCATGTACTTGTCCTATACTGTCCTCAACTGTAAATTGCTGTTTTCCTGTTTGATTATTTATCTACTATGTAATTGGGCGCTGCGGAACCCTTGTGGTGCCATATAAATAAAGGATAATAATAATATAGGGTGTATAATCCCCAGGTGTATCTCACACATCGCTCAGTACAGTATATAGGGTGTATAATCCCCAGGTGTATCTCACACATCGCTCAGTACAGATTACAGGATGTATAATCACCAGGTGTGTAACACACGTCGCACAGTACAGTATACAGGGTGTATAATTAATTACCAGGTGTATCACACACATCGCACAGTACAGCATATAGGGTGTATAATCCCCAGGTGTATCTCACACATCACACAGTACAGTATATAGGGTGTATAATCCCAAGGTGTATCTCACACATCGCTCAGTACAGTATACAGGGTGTATAATCACCAGGTGTATCACAAACGTTGCACAGTATAGTATACAGGGTGTATAATCCCCAGGTGTATCTCACACATCGCTCAGTACAGATTACAGGATGTATAAAATCACCAGGTGTATAAAACACACATCGCACAGTACAGTATACATACTGGTCACAACAATGCAACAGATATTGAGCACTGATCAGGATACTAGAAGTGACACAGAGCTGCAAGATACAGCAATGGTCTACTGTACTGTACTATATGTATACTGCTGGTCACCAAAATGCTGCACTGTCCTACTATATACTGCTCACAATAATGCAGCACAGAGATAGTATACTTGACACAGAGCTGCAAGATACATCATTGGCCTACTGTACTGTACTATATGTATACTGCTGGTCACCAAAATGCTGCACTGTCCTACTATATACTGCTCACAATAATGCAACACAGATATGGATAGTATACTTGACACAGAGCTGCAAGATACAGTAATGGCCTACTGTACTGTACTGTACTATATGTATACTGCTGGTCACCAAAATGCTGCACTGTCCTACTATATACTGCTCACAGCAATGCAGCACAGAGATAGTATACTTGACACAGAGCTGCAAGATACAGCTATAGCCTACTGTACTGTACTATATGTATACTGTTGGTCACCAAAATGCTGCACTGTCCTACTATATACTGCTCACAATAATGCAGCACAGAGATAGTATACTTGACCCAGAACTGCAAGATACAGCAATGGCCTACTGTACTGTACAATATGTATACTGCTGGTCACCAAAATGCTGCACTGTCCTACTATATACTGCTCACAATAATGCAGCACAGATATGGAGAGTATACTTGACACAGAGCTGCAAGATACAGCAGTGGCCTACTGTACTGTACTATATGTATACTGCTGGCCACCAAAATGCTGCACTGTCCTACTATATACTGCTCACAATAATGCAGCACAGAGATAGTATACTTGACACAGAGCTGCAAGATACATCATTGGCCTACTGTACTGTACTATATGTATACTGCTGGTCACCAAAATGCTGCACTGTCCTACTATATACTGCTCACAATAATGCAACACAGATATGGATAGTATACTTGACACAGAGCTGCAAGATACAGCAATGGCCTACTGTACTGTACTATATGTATACTGCTGGTCACCAAAATGCTGCACTGTCCTACTATATACTGCTCACAGTAATGCAGCACAGAGATAGTATACTTGACACAGAGCTGCAAGATACAGCTATAGCCTACTGTACTGTACTATATGTATACTGTTGGTCACCAAAATGCTGCACTGTCCTACTATATACTGCTCACAATAATGCAGCACAGAGATAGTATACTTGACACAGAACTGCAAGATACAGCAATGGCCTACTGTACTGTACAATATGTATACTGCTGGTCACCAAAATGCTGCACTGTCCTACTATATACTGCTCACAATAATGCAGCACAGATATGGAGAGTATACTTGACACAGAGCTGCAAGATACAGCAGTGGCCTACTGTACTGTACTATATGTATACTGCTGGCCACCAAAATGCTGCACTGTCCTACTATATACTGCTCACAATAATGCAGCACAGAGATAGTATACTTGACACAGAGCTGCAAGATACATCATTGGCCTACTGTACTGTACTATATGTATACTGCTGGTCACCAAAATGCTGCACTGTCCTACTATATACTGCTCACAATAATGCAACACAGATATGGATAGTATACTTGACACAGAGCTGCAAGATACAGTAATGGCCTACTGTACTGTACTATATGTATACTGCTGGTCACCAAAATGCTGCACTGTCCTACTATATACTGCTCACAGTAATGCAGCACAGAGATAGTATACTTGACACAGAGCTGCAAGATACAGCTATGGCCTACTGTACTGTACTATATGTATACTGTTGGTCACCAAAATGCTGCACTGTCCTACTATATACTGCTCACAATAATGCAGCACAGAGATAGTATACTTGACACAGAACTGCAAGATACAGCAATGGCCTACTGTACTGTACTATATGTATACTGCTGGTCACCAAAATGCTGCACTGTCCTACTATATACTGCTCACAATAATGCAGCACAGATATGGATAGTATACTTGACACAGAGCTGCAAGATACAGCAATGGCCTACTGTACTGTACTATATGTTTACTGCTGGTCACAAAAAAGCTGCACTGTCCTACAATATACTGCTCACAATAATGCAGCACAGAGATAGTATACTTGACACAGAGCTGCAAGATACAGCAATGGCCTACTGTACTGTACTATATGTATAATGCTGGTCACCAAAATGCTGCACTGTCCTACTATACACTGCTCACAATAATGCAGCACAGAGATAGTATAATTGACACAGAGCTGCAAGATACAGCAATGGCCTACTGTACTGTACTACTATAATTATATACTAGTGGTCCCCAGTCCCCACAATGCAGCACACTGAGCACAGATATTTGCAGCACACTGAGCACAGATATGGAGCGTTTTCAGGCAGAGAACGTAGATATTTTCAGCACACTGAGCACAGATATTTGCAGCACACTGAGCACAGATATGGAGTGTTTTCAGGCAGAGAAAGTAGATATTTTCAGCACACTGAGCACAGATATTTGCAGCACACTGAGCACAGATATTTGTAGCACACTGAGCACAGATTACGGAGCTTTTCAGGGAGAGAACGCAGCCACTTCCTCTTCATTCAATCTCCAATGCACGAGTGAAAATGGCGGCGACGCGCGGCTCTTTATATAGAATACGTATCTCGCGAGAATCCGACAGCGGGATGATGATATTCGGGCGCGTTCGGGTTAACCGAGCAAGGCGGGAAGATCTGAGGCTACCACGGAACCGTGTAAAATAGGTGAAGTTCGGGGGGGTTCGGATTTCGGAGAACTGAACCCGCTCATCTCTACTATGGGGTAATTAATAAGGGCATCCCGTGCCCCTTGGGGTATCGGGTTGTTATCGGACTGTACGATCTTACAGGTCACGTACAGCAGCGTGTTGTTCAGGTCGTAGTAGTGCTCACCGCTGGTGATGGAGCTAGGCTCATTAGCTCCGTCTGTTCACTTTCTTAAATAACCTTCGAGTATCAAGTCACCTCTTCGCAGCAGAGACCAACGCGTTGGGAGAATGACTTAAATGAAACAACCACTCAGGTTATTGTCTCACAAGTATTCTTTTTTACTGAGTTAAAAAAACACATATTTATAGGCATACAGTATACATCTGGTTTTAATTGTCCAGCTCACATTTCCCTCTCCGAAGGAGGGGGCACAGTTATTTTCCATTAGTTTCGTAACATACATTGCACAATATCCAGTAAATCCTATAGCATAATCATCTCATACATTGCCAATTCTTTCCTGCTACGTTAGCATTTCTTTAGCACATACTGTTTATTGTTCCTACATTCTTTCCATAGACTGCATACAGCCATTTCCTGCCTTCGTTGACAATATATAATGAATACCAGATGTTAGTTTCTCTCTAAAAATCCAGTATAAAGATTTCTTAGCATATACCTTCATATACCTTGGTCTAGAATATGTCCAAGCTTTATTTAAACACATTATTTTCTTATATATAAAGCATTTGATTATTATAACCCAATATAGTGGCTAATTATTAACGCTATCATTTTCCCTCCTTTTTTATAATAAACAAATATTACAACCTTATCTGGCATTTTCCTAACAAGTCTATGCAATAACAGTCTACTCTAATGATACAGTGGCTACCCATCTCCTATAGGTAGGAAGCTACACCCTATCTGCAACAGGATTGATGTCTTTTTCTTGGTCTTGGTTGGTAGACCGTTGACTCATATCCATTAGGGCAGACTGTTGTTGGACTTTCTTTGCCAGACTCTTCTGCAATGTCTTATATCTGGAAGATTCAAAGGCTTTCCTTATTCGTTTCTGACAGACTGAAAAACAACAAAGCAGTATCTTAAAACACAGATATAATATAATTGCAATTCCAATAGCCTTTAGAAGGAACATTAGTATTCCTACAATCCATCCTTTAATTCCACTAAACCATGAAACTGGATTTAGCCATGATAACCAACCCCATTCACCCTCTAGAGTGTCAGGGATGTTATGTTTACTGACATATGTCAGTTTTGCATCTTCTATCTCTTGTACATGTTTTTCCACTATTTCTTGAGCATTGTCTGTTTCATTGGTAATAAAAGTACAACACAACTTTCCTGTCTGTGTGTACAATGTCATGCAATAACCTCCTGTCTGAGCTGTTAAGTAATCCAACAAAAGCCTGTGTTGTAACTGTTCCTTCTTTATTTCTTGAATCTCTTTCCCTACATATCTGAAGGTACTATCATACATTTCAGTAATATCATCTAAGAGTCCTGCAAGAGATTCAACTCTGTAATATGCATTTGACCCAAAGAGGTCCAGAAATCCCATTCTCTCATGCCAGGGTGCATAGATTAGTTTCTTTGCATTTCTCCCTGCTTGTTTTACCTCTCTCCTACCTCTGTGCATAGGGCTATACTTTTTCACTTGACCTTTTTGCTTTCTAATCATTTCTTTTAGCTCCTCATGATCTATTGCTCTTGCTGATGGTACTATGCGTCCTAGGGTGCAATTTCCATAGTCACCATAGTTGAGCCACTTATAGGCATATTTTCCACATAGAAAATACAGATCTCTTGGAAGCCATGGGGGTACATAGTCCCACATTCTTTTTAGGTTCTCTAGTCCTACTCTGGCATCTCCATGTACTATTAACTGAGCAGGGGTGCTTCCTGTCTCATTCATCCAGTTAGGGAAATCTGGTCCTGGCCATACTCCAATGTTGATCATTGATCTCCCTTCAAGTGATGTCCCTCTATAGGTTGTAAGGGTTATGGGATATGGAGCTTCTCCTGGCTTTGTATCCCCCTTTACACCACCTACTCTGAACGGGGCTATAGTACAAGGATAAAATGTCCCTAAGTAGATATTTGATGGATAATGTTGACCCTGTCTGTGGTCAACCGCACTTTCCCTTTCCCTTTTTTCAAATTCAATGCAAAAGAATACCTCTGGGGTAACTAGATGTGCTAGCAACTTAGGTGGTTTCTGGTTAAAATATCTATCTGATCTTGCTTTAAATAATACTTCATCAGTGTAGTCTTCTTGAAATTCCTCCCATTCCTCAAATGTGATGGGAAGGAATGTCCACTCTCCCCCTCCTGCTGAAGTGGGACCATGAGAGCAGACCCAACAATTTGTTGTATCAAGGGCATTCCCTACTAACTGATGCAACTGTAGCAACATGTTTTGGTCTGATCCACTAGGGGCCTTACACCATTCTGTACATGACTCCTCTGGTGGATGTCCACAGTGCTCACAAATACATTTTGGGGTGAGTGACAGATTTCTGCATTCATGCATAGGGTTCTCTACTTCCCTTTCCTGGCGTGTGACATTCACTTCACTGTCTCCTCCTTTCTTCAAAATGTCATGTAACTCTCTTTTGTGTCGCCCTATTTCATCACTTATGTTTTTCTTGCATGTGTGGTTTTGACATGTCAGTTTCTTATTACACATACAATCTTTTTCCCCAATTACGACATATATGGCAAGAATAGTGCCTACTGTTACCAGTGGGGCACCCAATATTATTCCCCAAAGTGCTTTTTCTGGCTTGGGGCCTAGTAACCTGTACATTCTTGTTTCTTATCCAAACTTAACTTTCAAAAGTTTGCAATGTGATGCATGCACCCAAGCCTCTCTGTCTTTCAACTTCACAGACGTCGGGGTAGTCAGTAACACCTGGAATGGACCATCATATCTGGGCTCCAGGGACTTCCTCACGTGTCTTTTCAGGTACACCCAATCTCCTGGCTGGAGATGATGTGGATTCTGATCTGCTGTAGAGTCTGGAAGAGAAGTGTGTGCTACAACATGAAGATGGGTTAGTCTCTCAACCAGACCTTTTACATAAGCAGTTAGATCACCATGTTTATGCTGCAATTCTTGTGGATAATAACATCCTATCTTAGGTATACTACCAAACAAGATTTCATATGGTGAATATCCTGACTTTTTGTTAGGTGTAGTTCTAAGACTAAACAGTGCCAAAGGCAAACAGTCAACCCATCCCTTCCCAGTGTCTTGCATTGCCTTCATGATCTTTGCCTTGATGCTATAGTTCGTTCTCTCCACTAGTCCACTAGCCTCTGGTCGGTAGGCGGTGTGGAAGGCCTGCTGTATGCCCAAGTCTTCCATGATATGGGTCATGACTGCTCCTGTGAAGTGACTTCCTCTATCTGATTCAATCACTTCTGGTACTCCGTACCTGCATACTATCTCAGCCAGTATTTTCTTTGCTGTATTCCTTGCTGTGGCTTTGGCTACTGGAAATGCTTCTACCCATTTGGAGAAGGTATCGACACAAACCAGTACATACTGAAAAGGCCCATGAGTTGGCATCTGAATATAGTCTATCTGTAGTCTCTGAAATGGCATATTGGCTTTTGGAATGGCTCCTGCTGGAGTCTTGGTTCTACTTCCTGGATTTGAAATTCCACATATCCAACATGCGTGTGTATGCTTCTCTGCTGCCCCTTGGAATCCTGGGGCTATCCATCTTTGATTGACTTGTTTTGTCATTTGGTCTTTTCCTGCATGGGTGATTCCATGGCTTACTTGACACATAGCTGGATATAGTACTCTTGGCAAACATGTCTTATCTTCTGTCTTCCAGAGTCCTGTATCATGTTCTTGTATGGCTCCCTTCCTTTGCCATGTGGCTTTTTCTAAGGGACCTGCTTGATTCTGGAAGAGGATGAGTTGCTGTAGATCAGCCATGTGCGCTGGATCCAGGGCCTCACTCTCAGCCAGCATTACTTGTACTACTGATTTTTCAGGGCTCTTGGCTGCCCTCTTTGCTTCGGCATCTGCCAAATTATTTCCTCTTGTCTCTTTAGTTTGATTCTTAGTGTGTGCTTGGATCTTTATGATGGCTACTTCGATTGGCTTGTCCAGAGCTTCAAATAGTTTCTTTATCAGATCTGCATGTTGTATCTGTTTTCCTGTAACTGTTTTGAAGTCTCTGCTCTTCCAAATCTGACCATAATCTTGCGTAATTCCCCAGGCATATCTGGAGTCTGTGTATATGTTAGCTGTTGTGTTCTCTGCATACTCCAGAGCTTTGGTGAGAGCTATTAGCTCTGCAGCTTGTGCTGATAGCTGTGCTGGTAAACTTCCTGATTCAATGATATCAGTCTCTGTTGTAACAGCATACCCTGTATATGGGGTTCCATTATCATAGTATCTTGATCCATCCACATAGAGGTTGTGCTGGGCATCAGGAAGGGCTGTGTCTGTGACATGAGGTAGTGGTTGAGTCTCTTGTTCCATCAGAGCCATGCAGTCATGGGAAAAAATGTTATTGTGAATATTTTCATCACTTTCTGCATTCCCATAGTTCACGTGGTCCTCATCATCCTGGTTACTCTGGGTACCATTGCTAGAGATATATGTTCCTCTTCTCCCTCCTTTTGAATCTAGGGATTCACACTCTGCTCCTTCTTCCTGCAATAGGGCTGGTAGTAGAGTTGCTGGGTTGAGGGTGGTACATCTCTTGATGGTGACATTTGTAGCACTTAGTAGAGCTACTTCATACTTGGTGAGTCTTGCAGCTGATAAGTGCTTGGTTATGGCTTGCTGTAGTATTTCAGTCACCGCATGTGGCACCTGAATGATCAGTTCATGATTAAGCACAATGTCTATGCATTTCTGTTTGAGGACTGCTGTTGCTGCCACTGCTCTGATGCAGGTGGGTGCTCCTTGGATAATGTTGTCCAGTTTGCTTGAAAGATAAGCCACTGGGCGCTGCTTGCTTCCATGTGTCTGTGTAATGACTCCAAGTGCATGACCTCTTTCCTCATGGCAATAAAGAGTAAATGGCTTGGTGTAGTCTGGCAGACCCAAAGCCGGTGGAGATGCTATGGCAGCCTTGAGTTTCCAAACTGCTTCTTCAACTTGCTCTGTGGTGTAGATTGGTACATCTTTCTTCGTACTATCATACAGAACTTGCATGTAGATAGAAGCATGAGGTATCCACTCTCTGCAGTAGCCGACAAGACCTAAGAATGATCTGGTCTGTTTGATGGTCTTTGGTACTTTGGTTTGTAGAATGAGCCGTTTTCTTTCTTCAGTGAGGTGTCTGGTTCCTTGTGAGATACAGTGACCAAGGAAGATAACCCTCTGCTGGCACAGTTGAAGCTTTTCCTTAGAAGCTCTGCAATTTTGCTCTTCCAGAAATCTTAACAGTGATACAGTCTCTTGTTTACATTGGTCTTCTGTACTTGTAGCAAGCAGTAGATCATCTACATACTGTATGAGCTGGGTGTTTTCTGGAAACACTGGTCTCCAAGCTTGTAAGATGAGTGACATTGCTTCAGTGTAGTCTGATGGACTGGTTGCTCCTCCTTGTGGAAGTCTGGTCCAACAGTACTGTCTTCCATCATGGGTGAAGGCTAGCATTGTCTGTGATTCTTCAGTGATCGGTATGGAAAAATAGGCGTTGGCCAAATCAATTACCGTGAACCAGGCCCCTGAAGGTGGGATCTGGTTCAGCAAGGTATGAGGATTTGGCACAATAGGAGAATTGATCACCAGTCTCTTGTTGACTTCTCTTAGATCATGAACAAGTCTATATTGTACTTCTTGTGCTTCATCTTGACTTTGTCCTTGACCTTGCCTTTGACCTTGACCTTGACCTTGACTTTGACCACCTTTCTTTTTTACAGGAAACAATGGAGTATTCCATGGGGATCTACACTGGACAATGATCCCATTTTCTTGAAAGGCTTGGATTTGCTTTGTAATAGCTTCAGTTTGTGCAGTGGTAAGGGGGTACTGCCTGATTGAGACAGGTATGGTTCCGGGCTTGAGCTGCAGGTGGACAGGTTGAACTCGTAGTAGTCCAGTATCCATCTTTCCTTTTGACCATAGTCTGTCCGGGACTTGAGAAGTAACCCATTCTGGAAGGGTTAATTCTGAGCTGGGCTTGGCAGTTTCTTGTAGCAGAAAAACTTCAATTGCAGCTTCAATGTTGGGCTTCATAATAGCTGGAATGTTGCTGGTATACTTGATTCCTTGTGGGGTATACTGGATAGTAGCTTGCATGGTGTTAAGGATATCAGCTCCCAGCAGATTCACTGGGCATGTGGGTGAAGTCAAAAATTCAATGGGTACAGGTGTAAGTTCATCATTTATACGGAGAGAAGTTGGCTTACTTCTCTGAAGAGGGAGGGGCTGTCCTCCCAGCCCTGTCCCTTCAACATAGTGGCTGGTTAAGAGTTCTTCTGGGACGTCAGTTTTCTTAAGTACAGTGACTGCTGCTCCAGTGTCCAAAAGGCATTCTAGGGTGTTTCCTGTAGGTAGAGTAAGCATAACAGTACCTTTAAGGGGGTCAGTGTAGGTGTCACTTGAGTAGGTGGACCCCGGAGCAGGATTCAGTCATTCCTGTTGTACCGTGAAGGCTGGGACAGAGTCCTTAGATTTCAGCCATGCCTGGAATTTTCTGCAATCTTTCTTCTGATGACCTGAAATCTTGCACCAAAAACATTTACCAGTCATGTCTTCACCCTGCACATTTCTTGTGGTGTAGGGCCTGGAGTTATTAACACCTTTACCTTGATTTTGGACCTTAATTGTCTTGGTGTTAGACTGGGCAGCCTGCACTACGTGTATAGTAACAGCTGGTGCTTTGGAAGTTCTCTTATCCCTCCTTTCTTTCTCATTATCTTGAATCCCTTCTAGGACTTCTACTAGTGAGGTAATGTTCATCAAATTTGCTTCTGGTCGGACAGCATACAGCTGCTGCCTGTATTCAGGTCTAAGTCCATTAAGGAACCTGGCCTTGAACAGTCTGGCATTGTTAGCCTCTGCAATGGGAAATCCTTCATTCTCTTGTTTAACTGACAACTTGTCATAGTATTCCCTTATGCTGAGGTTTCTTTGTACCAGATCAGGTTCAGCTGGGGCAGTGTCTCTGATCTGCGCACACCTGACTTGTACTCTATATAACAGTTGCAAGCCTGAAGCTAGAGTATAACGGTTAGCTTCAGGGGGAGCTGCCTTAATTTCCCCTCTATCACCATCTGCAGCTTGGGTGGTTATAGCTAAAACTTTATTATATTCACCTATTCCTATGGAGGTTTTAAGAACCTGTTCTAAGTCAACCCAACATGGTCTATACACAACAGTAGCTTGTTTAATTTTCTTTTCAAATTCAGCAGGACTTTTTCTGATATCTGGTAAGTCATTTATAGTACGCATAACCTCTGAAGGGAGCCAGGGTATGTATTGTTCCTGCTCCACATATTCTGCAATATATCCATCAGCCCCTGGTAACCTGTCAGTTGTATGTCTGGGATTAGGGTGGCTATGAACTCTGATAGGCAGTACGTGGTATCTATCACCAGGTACTGCTTTTGGACTTTTATCAGGACTATTATTGAAATCCCACAATCTCTTTAACATCCACGGAACTTGTGGTTTTACATTTCCCCCATCATTAACATTTTGTGATTCACATGGTCCTGAGTTTGGGTCTACCCAGTTACCACAAAATGGACATTTTTCACTGCCCTCCGGGACACATCTCTCACAAACAGGACACTTTCTTTCAGGGTACTGGTTTACATCTCTAAGGACCAGTGTACCTTCTGGGTTCTCTACAAAACATAAAGCATTTAAATAACGTTTTTCAGGTGTATTTTGTTCTGCATGCATTGGTATTAGTGAGGGATATAAGGCTCCTGTAACAGCAGGTGTCTTTTGTTCTGCTTGTACTGGTGCTAGTGAGGGATATAAGGCTCCTATAACAGCAGGTGTCTTTTGTTCTGTTTGTACTGGCACTACTGAGGGAGCTGACCCCCCTGCTACACCTTCAGTGGGTATACCACTGTTAATGGTATTATGTATTATTGGAGCATAAGGTGGTGGCATTACATCAGACAAATCATCTTCCCTTCTCTGTGTTTTTTCATCTTCAATTTCCTGTGAAACAGTTTGCCATATATTTACAGTGTCCAGATAACCCTTTCTCTGTAACCAGTGACCGTCTGTGACTTGAAATCTTTTCCAAGCCTGTGGATCCAATATTCCGTCTTTTGGAAAATTGGCCCTTTTAAGAATGGCATCAATGTGTTTGATGCTTTTCCTCCCTTCTTTCATCACAACAATCTCTATAGGTGAACGCGTTTCCATTCTACTCCCTGTCCCTCCCATTGGGGTAATTAAGCCCTTTGGGTGTGGCCGTATCCACTTGCGGCGACGAGGGATATGTCTAGTTGTGTGAGAAGTTAACTATGTATCACTGGCTTAGGTTTTGTCTGGACACACACTTTTATCTCCTTTTTCCTGTTTCTTCTGACGATTAATTTAACTTGTCTGACTGTAATATATCACATTTACAATACATGCAATCTAAACACCATATTCAGTCTTCTAACATTTCTGAAAACTTGTTGGACACACTGCTGGTATTTTTTTTTTAAAATGATCAGTAGGTTAATCAGCTAAGCATAAAGGATATGGTTAATTTCTATGCACTGATAACATTTGAGCATTTAAATGACATTCCACAATAATCACAATTCTGTAAAAAAACACCTTTCTCATGCTGAGATGCTTATCTATATTGCAAAAAATTCACTGGTTAGTTTTGCATAAAGTTTCAACCAAGGTATTCCTTTGTTCCCTAACACAGCACTGGTTGCTCTGCGATCGCATGCGCTAATAAAGCATTTGACAAACAAATTTGAAACAAACTTTCAACTACAATTTACTTATACAACATATAACACTGAGTAGATCAATTGTAAAGGCCAGGTTTGGTTTTTTTTCTCTTTTTTTTTTTTTTGTTTGTCTTTTTTTTTTTTAATCTCATAAATCACCCAGGGGCTACCATTGACAGAAGACAGGACTAGCCTTTGATAGCAAATGCCAAGGGTCGTCTTTGATGATCTTATGGACTAACCACCTTTATACACTTTACACTTATTTTTTATATACTTAAAACAGACAGTTTAACAGACAGATACGTGACACAGACAAGACAGTAAGCTGTTCATTGAGGCGGCAACCGTTGGCCGGCGATACCCCAAATTCCAGCTAAAACATACAGTTCCCGTAAAGGCCGAACCAACATTCATACACATATACAACACATAAACATATAAACAACAACAAGCAATACGCCTTATCTGTTTTTAAGCTGCAACAAGCAATACGCCTTATCTGCTTTAAGCTGCAACAAGCAATGCAATATAATTCAGTTAGTCTAGGGGATGTGTGACAAGATAATCGGGTTCTATGATGACGGTCAAAAAGGACATAAATTATTTTTCTCTATAATGTACTTAGAACGACACTCAGAGAATCTGATTTTGAGTAACAATTATCACTCACCCCGGGTATTTATCAGAGTCTGTGAGAGCCGGTCAATTCCAAAACAGAAATTATTCATTAGATGTCTCTTCTTGAATCAGTCATCCCGGCAACGAAGCCCTCATGTATGATGGAGCTAGGCTCATTAGCTCTGTCTGTTCACTTTCTTAAATAACCTTCGAGTATCAAGTCACCTCTTCGCAGCAGAGACCAACGCGTTGGGAGAATGACTTAAATGAAACAACCACTCAGGATATTGTCTCACAAGTATTCTATTTTACTGAGTTAAAAAACACATATTTATAGGCATACAGTATACATCTGGTTTTAATTGTCCAGCTCACATTTCCCTCTCCGAAGGAGGGGGCACAGTTATTTTCCATTAGTTTCGTAACATACATTGCACAATATCCAGTAAATCCTATAGCATAATCATCTCATACATTGCCAATTCTTTCCTGCTACGTTAGCATTTCTTTAGCACATACTGTTTATTGTTCCTACATTCTTTCCATAGACTGCATACAGCCATTTCCTGCCTTCGTTGACAATATATAATGAATACCAGATGTTAGTTTCTCTCTAAAAAACCAGTATAAAGATTTCTTAGCATATACCTTCATATACCTTGGTCTAGAATATGTCCAAGCTTTATTTAAACACATTATTTTCTTATATATAAAGCATTTGATTATTATAACCCAATATAGTGGCTAATTATTAACGCTATCACTGGCCACTATATAGAATTCAAGCGGCACTGTCTCGGATAACGCCGCTAAAGGTTGAACTTCGATGTATAGATTTTTCTCTACGCTGGTTTGAGTCAGGGGCACGTCAAAAAAGATCAAGCTCAGATTTTGCGCATTCCATGGATTCATTGTGTATGAATGACATAGTTAAAAAAATATCACCAACCATCCGCCTCGGATTCCTTTTTTTATTTAAGTTGTGCCTGCCCCGGTTTTTTGTTTAAAAGGAGCATGCACCAAGGCAGAAGTTGTGTCGAAAGCTTCCATTTTCTTTTAGCCGCCCCTTTCCGCATATGAATTAATCCGGATCCATCTTGGTTAGCTTTGTATAATTTATTCACAACGGCCGTTGTAGCTTGTCCGATGACGTCTTTTGCGAAATTGCGTGCAGCGTTCTTCACGTGGGCTTTTGATAACTCCAGGCCTCTTTGGAAAAGCGGCACAGCTTTTCTGAACAGACTTCGAAAAATACCGCCTAAAACGCAACTGTACCTGTATGCACTGCTGTGAAAGCCATGTAATCCATTACTGGTTTGAGCTTTATAATACTGCACATAGAGTACAGGATCGCCATAATTTTTAATGGCGACCATGTTCTTTAATAAAATTTGGTGGTCATTATACGATATGAGAGGCCCGATTACGTACCACTGTGTAAAACACATTTTGACACAATAGCCATAGAGAGAAAGAACGACCAGAACGAGAACATCGCATTTAAGTTTGCTGCAGGGAAGATCTGAAGCTATAGTCAACGACAGCATGCTCCCGGATGTAGGCACTCCCAGATCCTAAGATATATCTTAAACATATATCACGTGTATTGTACTATATCGATTGCCCAAGACTGCCGGGAAGCTGCGGGTGAGTTCAAAGGAAATCATCATTTACAGATCATCTAGTGTATGGGCACCTTTAGTCTTCTTTGGGGGCTAGGGCAACAAATGTGTTGTATTTATTTTTTTACTGTGGGGGCTAGTATGTTTTGCTTTTGTACTTTGGACGACATTGTGCTTGTGTTTTTGTTTTTTCTGTGGTGGCCATTGTGGGTTTTTTTACTGTGAGGTCCATTGCATTTCATTTTTTTACTGTCACAGTTGTTAAAAAAAATTTCTCTCATGGCCATTGTTTTTTTTACTGTTTGGATATTATTTTTTAATTACTGTTGAGGCAATGTGTTTTCTAATTTTTCTGTGGGATCCATTGTGTTTTGTTTTCTACTCTGGGGTTCATTGCATTAGTTTTTTCCTATCAGGCCAATGTATTTTTCTTTTTTACTGTCGGAGTCTTTGCGTTTATTTTATTTTACAGTGGGGCCATTGTGTTTTATTTTATTTTTACTGTGGAGACCATTGTTATATTTATTTTTACTGTGAGGGACATTTTTTTTATTTTATTTTTACTTTGAGGTCATTGTGTATTATTATTTTTTACTGTGGGGGCCATTGTGTTTGTTTTTTCCTTATGGGGCCATTGTGTTTTATTTTTGTACTGTGGGACCCATTGTGTTTGATTATTTTTACTGTTGGGACCATTGTGTTTTATTTAGTTTTTACTCTGGGGCCATTGTGTTTATTTTTTTCTGATAGGACCATTGTGTTTAATTTTTTTACTGTGGGGGCCAATGTGTTTTTTAACTGTGGTGGCCATTGTGTTTGTTTTCTTTCCTATTAGAGCCACAATGTTTCTTTTTTACTGTGGTGGCCAGTGTATTTTTTTTTCTCCTATTGAGGCCAATGTGTTTTTTTCCCTGTGGGGACCACTGTGTTTGTTTTCCCCCCCTGTGGGAGCCAATGAGAGTGGTGATCAGGTAGGTGGCTAAATAGACGCACAAGATGGTCTGTCTTATGGGCTTATTATAGGAGTGATGGGGTTGTCACTGAAGTCTTTACATACTCAGACACTCAATTGACCAGTTTGGAAGTCATACTGTACACAGAAAATCTGCATTTGCCATAGGGGCTGGTGTAAGTTATGATGTGCCAATGGTGAAAAAAGATGCACCAGACTAGTGACATTCGGTTGGGTGAGGCAGAGCCTTTCCTCTCATACTAATGTATAAGCCAGATTTTTGACTATATAAAGTATGTGAAAATACAAAGAATATATTAGGAATATCTTCTTTGTATTATTCTAATCATTTTTTAGTCAAAACTCTGGAGTAAAAAGTCTATGGCAGGTAAGGCAGTGTCTCCTTTGCCTATCTTTTCCGCACATCTCTGATCAAAATGCCAAAAATTTCCAGCAGTTGGCTTTGGTACTAGCCAGTGTCTACTGAGCCATTTACCTCACCGCACGTCCCTGACAGACGGTATTACAGTATCTATAGATGCTTATAGTAGTCATCTCAGTCCATGTACATTCATATGCACAGATGTACACTAGGGAAGAACTTTGTATTGGCATTTGCATAAAATCGTAGACATGCCACCACCAATAGACCCAGCTGCATCCACTTCTGTGTCCTCTTAATCAGGTCCCATGAGTGCACGAATTAAGCTTTTTGCAGTATCTTGTATGAGAGATTTGAGCATTCTGGAATGTTTCTTAGATGTATGTAATAAACATTGAAGTCACTGTGTCCTTCTTATGACCTGAATAACTTAAATGTGTCCTAGGAATTGTTTAAAAATTCCTGGTGACTCACTGGAAAAGTAAGATTCTTTTGAAGGGTGTTTACATGTGCGAGATCAAAATCTAGGAGTCATTATATTAAACTGCAATATAAACGTGGATGATGCCCTCCGGTATATTAACACATGTGAGAGCAACTATAAACAGCATGGCTAAACCCTAATAATGATGTGTGAAAATGGATTATTATTAAGAACAGTACAATTCAGCTCCTCTGGTCATTTTTTAAAATTTTCAGTTATTCAATAGATTTGCTGTATTAAGTAGTGCTTTTCTATTGTTGGGGTCATTTAAGTGAATACATTTGTTTTCATGTAATTAGATCGGGATAAAGGTAGATAAATAGAAACAGAGAATTTGATGGCAGATAAGAACCACTTGGCCCATCCAGTCTGCTCATGTACAGTACATACACAATAGGGTTACATTTTTATTTGGCGCCAAGTAACCTACCAGTACATTTATGGATTGTGAGAGGAAACCAGAATACCCATAGGAAACCCACACAAGCATGGGGAGAATATACAAACTCAACACAGTTAGGGCCATGGTGGGAATCAAACCCATGATCTCCAGTGAATAGATGCCTATAGGCGTTTATTCATCGCTGCTCTGCTAAGTGACAGGAGCCTCCCAACTTCCCCCTCCCCCACTGCAGGACACTGCGGCCCGTGGGTGGGACAGCGAAACAGTCTCCAAAAAACTAGAGATGTGCAGCGGGCATTTTTTTGGTTTTGTGTTTTGGATTCGGTTCCGCGGTCATGTTTTGGATTCGGACGCGTTTTGATAAAACCTCCCTTAAGAATTTTTGTCAGATTCGAGTGTGTTTTGGATTCGGGTGGTTTTTTTTCAAAAACCCCTCAAAAACAGCTTAAATCATAGAATTTGTATAGTATTATTAACCTCAATAACCATAATTTCCACTCATTTCCAGTCTATTCTGAACACCTCACAATATTATTATTAGTCCTAAAATTTGCACCGAGGTCGCTGGATGACTAAGCTAAGTGACCCAAGTTAGCGGCACAAACACCTGGCCCATCTAGGAGTGGCACTGCAGTGTCAGACAAGATGGCACTTAAAAAAATAGTCCCCAAACAGCACATGATGCAAAGATAAATAAAAAAAGAGGTGCAAGATGGAATTGTCCTTGGGCCCTCCCATCCACCCTTATGTTGTATAAACAGGACAAGCACACTTTAACAAACCCATCATTTCAGCGACAGGGTCTGCCACAAGACTGTGGCTGAAATGACTGGTTGGTTTGGGCCCCCACCAAAAAAGAAGCAATCAATCTCTCCTTGCACAAACTGGCTCTACAGAGGCAGGATGTCCACCTCCTCCTCATAGTCCGATTCCTCACCCCTTACACTGTGTACATCCCCCCCTCACAGCGTATTAATTTGTCCCCACTGGAATCCACCATCACAGGTCCCTGTGTACTTTCTGGAGGCAATTGCTGGTAAATGTCTCCACGGATGTATTGATTATAATTCATTTTGATGAACATCATCTTCTCCACATTTTCTGGAAGTAACCTCCTAAGCCGATCGCTGACAAGGTTACCGGCTGCACTAAACACTCTTTCGGAGTACACACTGGAGGGGGGGCAACTTAGGTAAAATAAAGCCAGTTTGTGCAAGGGACTCCAAATTGCCTCTTTTTCCTGCCAGTATACGTACGGACTGTCTGACATGCCTACTTGGATGCTGTCACTCATATAATCCTCCACCATTCTTTCAAGGGTGACAGAATCATATGCAGTGACAGTAGAAGACATATCAGTAATCATTGGCAGGTCCTTCAGTCTGGACCAGATGTTAGCTATAGCTTCTGACTGCCCTGCATCACTGCCAGCGGGTGGTTTTGGAAATTTGATCCTTTTCCTGGCAGCTCCAGTGGCATGAGAAAATGAAGGAGGAGCTGTTGGCGGGTCACGTTCAGCTTCACTTGACAATTGTCTCACCAGCAGGTCTTTGAACATCTGCAGACTTGTTGCTAAAAGGGTGTGGGAGAACTTATTGGGCGCTGGAAAAAAAACGGGCAGCCTAGGGTACACCTCTGGGGTTTTCCTCTTTTCCCCGAAAATAGAACATATAATCAAAGTGTGAGGTGGTGTATCCGGGGTGCTCTCTTTCTGTGGTCGTGTGTGAGGACCAAAGCAATGGTCGCCCTACCAGACAAATGGTATAAGATATCGATATGATATCGTGTGTTTAGAGGAATTTCAAATAAAACCTTTTACATAAATTGAATATACATTTCACATACATAAACAACTGCTAAAAGCATACCAAACCGGAGCCGCAGGTGTTAAAATAAGGCAGGGTGGTCCAAGCTTCACCCTGCTCTGGCTCCTAAGCTTAAAGGTGGGTCCTTAGCCTCTGGATAAGTGATGGTGTTCAATGTTCAGGCAATTCAAAATGTAATTAAAAACATAAGAAAGCGTACCAGAGAGGTAGCTAAGGAGCCGCAGGTGTTGTAATAAGCAGGGTGGTCCAGACTTCACCCTGCTCTGGCTCCCAAGCTAACCACGAGGTTGATGTCCAATACAGGGAAGGTTCGGATTTCTAGTAGATCCAGTAGCCAACGCGTTTCGAGATCTGCAATCTCTTCCTCAGGGCTTGATGGTGTTCCATGTCTCCAGAGCTGGCTTTTAAAGATGGTGGGAGGTTGGTTTCGGGTCATAGGTCACCGGAACCGGAAGTGCTCGAACGGAGTCCCGAAAAGTCTTCATTAATTAAACCCTTAATATTTGTAATGTGTTGCTGCAATATTGCTAGCTTATAGTGAACCAATTGGGCAGGTTTTAAATTTAATCAAGTTAAACAACTGAAAAAAACGTCCGGCTGTGCGACCGGAAGTGACCCGGACCGGAACGTCGATACCGGAAGTGACGCAATGGGGTGAGCGGCCGAGAATAGCATGTGAATAGTTATATGATAGTGAGTGCGGCCCACGTCCCTGTTGCTATAAATAGAGGGGAAATCGTTAGATAACATAAAGATGATGTTACTAATAGTGCGATTGCTGAAATTCCAAAACCGGAAGTGACGCGATTGTTTGCGTGTCACTAGCCGGAAATGTTGAACTGATCACAGCCAGGATAGTGGCTGTGAACCGCATGGGTCTATCCATAACAGTGATTGTGAGTGCAGCATGGGTCTATATGGCTGTAAACAGAGGCGATAGTAATTTAATAGCATGCCATTGATGCTGCTGTGATTCCGAAACCGGAAGTGATGCGATTGTTTGCGTGTCACCGACCGGAAGCGCCGAACGAAATGCAGCCTGAACAGTGGCTGTGAACTGCATTGATCTCATAATGGCAGTGAATGGGAAGTAAACATGTTAGTAAGCTTGCCAATAGTGCACCGCATTAAATAAAAACACTGAGGCCTAGGAAATGGTTGGGCCTTGGAAAAGGTTATGACACCCAGATACTAGGAAAAAAGTGAACGGAATGGACAAGTTTTGATAGGTATCACCATACTAAACTATGTATACCGAGCTCAATGACAGGGTTATATACAGCGGTAGGGATATGGGGATCCATACTTTAGTTAAACAGATGTCGTGCATCAAATGATGAGGTTATGAAGTACCCCATAATCCATAGGAAGTCAATAAAAGTCCACAACTGGGGAAATAACTGGGTGATGTCCATATTTAGTCTCCAATCGATTAATTTTCAATAGGCCCCCATAGAGAAAAATAAAGAGAGCAGAAAAAATACAACAGGTTATGAAGAGTGCCGTTGGTCGGTATCTAAACAATGAAACGTATAGACTGGTGTAATATATAAGCTATTGCAAGAACCATTTAAGTTCAAAATCTTTGTTTAGGCCTTTGGGGCATAGGGACTGAAGTTTGTAAATCAATTTCATCTCCGCCTTTGCGAGATTTTTTTCGGTGTTTCGATCGCGCCAAGTAGATTTTATGTGTTTTAGTCCCACAAATTTCTTAATGGATGTGTATGAACAGTTGTGTTCATTTTTAAAATGTTCGGAAAGATTGTGTGTGAGGAGACCTTTTTTTATATTACGTAAATGTTCGCCAAGTCTTGTCTTCAGGGCTCTTGACGTACGTCCAATGTATATTTTCCCACAAGTACACTCCACTAAATATACGACGTTGCTGGTATGGCAGGTGATGAAGTCTTTAATTTTAAAGGTGATGCCATTGGTGGTTACTTCTATATATTTGGAAGTTTCAGTTTTGATTTGTCGGCATGGAAGACAAAGTCCGCACCTGTGAAAGCCGTTTGTTCTGATGGGGTTAATACTTTTTTGGGGTAAGGCACTTCGGACTAGTTTGTTCTTGAGATTTGATGACTTACGGTAGATGAACGTAGGTTTTTTCGGAATAATGTTCTTTAACGTGTCGTCCATACACAGTAGATTCCAATGTTTTTTAATGATCCGTTCTATTTCTTTGGGTTGGTGGTCATACCCTGTGATGAATGACCATTGGGAGTGGTTGGGGGGGTTTTTCGTCGTTTTTGTTCTGCTTTTTATTGTGGACGAGAGTGGTTCTATTTTTGCTCATTATTTCCATCTGAATTGATTCCAAGTTCTCAGGCTGGTATCCTTTTTCGATGATAGCATTTTTGAGTTGGTTGATTTGGGCTATGCAAACCGTGTCTTCGCTGCAATTTCTCCTTATCCTTAAGAATTGGCCCTTGGGTATACCATTGAGCCAATTTACGTGGTGTTCACTTTCCTTACTGATATAATTGTTAGAGTCTGTGGGTTTATTGTAAGTTTTTGTTTGAATGGTGTTCTCTTTGATGTATATTGATAAATACAGGAAATTGATCTCGGTTTTGCTGATTTCAAACGTGAGGACAATATTTCTATTGTTTTTATTCAGATGATCACAGAATTGGGTTAAACTACCCATGTCTCCTCTCCAAAAGAATATTATATCGTCAATATATCGATTCCAGGTTAGTAACTTGTCTTTCCATGGGTTCTGTGTGTATATATTTTCATGCTCCCAATGAGCCATGAATAGGTTGGCCAAACTGGGTGCAAACCGCGTACCCATTGCGGTGCCCCTCTTTTGTAGGTAATAATCCCCTTCGAAGAAAAAGAAATTATTCTTCAGGATAAAATCCATGGACTCGATAATGAATGATTTCCTCGCTTCTGAGAGCTCGGTTTGGTCTAGGAACCAAGTTGTAGCTTCTATACCCTTATTGTGGTCGATAATAGTGTATAGTGAAGTGACATCTGCTGTGACCATAGTGGTCTCATTGTCCCATGAGATTTTTTTTTATTTTTTGATGGTATCACTTGTGTCCCTTAGGTGTGAGGGATTATTTGTCACCAAAGGTTGGAGATCGTGGTCGACCAGTGCTGATAAATTTGATGTCAGACACCCTGTTCCAGTGACAATGGGTCGTCCCGGGGGCGATGTGCTGTTCTTGTGTATTTTGGGTAATACATAAATCGTCAGGGTGATGGGGTCTTCAATATGCAGAAACGCAAACTCTGTATCTGTGATACCATCTTTTTCACGGTGAGTCTTTAAAAGGTTCTGAAAATTGGTCTTTATTTTTGCTGATGGATCAGTCTTAAGTTTCTGATATGTATCGCTGTCCGATAGTTGACGATAGATTTCCTTCACATAGTCTGATTTATTCAGAATGGCTATTCCACCTCCTTTGTCACACGGCTTGATTACAATGTCCTGATCTTCCTGGAGGGATATGATAGTTTCACGCTCTTTTTTGGTCAGGTTGTAGTAGACCTTCTTTTTCTTTCCTTTATTTTTAATGGAATTAAGGTCTTCAATGACTAATTTCTGAAAGGTTTCGATGTAGTTGCCTTTCACATGTGATGGATAAACTGTGGATGGTTTTTTATGTAGAGGTTGGATTATGGGTTCTGTGGAATTAGATGATGGAGGAGTTTCTTCTTTTCGTTTCAATTCAAAGAATTTTTTCAGAGAAATTTTTCTTATGAACTTATGTACATCCACAAATCTATCGAAGTCGTCAGTAGTAGTTGTTGGTGCGAACTTCAATCCTTTCATCAGCATTTTTTCTTCAATGGCCGTGAGAACTCTCGTGCTTAGATTGTATATTACTTTTCTTTTTGTACTTCCTTTTTCAACAATCCCCTGGTTTGGAGTGTTGTTGGTTGTTTTCTCCTTTTTTTGTAACGGTTTGCCGGCTCTTTTTCCTCTTTTTCTCTTCTTCCAGCCTTTTTTCGTCACTTTAATGGTTATTGTCGTCTGTAACCCCTCCTTTCTCCTAAAAAAGGTGAGTTCCTTACTGTTCTGTCCCTTCCCTTTTCAGTTTGTGTGATTCTATGGTCACTTGACACGAAGTCTTCTTTAGGAGTTGGTGTTCTTCTCCGGTCATAATGAACGTGTTGTCTGTCTCTTCTCTCTTCAAAATTTCTCCATGTGGTCTGATGTCCATGGTCATACCTATTCGTATCTCTCCTGTATTCTTGTGCTGTCTTCCTATAATTCTTCTGCCTAAATCTATCAGATCTCCTTGGACTAAGATTGTGTCGTACTCGTTGTGATTGATAGGATGAATATTGTGGATAGGGACGTCTGTTCCTTCTCTGCTCATTATCTCTATTCTGATTTTCTCTTACAGCGAGTGGTCTTCTTGCTTTTGTGATTCCGAATTTATAAAAGTCAAAATCCCGTTGTAGTTTCTTCTGTTTTTTCTTTATGAGCTCCTTTGTATTGTGGTCCAATTTCTCCGCAATGCCTTTCTCTAGTGCATCATAGGAGGGAAGCTGATCATATGGTGTGATCAGAGTTTTTAATACTTCAATTCTTTCTTTGACATCCTTTAGTTTATTCTTTCTTTCTTTTATAATGAGTGTCATCAATTTCATAGAGCAATCTTCTAAGACCTTTGCCCAATCTTTCGTAAACTCTTCTGTGGCATCATCGAATGAGGTTTCTTGTCAAGTCTGAGTCCTTTAGGGATGACTTGTTCTGCGGAATACTTCTCTAATGTTGCAATTTCCCACCAGAGTTTGTTCTCTTTAATTAGCCACTCTCCTAATCGGGTCATTGCTGTTTCCAGATTGTCGTCTGTCATTTCTATCTCTTCTTTGTTGAAGTCGATCGTGAATGCTTCTTTTAATTCTTCGTCCCTTTTGGACATGTGGTGCCACATTATGCTGCCTATAAGTTACCCCTGAAGAAAATGAAACTGATTGCTAAAAGGGTGTGGGAGAACTTATTGGGCGCTGGAAAGAAAACGGGCAGCCTAGGGTACACCTCTGGAGTTTTCCTCTTTCCCCAAAAAATAGAACATATAATCAAAGTGTGAGGTGGTGTATCCGGGGTGCTCTCTTTCTGTGGTCGTGTGTGAGGACCAAAGCAATGGTCGCCCTACCAGACAAATGGTATAAGATATCGATATAATATCGTGTGTTTAGAGGAATTTCAAATAAAACCTTTTACATAAATTTCCTCTAAACACACGATATCATATCGATATCTTATACCATTTGTCTGGTAGGGCGACCATTGCTTTGGTCCTCAGACACGACCACAGAAAGAGAGCGCCCTGGATACACCACCTCACACTGATTATATGTTCTATTTTTGGGGGAAAGAGGAAAACCCCAGAGGTGTACCCTAGGCTGCCAATTTTCTTTCCAGCGCCCAATAAGTTCTCCCACACCCTTTTAGCAATCAGTTTCATTTCCTTCAGGGGTAACTTATAGGCAGCATAATGTGGCACCACATGTCCAAAAGGGACGAAGAATTAAAAGAAGCATTCACGATCGACTTCAACAAAGAAGAGATAGAAATGACAGACGACAATCTGGAAACAGCAATGACCCGATTAGTAGAGTGGCTAATTAAAGAGAACAAACTCTGGTGGGAAATTGCAACATTAGAGAAGTATTCCGCAGAACAAGTCATCCCTAAAGGACTCAGACTTGACAAGAAACCCTCATTCGATGATGCCACAGAAGAGTTTACGAAAGATTGGGCAAAGGTCTTAGAAGATTGCTCTATGAAATTGATGACACTCATTATAAAAGAAAGAAAGAATAAACTAAAGGATGTCAAAGAAAGAATTGAAGTATTAAAAACTCTGATCACACCATATGATCAGCTTCCCTCCTATGATGCACTAGAGAAAGGCATCGCGGAGAAATTGGACCACAATACAAAGGAGCTCATAAAGAAAAAACAGAAGAAACTACAACGGGATTTTGACTTTTATAAATTCGGAATCACAAAAGCAAGAAGACCACTCGCTGTAAGAGAAAATCAGAATAGAGATAATGAGCAGAGAAGGAACAGACGTCCCTATCCACAATATTCATCATATCAATTACAACGAGTACGACACAATCTTAGTCCAAGGAGATCTGATAGATTTAGGCAGGAGAATTATAGGAAGACAGCACAAGAATACAGGAGAGATACAAATAGGTATGACCATGGACATCAGACCACATGGAGAAATTTTGAAGAGAGAAGAGACAGACAACACGTTCATTATGACCGGAGAAAAACACCAACTCCTAAAGAAGACTTCGTGTCAAGTGACCATAGAATCACACAAACTGAAAAGGGAAGGGACAGAACAGTAAGGAACTCACCTTTTTTAGGAGAAAGGAGGGGTTACAGATGACAATAACCACTAAAGTGACGAAAAAAGGCTGGAAGAAGAGAAAAAGAGCCGGCAAACCGTTACAAAAAAAGGAGAAAACAACCAACAACACTCCAAACCAGGGGATTGTTGAAGAAGGAAGTACAAAAAGAAAAGTAATATACAATCTAAGCACGAGAGTTCTCACGGCCATTGAAGAAAAAATGCTGATGAAAGGATTGAAGTTCGCACCAACAACTACTAACAACTACTACTGACGACTTCGATAGATTTGTGGATGTACATAAGTTCATAAGAAAAATTTCTCTGAAAAAATTCTTTGAATTGAAACGAAAAGAAGAAACCCCTCCGTCATCTAATTCCACAGAACCCATAATCCAACCTCTACATAAAAAACCATCCACATTTTATCCATCACATGTGAAAGGCAACTACATCGAAACCTTTCAGAAATTAGTCATTGAAGACCTTAATTCCATTAAAAATAAAGGAAAGAAAAAGAAGGTCTACTACAACCTGACCAAAAAAGAGCGTGAAGCTATCATATCCCTCCAGGAAGATCAGGACATTGTAATCAAGCCGTGTGACAAAGGAGGTGGAATAGCCATTCTGAATAAATCAGACTATGTGAAGGAAATCTATCTTCAACTATCGGACAGCGATACGTATCAGAAACTTAAGACTGATCCATCAGCAAAAATAAAAACCAATTTTCAGAACCTTTTAAAGACCCACCTTGAAAAAGGTGGTATCACAGATACAGAGTTTGCGTTTCTGAATATTGAAGACCCCATCACCGTGACGATTTATGTATTACCCAAAATACACAAGAACAGCACATCGCCCCCGGGATGACCCATTGTCACCGGAACAGGGTGTCTGACATCAAATTTATCAGCACTGGTCGACCACGAACTCCAACCTTTGGTGATAAAGAATCCCTCACACCTAAGGGACACAAGTGATACCATCAAAAAATTAGAAAAAATCTTGTGGGACAATGAGACCACTATGGTCACAGCAGATGTCACTTCACTATACACTATCATCGACCACAATAAGGGTATAGAAGCTACAACTTGGTTCCTAGACCAAACCGAGCTCTTAGAAGCGAGGAAATCATTCATTATCGAGTCCATGGATTTTATCCTGAAGAATAATTTCTTTTTCTTCGAAGGGGATTATTACCTACAAAAGAGGGGCACCGCAATGGGTACGCGGTTTGCACCCAGTTTTGCCAACCTATTCATGGCTCATTGGGAGCATGAAAATATATACACACAGAACCCATGGAAAGACAAGTTACTAACCTGGAATCGATATATTGACGATATAATATTCTTTTGGAGAGGAGACATGGGTAGTTATAGTTTGAAATAGAGAAGAGTCGTGGCGCCAACCGATGCAAGCTGCAAATCGACTGGTCAAGGAGGTATCCCCAATACCCAAATGGTAGCGTATACAATAGAGTTAAACCAGAAGATGTGCGCTAATCGGGAAAATAAAATATGAAATGGTACTTCCCTTACACAACCTCTGTCGTGGGATTTACCGTATTATTCCAATAACATGGATCCATATGTGAAAAAGAAAATTAAAATATATAGTGTAGTATGTTCAAAATACAATTTTTAATACAATACACTAACAATCAACTATAAAATCATTGTACATCAGTTTGCTGCAAGCAAAGGTGGTAGATGGGAAATTACCAGAGGATGGAAATAATTGAGGCTTTAAATAGTGCCTTTAAGTTCTGGTTGGCTAAAAAACATCAGATATCTTGAAATCAAGTGAAGGTGGGGGTTTACCAGATTTATATGAAGTGATTGCGTTTGAGTAACATCTCAAACGCAATCACTTCATATAAATCTGGTAAACCCCCACCTTCACTTGATTTCAAGATATCTGATGTTTTTAGCCAACCAGAACTTAAAGGCACTATTTAAAGCCTCAATTATTTCCATCCTCTGGTAATTTCCCATCTACCACCTTTGCTTGCAGCAAACTGATGTACAATGATTTTATAGTTGATTGTTAGTGTATTGTGTTAAAAATTGTATTTTGAACATACTACACTATATATTTTAATTTTCTTTTTCACATATGGATCCATGTTATTGGAATAATACGGTAAATCCCACGACAGAGGTTGTGTAAAGGAAGTACCATTTCATATTTTATTTTCCCGATTAGCGCACATCTTCTGGTTTAACTCTATTGGATAGGAGACATGGGTAGTTTAACCCAATTCTGTGATCATCTGAATAAAAACAATAGAAATATTGTCCTCACGTTTGAAATCAGCAAAACCGAGATCAATTTCCTGTATTTATCAATATACATCAAAGAGAACACAATTCAAACAAAAACTTACAATAAACCCACAGACACAATTATATCAGTAAGGAAAGTGAACACCACGTAAATTGGCTCAATAGTATACCCAAGGGCCAATTCTTAAGGATAAGGAGAAATTGCAGCGAAGACACGGTCTGCATAGCCCAAATCAACGAACTCAAAAATGCTTTCATCGAAAAAGGATACCAGCCTGAGAACTTGGAATCAATTCAGATGGAAATAATGAGCAAAAATAGAACCACTCTCGTCCACAATAAAAAGCAGAACAAAAACAACGAAAAAACCCCCAACCACTCCCAATGGTCGTTCATCACAGGGTATGACCACCAACCCAAAGAAATAGAACGGATCATTAAAAAACACTGGAATCTACTGTGTATGGACGACACGTTAAAGAACATTATTCCGAAAAAACCTACGTTCATCTACCGTAAGGCATCAAATCTCAAGAACAAACTAGTCCGAAGTGCCTTACCCCAAAAAAGTATTAACCCCATCAGAACAAACGGCTCTCACAGGTGCGGACTTTGTCTTCCATGCCGACAAATCAAAACTGAAACTTCCAAATATATAGAAGTAACCACCAATGGCATCACCTTTAAAATTAAAGACTTCATCACCTGCCATACCAGCAACGTCGTATATTTAGTGGAGTGTACTTGTGGGAAAATATACATTGGACGTACGTCAACAGCCCTGAAGACAAGACTTGGCGAATATTTACGTAATATAAAAAAAGGTCTCCTCACACACAATCTTTCCGAACATTTTAAAAATGAACACAACTGTTCATACCCATCCATTAAGAAATTTGTGGGACTAAAACACATAAAATATACTTGGCGCGATCGAAACACCGAAAAAAATCTCGCAAAGGCAGTGATGAAATTGATTTACAAACTTCAGTCCCTATGCCCCAAAGGCCTAAACAAAGATTTTGAACTTAAATCGTTCTTGCAATAGCTTATATATATCACCAGTCTATACGTTTCATTGTTTAGATACCGACCAACGGCACTCTTCATAACCTGTTGTATTTTTTCTGCTCTCTTTATTTTTCTCTATGGGGACCTATGGAAACTTAATCGATTGGAGACGAAATATGGACATCACCCAGTTATTTCCCCAGTTGTGGACTTTTATTGACTTCCTATGGATTATGGGGTATTTCATAACCTCATCATTTGATGCACGACATCTGTTTAACTAAAGTATGGATCCCCATATCCCTACCGCTGTATATAACCCTGTCATGGAGCTCGGTATACATAGTTTAGTATGGTGATACCTATCAAAACTTGTCCATTCCGTTCACTTTTTTCCTAGTATCTGGGTGTCAAAACCTTTTCCTAGGCCCAACCATTTCCTAGGCCTCAGTGTTTTTATTTAATGCGGTGCACTATTGGCAAGCTTACTAACATGTTTACTTCCCAATCACTGCCATTATGAGATCAATGCGGTTCACAGCCACTATTCAGGCTGCATTTCGTTCGGCGCTTCCGGTCGGTGACACGCAAACAATCGCGTCACTTCCGGTTTCGGAATCACAGCAGCATCAATGGCATGCTATTAAATTACTATCGCCTCTGTTTACAGCCATATAGACCCATGCTGCACTCACAATCACTGTTATGGATAGACCCATGCGGTTCACAGCCACTATCCTGGCTGTGATCCGTTCGACATTTCCGGCTAGTGACACGCAAACAATCGCGTCACTTCCGGTTTCGGAATTTCAGCAATTGCACTATTAGTAACATCATCTTTATGTTATCTAACGATTTCCCCTCTATTTATAGCAACAGGGACGTGGGCCGCACTCACTATCATATAGCTATTCACATGCTATTCTCGGCAGCTCACCCCATTGCGTCACTTCTGGTATCGACCTTCGGGTCCGGGTCACTTCCGGTCGCACAGCCGGACGTTTATTTCAGTTGTTTAACTTGATTAAATTTAAAACCTGCCCAATTGGTTCACTATAAGCTAGCAATATTGCAGCAACACATTACAAATATTAAGGGTTTAATTAATGAAGACTTTTCGGGACTCCGTTCGAGCACTTCCGGTTCCGGTGACCTATGACCCGGAACCAACCTCCCACCATCTTTAAAAGCCAGCTCTGGAGACATGGAACACCATCAAGCCCTGAGGAAGAGATTGCAGATCTCGAAACGCGTTGGCTACTGGATCTACTAGAAATCCGAACCTTCCCTGTATTGGACATCAACCTCGTGGTTAGCTTGGGAGCCAGAGCAGGGTGAAGTCTGGACCACCCTGCTTATTACAACACCTGCGGCTCCTTAGCTACCTTTCTGGTACGCTTTCTTATGTTTTTAATTACATTTTGAATTGCCTGAACATTGAACACCATCACTTATCCAGGGGCTAAGGACCCACCTTTAAACTTAGGAGCCAGAGCAGGGTGAAGCTTGGACCACCCTGCCTTATTTAATGCCTGCTGCTCCTAGCTTACCTGTTTGGTATGCTTTTAGCAGTTGTTTATGTATGTGAAATGTATATTAAATTTATGTAAAAGGTTTTATTTGAAATTCCTCTAAACACACGATATCATATCGATATCTTATACCATTTGCCTGGTAGGGCGACCATTGCTTTGGTCCTCACACACGACCACAGAAAGAGAGCGCCCCGGATACACAACCTCACACTTTGATTATCTGCAGACTTGTGTCTGCCGGAAAGAGCGACATAACGTAGGCTTTAAACCTAGGATCGAGCACGGTGGCCATAATGTAGTGCTCTGATTTCAACAGATTGACCACCCATGAATCCTGGTTAAGCGAATGAAGGGCTCCATCCACAAGTCCCACATGCCTAGCGGAATCGCTCCGTTTTAGCTCCTCCTTCAATCTGCTGCTTTTGCAAAAGGCTGATGAGGGGAATGACCTGACTCAGGCTGGCAGTGCCTGAACTGACTTCACGTGTGGCAAGTTCAAAGGGTTGCAGAACCTTGCACAACGTTGAAATCATTCTCCACTGTGCTTGAGTCAGGTGCATTCCCCCTCCTTTGCCTATATCGTAGGCATATGTATAGGCTTGAATGGCTTTTGCTTCTCCTCCATCCTCTGAAGCATATAGAGGGTTGAATTCCACCTCGTTACCACCTCTTGCTTCAGCTGATGGCAGGGCGTTCAGGAGTGTTTGCTGGTGCTCCAGTCTTTGGCATGCGGTTGCTGAATGCCGAAAGTGGCCCGCAATTCTTCGGGCCTCCGACAGCATCTCTTGCACGCACCTGTTGTTTTTTTAAAAATTCTGCACCACCAAATTCAATGTATGTGCAAAACATGGGACGTGTTGGAATTTGCCCAGATGTAATGCACGCACAATATTGGTGGCGTTGTCCAATGTCACAAATCCCCAGGAGAGTCCAATTGGGGTAAGCCAATCTGCGATGATGTTTCTCAGTTTCCGTAAGAGGTTGTCAGCTGTGTGCCTCTTATGAAAAACGGTGATACAAAGCGTAGCCTGCCTAGGAACGAGTTGGCATTTGCGAAATGCTGCTACTGGTGCCGCCGCTGCTGTTGTTGCTGCGGGAGGCAATACATCTACCCAGTGGGCTGTCACAGTCATTTAGTCCTTAGTCTGCCCTGCTCCACTTGTCCACATGTCCGTGGTTAAGTGGACATTGGGTACAACTGCATTTTTAGGACACTGGTGACTCTTTTTCTGACGTCTGTGTACATTCTCTGTATCACCTGCCTAGAGAAGTGGAACCTAGATGGTATTTAGTACCAGGGACACACTACCTCAAGCAATTCTCTAAGTCCCTGTGAACTAACGGCGGATACCGGACGCACGTCTAACACCAACATAGTTGTCAAGGCCTGAGTTATCTGCTTTGCAACAGGATGACTGCTGTGATATTTCATCTTCCTCGCAAAGGACTGTTGGACAGTCAATTGCTTACTGGAAGTAGTACAAGTGGTCTTCCGACTTCCTCTCTGGGATGACGATCGACTCCCAGCAGCAACAACAGTAGTGCCAGCAGCAGTAGGCGTTACACTCAAGGATCCATCGGAGGAATCCCAGTTAGGAGAGGACTCGTCAGACTTGCCAGTGACACGGCCTGCAGGACTAATGGCATTTCTGTCTAAGGAGGAAATTGACACTGAGGGAGTTGGTGGTGTGGTTTGCAGGAGCTTGGGTACAAGAGGAAGAAGGGATTTAGTGGTCAGTGGACTGCTTCCGCTGTCACCCAAAGTTTTTGAACTTGTCAATGACTTCTGATGAATGCTCTCCAGGTGACATATAAGGGAGGATGTTCCTAGGTGGTTAACATCCTTACCCCTACTTATTACAGCTTGACAAAGGCAACACACGGCTTGACACCTGTTGTCCGCATTTCTGTTGAAATAATTCCACACCAAAGAGGTGATTTTTTTTTGTATTTTGAACAGGCATGTCAATGGCCTTATTCATCCCACGGACAACAGGTGTCTCCCCGGGTGCCTGACTTAAACAAACCAACTCTCCATCAGAATCCTCCTTGTCAATTTCCTCCTCAGCGCCAGCAACACCCATATCCTCATCCTGGTGTACTTCAACAGTGACATCTTCAATTTAACTATCAGGAACTGGACTGTGGGTGCTCCTTCCAGCACTTGCAGGGGGCGTGCAAATGGTGAAAGAAGCCACCTCTTCCCGTCCAGTGTTGGGAAGGTCTGGCATCCCAACCGACACAATTGGACTCTCCTTGTGGATTTGTGATTTAGAAGAACGCACAGTTCTTTGCTGTGCTTTTGCCAGCTTAACTCTTTTAATTTTTCTAGCGGGAGGATGAGTGCTTCCATCCTCATGTGAAGTTGACCCACTAGTCATGAGGAACATAGGAGAGGGCCTTAGCCGTTCCTTGCCACTCCGTGTCGTAAATGGCATATTGGCAAGTTTACGCTTCTCCTCAGACGCTTTTAATTTAGATTTTTGAGTCATTTTACTGAACTTTTGTTTTTTGGATTTACATGCTCTCTACTATGACATTGGGCATCAGCCGTGGCAGACGACGTTGATGGCATTTCATTGTCTCTGCCATGACTAGTGGCAGCAGCTTCAGAACTAGGTGGAAGTGGATCTTGATCTTTCCCTATTTTACACTCCACATTTTTGTTCTCCATTTTTTAATGCGTTGAATTATATGCTAGTAATATATCTGGAATTAGATGGCAGTAATGTCTGGAATTAGATACCACTAGATAGATACCAGATACCAGTGTGACTGGAATGATGATGACCTATGCAGTGACAGGACACTAACACAGCACTCTACAGCAGCAAGATGCAGCACAAGACACTGGACTTTTAGTCACCACAATGCAGCACAAGACAATTAGTAGTGATTCTGAGCACTGATGAGGATACTAGAACTGACACGGAGCAGCAAGATACAGCAAAGGACTACTGTACTGTACTACTATATACTGGTCACCACAATGCAGCACTGATACTGAGCACAGATATTGAGCACTGATGAGGATACTAGAACTGACACGGAGCAGCAAGATACAGCAATGGACTACTGTACTGTACTACTATATACTGGTCACCACAATGCAGCACTGATACTGAGCACAGATATTGAGCACTGATGAGGATACTAGAACTGACACGGAGCAGCAAGATACAGCAATGGACTACTGTACTATACTACTATATACTGGTAATGTTTTTTATTTGAATATTGCAACCTTCATACATCTTATTTACATATTTACAAATTTACAACATATAAATAAAGTAAAAAAATTGAACAATAACAGAAAATTTCCATTTATTTTTAACATTTTCCCCCATTTTACATATTCCCTTCACACTTTCCCTTAACTCTAACAATGTCCTTTAGAAACTTTTTTTTTACCACAATTTGCCTCCTCTTCTTCCTCCATGCTTCCCCTTCACCTGTTCTTGAGCCCATACATTCCTCTCTCGCTCCTCCTTTCATTCCCCACCACCACCATTCACTCCACTCTCATTCCACCCATCCTCTCACCTTTTATACCATTTACTCTACTTTCATCCCGAACAAACAAACATTTAAACGAGAAGTCAATAATAATCTGGGCAGCACTTCCAGTGTATGCAACCATTTATAAAAGAAAACCAGTCTCAAAATTCTATTTCAACTTAAAATTGAGATAGTTATAGAAAAGTTTTTCCCAGTACCTGGAGGCTAGAAATTTTCCGTCACCCACTAAGGGGGCTTCAGCTGGCGCCACAAGTGGGACCAACTGATGACATCCAATCTCTCTTCCTCCATTTCCATCATCCGCTTCACCTCATGTAGTATTAAGCCCTCCACCATTTCGCAGGGAAGGATTTTATTTCTCAATGAAACCTGACACCGTGCATTCCATAAGTGATACCTGACAGCTAGACTTATCATAAAAATTGTGCATAAATCAAAATCCTCATACCCTTTGAATGCCCCATATGCCCATCCCTGATAATCCAAACCAGAAAGACAAGGTATTCCTAGAGCTCTTGACACTCTTTTGTAAATGTTTATATTAAAAGGACACTGAAGCAAGAAATGGTCCATACTCTCCTCCTGACTCTGACACTCCTCCCGTGGACAATCACGATCATTGGATCTTCTAAACTTCAAGTTCCCCTTAACATAGAGCTTCCCTTGGAATGAGAACCAGGCGATGTCCCTAAATTTCAACGGGATCCTCTGAGAATTTATCAGAGAAATCCCTTCTGAACATACAGTTTCTGGGCAATCCTTCAGGGCCAATGGGACATGGAAGTGAGTTTGCAAGACCCTCTTCCCCAACTCCTTCCTACTGAGATCTCTTAACTCCCCCACTCCCAAGCCCCATCGCCCAATCACTTTCAAGCACTGGATCACATAGATCGGGAGGTGGCCTCTTCTACGCTGAGAGTTTCTCAAGTGACCTCCTTCTATCCATACTGTGAGGAAGGGAGATATCCATTCTCTAAAACCGTCTGCCCACCGAGGGGGGTTCTCTGAAAACAGACCCCCAAAATTCATTTTTAAAAAAGCTGTTATAAAAAACACCACCGGGTTGACCATATCCAGTCCCCCCTTGGTCCTCGGTTTGCATGCAATGCCTCTCTTGACCATATTCATTTTGTTTCCCCACAACAGCAAGAAAAACAAAGAGCCAATTTTAGACCACAGTGGTTCTGGCAAAAAACATACATAACTGACATATAAAAACAATGGAATCAGATAGGTTTTACACAAATCAACCCTTTCCCTCAGGGAGAATTTCCATCCTCTCCAACTTTTTACTTTCCGGGTCGCCTCTTCCAGTATCCTTTCCCAATTTGCTGTGGCATAATCGCCCTGGTCGAATCTTATTCCTAGAATCTTAATTGGATGGCTGGCCACGGGGAGGCTGTCCGGAAGGTCAAATTCTCTTCCTTCCTCCCCCATCCAGAAAGCTTCACACTTGTCCTGATTTATCATGGAGCCCGAGGCTCCAGAGTATTCGCCTATCAGTTGGTCCACATCACAGGCCTCTGTATTTGAAGACAGAACCACTGTGACATCATCAGCATAGGCAATTACCCTTAGTGGTTCTCCCTGGCCCAGCTGCACCCCTCCCACCATGCTGTCCTCAATCCTCCGAATAAAAGGATCGATCGCAAACACGTAAAGAAGAGGGCTCAGGGGGCAAACCTGACGGACACCAGAGTTCACCACAAAGGCAGGCCCTACCCAACCATTAACAAGCGGGAAGCTCTCGGCCTTGTTGTACAATATACGTAGCCAATTAACTAGTTTAACTGGAATGCCATACCTTTCCAGCAAAGTCCAGAGGTACTCATGGTTGACTCGGTCAAAAGCTTTGGACTGATCCAATGCCAGTAAGTATTTCCCCCACTTCTCAACTCTGCACCGCTCTATGGCCTCCCGGACACCAAGGACAGCACTAAATGTGCTTCGACCTTTCACAGTACAATGCTGAGAAGTCGAGAGCAACTGCCCGGAAAATTCCATCAGCCTGTTAAATATGATTTTTGCCAACACCTTCCTATCCGTATTGAGAAGTGCTATGGGGCGCCAATTCTCAATGCGAGCCGGGTCCTTTCCCTTAGAGAGTAAAATAAGCGCAGAAAGCCTCATGGAGGGAGGGAGTTCTCCCTCTGCCAGGCCACTGTTAAAAACCTCCACGAGACGAGGTGCCAGGACGTCTGAGAATTCTTTATAGAATTCAGCTGTCAAACCATCTGGCCCAGGTGTCTTTTTTGATGTTAAACCGCCAATTGCTTCTCTGACCTCCTCCACAGATATCTCACTCTCTAAGCAATCAATTGAGGCATCCGGTTCCACAAGCCCTGGTATCCTCCCCAGAAATTCCTCCATCCTCTCTCTGCTAAGTGCCTTCTCAGACAGCAGATCAGTGTAATAGGTTCTAATGACTTCCAGGATGCCCTCTCTTCCCTCCTGCACGACACCCTTTCCATCAATCAGACCTCTGATTTCCTTTAACTCGATCTTTCGCCTACAATTCTGGTAGGGATCCGGGGAGTGGTACTTGCCATAATCCCTCTCCTGAATCAAAGACGAAAGTCGACTATACTGCAACTGCTGCATCTGAGATTTCACCCGGGAGATTTCCCCATCATCTCCTCTTTCAGAGATCAGGAAATCTAATTTCCTCCTCAGAGCATAGTAGGCATTTTTTTTACCAAGTTTTTCCTTACTACCAGCCACTTGAAAAACCTTCGGGTCCTCTCTTTGACCTCCTCCCACCACTCTGATCTACTCCATCCTGCCTCCAACAGTGTTTCCTGTGCTTGGAAGAATTCCCTAAAAGATTACATAAACATACAAAAAATATATAGCGCTAAGGAAGATATATGCAGACAGGTGTAAATGATATCAAATTTATTGGACTGAAATTATTCAATAAAAGCAATAAAAATTGTGGAATCAACCACAATGTTAAAAGTAGGAGCTATTCATGTAGAGTTCATAACAACCAATCTCTGGTAAATTGGGACTTGCGGGACTATATAGTAATGTCCAGTGGTCAGTGGACCTACAGATGTTATAGCCTTTTGTATGGGATGAAATGTTCCACAATAGTTACCACTCTTTGAAGATGGATAGTTCCCTTAGCGGTGGTCCAGATGGCACAGGTTCCAACCACAGAATTGAAGGGAAGAGAGGTGGATAATCAACAACAGGATCGCACACCATAGGTTGAATCCAAGGCTAAAGGTCCACTTTCCGATGTTCTGGATGTCCCAAAATGTAGTCCTTTCAGAGATCGCTGATGTCCGTCCTGACGCGTTTCGCTGTCACCAGGGACAGCTTTTTCAAAGGTATTGCTCCTAGCTCCATTATCCCCTTTTTATAGAGATGTCCATTATACCTAATCATCACACCTGTCTGCAATCACTTTAATCCTATATATATATATTTAATTCAAAATTACATAAATCTTAACATTTCATAATATATAAGGCAAAACTATCTGTTTTATTTTATTTCCTTCGAAAAACGAGTGTAGAAAACATTTTTTAAAACCATAAAAGTTCCAACATGCAAACACTTTCTTTCAACACTAGGTGGTCTACTTGCTATACACAGAATGGGCTTCTCTGTCTCCCAAGCATTTCTTACTCTAGTGTATGTATGGTTATCCGGTCATGTGACGTAAACGTCACTGATCACATGATCGGCACTTATCTGTATACCAGTGATGCATTCACAGTCACATGATTAGATCAAGAACCTCCTCCTCAATGGCGCCATTAATCGCAGTCATACTAGCGCTGTCACGTGACGCTTACGTCATCGCTCTCATCGGGACTAAATTAGCAGCGTCATGTGACATGCGCATAAGCGTTTTGGTCCGTGATCGCGATCATGTGACTCTGGGCGTCATGTGATTTTACTTCTCTGGTCCAGATCACATGATTTGTGCGTCGCTGACCACACCTCCAGTTTTTATCATTGATTCAACATCCATTAATTATTCACTAAGTCTGAAGAGATATAATGGTATTTAGATTTTTATTTATATCTTTTATTATGTGACAAGCTACTTCGGTCACATGATCTAAATTAGACAAATCACATACTTATTTGTCATACAATGTAAGCAAAATTCCCGATTATTTTAATGGTGTTACAATTGACCCTATTTATAATCTATACTCTCAACCATAATGTTAAGATTGTCATGGCAACCTACATCAATAGGTCCACTTCAGTTATCATTAAGTCAACTTAAAAACCTATATATACACATATGCACCTTTATAAATCCTCATTTCTTTATCAGAATGAAAATGAATATTTTATAATACAGCATTCAGTTCCATACCCTTGTTAAGTCCATGTGGGTAAAAAGCATTCATTTTGAAAATCCAATACATCTCTTGTTTCTGTAATCTTTTAAATCTATCTCCCCCACGTTTTGTGACGGCAATATGTTCTAAACAGGTAAGTCTTAATGTACTCGCATCACTATCATGGTAGTGTGTGTAATGTCTTGAAACACTGTGATCTAATTTCTTATTTACAATATTCCGTCTATGTTCTAAAAATCTTATTTTTATTTTACGTGTTGTTCTACCTATGTAAAATAAGTTGCACGGACATTGTAATAAATAAACTACCCAACTGGTTTCACAATTCATAAATGATTTTAATAAATATTCTGTTCCATCAAATATGCATTTTATACTTTTAATTTTATTCATAACATATCCACAAGTAGTGCATTTGGCTCTATTGCATTTGTAGAATCCATGTGGTTCATTAGGTAACCATGAAATGGGGCCAATAGTTTTTTCTTTTATTATTTCTTTTAATAAGCTCGGCGCCAGTTTATCTTTCATGGTACTATTTCTCTTGAAAACAATTCGTGGGTTCTCTGGGATCATACCCCTTAGAATGGGGTCTTGTTGTAGTATAGAATAATTTCGTTTCACAATTCTCTTAATTTCAGTAGATCTATTATTATATTTAGAAATGAAAAGGACTTCCCTTAATCCCACGTCCTCATCATCTTTAGTTTTTATTTTAGGTTGTAATAATTTTCCTCTATCCATTTTCTCGACTATTCCCACTGCTTCATCTAAAAGTTCCTGTGGATAGTCCCTTAATTTAAAGGACTCTACCATTTCTGTTGCCTGTTTAATAAAGGTACTTTGTTCTGAACAGTTTCGTTTTAGGCGCTGTAATTGTCCCTTGGGAATATTCCTCTTCCAAGGGGCATAGTGGGCGCTTTTATAATTTAGATAGGCATTATTTCCTACCTCTTTAACATAATTGGAAGTATGTATTATTCCATTTTTAATCTCTATTGTTATATCCAGATAATTAATCATAGTTTGATGGAAAGTATAAGTAAACTGTAAATTAAAATCATTATTATTGAGATGGGAAATGAATCTTGTAACTGATTCAAAATCTCCGTCCCAAATAAAAAAGAGGTCATCTATATAACGGCCATAGAGGACCAGGTTCGCGCCGAATGGTCCCCCCACACGAGTTGGTCCTCGACCGCGCCCATGTAGAGGTTCGACTACATTTTGGGACATCCAGAACATCGGAAAGTGGACCTTTAGCCTTGGATTCAACCTATGGTGTGCGATCCTGTTGTTGATTATCCACCTCTCTTCCCTTCAATTCTGTGGTTGGAACCTGTGCCATCTGGACCACCGCTAAGGGAACTATCCATCTTCAAAGAGTGGTAACTATTGTGGAACATTTCATCCCATACAAAAGGCTATAACATCTGTAGGTCCACTGACCACTGGACATTACTATATAGTCCCGCAAGTCCCAATTTACCAGAGATTGGTTGTTATGAACTCTACATGAATAGCTCCTACTTTTAACATTGTGGTTGATTCCACAATTTTTATTGCTTTTATTGAATAATTTCAGTCCAATAAATTTGATATCATTTACACCTGTCTGCATATATCTTCCTTAGCGCTATATATTTTTTGTATGTTTATGTATGTTTATAGGTGGATTGACTATCCATTGTTGATATAGCTGCTCAGAGAACCGACTCATTCTAAGCGCATGGTTACCCACTTTTAGTGAGGTATTTTTCCATTATTCCCTAAAAGATTGTCTTACCTTCTCTTCCTTTAAGAGCTCTGAGTTCAGCCTCCATAGGCCCCTTCCTTTCGAGATCGACTGTGAGGCATTCAAAGAAAAAGTCAAGAACCCGTGATCCGAAAATTCTACCAACCTTACCTGTGAAGGCAAAGTCTTGGAAGTTTCTTTAACAAAAAATCTATCTATTCTAGTCCTACTCTGACCACTAAAATATGTGTAACCCGTGAGGTCTGGATGGTGCCGAATATGGACATCAACCAAACCAGCCTGTCTAACCATTGATACTAAATAATTTGAATCATAGCCCATGGCTTTTTTGGCTCCTCCCCTGTCTTTTGGCCTAACTACGGCGTTAAAATCGCCACCAAAAACAAACTGCTGGGCCGTAAAAAGAAATGGCTTGATCCTCTTGAAAAGGCATTTCCTATCCCAGGCTTTCTGGGGCCCATAAATATTGATCAGCCTCATGTCATGCCCTCTCAAGGTGACATCTAAGATCATACACCTTCCAATTTGTAACTCAATAACCTTGTGCACAGTTACTATGCCGGCAAAAAGTACCGCCACCCCACCATATGGCTCAGCCGCAAGAGACCAATAGGAGGGCCCACCTCTCCACTCGTTTTTGGCTTTGTGGAGAGCCGCCAACCTGTTAACCCGGGTCTCCTGCAAAAACAAAATATAAAAATCCTGGTTGTTAAAAAGATCAAAAGCCATAAATCGAGCCTTATCGGAAAGAACGGAAGCCACATTAATCGTGGCACATCGTATAGGGTGGAGATCCATGTTTCTTTGGTGATTGAGTTTCACTACCCATTATCCTTATTCACTTCTCCCCTCCACCACCATCACCATCACCACCACCAACACCACATTCCATTCTTACAACAGCCTCTCCTTCTTTCATCCCGGCTCCCTCCACACCCGAACCAGGATCCGGGGGTTTCCGGATAGAATCCTTTACAGGAGGTTCCTTTTCTATCAAGACCTGCTGTCCATTCCCCTCTTGCGACTCCTCTGTTTCTTCCATCTTCAGTTCCTCTATCTCTGATTCTACTTTTTCTTTTCCCACTAGGGATGAACCTGCTGGGTCCCATTCTAGTTCATTTTCTGATTCCCTGCCTGAACTTTCCCTACAACTGTCCTTCCTCTCCTTCTTCTTCTTTCCTCCTTCCCCACTTCCCCTCTCTCTCTGCCTCCTTTTCCTTGCCTTCTTTCTCCTCAGCACCAACCCACCCTTTTCCTTTACCACCTCCCCCTTCTCTTCATCAGTGGGAACTCCCTCAAACCTATTAAATAATAATAAGTCCTCCTTAATTACTGTTTTCTTGCTTTTCCCACCTTTTATCACTAGCTGAAAACCTTCTTCCTCATCTTCTTTCCCCTTCACCCTTCCTCCCGCCAAACTCCACTCCGTCTTTCCTTCCCTCAGTTTCACTGACCCTCTTCGCACTTCTTTTCCCCTTTCTTCCACCACTCTTGGCTTATTCTTCGTCCCTAATTCTTCAATACTCTCCCTCCTACTTCTCCATTCCTTTGTTTTTTCCGCCTCCGGACACCTACTGTAAGGGTGCCCTTCACCACCACATAAATTACAACAAATATTATTGCATGACCTTGAGGTGTGGCCCAGTCCGCCACATAAATTGCATTTGACCGCGTCGCATTCATGGCTCAAATGCCCAGGGCCACCACACTTGAAACAAGTCTTTGGCTGGCCCTGGTAGAACACCTGAATGCGATCGCGGCCAATATACGCGGCGGATGGCAGATGTTTCACCCCCTCACAGCTTTTCGTCAAACACACATTTGCAGACCATGCTCCACCCCACACCCCCAACGTATAGTCCGACTTCTCAAGGCTTAGTATTTTCTCACATTGCCTGCTCAACCAATATTTTATGTCGTTCTCTGGAATTGTCTCATTTCGCACAAGAATAGACACTCTTGTGCTATCCACCTTCCCCGTCATGAAGAAAGTAAAATTATTGAAAAAACTCCCCTTTTCCAGATCAGACAACTTTGAGAAACACTCCTGCATCACCCTGTTTGCCATAAAGGCCACATCAAACTCATTTGAGTTCACAGGGTGAATGCAGGAGTACAACTGCCTGGCCACAAAACCCAAATCAAAAAATTTCCTTAAGAAATCTACTTTTGAAGGGGCGCCCCCTTCACCCACCCACTTAAAATGTATTATTTTTCTTCTACCGAACCCTCCCGCTTCTGCATTACCTCTCCCCACATCTCCACCCTGCCCTGAAACAATTGGATTGCTCAGTACCTTGGCATAAGAAGTTTCCACTTCCCTCAATACACCATCAGTACCTGTAGCAGCACCAAAGACAGGGCTAGGGCCTGGGGGTGGAACAAGAATAGGTATCAAATTTATTTTTTCTTTACCAGGCACCAAGTTCTTGCTTTTGTCTTTATGTTTCAGAGTTACTGCACTTATCAGCTTTGCAGCGGCCCGCATCCTCTCAGGTGCCTGCAAATTTCCATACACAGTTTCCACAACTTCCCTTTCATGTTCTGAAAGTAGTCTTTTGTCCAGCCTTGGTTGACCTTGGACTTTGCTAGACTTCTCACTTTCATTTTACTTAATTTTTATACTTTCTTTTAAGTTCTCTTTGCTTCCACCTTGGCCCCCCTCCCCCCTGAAAAGCCCAACTGGGCCCCCTCCGCCCCAAAAAAATTCTGGTGCTCCCCCAGTTGCCTCCTTTCTTTCTTTGCTAAGGTCACTCACCTCCAGCTTACTGTCTCCAGTAAGCTCCTTTCCATTCTGCGCAGCTGTTTTGCCACTACTCATGTTGGTCGGGCCATCCTCTGACATCTTCTGCTTTACCACCGGGATCCCCGCACCACTCCTCTCTGATACCTTGGTCCTGGCACTAGCAGCTCCGTTCACCTTTCCACTCTTTCCTTTACCTGCCACATCTCCAGGACCCCCTTGCTGCCGCTGTGCTGGGCGCTCCGTCTCATTTTTTTCCCCCCGCCAGCCGGAGTAGTTTCAACTTCTGCCACAGACTTCCCCTCTGCCTCCATAGAAACTGGACTCTCCTTTCCACTGGCCGCGTCATCAGGGTTCCCTCTACTCCCTTGGTACTGTGCTACTGCTGGCTCCTCCTCCACTTCCCCGTCACTCGGGACTCCGTTCTGGGGCCGCTCCCCCTTCTCCGCTGGACCTTGCATCGCTACAGGGGAATCCTTAGCAGCTGGCAATGCTGTTAACCCTTGCCGTGCCGGAGGATTTTCTTCATTTCCCTTCTTGCTAAAATCCTCCTGGGCAGCCACCATTTTCTCCTTTATACGTGCCTGATACAGGGTAAGATCTTCTATTTGGTCCCTGTACCGTTGTCTTTCCCATACCTGACACTTGTTCCTTTTCTTCCTTGCCTCTGTGATGTGGTTATTAACTTTCTTGGATTCATATATTAACTCTTGTAATGACATTCCTGCCAGGATCTCTTCTGTACTTGAATCTTCCTCCGATTCTAAATTTTAACCCCTCCGATGCCGAACTCTCCTCCATACTGCACTCCTCCTTTTCTTTAACCCCTAACCCCTCAGCATCCGCAGATCCCCCCCTAGGAGCTAGCTTGCCCCCAAAGGTACTATCTGCCTGCTCAGGAGGCTCGGGGGAGGCTTCATACCAGGATACTTTTTCCATTTCTTTTTCTTTTATTTTTTCAACCAGCGGCACGAGCCGCTCTCCTCCGTCCTGCAGCTTCCCCCATCCCCCTTTACAGGGACTCCCGGCCACCACAGCATACCCCCCAGAGGCTACACCACCTCCAGGAGTACCTGCTATTAGCACTGGAAGGGGGGCTACCACGGACAGGGACCCTTCTTGGGTTTTCTCCGCTCCTTGCGGCTCCGTTCGCCGCTCCCCTTCTTTAGACGGACCTGCAGGCACAATTTCCCCTTCAGCAAGAGGACCTTTTGCGGCTCTGACTTCGGGGATCTCCGCATTCAGCGCTGCTTGTTCCGAGGTACCCCCCCTTTGCACGGAGGGGTTATATTGCATACCTCTAGCCCCCTCAGGTCCTGGGCAATCCGATCTTGACTCCAGCTGCTTTCCCTTCTGCTCCTTTGCGGCAGCCGCCATTGCAGTCCTTCCAGATGTTTTTTCATTTATTTTCTTTTTAACTTTTACTGGGGAAGCCTGTAAAATCCTCCGGGACCTCCTCATGGTAAAAGGGTACCTCCAGGCACCCCCTAATAATTAGAGACAGAGACCCCAGCCGGCCCTTCCAGGCAAGGGAATCCCCTAGCACAGCTGCCCGCTCCCAAGCTCCCACAGCTGGGAGAGGGAGCGGGATCCCTCAGGTAACCAGATGGAGCCCAGGAGCTCCTGCAGACACGTCCAGACACGTCCAGAACTGAGTAGTATACTGGTCACCACAATGCAGAACTGATACTGAGCACAGATATTGAGCACTGATGAGGATACTAGAACTGACACTGGGCAGCGCGAACAGCACTGTACTACTATATACTGGTCACCACAATGCAGCACTGATACTGAGCACAGATATTGAGCACTGATGAGGATACTAGAACTGACACGGAGCAGCAAGATACAGCAATGGACTACTGTATTGTACAACTATATACTAGTCACCACAATGCAGCACTGATGCTGAGCACAGATATTGAGCACTTATGAGGATACTAGAACTGACACGGAGCAGCAAGATACCGCAATGGACTACTGTACTGTACTACTATATACTGGTCACCACAATGCAACACTGATACTGAGCACAGATATTGAGCACTTATGAGGATACTAGAACTGACACGGAGCAGCAAGATACCGCAATGGACTACTGTACTGTACTACTATATACTGGTCACCACAATGCAGCACTGATACTGAGCACAGATATTGAGCACTGATGAGGATACTAGAACTGACATGGAGCAGCAAGATACAGAAATGGACTACTGTACTATACTACTATATACTGGTCACCACAATGCAGCACTGATACTGAGCACAGATATTGAGCACTGATGAGGATGCTAGAACTGACGCGGAGCAACAAGATACAGCAATGGACTACTGTACTATACTACTATATACTGGTCACCACAATGCAGCACTGATACTGAGCACAGATATTGAGCACTAATGAGGATGCTATAACTGACACGGAGCAGCAAGATACAGCAATGGACTATTGTACTGTAGTATACCGGTCACCACAATGCAGCACTGATACTGAGCACAGATATTGAGCTGATATTTAGCTGATATTGGGCTATTCAGGCAGAGAACGTAGCCACGTCCTCTACGCTCAATCTACAATGCACGAGTGAAAATGTCGGCGAGAATCCGACAGCGGGATGATGACGTTTTGCCTCGTTCGGGTTTTGCGAGTAAGGCGGGAAGAACCAAGGCTGCCTCGGACCCGTGAAGTTCTGGGGGGTTCAGATCTCGACGAACCGAACCCGCTCATCTCTAAAAAAAAACCCAGGACTGTCCCACAAAAATCGGGACAGTTCGGAGGCATGTATTTGTACTGATTTTAATCGATGTTGGGCTTCCAGGGTTAAAACACACATTTACTAACATTTAAAAATTAATATAAAAAATCATCTGCTAATAACTGTGTGTTTTAACCCTGGAAGGCCAACATCGATTAAAATCAATCTAACATCGAACAAAACAAATAAAATTGACCTTTAGTAACTATACCCCCATGTGAGGCAGATGTAACATGTGCAGAGAGAGTTAGATTTGGGTAGGGTGTGTCCAAAATTAAACTCTAAATTACATAGTAAAAATAAAGCATCATTTGTGGAATACGTGTAAAAGCAGCCAGGAAAAAATATAAATGTATGCGCTCCCCTTGACATGTAACATGTTTTTTTTCCAGGTAAAAAGTTACTCGCTTTTTTTTAACTGTACTTCCAAATCTGAATCAGGTCCCAAGGTATCTATTTGCTAAGCCTTGCAGAGAGATAAAGTGGAGAGAGATAAAGTACCAACCAATCAGATCCTAACTGCCATGTTACAGGCTGTGTTTGAAAAATGGCAATTAGAAGCTGGTTGGCTGGTACTTTATCTCCATCCGCTTTATCTCTCTTCAAGGCTTAGCAAATAAACTCCTAACAGTGGCGTGCGGTGAGGTCATTGGCTGGTGAGGCACGGCAGCCATAATGATCCGCAAAGTCCGGCGATGAACCTTACCGCCACTTGTGATGTCATGGAAGTAGGCTGACAGTGCCTGCCTACTTCTATTTTTTTATTTAAACATTTTTTTTTTTTAAATATGTGTTTTAGGTAGCCCTTGAGTTGAAATAGCTGGGGGATTTGGGATCAGAGTTAGATATCCCTTTTTATACCTTACAGGAGACAGTACCCCTTTTTACACATTACGGCAGGCAGATTCCCCTTTTTACACATTACGGGAGACAGTCCCCCTTTTTACACATTACGGCAGACAACGTCCCCTTTTTACATATTACGGCAGACAGCGTCCCCTTTTTTACACATTACGACAGACAGCGTCCCCTTTTTTACACATTACGGCAGACAGCGTCCCTTTTTTACACATTACGGCAGACAGCGTCCCCTTTTTTACACATTACGGCAGACAGCGTTCCCTTTTTACACATTACGGCAGACAGCGTCCCCTTTTTTACACATTACGGCAGACAGCGTTCCCTTTTTACACATTACGGCAGACAGCGTCCCCTTTTTACACATGATGGCAGACAGTCCCCCTTTTTTACACATTACGGCAGACAGTCCCCCTTTTTTACACATTACAACAGACAGCGTCCCCTTTTTACACATTACGACAGACAGCGTCCCCTTTTTACACATTACGGCAGACAGCGTCCCCTTTTTACACATTATGACAGACAGCGTCCCCTTTTTTACACATTACGACAGACAGCGACCCCCTTTTTTACACATTACGGCAGACAGCGTCCCCTTTTTTACACATTACGGCAGACGACCCCTTTTTTATTTTTCTTACACATTACATCAGCAGACGAGAGAGAGTGTGTGTGTGTGTGTGTGTGTGTGTGTGTGTGTGTTACTCACCTTGGGGGGGCCACGATCCACCATCCACAGGATGCAGATCCTAGCAGCTGCGGCGATGCTTCGGAGCCCCTTAGAGCGGAAGACAGCCGGCGGCAGCAGGAAGTTGCTCTCTGGGGCTGAGCAGGGACGGCGGCGGCGGGACTCACGGACGACGGCGGCGGAGGGACAAGGGGAAGGCTCGCCTCACATGCCTTGCAGCGCCGGGACAGAGACTTGTGCTCCAGGACAGCTCCCCTCCCGCTCTGCTGATTCCGGGCTGACGGGCAGCCGGCAGCTTCCCGCTCCACCGCTGCCGCTGCTCGTCAGTCTTAGCTACAGGGGCGTGCTATGGGTTGAAAGCACCTGCCACTCCCCTGTCAAAGCGGCACTTCCACTAAGTGCCGCTTCAGCTGCATTTTTTTGTTCCCACCTCCCCGCTTCCTTCTTCCTTCCCTTTACACTGACAGCGGGAGGCACCGACAGCGGTGCCTCCTAAACTCATTTATAAAGAATATGTAGACACCAAGAATCATTAAAATAATATAAAGCCTAATACATATACTTATGACACAGAATATGTGTCATAAGTATTTCTTTTATATTATTTTAATGATTATGACAGGGGAGGCACTGCCTCCCCTGCCTCCCCTGACTGCACGTCCCTGACTCCTAATGTTACTTATTGTTTGATGGCTTCAGTGACACATTATAAAACTACTGTTAAAAGCCCTCCCAAAAAACTTGACCAAAGGTCAGATGTACTAAGCCTTGGAGAGTGATAAAGTGGAGAGAGGTTGATTGGCTGGTACTTTATCTCTCTCCACCGTATCACTTTTCAAGGATTAGTACATCTCACCCCAAGTGACATATAGTGCAAACAAATTACTTGTGATGTGTGGTTACAGTTTTTATTAACTGAATAAATATGGGTGGCTGGAAAAATAAATTCCAGACAACTAGATATAGTCTATACACTATGTAACCAAGGGGGTCATTCCGATCCGATCGCACACTGCACTTTTTTGCAGTCGTGCAATGGGGTCAGAACTGCGCATGCGCTGCGGTCGCAATGCGCAGGCATGTTGTTGCCCAGCGATGCTTCCTACGCAGAAAGTGGTTGCAGTGGCGACCGCAAGAAGATTGACAGCAGGAAGGCGGATCCGGGCGTCAACTGACCGTTTTCGGGGAGTGGTGAGCCAAACGCAGGGGTGTCGAGGCGTTTGGAGGGCAGATGTCTGACTTCAGTTCCGGGACCTGACACGCTGAAGTGATCGCAACAGGTAAGTAAGTCTGACCCTACTCCTATCCTGCACATTTTTTGTATTTGCATAGCACGGCTGCACAAGCGATCACAGCCTTGCTATCCAAAAATCCACTCCCCCATAGGCGTTTACCTGATCGCATGGGCAGCAAAAAGTTGCTGCATGCGATCAGGTAAGAATGAGGGCCCAAATGTGATAGGATGTGCATCTGCAATGAAAATGGAGTTTTGGAAAACACTCCCCTCTTAGCTTGTACAGTGCCCAGGTTCCCCTCAAAGCACTGACAACTCGCTCCTCCACAGAACAAGTGCTCCACAACCACCTCTTGCCAGTGGCGGAACTAGCGAGCGGTGGGCCCAGGTGCGACAAAATGCTTTGCCCCCCACATCCCATCCAAGTCCACCCCCTCACCCCTGGAGAGGATCTGGTGAGGGAGACCTGCTCAGGGCCAGAGAAATGGATACCTAGCAACAGTGCCGTAACTAGACATTTTAGCACTGTGTGCAAGAAACGGCATCGGAGCCCCACCCCTGCATGCAAAACAGGGGCAGTGCGCGCCATAGGCGCACGCAAAAATACATAGTGGCGTGGCTTCGTGGGGAAGGGGTGTGGCCACAAAATAATACCAATTCATAAAACGGTGCACAGTAGTCTCCATTATTCAAATTACGCCGCACAGTAGCACCACTACACCAGGTAGAGACCCTTTTACACCTTACAGCGGACAGATTCCTCTTTTTACACATTACGGCAGACAGCGTCCCCTTTTTACACATTACGGCAGACAGCGTCCACCTTTTTACACATTACGGCAGACAGCGTGCACTTTTTACACATAATGGCAGACAGCGTCCCCTTTTTACACATAACGGCAGACAGCATGCCCTTGTTACACATAGCGGCAGACAGCGTACACTTTTTACACATAACGGCAGACAGCGTCCCCTTTTTACACATTACGGCAGACAGCGCGCCCTTGTTACACATTACGGCAGACAGCGTCCCCCTCTTTACACATTATGGCAGGCAGATTCCCCCTTTTTACACATAGCGGCAGGCAGATTCCCGATTTTTACACATAGTGGCAGGCAGTCCCCCATTTTTACACATTGCGGCAGGCAGATTCCCCCTTTTTACACATTGCGGCAGGCAGATTCCCCCTTTTTACACATAGCGGCAGGCAGTCCCCCATTTTTACACATAGCGGCAAGCAGATTCCCCCTTTTTACACATTGCGGCAGGCAGTCCCCCATTTTTACACATTGCGGCAGGCAGTCCCAACAAAGACAGAAAGAAAGAAAGAAAGAAAGAAAGAAAGAAAGAAAGAAAGAAAGAAAGAAAGAAAGAAGGAAAGAAAGAGACAGAAAGAAAGAAGAATTATACTTACCCTCTCCGCTGGCTCAGGCTCCTCGGTGCAGCTTGACGATTCCCGGGCAGGAGAGAAGGAGGAGGAGGGAGGTGGAGGAGGGAGCCGCAGCAGCGCTGTGTTATTGGTGGAGGCGCTGCTGCTGCTGCCCCTCTGCTTCACTATAGGCTGTTCTCGGAAGACAGCCTATAGTGAAGCAGAGGAGCAGCAGCAGCAGCGCCTCCACCAGTAACAAAGCGCTGCTGCGGCTCCCTCCTCCACCTCCCTCCTCCTCCTTCCTCCGTACCGCTGCTCCTCTCCTCTCTCCAGGTGGCTGTGCGCTGCGGGCAGCGGTTGCCCGCAGCGCACAGCGGCATGTAATGAGTCAGTTTGACTCATTACATGCTTTGGGCCCCTGGACAGAGGCGGGCCCCAGTCAGGGACGGATCTAGATTTTTCTTTAGGGGGGGCGGTTTACTGTGATCTTGACTCCTCCCTCTACAGTCCCAACTCCTCCCATCTGCAATCCTAACTCCTCCTCTCTCAATTCTGACTGAACTTTTTGAGTGAGACTGAGATAGAGCTTTGCGATTGTTCTATGTACATGTGACTGTGCTATGGGGTAATTGTATTTATTAGCCCTAGTACCCACACACCAGCAAGTGAGGGGCAAATGCTCTGTAACCCTTGCTCTCCTGGCTCCTCTGTGCTGCTGTGGTATAGGCTGCAGCACATCATTCTGCCTCAGGCTCTCCCAGGAGAGCTCTCTTCTGCTCAAAAGTGGGCGTGGCTATGACTGTTAGGGGGGGGGGCGGTCGCCCCCTTCGCGCCCCCCCCCCCCCCCCCTAGATCCGGCCCTGGCCCCAGTGCAACGCACTGGTTGCACTGGCGGTAGTTCCGCCTCTGCCTCTTGCCACTGAAGAACAATGCTTTTCCACCTACTGTAACTGTATCTCCTCTGCAAGAATTGTTAACTGCTAACAATATGGGGGATATTTCTTAAAGTATATTTGCAGGATCTCATCCTCATCAGGATATCCCCCTCCCCGGGATCAAGAAGCAGGGGCCGCAGCACATATCTCTGATTTATCTGCCACGAACCCTCCATTTCTGACAGCAACAGCAGCACCCATAGGTTTCTATGAGGCTGCTGAGGAGCTGAGCCTGGCCCTGGCGCTTGTAGCCTATGGGCTACCTTTTACTGTTTGTTTTGAGAGAGGGATCTGAAAGAGGAGGCAAAGCAGGAAATGAAATTAACACAACGGGATCACTTTACTTGTCACTGAGTGCCGGGATGGTATCCGATATGACTCAGTAGTAATAATAATACATCTGGGTATTATCATATACTGTCGCAAATTGCTGTGATAAGGAATCTTTATTTTCAGGGGCTGGCCACAAAAAATAATAAATATGCCCTTATAACACATACATCATGCAGAAAACACCCGAGCAATGAACAGTATCCATGGGTCTTCAACCTGTGGTCCTCCAGCTGATGTAGAACTACACATCCCAGCATGACATGCCACAGTTTTGCTATTAAGGCATGCTAAAACTGAGGGAGAGCATGCTGGGATGTGTAGTTCCACAGCAGCTGGAGAGCCTCATGTTGAAGACCCATTGACTAAAGATAACACAGAACATGTCAGTTACTATTAGGTGAGGGTGGGAAACCTGAAACTGCAAAGAGGATGACACCTTCCAAAGCTAGTCTATTAAACCTACCCACCCCATAGTTGCCTACCCTCGACTCCCTGTTCAGCGTGGAGTCTCCCGCTGCCCTGGAAATTTAAATGATCCTCCTGGATTCCCCATCAGTAATTCGGACTTGACATCCGCGAGTGCTGATGCAATGACGCATGACGTCGGGATACTTGCAGGCCAGTGGGTATTGGCAATGTAGAAGCCAAGGAGTAAGGGCTACACCAGACTGATCTAACTGGCTGGCTGCCTTCCTGTCCTCCCACCTACCTGCCTGCCACAATTACGGAGAGCCTGAGATGGGGAGAAGCAGAAGATCCGGAGGTGGACTGCATCCTCCTGTGAGACTGTACAGCCTCACAGTCACACTGCCTGAGAAATGACTTGCACAGCCTGCACCACAGACTCCAGCCCACACATGCTGAAACAACCCCCGGGACCTGTATTCCACAGTACGCCCCCCTCCTCCTCCTCCCCCTTCCATTCTCACTTTCATTCTCACTCATGGACCACGGACTTGTCCCTATCTGTTTAACCTCCCACACCTCCACCCTACATCATTGCCTTTTTCCCTGTGTACGGACTCATGTTAATTGTTACAGACTCTGGCTGAGTGTCATTTAGATTTAGTGCAGCATCAATTCTGACTTGTCATGCTGGAGAATGTATTTTAAATAAATTCTACCAGCGCAGACAGACACTTTACCCCCTGCTACACATGGCCATAGACAAGCTGACTTCGTGACGGTATAAGTTTAAGTCACCGGCAGTTGGGATCCTGACTGTCGGAATCCCGACACCAGTCACAACGTCGGCGCAAGAATTCCAAAATGGTCAGGGGACCCATGTCGGAATCCCGATAATATTACGCATACCACCGCGGTTAGCTTTAGGGCCGGGAGGGGGGGTTAGTGTAGCCCTCCCCCCCCCCCCCTCCTGGGGAGGTGAGGGTTAGGCTGAGGGAGGGGTGACATTAGGGTTAGGCTGCGGGAAGGTGGGGTTAGGGTTAGGCACCCACGGCAAGGGTTAGGGTTAGGCTGCGTGGAGGAGGGTTAGGTTTAGGCATGGTCGAGGGTAGGTTAGGGTTAGGCACTATAGGGGGAGGTTAGCATTAGGCTGTGGCAAGGGAGGGTTAGGGGAGAGGGGAAAACAGCCACAACTCACTCCTGTCGGTATTCCAAACTTCAGTTTCTCGGAGTCGGTCACCTGACTGCCGGGATACCAAGCGCCGGCATTGCCTACTGTTTCCTTCCTGACAGGCTCATGTTTATTATAGGTGAAAAAATATTTATCTGATAAGTTTCAGGCAATTGAATATAGATTCTATAGATCTGGCAAATGCACAATATAGAGGGCTGTTTAACAGAAGCATAATACAATTGTGACCAGGTCTGACCTAGGGGGTCTAGACTGCAACCCAAAATAATAGATGCCGACCCGTTGTTTTTTTGGCTGAGTCTACCACTGCCCTTGCAAATTATCCTACAGCTCCAGTATCCCCCCCCATCGTTAGAATCTGGACTGCATATGCACAAGTCTGGAATTGATAGGGGAGGGGCCTACAGTAGAGACGTCACAATGCATGATGCCATGTTGCGGAAAGGCTAGCAGCTGACACTGCAGGGTTGTGGATAGCAGAGGCAGAGCACAGTAAAGTAGTGCTTGCATGCTGGATGAGGAGAACTCAAAGCAGAAGCTATTTTGTGGTGGCAGTGGAAGAAGCAGCGGAAGCAGCAGCAGTAAGATCTTCTCCCCCAAAGATGGCTTGTTTATAAAAATTCCCCCTGCCGTGTAATGTGGGTGTGATGTGGGTGTCTAGCCCTGCTGTGTAATGTAGGTGTGATGTCAGTATGTAGCATGTACCGCGCTTTGTACTGTTCTTTAGTTTACACCTGCCACTGAAGGCACACCCCTAAGTGACAGTAGATACGCACAAAGGGATTTGATGGACACGCCCCTTGGGTGGACTGTGACATGCCCCCTCAATGGAGTACAGGCTATAATCTCCTCGAAACTACTTTTCAAAAGTAGGCAAGTTTGACCCCTCACCCCCCCCTTTCCCCCCCCCCCACCCCGGTGCATCTATCTAATGGACTATCCTTATCCTAGCAGTCAATATATCAATTCAATAATCCAAAGCAACAGATACCCATTTCATGCCATACCTCCCCCACAACCTAGGTGATTAGGTGTCATTGGGCTCGTTAAGCCCCATCTTATCTATGAGACAGAGACTGTAAAACAGTAAAATATGTTATTAATAATGGGAATTAGAACAGTGACATACTTCAATATATATGAGGTGACCTTTGTTTATAAGGTAATTCATCATCTGCAAATTAGTTTTTATATGTGTACACAAGACTGACAGATGTTTTTGCAATTATCACAAACAATGGAATGGAACCAGGTAGACTGGAAATCACATGTGTTAGCAACAGGACACATATAAGTAATGGAAGGAAACCATGGCATTGGCAACTGTAGACAGTATTTCTACTTCCAGGTTTGTTTTTAACCATTTATAGTGACATTTTACCATTATCAGGAACAGTGTTACTACTTTTTCTGATTACAGGGAATTTTGGTTGTTAAGATCAGGTCAAACTACCTTTTCAGGTTTGGGTTTTTCTTGGTTTTCTGTACTTTGTTCTGTGAGCTTTCATGATATGTATGTACGGTACCATTGTCTTTAAGTGTAACTTTTGACTGGTGATTTTGACCAACTAAAAACAGGAAAAATACATATAGAAACCAGGAAGTCTGTTCATTTGAAAGAGGAAGCACTACTAAAGGGCCCCACACACTTGCCGATGCATTCTATTTTGACGATGATCGATCTGAATGATGATCGATCATTGTCCAAATTGACTTGCATTGCAAAGCAACAGAGAACCAACGGTGAACAACTGCAGGGCCGCGCATCGTTAATCGTTGGTGCATACACACAGGGCCTAATTCAGACCTGATCGCAGCAGCAAATTTGTTAGCAAATGGGCAAAACCATGTGCACTGCAGGTGGGGCAGATATAACATGTGCAGAGAGAGTTAGATTTGGGTGGGGTGTGTTCAAACTGAAATCTAAATTGCAGTGTAAAAATAAAGCATCCAGTATTTACCCTGCACAGAAACAAAATAACCCACCCAAATTTAACACTCTCTGCAAATGTTATATCTGCCCCCCCCCCGCACCCCCTCCCCCTGCAGTGCACATGATTTTGCCCATTTGCTAAGAAATTTGCTGCTGCGATCAGGTCTGAATTAGGTCAACTCAACGATATGAAAGATTTCTCGTTCATTACTGAACAAGATCGTTCATATCGCCTGCACACATTTGGCAAGTCTGTAGGACGCTCTACAGTATAACTCAGTATAACAAGTTACTCAACTGAACTAATTTTCCCTTTATAAATCTACTATATTTTATATGTGTATTCAATTATTATCTCTTGTGGCTGGGATTATTTATTAAAGCACCCTTGCGTTTGGGGCTCAAGTGACTAGCCCAAATCCAATCTTCATGGAACCCTAACAATGCATGTTTCCCATGTCAAGGTGCTATGGAAAACATGCACTGTTAGGGATGGGGTCCCTGAGGACTGGAGATGAGAAAACTGGTCTAGCATTATATTTAATGACACTTTACTCAACTTTCGAATAGTTTCCTCTAATACTGCTTTACAGGGGGAATGCACAGGAATGCCAAAGTTCTCTTTAATAATGACATAGGGGTTTATTCAAAGTTGGTCATACATTTTGCTATTTTAGCAAAATCTGCGACCACTAAAATTACTTGCTGGGTGCCGCCCAGCACAGGACAAGGCTGCTCAGCATGTGTGGTGCTGCCCCGCAATTTAATTGCAATCACATTGCAAAAAAACTCAAATAGAGGCACTGCCGCCATGTTTACAATCTCAGAAAATGCAAGTGACGTCATCTGCTGGCCTTGAAAATGGCCATGACATGCCTGCATTTCTTGGTGCGTTCCCCCAACGCCATGTTACTGCCCCCGGACACCCGTCGCTTGTCAATCGTGATGCAATCTCATCCTTCCAGTATGCGATCGCATAATGATTTATTGCGTGCGATGACTGCAGCCGCTGCATGTGTGCAGATGTGCGAACGCAGCAGTTGCGCCCATCTCTGAATAAGGCCCGTAATCCAGGACTGCATTCCCGAATCTTACTTTGGACAGTATAGGAACCAGAAAATCTCACCAGAGTCCAGAATCGGCCTACACATGGACCTGGGTATTAAGGGGCTTATTTATTAACATTATTTCAGTATCACCTGCATGTCTTAAAGGGCATTTGGAGCAATTTTCATGAAAAACTGCTCCAAACCCTTTAATTCACTTTTTTTTAGTAACCCAGATTGCATTCCCCATACTTATAATGGGAGATGCGATGTGCCCAAATTTACAAAAAAAATAAATTAAAAAAATATTGCAGTTGCCCTGTGATAATCTCGCCAGGGCAGCACTGCGATGTGCACCCTTTTTCCCTGCTTTCTCTGCCCCTGGCACATACAGCGTTATTAGTTATTAATCACACTATTCAACCATGTATTAACTGAAGTACCCGGCATTGCCTGGGTTTAAATTTTCCAGTTATTATGTTATCAAGAGTTGGCTGTAACTGTCAACATATTAAAAATAATTAGTAGCTTAGTAGCTTTTCCAGCACATCCATGAGGTGGCTGCCCAGTGTCAGTTTTGTTTTTGGGGTGTCGCCAGTAGCCCTGATCCCCAGCTTTTCTTTCTGTTCAGTTTTATAATCACTTTTCCATTGTGATATAGGTTTAAAGTTGTCCTTCAGTTAGCAATTTGCTATTCCAAGGCTTTTGGGTACACAGCATTTTTTGTCTTCCCACCTCCATTTCTGTCAGTTATTTTAGTGCATTGATTTACGGTTATTTCAGTCAGTTATTTCAGGTTATTCAATTATGGTGATTTCTGTCAGTTACAGTTCATTAAAGTTTTCATCCAAATCCATCCAATGGAAGGCCCAATGTAGGTTCCGTGTGTCACAATTCTGCCCAGCGTACACCAACAGGAGATTTGACCGACCCCAACCCCCCAATATGTCTTCTGGGATCCAAAGTTACCACTCTGTGAAGTTTTCTTCCAAATCCATCTAGTAGCAGGCCCAGAACATGCTCCATGAGTCAAAGTTCTGCCTGGCACATTCCGCTGTGAGGTCCGACTGACCCCAACCCACTAGTATGTTTTCTGGGAACCGACCCCAACGCCCTACAGTAGTATGTCTTTTGGGATTCAATGTTACCACTCTGCAAAGATTTCTTACAAATCCATCCAGTAGAAGGCCAAGAACAGGCTCCCAGGGTCAAAGTTCGGACCCTTGGATAGCAATGCAGCTGGTAGCATATGCTTGACATGCCAAGCTGGCCACATCTCGCTTCTACATCCAGCCCAGCAAACCTAGCAAAATGCTCATTTTTTCTTTAAGGTTTTTGTGATTTAGGGGTTTATTCATCATTCCTTAATTTCTACAAAAGCAGGTGAAAATTAAAACTTTCTGGGCCATTCATTATAAGAGTAATGCCTGAGATATTACGTATATCTGCTGCTTACTTTTCACTCCCTATCTGACCCACGGTCTTCAAACACTAGTATGGGGACCTGAATTCATCAAGCTCCAAAAAGAAAAAAAATTCAGAGCTTGACAGCAGAAAATTTGCGATCTTCAGATTGTTTGTTCCTGAACTTCCTGCAGCCCCCTCAGGTAAAATCCGCCACCCCTCTCAGTGTCATTGAAGCCAGATGCAGTCCGTGACAGTACAGGCTTCACTGTGACTGGCAGTGACTTTCAGTTGGAAGTCCTACTTGTCAGTCACAGACACTACAGGCAGTCCCATTGGGAGGTGTTTCCTCCCTCTCGGATACCAGAAAAGGCTGCGATAGTCAATGAACTGACTTCCTGTAGGAAGCCAATCCTTGCCTTTCACGCAGCCCAATCCGGCTTCTTTGGGCTGCGGCTGACGCAGTCCATAGAAGCTGAGATTTGAGCATGTGCAGTTGCACCGCGGCATCTGCGCATGCACCGGTCTCGGCACCTGCCAGATCCATTTCGAGATGCTGGGACCCGGGGCTCCCTGTCTTCTCTCCTCTCCGGGCTGGGGGTAACTACTTAAAGTAAGTAGGAGCCACCGTTGGCTATAACAGTGTTTATTCCTTGTAGTAATTTAAAACATTTTTATTATTATATCTTATATCATAGACTCAAGATGGATTTATTTGAGAATACTTACTACAAATAAATACAAATACACTGTATTGTCAAATAAAAACTACACTAAAGATTTTTTTATGATTAGAAATAAACTAAACAATAATTGTTTTACCCACCTGACTAAAATGCACCAACAATCCAAGTATTTATTTTCCAGTCAGCTTTTGGGAACAATTGACTAATCCCTAAAAAGGTTGCTTTTATTATTTTCCACCCTGCAGGAGTAGCGCCTTGTTCAAAAAAACTTCCATGTAGTTGGAGGAAGATTTTATGGGGTACAATTTCAGCCTCAACAGTAGACTCTGGTTGGTGCAAGCCTGTGACTGTCATCTGCAGTGCTATTCTACTGCACACTGAAACATTGTGCGTTAAGCATTATTATGAAGATGATTCTCTGCTTCAGGGACTGGGAATGCTGACTGAGCAAAATCTAGATTGGGAAGGCAACCTTTGGCGCTATAGCATGCCCTACCACCATTTTGCTTTTAGGGCATGCTAAATTGTGGCAGAGCATACTGGTATATGCAGTTACACTGCAGCTGGAGTGCCGTAGGTTGTCTAACCTTGATCTTCTAGACCAATCCTGTACTTATTTGCTGCAATCCAAGAATGTGGAAGATTCATGTTGCACTAGGATAATGGGCCAAAGCATACAGTAAAAGCCACATTGGAGTGACTTAAATAAAAGAAATGAAATGTCTTAAAGTGACTCGGTTCAAGTTTAGACAAGTAATCCTGAAAATGTTAGGAGTGGAGTGTGTTCTAATCTGAGATGTCTCTCCTTCACTACCAGATCCAGGACAGAGTTAATGTCACAGCGTGGTCTCCGACCAAAGTGCACAGCATTGTCCACACAGACTTGTCTCTTCGTTCTCCACTGAGACAGGACGTGTCTCTGAGCATCTCACTGCATCAAAGACTGGATCACGTAGTTGGAGGCACTACCACTGAACTCCCAGCAACCAGCATACCGTCGACCGGGAGCCCGACCGTCGACATACCGACAGCGTGGCGAGCGCAAATGAGCCCCTTGCGGGCACGGTGGTGCGCTATGTGCGCCACGCTATTTATTCTCCCTCCAGAGGGGTCGTGGACCCCACGAGGGAGAAAATCTGTCGGTATGCCGGCGCCGGTATACTGTGCGCCGGGATCCCGACAGTCGGCAACCTGAAGACCACCCCTACCACTGTGTCACTACTGCTCACTGTAAAAGAGCCAATGCCACCATTAAGTGTACATACTGTTGTGTGTTATCCTAAAACACACACCACCTACATTAACTCCAAAAACTACTGGCCTGTAACAGTGTATTTGCAAACCTGCATGAACACAGTATTATCCTGCATCCTGTTACCTGCCAGTTAATAAACCAATAAGCCTGGTTAAGCATTCTGCCGCATAGACTGGTCTCCATTGCACATAACTGACACCTATCAACACCATATGTTGTGCCAGTAGAACTTACAGTATTATGTACACAGTTGTCACTTTTGTATCCTGCACTGTAGCATAGACTGAATTGAAGGATTTCTTGTTTTCTGTATTAACCCCTCCTTAGTATAATATTCCCTTCCCATACAGCAAATTGCAGGAGGTGACAGGAGCAGTACTACCAGCAGCAACTTTCTTTCCCTGGTCAGAGTCACCCGACCATTTCCTTAGGCTTCTACTAGTGTGAAGTAGCTGTTACGACTCTGTAACATCAGACCAGGAGGTGGAGCTGGGGTGTGGGGGAAGGATGAGAATAATTCTAAAACATAATGCCGTGTGTGCTTCCGGTGTCCGTGTTGTATGGCTGGCGAGAGTAGGCTGTGGGACCCTGGGAGAGATGCTGTCAGCAAGTCCAGCGAAGTTGCGATAATGGGGCATTCACATGCATCCACTGGCGTGCGCAGCACATTTTATTAGGGGGTGCACCATCGGGGGGGTGTGTCTAGCACCGCCTTTTGGGCGTGTTTAGTACCATCTATTGATGGTCAACACATATAAAATATCCATCTTTGTTCCAATCCTAATAATCCAGATACATTGTCAGATGTTGTGGTGTGCACCAAACAAACACCCCTGATGGCTCTCACTGCAATTACACTGCTCCTCCTCAGCCTGGTCTGGCTCCCCCTCACTTTCCCCTGCAAGCAGCACCAGCTTACTTACAAGTCAGTCACTCACTGACACTGACAGTCACAGACTAGTACTGCCGCTGCTGGAAAAATGAGTGACGTGTCAATGCTGCTGCTGGCCGTCTGCTAGTATTGAATTTGTCTTTCTAAAAGAAACGCTGGCTGCATGCTGCTCCTCATCAGTGGCTGGCGTTGGCATAGCATAGAAGGAGAGAGCTGTGTATGTGGCGGGTGTGACGGGTGGGTGTGCGAGCTGCATGACGTAATCACGTCACTTCACACTGTTTTTGTACATGGAGGTGGAGCTGGGAATTTGAAAGCCGGTGTCAGTGGCACCCTTGATTAACCCAGGCGTCCAGTCAGTAATGCATTCCTGATAGGGTGCAGCGCAGAGGGGAAAGTAATCAGCCTGCTCGGCGATCGCTGCATCAGGCATGTGAGATCGGGGTGCCAGACATTAGGGGGTGCCTGTGCGCACCAGGCACCCCCCCTGCGCACACCTATGCATGCATCATCACAATAGCAAGTGCCAGGCTGTGCACCGCTACCTGTCACTCTCTGCCTCCCCCTGTGAGAGATGTGTAAAACATTGGAGAGAGATAAAGTGGACAGAGATAAAGTACCAGACAATCAGTTCCTATCTGTCATGCTACAGTCTGGGTTTAAAAATGTCCATTTTATCTCTCTGCAAGGCTTAGTATATCCCTCTTCACAACCGGGACTCCTTCCCATAAGAAAGCAGGAACAAACACCTGAAGGTGGAAAATGTTCCCGCAGTCGAGCTTGATGAATTTAGGTCCTCATATTAGTGTCTGGGGACAGCAGGCCAGATTGGGGCTGAAAAGTACTGTGGGTACACACTTGTTCAATCCCTGGCTAATCAGGTAAAACGCTCCCAATCAGCCGGGCTTGTGTGTATCCAGCTGTGAACCCCTGTGACCTCCTGTGAGGCAGGGGCAGCTGTCTTTGTGTGTTTGTTGGGGTGGGGGGGAAGGGGGGGTTTAGCGGCTCCTCTATTGAGATCAGGAGCCATTTATCGGATAATGCTCCTGCATCGCTGCTGCATACACACCCATACCCTCCAACTGTGTCTTTTTAGCAGGTATAATACCTTTTTTATGGTCTGTACTGATTTTTGGCTCTCCAAACTTCCGTTGAAAGTATAAGAAAAGGGGTGTGGCCACACCCCCTTTACCTGTGGCCACGCCCCTTCTCTAATTTGTACCGATTTTTATGTATAAAATGTTGGAGGGTATGCACACCTATATAATTAATGGCCGTTCACCCGATATCATGAGAATGGGCCAACAATTGTATAGGTGTGTACCAAGATATCCATGATATCTCCTGCATTACCTTTATCATAAATGGCAATGACAATTTATACAAAAGTAGGTGAAAAAATTCAATGTCATGTCTACAAATGAAGTGATGATGAATCGACCCCCTAGACTTTGTCTGTTCTTCACCTGGGTGACTTCCTCTAATGTATATACACAAGACTTTTGATGAGCAACACTACAGCTATTGATTACATTACGTTAACATTTCTCCTACAAAGTTTCACCTGCCAAATATTAAAATGTGTGCTGAAAACTCACCTTTTCAGACAGGTTTATCCAGTGACGGCTCCAGAGGTGGGGCTGCAGCGCAGTTGAAAATTCAAATAGGGGAGCCACACCAACTCCCACCCCAAACACTGTCACACATCACCGGCTGGGAGTCACTGGCAGTTGGTGTCGCTCCCCTGTTTGAATTTTGGACTGTGCTGCAGTCTAATGCTGCCACTGGGTTTATCGTTTTACTCCCTAGGGCACATTAAAGCTGTTTTTATTATCACAGCTATTATCTTATCTTTATACTTTTTCCCATTTACCTCCTTATGAATATTTTGTTGCTTTATAAATAAAGTACAATAATAACCAGTGTGATGAGCCAATATTGTTTTTCCAGGTTTAAAAGAAGTTGGATCAAATATTTATTTATATGCCTTTCACCTGTTCTGTGTGAGGTCAGAGTAGCAAAAAAAATGCTTACAGTAATATAGAACATCATGGAACCACATATAATTCTCTAGCACAGTATAAAGTAATACAGCAACACTACATTATAGCCTAGGTAGCAATAGTAATGAATGTGCCCCTAGTATATGCATACAGGAACCTTTTGTTAATGCCATGTTATTATAACAATGAAAAAGAAATGAAGCATGTATTGATGTATACATCAAATAATGATTATCTTTAGAATTACAATGATAGTTTGGTATGGATCACCTTATTACAATGTTTCGTCATCAACATTACAGTATTGTCACATGCTGTCTGCTTCTCCCTGATTCCACACCCGGAATAGAAGAAGAACCAGATCAGTCACTATAATTATAACAGCCTTTTATTAGCCGGCTGTCCGTGATCAGTACAAATAAGCAGCAGTTGCTTGTTGTTTGCTGACACTGGAGTAAGGAGCACTGTATCTTGCAGGCAGGTATGTCTCTGACGTTAGCACTGTAACTCTGTGGTGGTGGTGTGCATGTGGGGGGGAGATGATGTATATATGTATATATATTAATATATATGTGTGTGTGTGTGTGTGTGTGTGTGTGTGTGTGTGTGTGTGTGTGTGTGTGTGTGTGTGTGTGTAAAATGCAGACCAATCACGTTAGATTTTTTTAAATGAATGAGATTGTAAATGAATGAGATTGTATGAAATGTATATAGGCCCTCATTCCGAGTTGTTCGCTCGCAAGCTGCTTTTAGCAGCTTTGCACACACTAAGCCGCCACCTACTGGGAGTGAATCTTAGCTTATCAAAATTGCGAACGAAAGATTAGCAAAATTGCGAATAGACACTTCTTAGCAGTTTCTGAGTAGCTCCACACTTACTCGGCATCTGCGATCAGTTCAGTGCTTGTCGTTCCTGGTTTGACGTCACAAACACACCCAGCGTTCGCCCAGACACTCCTCCGTTTCTCCAGCCACTCCCGCGTTTTTCCCAGAAACGGTAGCGTTTTTTCGCACACACCCATAAAACGGCCAGTTTCCGCCCAGAAACACCCACTTCCTGTCAATCACATTACGATCACCAGAACGAAGAAAAAACCTCGTAATGCCGTGAGTAAAATTCCTAACTGCATAGCAAATTTACTTGGCGCAGTCGCACTGCGGACATTGCGCATGCGCATTAGCGACTAATCGCTCCGTTGCGAGAAAAAAATAACGAGCGAACAACTCGGAATGACCCCCATAGATCACAGTATGTACAAACTATCTGTGCTCCTTACCGTGCATTTCACCTTGATTAGACATCAATATGTACCACTCCTTGTGCTCATCTATTACTTTTTGGGGTTTACTGTCATAGTTAATTTTAAAAGAATGAAACACATTACCCAGCTGTTTCCATCAGCAACAAGGTGCCATGGATGCTTCTTCAGCTGCTAAACTCATGTCACCGTGTCTTATGTCTGTTTGGTAAAGTAATAAAAATGATTTGCGTTGTATTTGAATGTAGAGCCATTTAGAAGCAATGCTGTGGTTTACCATCATTACCTCCATTCTCCTGAGTCTGTCTGGCATATGCTATTCAGACAATCCTGGGATGAAGATCCGGATCACAGGAAGTGCGCTGGATAAAAGTGAGTAAGAAATATGGTGTACGCAGATGTTCTATTCCTAAAGTAGCAATAATATAAAGATACTCTAGACTAGAGTCTAGGGTCAATTCTCAAAAGGTGTTGCTGGCGATAACTCATATATTTTGTTTTATTTTATTTGTAGTGCCTAAAGCTTATACAGAAAGCTACATGATACATACAGTACATTGCCTTCTACGCAGAGCTGGATTAAGTCTTCGGGGGGCTGGGGTACTTAAGACAGGGGTCCTAAGTTTTAAAATTAAAATCATAGCGTCTTCAATCACTACAAGAAATTACAATTAGGTTTTAAATTTGAAAGAATCTTTCAGACTAATCCATCTTAAATGGAATATTTATTATTACAAGTTGAGTATCCCTTATCCAAAATGCTTGGGACCAGAAGTATTTTGGAGAACGGATTTTTCCGTATTTTGGAATAATTGCATACCATAATGAGATATCATGGCGATGGGACCCAGGTCTAAGCACAGAATGCATTTATGTTTCATTTACACCTTATACACACAGCCTGAAGGTCATTTTAGCCAATATTTTTAATAACTTTGTGCATTAAACATTGAGCCATCAGAAAACAAAGGTTTCACTATGTCACTTACAATCAAAAAATTCTGTATTTCTGAATATTTGGATATGGGATACTCAACCTGTATTTAATATTTTACACAAAAACAAAGCACATTGCATAATCTAATTTCTCCGTAGTTCCTAATTATACAAGTAGATATAATACACCACAGAGAAATAAAATGAAACATAATGGTGTGACCACTGTCCGGTACTGACTGTCCGCTGAGGCATAACCCTGAGTCCTAGCTGCCGCTGCATACTATCGTTACTTACACTTCCCCAACCTATCCTTGACCTAGTGGCGGAACTAGAGAGTGGTGAGCCTTGGTGCAAAATTCACATTACACCACACAGTATGAGTCAAAATAAACATTTCACCAAACGATATGAGACAAAATTCACATTATGCTACATGGTATAAGCCAAAATTCACATTACGTCACATGGTATGAGACAAAATTTACATTACGTCACATGGTATGAGACAAAATTTACATTACGCCACACAGTAGGAGATAAAATTTACATTATGCCACACTGTATGAGCCAAAATCTACATTCTGCCATGCAGCAAGAGATAATATTCACATTACGTCACACGGTATGAGCCGAAATTTACATTACGCCACGCGGTATGAGCCGAAATTTACATTATGCCACACAGTATGAGCCAAAATGTACATAATGTCACGCGGTATGAGCCAAAATTTACATTTTGCCACACAGCATGAACCAAAATGTACATTGCGCCACACACCAAGAGATAAAATTCACATTACGCCACACTATATGAGCCGCAATTCACATTACGCCACACTGTTTGAGCCGCATATCACATTACACCACACGGTAGGAACCAAAGTTTACATTACGCCATGCTTTATGAGATAAAATTCACATTACGCCACATGGTATGAGCCAAAATTTACATTACGTCACACGGTATTACACCAAAATTCACATGACGCCACGTGCGAATGAGCGGCTGTGACCCGGCCTGAATAGACCCCATAGGACCCCCCAAACACATTATATAATACACAGTGCCCCCAAATACATTATGTGACACATAGTGCCCCTCCAAATACATTATATAACACACATTATACATTACTTGTGGGTGCAGTCCAGTTCACAGGTCGGTTCCGGTAGCAGGTGCAGCTGAAAATGTACCCTCTACTGCCCCTGCAGCGGCATGTCTGTCACTGAGCCTGCTGACCGGGCATAGCGGGCAAGTGTAGAGAGAGAAGGGTCGGGTGGATGACGGGCGTGGGTGTAGAGAGCGGGTGTGGGCGGGCGTAGCGAGCGGCCGTAGAGAGCGGGAGGTCTCTGTGCGCGGGAAGTCTGTGCGGGCGGACGGCCGTAGAGAGCAGGCTGTCTGTGCTGGCGGGCGTAGAGTGTGGGCTGCCATACAGTGCAGTCACATTCAGGAATAGAACTGCACGCTCGGCAATGAGTCAGCTACAGGCATGTGTGAGGGGGGTGCCGGACATTAGGGGGTGCCTGTGCGCTCCAGGCACCCCCCGTGCACACGCCTATGATAAATATGTCTATACATACATATATATACACACACACATATATATATATATATATATATATATATATACATAAGGAAAAGAGACTGCAGCACTCCAAATGATGAAAGAGTTTTTTAAATAATGAAAAACATCATAACAGCAGGTACTATGCTGACGTTTCAGTACTCGCAGGTACCGTTTTCAAAGCCCCATGCTGAAAAACAAACAAATGGACAAAATGTGCTTACCTAAATACGAGATGACCCCCACCGCTGGAGGAAGCCGGGTCCGGTCAGCTTCCCACGTGACACCCTTCCACTGTGGTCGCTTCTGGTGACGTCAGTCCGCTAGCACTGGCAGTGCCCTGGAAACGCGTCTCACGTTACCTGGCAACCGGACGCTGGCAGCTGCATTGCCTCCCGGCTTCCCACCGCAGCTTAAGCGGGATATGATGCAGCATATATATATATATATATATATTAAAACCCAGTACATAATACAGCCAGCCTTACGTTTTTATGTGCTTTGCTGCTGGCAGGCTGCACAACCACAGATAGCCTAGGAGAGCTGGCAGAGACTGGGTGCTGGCTGCTGCCTTCAGGCTCCACTCGCTGTCCTCCTTCTTCCCTGCAGCCTGCGCACCCAGCCAATGACTGAGCCGCAGGCTGCTACTCGTCAGATTATTGGACAGCTGAGCTGTCACTCAGCTGTCCTTCCCTTTACAGGCACTGACTCCCTGCATGCGGCCCTGGCGCCAGCCTTTTCAGTGCAGTGGAGCCGGGAGCCAGAGCTGCCAGGGACAGCAATCGCTGCCCTGCCGCTGCGTGTTGCACCGGCTCCCGGGAGCGCAGCGCAATACCGCAGATCGGAACAGAGATCTGATCTGCGGTTGCGGCGTGGGGCCCTTTTAAAAAAGGGGGCCTGGGGTACTTATCCCCAGGGCCCCCCTCTTAATCCGGCTCTGCTTCTATGGAATCTTACATCTTTACATTGTCAGTACAGTCACTTTCTGTAATCATTTTGTCTTAGAACTATACAACATATTTATTCAGTCAGAGGAAGAACTCTGGGAGGCAACGGAGTCAGCTGCCGCCGGGCTCCTGCTTTGAAGGGGGGCACCTCTCCTCCTGTTCCGTGTGTTCACCAACATTAATCAATTAAGTTAAATGACAGCAGCCGGTATCTCTTCCGTAGCCGACTTCCCCACTAGTCACTGCACCTTACAAATCACACCCTCTTTATTATAGATACACTGGAAGCAGATACCTTACCGATGAAGCTATTTTCCCCTATAAAGGAAGCATGAGAATTCTAACTATATGAAGTTATTTCTCAGACAATTACAAGTAACTTCATATACTGTAGTTAGAATTCTCATTCTTCCTAATCAAGAGCAGATATCTCCATCAGTAAGGTGCATGTTTCCAGTATATTAGGTTGTGGGTTCTAATCCTGGATATGACACTTGCAAAGTAATTGTCAGAGAAATAATCAGCATTGTGAGTGACTGAGCAGATCTATGTAGTGTGTGGTGGGACCCCTACCTAGATCTGCCTAGTTGCAACGGTTTTGTAGTAGCTTCATATAGTTAGAACCTGCAGGCTTGCTATGCAGGAGCAAATATGTGTGTGTGTGTGTATATATATAGGGCGGGTCACCAATATTTTTCTTGCCTCCGGGCAACTGGGACATACTTATGCCACTGTATTCAGTTTTTCTATCCACTCATTTTATAGAGCATGGGCACTGGCGTATTTATATTGGGGTGCAGAGTGTGCAGTGCATACGGGCCCATGAGTTGAGGAGTGCCCCCACCGCACATGCTGCACCCATTTTTTTTTTGAATACTCAAAGAAACAAATACAAAGTACATCAAGCGCTAGCAGACTATAATTAAAAATAATTTATATTACTTATAGCATAAAGTTAGTTGGTATCTCCATTCTCCTCTATAAACCTTTATGGATACACAATAATTTGTTACTTTCTCAAAACCACAATGTAATGTACAAAACAATTATCACAACCAGCGCTGAAGCTGGACGCTGCGGATACACAGGTGTGCCCATCCGGGTGGATTGGTGCCTCTCTCATGTTTTGGGGGGAGCGAGCTGCCCCCTTGCCCCTCCCCATTCCGACGCCCTGTGTGGCTGTATAATTTAAACGTGCAAAAAAAATGGAATTACATTAATTGAAAAAAGTGAAAAACACAAAAAAACAACAACACATAAAGTTAATTAGGACTCAATAATGTATGCCAAAGCTGCAATTACATATATGCTAAAAATGAGTTATAAAGAAACAAAGAAAAAGAAGAAAAGGGATCTGTTGGAGGTGCACTAGTTGTTAAAATATAACATTTATTAATTCATTTTAAAAGTGGATGATATATCTCACTGTACAGAACAACACTTATGCAAAATATTTGTTAAAATACATATAAAGTGGTGCAAAGATATAAGACAATGTGAATATTACAGAGAAAAATGAATAAAGATATACATTTTAAAACAGCTCTGCTCCTATCTAACGTATAAATATTAGAGATGAGCGCCGGAAATTTTTCGGGTTTTGTGTTTTGGTTTTGGGTTCGGTTCCGCGGCCGTGTTTTGGGTTCGACCGCGTTTTGGCAAAACCTCACCGAATTTTTTTTGTCGGATTCGGGTGTGTTTTGGATTCGGGTGTTTTTTTCAAAAAACCCTAAAAAACAGCTTAAATCATAGAATTTGGGGGTCATTTTGATCCCAAAGTATTATTAACCTCAAAAACCATAATTTACACTCATTTTCAGTCTATTCTGAATACCTCACACCTCACAATATTATTTTTAGTCCTAAAATTTGCACCGAGGTCGCTGTGTGAGTAAGATAAGCGACCCTAGTGGCCGACACAAACACCGGGCCCATCTAGGAGTGGCACTGCAGTGTCACGCAGGATGTCCCTTCCAAAAAACCCTCCCCAAACAGCACATGACGCAAAGAAAAAAAGAGGCGCAATGAGGTAGCTGACTGTGTGAGTAAGATAAGCGACCCTAGTGGCCGACACAAACACCGGGCCCATCTAGGAGTGGCACTGCAGTGTCACGCAGGATGGCCCTTCCAAAAAACCCTCCCCAAACAGCACATGACGCAAAGAAAAAAAGAGGCGCAATGCGTTAGCTGACTGTGTGAGTAAGATAAGCGACCCTAGTGGCCGACACAAACACCGGGCCCATCTAGGAGTGGCACTGCAGTGTCACGCAGGATGTCCCTTCCAAAAAACCCTCCCCAAACAGCACATGACGCAAAGAAAAAAAGAGGCGCAATGAGGTAGCTGACTGTGTGAGTAAGATAAGCGACCCTAGTGGCCGACACAAACACCGGGCCCATCTAGGAGTGGCACTGCAGTGTCACGCAGGATGTCCCTTCCAAAAAACCCTCCCCAAACAGCACATGACGCAAAGAAAAAAAGAGGCGCAATGAGGTAGCTGACTGTGTGAGTAAGATAAGCGACCCTAGTGGCCGACACAAACACCGGGCCCATCTAGGAGTGGCACTGCAGTGTCACGCAGGATGTCCCTTCCAAAAAACCCTCCCCAAACAGCACATGACGCAAAGAAAAAAAGAGGCGCAATGAGGTAGCTGACTGTGTGAGTAAGATAAGCGACCCTAGTGGCCGACACAAACACCGGGCCCATCTAGGAGTGGCACTGCAGTGTCACGCAGGATGTCCCTTCCAAAAAACCCTCCCCAAACAGCACATGACGCAAAGAAAAAAAGAGGCGCAATGAGGTAGCTGACTGTGTGAGTAAGATAAGCGACCCTAGTGGCCGACACAAACACCGGGCCCATCTAGGAGTGGCACTGCAGTGTCACGCAGGATGGCCCTTCCAAAAAACCCTCCCCAAACAGCACATGACGCAAAGAAAAAGAAAAGAAAAAAGAGGTGCAAGATGGAATTGTCCTTGGGCCCTCCCACCCACCCTTATGTTGTATAAACAGGACATGCACACTTTAACCAACCCATCATTTCAGTGACAGGGTCTGCCACACGACTGTGACTGATATGACGGGTTGGTTTGGACCCCCCCCAAAAAAGAAGCAATTAATCTCTCCTTGCACAAACTGGCTCTACAGAGGCAAGATGTCCACCTCATCATCATCCTCCGATATATCACCGTGTACATCCCCCTCCTCACAGATTATCAATTCGTCCCCACTGGAATCCACCATCTCAGCTCCCTGTGTACTTTGTGGAGGCAATTGCTGCTGGTCAATGTCTCCGCGTAGGAATTGATTATAATTCATTTTAATGAACATCATCTTCTCCACATTTTCTGGATGTAACCTCGTACGCCGATTGCTGACAAGGTGAGCGGCGGCACTAAACACTCTTTCGGAGTACACACTTGTGGGAGGGCAACTTAGGTAGAATAAAGCCAGTTTGTGCAAGGGCCTCCAAATTGCCTCTTTTTCCTGCCAGTATGAGTACGGACTGTGTGACGTGCCTACTTGGATGCGGTCACTCATATAATCCTCCGCCATTCTTTCAATGTTGAGAGAATCATATGCAGTGACAGTAGACGACATGTCCGTAATCGTTGTCAGGTCCTTCAGTCCGGACCAGATGTCAGCATCAGCAGTCGCTCCAGACTGCCCTGCATCACCGCCAGCGGGTGGGCTCGGAATTCTGAGCCTTTTCCTCGCACCCCCAGTTGCGGGAGAATGTGAAGGAGGAGATGTTGACAGGTCGCGTTCCGCTTGACTTGACAATTTTCTCACCAGCAGGTCTTTCAACCCCAGCAGACTTGTGTCTGCCGGAAAGAGAGATCCAAGGTAGGTTTAAAATCTAGGATCGAGCACGGTGGCCAAAATGTAGTGCTCTGATTTCAACAGATTGACCACCCGTGAATCCTTGTTAAGCGAATTAAGGGCTCCATCCACAAGTCCCACATGCCTAGCGGAATCGCTCCGTGTTAGCTCCTCCTTCAATGTCTCCAGCTTCTTCTGCAAAAGCCTGATGAGGGGAATGACCTGACTCAGGCTGGCAGTGTCTGAACTGACTTCACGTGTGGCAAGTTCAAAGGGCATCAGAACCTTGCACAACGTTGAAATCATTCTCCACTGCACTTGAGACAGGTGCATTCCACCTCCTATATCGTGCTCAATTGTATAGGCTTGAATGGCCTTTTGCTGCTCCTCCAACCTCTGAAGCATATAGAGGGTTGAATTCCACCTCGTTACCACTTCTTGCTTCAGATGATGGCAGGGCAGGTTCAGTAGTTTTTGGTGGTGCTCCAGTCTTCTGTACGTGGTGCCTGTACGCCGAAAGTGTCCCGCAATTCTTCTGGCCACCGACAGCATCTCTTGCACGCCCCTGTCGTTTTTTAAAAAATTCTGCACCACCAAATTCAAGGTATGTGCAAAACATGGGACGTGCTGGAATTTGCCCATATTTAATGCACACACAATATTGCTGGCGTTGTCCGATGCCACAAATCCACAGGAGAGTCCAATTGGGGTAAGCCATTCCGCGATGATCTTCCTCAGTTGCCGTAAGAGGTTTTCAGCTGTGTGCGTATTCTGGAAAGCGGTGATACAAAGCGTAGCCTGCCTAGGAAAGAGTTGGCGTTTGCGAGATGCTGCTACTGGTGCCGCCGCTGCTGTTCTTGCGGCGGGAGTCCATACATCTACCCAGTGGGCTGTCACAGTCATATAGTCCTGACCCTGCCCTGCTCCACTTGTCCACATGTCCGTGGTTAAGTGGACATTGGGTACAACTGCATTTTTTAGGACACTGGTGAGTCTTTTTCTGACGTCCGTGTACATTCTCGGTATCGCCTGCCTAGAGAAGTGGAACCTAGATGGTATTTGGTAACGGGGGCACACTGCCTCAATAAATTGTCTAGTTCCCTGTGAACTAACGGCGGATACCGGACGCACGTCTAACACCAACATAGTTGTCAAGGCCTCAGTTATCCGCTTTGCAGCAGGATGACTGCTGTGATATTTCATCTTCCTCGCAAAGGACTGTTGGACAGTCAATTGCTTACTGGAAGTAGTACAAGTGGGCTTACGACTTCCCCTCTGGGATGACCATCGACTCCCAGCAGCAACAACAGCAGCGCCAGCAGCAGTAGGCGTTACACGCAAGGATGCATCGGAGGAATCCCAGGCAGGAGAGGACTCGTCAGAATTGCCAGTGACATGGCCTGCAGGACTATTGGCATTCCTGGGGAAGGAGGAAATTGACACTGAGGGAGTTGGTGGGGTGGTTTGCGTGAGCTTGGTTACAAGAGGATGGGATTTACTGGTCAGTGGACTGCTTCCGCTGTCACCCAAAGTTTTTGAACTTGTCACTGACTTATTATGAATGCGCTGCAGGTGACGTATAAGGGAGGATGTTCCGAGGTGGTTAACGTCCTTACCCCTACTTATTACAGCTTGACAAAGGGAACACACGGCTTGACAAATGTTGTCCGCATTTCTGGTGAAATACTTCCACACCGAAGAGCTGATTTTTTTTGGTATTTTCACCAGGCATGTCAACGGCCATATTCCTCCCACGGACAACAGGTGTCTCCCCGGGTGCCTGACTTAAACAAACCACCTCACCATCAGAATCCTCCTGGTCAATTTCCTCCCCAGCGCCAGCAACACCCATATCCTCCTCATCCTGGTGTACTTCAACACTGACATCTTCAATCTGACTATCAGGAACTGGACTGCGGGTGCTCCTTCCAGCACTTGCAGGGGGCGTGCAAATGGTGGAAGGCGCATGCTCTTCACGTCCAGTGTTGGGAAGGTCAGGCATCGCAACCGACACAATTGGACTCTCCTTGTGGATTTGGGATTTCGAAGAACGCACAGTTCTTTGCGGTGCTACTGCTTTTGCCAGCTTGAGTCTTTTCATTTTTCTAGCGAGAGGCTGAGTGCCTCCATCCTCATGTGAAGCTGAACCACTAGCCATGAACATAGGCCAGGGCCTCAGCCGTTCCTTGCCACTCCGTGTGGTAAATGGCATATTGGCAAGTTTACGCTTCTCCTCCGACAATTTTATTTTAGGTTTTGGAGTCCTTTTTTTACTGATATTTGGTGTTTTGGATTTGACATGCTCTGTACTATGCCATTGGGCATCGGCCTTGGCAGACGACGTTGCTGGCATTTCATCGTCTCGGCCATGACTAGTGGCAGCAGCTTCAGCACGAGGTGGAAGTGGATCTTGATCTTTCCCTAATTTTGGAACCTCAACATTTTTGTTCTCCATATTTTAATAGGCACAACTAAAAGGCACCTCAGGTAAACAATGGAGATGGATGGATACTAGTATACAATTATGGATGGACTGCCGAGTGCCGACACAGAGGTAGCTACAGCCGTGGACTACCGTACTGTACTGTGTCTGCTGCTAATATAGACTGGATGATAATGAGATGTAGTATGTATAAAGAAGAAAGAAAAAAAAAACCACGGGTAGGTGGTATACAATTATGGATGGACTGCCGAGTGCCGACACAGAGGTAGCTACAGCCGTGGACTACCGTACTGTCTGCTGCTAATATAGACTGGTTGATAAAGAGATGTAGTATGTATGTATAAAGAAGAAAGAAAAAAAAACCACGGGTAGGTGGTATACAATTATGGACGGACTGCCGAGTGCCGACACAGAGGTAGCTACAGCCGTGGACTACCGTACTGTGTCTGCTGCTAATATAGACTGGTTGATAAAGAGATGTAGTATGTATGTATAAAGAAGAAAGAAAAAAAAACCACGGGTAGGTGGTATACAATTATGGATGGACTGCCGAGTGCCGACACAGAGGTAGCTACAGCCGTGGACTACCGTACTGTACTGTGTCTGCTGCTAATATAGACTGGATGATAATGAGATGTAGTATGTATAAAGAAGAAAGAAAAAAAAACCACGGGTAGGTGGTATACAATTATGGATGGACTGCCGAGTGCCGACACAGAGGTAGCTACAGCCGTGGACTACCGTACTGTGTCTGCTGCTAATATAGACTGGTTGATAAAGAGATGTAGTATGTATGTATAAAGAAGAAAGAAAAAAAAACCACGGGTAGGTGGTATACAATTATGGACGGACTGCCGAGTGCCGACACAGAGGTAGCTACAGCCGTGGACTACCGTACTGTGTCTGCTGCTAATATAGACTGGTTGATAAAGAGATGTAGTATGTATGTATAAAGAAGAAAGAAAAAAAAAACACGGGTAGGTGGTATACAATTATGGATGGACTGCCGAGTGCCGACACAGAGGTAGCTACAGCCGTGGACTACCATACTGTACTGTGTCTGCTGCTAATATAGACTGGATGATAATGAGATGTAGTATGTATAAAGAAGAAAGAAAAAAAAAAACACGGGTAGGTGGTATACAATTATGGATGGACTGCCGAGTGCCGACACAGAGGTAGCTACAGCCGTGGACTACCGTACTGTGTCTGCTGCTAATATAGACTGGTTGATAAAGAGATGTAGTATGTATGTATAAAGAAGAAAGAAAAAAAAAACACGGGTAGGTGGTATACAATTATGGACGGACTGCCGAGTGCTGACACAGAGGTAGCTACAGCCGTGGACTACCGTACTGTGTCTGCTGCTAATATAGACTGGTTGATAAAGAGATGTAGTATGTATGTATAAAGAAGAAAGAAAAAAAAAACCACGGGTAGGTGGTATACAATTATGGATGGACTGCCGAGTGCCGACACAGAGGTAGCTACAGCCGTGGACTACCGTACTGTGTCTGCTGCTAATATAGACTGGTTGATAAAGAGATGTAGTATGTATGTATAAAGAAGAAAGAAAAAAAAACCACGGGTAGGTGGTATACAATTATGGATGGACTGCCGAGTGCCGACACAGAGGTAGCTACAGCCGTGGACTACCGTACTGTACTGTGTCTGCTGCTAATATAGACTGGATGATAATGAGATGTAGTATGTATAAAGAAGAAAGAAAAAAAAAACCACGGGTAGGTGGTATACAATTATGGATGGACTGCCGAGTGCCGACACAGAGGTAGCTACAGCCGTGGACTACCGTACTGTGTCTGCTGCTAATATAGACTGGTTGATAATGAGATGTAGTATGTATAAAGAAGAAAGAAAAAAAAAACCACGGGTAGGTGGTATACAATTATGGACGGACTGCCGAGTGCCGACACAGAGGTAGCTACAGCCGTGGACTACCGTACTGTACTGTGTCTGCTGCTAATATAGACTGGATGATAATGAGATGTAGTATGTATAAAGAAGAAAGAAAAAAAAAACCACGGGTAGGTGGTATACAATTATGGATGGACTGCCGAGTGCCGACACAGAGGTAGCTACAGCCGTGAACTACCGTACTGTGTCTGCTGCGACTGGATGATAAATAATGATATAAAAAATATATATATATCACTACTGCAGCCGGACAGGTATATATTATATAATGACGGACCTGCTGGACACTGTCTGTCAGCAGAATGAGTTTTTTATTTTATAGAATAAAAAAACACCACACAAGTCACACGACGTGTGTTTAACTTTTACAGGCAGACATTCACAATACAATATAGTATACTATATACTGGTGGTCAGGTCACTGGTCAGTCACACTGGCAGTGGCACTCCTGCAGAAAAAAAGTGTGCACTGTTTAATTTTAATATGTACTCCTGGCTCCTGCTATAACCTAACTGCTCCCCAGTCTCCCCCACAATTAAGCTGTGTGAGCACAGTCAGATATTATACATAGATGATGCAGCAGCACACTGGGCTGAGCACAGATATGGTATGTGACTGAGTCACTGTGTATCGTTTTTTCAGGCAGAGAACGGATTATATTAAATAATATAAAACTGCACTGGTGGTCACTGGTCAGTCACTAGTATAACTAACTAATACTATCAGCAAAATTCTGCACTCTCTGTCTGAGTACTCCTCCTAAGCTCCAGTAAATGAAGTGTCACTGTCTCACTCTGTCACTAGTATAACTAACTAATACTATCAGCAAAATTCTGCACTCTCTGTCTGAGTACTCCTCCTAAGCTCCAGTAAATGAAGTGTCACTGTCTCACTCTCACTCTCCTATCTATTTCTTCTCTAAACGGAGAGGACGCCAGCCACGTCCTCTCACTATCAATCTCAATGCACGTGTAAAATGGCGGCGACGCGCGGCTCCTTATATAGAATCCGAGTCTCGCGATAGAATCCGAGCCTCGCGAGAATCCGACAGCGTCATGATGACGTTCGGGCGCGCTCGGGTTAACCGAGCAAGGCGGGAAGATCCGAGTCGCTCGGATCCGTGTAAAAAAAGCTGAAGTTCGGGCGGGTTCGGATTCCGAGGAACCGAACCCGCTCATCACTAATAAATATATAGTTAGTAATCCTTGTTTCAATATGTGCTATTATTTATACAAAAATTCGCAACAATTGTTGCTGTTTAAACTCAGCAATGATTCTTGGCAGTTGGCCTATAAATTCTGCTGTTCCTTTTACCCTAATGTGAGAATGCTGTGGGTAATATATATCTTCTTATGCCCAATTGGTAAAATGTACGGTATTAATACCAAGGTACCCTCAGAGAAATATTATACTGCACAAAGGTTATTCAGAAAGTCATGGCTTCTCTATCTGGAACTGCAAATAATCTGATAGTAATGCACATACACCTTATGATATTCTTCACATGAAGATTCTTTCACTGGATGATATTCAAACAGTATCTCAATTTATGGTGCTCTTTAGAGTTAGTGGTTTTATTGTACGAGAAGCATTCATTTGAGGTTATGATATTTACTAATCCCTTTTTAGTCGAAATATATTCTAAAGAAGCCAGTAATTCCTCACATTTTAATATATTCAGGAATAACTAGTAATAATGGTTTGCTATCATAGGGATATCACATATTATAAATTATTAACCTCTTTTCAGCATTCATATATATATATATATATACGAAGAAACAATGGCGGCACTCTGGAGACTTGGTTTAACGTGGTGAAAAAGTAGTGCTGTTTATTTCAACGTTTCGGGGTGCAAGCCCCCGTCTTCAGGAAACACATACGTATGTGTTTCCTGAAGACGGGGGCTTGCACCCCGAAACGTTGAAATAAACAGCACTACTTTTTCACCACGTTAAACCAAGTCTCCAGAGTGCCGCCATTGTTTCTTCGTATATACCAGCAGACTGCACAGCCTGCCAAGGAGGGCACCGGAGCAGGAGCTTTTGCTCGATGAGCCTCAAAAGAGGGGGAGTGCCAGATGTATTTGCAAGTATATATATATATATATATATATATATATATAAATAATGTTAATTACTTGTACTCCATTATAATTATAATAATGATTGTTATTCTGCTTCAAATGGTCCAGAACACCCAAAGGGATGATATGATTTAATAGCTATCACAGCAAATATTCCACTGTGTTTGATGATCCAATATGCAGTGTCGGACTGGGACATGAAGGGCCCACCGGGGGAATGCAGTTATAGGGGCCCATACTTAGGGGTGTGGCCAGCCTCCACAGAGGCTTGAAATAGACAATAGTTTAGTGCAGTGTAATGCAACATATCTACCATGTATAATACAAGTGCACAGTCTGGAACCTGATCCCTAGAGGAATGAGTGGGCCCTCAGGCAGTGGGGCCTACCGGTGGTTTCCCTGGTACCCCTGTGGGCCAGTCCGACCCTGCCAATATGACACCTAGTACCCCAATTGTGGTGTCATTAGTAGGTAGCTGGGCTTTGTATGAGATATAATTGTATAGTGCAGAACACCTGATATTTATAGTGAACATTGCTGTTTGTCTAGTCCAGAGATTTTTAACCTTTTACATCTGGCGGCACACTAAACAAGATTTAAATATTGCCAAGGCACACTCAAATATAACGGTGATGCATGGTGCAGTTGCGTGTCCTAGGATGTCATGTCGCAGCTTCTCCATATGTAACGCCTGAGCCACATCTAAGAAAGCCAGAAGTGCCCAACACTGCCCGGGCCCAAATTTAGAACTGGCTCTGCAACCACTAAACCCACCAGTACTGATCGTTCCAGGGCCTCAGTAGCGCAAAACACTGACGGGCCTGGCTCTGCTTCTATGGCGGCACACCTGGAGCCTGCTCAGGGCACACTAGTGTGCCACGGCACAGTGGTTGAAAAACACTGGTGTAGTCTATGGCTGTATCATACAGCTACACCAGTAATGGCAGTTGCAATTTATCTAATAAATAACCATGCCATATAGTTAGCTCCTTAAACAGCCAATGTGCACAGTGACACTAGCAGCTGCTGCTGCACCTTGTCTATATATCTATATATAGCTGTGCCATTAGATGTTTAAATGCGTTGCTGCTAAAGGGGTAGCATTCTAAATAGCTCCTTATTTAAACTTGTTATTGTGCAAATGTAGTGTTTGAGTGATACTTCACATTATTATAGCAACAGTGCCTGTTGCATTTTCAGTGGACCACGGCACAGATAAAGGAGCAGGCACAATAAAGACGCTTAAGCTGTTTTAAAATGTATATCTTTATTCATTTTCTCTGTAATATTCACATTGTCTTATATCTTTGCACCACTTCATATGTTTTTAACAAATATTTTGCATAAATGTTCTGTACAGTGAGATATATTATCCAACAACTAGTGCACCTCAAACAGATCCATTTTCTTCTTTTTCTTTGTTTCTGTATGACAATATGATCTATGGTCGCACCCCCATTGCTTGATGCATTATCTCTGTCTAAGTAGTATTAGGGGTTCTCTAACACTACCTTTATAGGTAGAGTATATTGTTTATTTCCTGTGCAACAGTTTCCCTTCCCCACATATCTCTCTCTTTTTGTATAAATATGAGTTATAGTAAGTTCCTGCAACATTTAGCATGGTACAAGTTTTACAGCGGAATAATCGCTGATAACCCAATAGCAACCCTAAATGGCTGTCTAGCTGAGCTCCAAGAGTGTATGAGTGCCAGTTGGCTGCGACTGAACCTGGATAAAACAGAGGTCCTTATCATAGGACCGCAACATCAAAGGACAAGACTGCAGCATAGCCAAGCAACTGGACTTGCACTCGGGGATTCAGAATTACAAACCACTGATTGTGTGCGGAATCTTGGCGTTATCTTGGATGGTGGCTTGACACTTAAACATCAGATATCAGCCACAATCAAATCCTCATTCTTTTACCTGAGGAACATAGCCAGAATCAAGCACTTAATTCCCTCAGATGATCTGCCAAAAGTCATACATGCATTTGTATCATCTCAATTAGACTACTGTAATTCTCTCTACCTTGGTCTCCCAGCAAAAGAATTGCACCGCTTACAGCTGGTGCAAAACACAGCTATCAGGCTGTTAACCAACCAGCCCCGTTCTAGCAACATAACACCCATCCTCTACTCCCTTCACTGGCTGCCTGTAAGATGCCGGATCATCTTCAAGATTGGCTTACTAATAACCCTTTTCCACTACCTTTAAAAACACGGGTAAATGCGCGGGGGCGCGCATTTACCCGTGTTTTCTTGTAGTGGAAACGCCCCCCCCCGGCAAATTCCCGGATCAAGTGATCCGGAATCCTACCCGGGTATCTTGCCGGGTTGAACACTTGTTCAACCCGGTAAGCTGTGTAGTGTGAACGGCAGCCGTGTCGAGGCGACATGGCTGCCGTTCACAGTGAATGGAAGGGCGGCGCTGGGAGATCATGTGATCTCCCAGCACCGCCCCTGCTGCAGCAGCGTCACCAACCTGCTGGGTTGGTGAGCGCTGTGGGAAAGGGGGCTGTAGCACGGGTCGCAGCCGTGTCAGGCTCCCGGCTGCGACCCGTGCTATAGGTGGAAAAGGGGTATGAGTTTCAAAGCCCTACATGACCAGGGCCCAAGGTATCTGAAGCAGTTTCTGATCCCATACTGCCCCACTCGATTACTGCGATCTGTAGATGAAGGACTTTTAGCAGTACCTAGAATCTCCTGTAATTCATCTGGGGGTCAAACTTTTAGTCATGCGGCTTCGACTCTATGGAACTCACTTCCCCGCACAGTGCGAGAGGACCCAACTATAGAATCCTTCAAAAGTAGACTCAAGACTTTCCTGTTTACTCAAGCATTTCCATAATGTTCCTTTAGTATCTTCATGCTTCTGTATTTTATGAAAAGCTGTTCTGTACTTCATTATTTTCTGTACTATATTATGCTATGTACTGTATCTATTAAGCGCCTTCAGTCCAATTGGAGAAAGAGCGCTATATAAATAAAATTATTATTATTATTATTATTATTATTATCTGCTTCGCAGAGGTTATGAAGATATAATATTCATCATGAAGGTAACGCAGGAGATACTGTATCACAGATATCTCCTGCTTACATTTGTCTCCTAAAATGTTTTGGCATCCCCATACACTAGTAATTAACATGATGAATATGCACCTTAGCGTCAGATTTTTTTTTAATCACAACTATGCAACCTATTCAGAGTCAGACACACACAAGTATAGATTGTAAGCTTGCGAGCAGGGCCTTCCTACCTCTATGTCTCTCTGTTTTTACCCAGTTTTTTTTTATTACTATTGTTCCTCAGTTTTGTTCTATTACTGTTGTTCTAATTGTAAAGCGCAACGGAATATGCTGCACTATATAACCAGTGGCGGATCCGGGGGGGGGGGGGGGGGCACATGGGCCCGTGCCCCCCCTGACATGTCTGGCACTTTAAAAAACAACAACAGAGCAGTCCCTTTTAAAAAGAAGTGGCGGCGCAGACGGCGCCCGCCGCGATGAAGGGTCTGGCAGCGGCGGCGGCAGAGCCGGATTAAGGGGGGGGGGCCTGGGGGTAAGTACCCCGGGCCACCCAATCTAAAAGGGCCCCCCGCTGCAGATCGGATCTCTCTTCAATCCGATCTGCGGCGCTGCGCTTACGTGTCCCGACTCCCCAGCCCCGCTGCCCTGTCCCTGACGTCCTCCTCCTTCTTCAGTGTAGCCTGCGACACGCCAATGACTGAGCCGCAGGCTTGCTGAGATGGACAGCAATTGGACAGCTGAGCCGTCGCTCAACTGCCCTGACTAAGAGTGCTCTAAGAGCGGTAGTCAGGGCAGCTGAGCGGCGGCTCAGCTGTCCAATTGCTGTCCGGCTCAGCAAGCCTGCGGCTCAGTCATTGGCGCGCCGCAGGCTGCACTGAAGAAGGAGGAGAGATGCGTGGAGCCCCGGAGGCTGTAGCTATGTTTGCATCCTTGGAGGAGAGGCCGAGAGAAGCCAGCTCTCGGTCTCCAATTGAACAGTACTGCCCGCCAGCAGCATAACCACAAATGTAAGGCTGGCTAAATTTTAATATTTTAATATATTTTATTCTTGGTCATATGTTCATATATATATATATATATATATATATATATATGTGTATGGGGTGAGCAAACAGCGTCAAAAATATGCAGTAGACACAAGTTTTTCACAGTATGTCAGCTTTAGTGACCCCCAAATATACAGTCACTATACGCCACTCCCTAATACATAAAGGGCGTCCGCTACCTCGTAAGTAGGTCCTGCACTAGTACGAGTGCAGGATAAAGAGTAAAAGATGAAAACGATGGATAAGATCTGTGCGACCAATGGTGGCAGTAAATTAAAAGAAGATTAAGAAAATAAGCAGTCCTTTTAATTTACTGCCACCATTGGTCGCTCAGATCTTATCCATCGTTTTCAATACAGTTTTCAATATATATATATATATATATATATATATGTATATATATATGTATATATATATATATATATAGATACTCTATAATCAAATAAAAAAGAAGGAGCGCTCTTGTGAGGCCACGCACACCTTCATGGGGCCGCACGCCTTCGGCATGCACAAGGTGCCCCCCCTGTCATTTTTTCCTGGATCCGCCCCTGTATATAACAATAAACTTTGCAGCTGGGACTTCCTTCTCTTGGCTACGATTCTTCCCCCTTGTAGTATAAGGGTGGGATGAGACTAGATTGCTACAGGAGGCGCAGCTTCACTGTGAAGAGAGAAATTGTTTAAAATTGTAACACACAATGAAAATCAGTAGTTGAAGTTAGTGCCATAGTAACCATGTTGCTTGGGGCATCTGATTTACTCTTTGAAGCAGGCGCAAATATTACATTATTATTTTTTTTATTAATTTCATAACCTGTAAATAAATGTGCAGGCTTCTGCTTCCCCAATTATTCATGAATCATTCTGTCTTTCTGTAAAACGAGGGTACTATAGAGAGTAAAGTGACTTCTTACAACGAGTGTAATTTTCACATTTGCAACCAATCAAGTGCATTAATCATTATCAGCTTCACAGTGATCACTCAACTGAGACTGCCCTGGTGAAAGTCACCAATGACCTGCTTTCGGCCAAATCCAGGGGCCACTTCTCTCTGCTCATCCTTCTGGACCTCTCTGCTGCCTTTGACACTGTAGATCATCCTCTCATCCTGTGCACACTCCAAAACGCTGGCCTCTCTAGCACTGTCCTTGACTGGTTTTCTTCTTACCTCACTAACCGCTCCTTCTCTGTGTCTGCCTCCAGCACCACCTCACACCCTTCCATCCTTCCTGTTGGTGTCCCTCAGGGTTCTGTCCTTGGACCCCTTCTGTTCTCCCTGTACACCTCTTCCCTGGGTGCGCTCATTAACTCCTTTGGCCTTCATTACCACCTCTATGCTGATGACACACAACTCTACCTCTCCTCTCCTAATCTGTCCCCCTCTGTCCTCTCCCAGGTTTCCAGCTGCCTCTCCGCAATCTCCTCCTGGATGTCTGATCACTCTCTGTAGCTCAACATGGACAAAACTGAACTCATCATCTTCCCCCCATCCAGAGCAACACCCCCAACCAATATCTCTATCATTGTTGACAACACCACCATCTCCCCCGTTCCCCAACTCTGCTGCTTGGGTGTCACTCTTGAGTCCTCCCTCTCCTTTGCACCCCACATCCAAGCTCTGGCACAATCCTGTCGTTTCCAGCTACGCAACATTGCTCGTATAAGGCCATATCTCGCTTGCTCCCATCTTGCTCCCCTCCAATCTGTCCTAAACTCTGCAGCTAGGCTTATCTTCCTCTCCCGCCACACCACATCTGCCACTCCCCTTCGACAAAATCTATACTGGCTCCCATTCCCCTACAGAATCCTCTTCAAACTCCTCACCCTCACATACAAGGCCATCTCTAATTCCACTGCTCCCTACATCTCCAACCTCCTCTCCCTTCATACTCCCTCCCGCCCCCTACGGTCGACCAATGACCGTCGCCTCTCCGCCGCCCTGGTCACTGCTTCCCATGCTCGTGTTCAAGACTATGCCCGTGCTGCACCCCTTCAGTGGAACGCACTCCCCCGCTCCATTAGACTCTCCCCGACCTTGCAAAGCTTCAAACGGGCACTAAAAACCCACCTATTCATCAAAGCATACCCTCCCGATGCATAACCCAGTCCTGAAGCCGCGCCTTTACCCCCCTGTCTCATGCCGTGAACATCTCAGCTTTGCTTGCATACTGCCATCAGGCAAACTCCCGCTTGCCTGCACCTCTTGTCATCTGTCTGTCGCCCCTCCCCACTAGATTGTCAGCTCTTCAGAGCAGGGCCCTCTTTCCTCTTGTTATCTAAGCCCTCGTCTCAACACATTTCACTCGCAGCTCTCCCCTACTCAAAGACCATCTTTACTCTGCTAGTAAAGGCTCATCTCCATCTATGGCCACCAGCCTCTAGTAGTACGATGATCACTCCCTCAATACTTACATCTTAGCTGTATTATGTCTTGAGAACGTGTGGTGCTCTATGTTACCTGTACTCTTTTTCTGTTATTTATTTACTGTAATGCTATGTTTTGTCTCCCTGTACTGTCCTTTGTAGGGCGCTGCGAAACACATGTGGCGCCTTATAAATAAAATGTAATAATAATAATAATAAATAATAATAATGATAATACACTTACTGTACATTAGGGTCAGAGCACATGCAACTCAGACACCTCAGGAGGCTGTGATGAGATTTCAGCAGCCATTTGAGTCTTACGATGAGACCACATGCCCATACTCACTCCCTGTGACTGCAAGCCCACTTCCAGCATTCCTACACACTTTACTGCCACCTAGCCTAAGCAAAAAGATGCATATGTGTAGCAAAAAATGTCTGAAAGTGAGAATGAAAGCAGTCTCACTCTCAACTTACACTTGTGACTGACTGAATAAGACTCACATACAGTGTCGGACTGGGGCATGTAGGGCCCACTGGGGGAATGCAGTGGTAAGGGCCCATGTTTAGGGGTGTGGCCAGTCTGCTGAGGGGGTGTGGCCTGTCACCTCACTGGTTTGACTAACCATTAGAGAGTGCAACGTCTGGGCCCCTTCATAAATATATACAGGTTGAGTATCCCTTATCCAAAATGCTTGGGACCAGAGGTATTTTGGATATCGGATTTTTCCGTATTTTGGAATAATTGCATCCCATAATGAGATATCATGGTGATGGGACCTAAATCTAAGCACAGAATGCATTTATGTTACATGCACACCTTATATACACAGCCTGAAGTTAATTTTAGCCAATATTTTCCATAACTTTGTACATTAAACAAAGTGTGTGTACATTCACACAATTCATTTATGTTTCATATACACCTTATACACACAGCCTGAAGGTAATTTAATACACTATTTTTTATAACTTTGTGTATTAAATAAAGTTTGTGTACATTGAGCCATCAGAAAACAAAGATTTCACTATCTCACTCTCACTAAAAAAGTCCGTATTTCGGAATATTCCGTATTTCGGAATATTTGGATATGGGATACTCAACCTGTACAGTAATTCAGCTACTGCATGCCAGATTAATAACACATTAATAACAGTAATGCACTGTAGAAATGACACCATAGTTCAGTATAAGGAAACATATGTATAATGTATAATTCAAGTGCACAGTCTAGAACCTGATCCTTAGAGCAGGAGGTGGGCCCCCAGGTAGTGGGGCCCACCGGTGGTTCCCCCGTATACCCCTGTGGGCCAGTCCAAGCCTGCTCACATAGTAGCTTTTTGCAGAATTTAAAGTTCTGAATAAAAGAGGAACAATAAATCATTGCATTCTGATGTTGTGCAGTTGTGGTAAAGCGGGGAAGCTAAAGATTAAGCCAATATTTTGTAGATAAGATTAAAATTGTTGGTACACTTAGTCCAAATTAAAAATCACAGACTAATTTAAGTTTTTTATATTTATGTAGAAACTGATTATCAAAGTCCCTTAGGCAAGAATCATAGAAAAGTTTATTTATTCCATTTTACCCCAAATTCTTTTTATAATGAAAATAAATTGCAAGGATAATTATGTAAATATGTTATCATAAGAAAGTTCTGTTGTCGTCCCCCCTTAAAAATTGCCATTGTAGTAATAAGTAAAAGTTATTACTGACTACAGCTATGCAAACAATTAATATTGGTCTAATTAGGAATGAGTGATGGGGACACATTATAGATGCATGCCTTCAGCTTGCTGTTGCCCATAGTCTTCTATGGTCTTCTCTGCTCTCTGGTTCCCATAGTTTTTGTTGAAACCAAGAATATTGTTTTTTATGTTAACTCTTTGTGCTCCACTCAGAATATATTTTACATTATTACTGAACAACCTATTGTATTTGTCCTGTGCTGGGAACACCAATAATTTGTTTTTCTGTTATTTGTAAACTATTCATTCAAACTTTTTATTTTCAGAGATAGCGTTGTGCTATTAATATTAAATGCATATGTTTTACAGTATTTGTATTAAACAAAAAAAATAGCAAAATAAGTAAGTGCACACTTTTTCATTTATTTAGAACCGTATTCCTAAATTTATTTCACTATTATTTGCGTTAAGATGAGTGAGATGATAGTTATTATTATTATTATTATTATTATTATTATCATCATCATCATATATTTACAATATACTGTATGGCACCAAAGAATTAAAGTCTTTGGGCAGGATTCAAATGTTCCTCCCTCCCGCCGGCGGTATTCTAATGTTACTGCCGACGGGCGCTACAACTACATTTCAGCTCATTTCCCCCCGGAGATAGCAAGCTGAAATGCGCATAAAGAGACCCATTTGCGTGCCCAAACAGGTCTCTTCACGATCGCGCCCATTACTTTACTTGATGCACCTAAACCAGACTGTAATGAGTGGGATCAGTGCGACAACGGGGCACATTTCAATATTGCCCCCCTATCTCCCGTCACTTTAGACAGAAGCTAGCGGGTGCGATATGATTTGAATCCGGCCCTTAGAGTGATGAAACCACCCCTTGCTATATATGGTCTGAGCTGCAGCTCATGGGCTCATGAGCACCAGCCACCACTGGCCGTTATACCTCCAAACAGGACCTCTGACACTTGCTGTTACAGTATAGGAGGAGACAGCTGCGGCTCACCCTGAAAAGAAAAAAACAACTCATACATCGGACAAAAGTAATTGACCCCAGATTGTTGATTCTCTCTTACAGGTGTGAAATATCTCATGAACAATATAATTTCACAGGAAAAGGAATATCAACTCCCAGATGTGATTGGAAGTACAACTGTAGATAATGAGCCTATGAAATATGAGTTTAAACAGTGAGTAGACAGTGGTGGTGAACATGTTTTAAATAATAGTTGTTAATCCTGCATACAGTAGCGGATCTTGCCACGGGCAAGCAGGACTTTTGCCCGGGGCGCCGCCTTCCAGAGGGCGCCGGCGCCATCCGGAGGGCGCCGCACCATAGAAAGATCCGCTGCTGCTGTGGTGCCCCCCGCTGCCGCTGCCCGCTGTCCTGTGAAGGAAAACTAGACGCTATGCGTCTAGTTTCCCTTCGTGAGCTGCCCGCTGTGAAGGGAAACTAGACGCGTATGTGCGGTGCGCGTTGACGTCATCGCGCACCGCACAGCAAAGGTCCTCTCCACGAAGGGAACTAGACGCTTAGCGTCTAGTTTTCCTTCGTGGAGAGGACCTTTGCTGTGCGGTGCGCGATGACGTCATCGTGCACCGCACATCCTACTACAGTACAGGGGGCGTAACTGACCACGCCCCCTGTATGAAGCCATGCCCCCTAATGCCGCCCGGGGCGCAAGAAGCCCCAGAACCGGCCCTGCCTGCATAGCCAGAGAGCTGTTATTAATTTGCTATGTTAGCTGGTAATAGCGCTGTGCCTAAGCCAGAGATGTGCATTAATGTCACTGCAGCTGGCAATTTGTATGCAGTGGCTGTGCGAAAATATGCAACCATCTGATGCACATCGGTCAAACATCAGCCGTGTGTGTTACCCCATGGTGGCGCAGCATGGCCTCTTGCAGTAAGACGACGGAGTCATTATAACTGTTTATGGGATCGCGGTTGCAAACTGTGACATGCCCCCTAATTGTCCAGACACACCTGTGTTTGAGGCGCCATTTCTCTGTTACCTTCCACAAACTCTCCCATACTGTCAATCACTTTGCAAATAAATCCTCAAGACCATTGCGGCACATACGAAGTGCGACTGACTTACTGTAGGTGCAGCACAGTGGCAAAAAGTCCCTCTACTACATAACTGACATTGCATCCATTTCTGAATCAGGCCCCTTCTCCTCTAAAATCCTGCAGCAGAGAATGTTGCTGCACAAGAAATAAGCACTATCAGTATGTTCTGTTGTTTTTTAATAGCATTACATTTTCTGGTCTCCTCTGGATTCCTATTGGCTGCTGGAGTGACGTCTCGACTTCAGTTGTTGGCTGCTAAAATATCAGAGTCTGGGTGCAGCTCAGTAACTGAAGCTGTGTAATAAGTGGAGAAGTGGATACATTTCTATAGCGACCAATAGCTTTCTACTTATCAATTTAAAGAACTGCCCCCCCAGGGTTAAAGAATATATTGAAAAATTCTAGTTATAAACTAATTGGTAGCTATGGTCAATGTCTACACTTGCTCACTTCTCCACGCTACATTTTTTCTCCTAAGTGGGATTGCCACCAGGTAATGGTTTCTATATTGTACACGTAGCTACTATGAGGGGCTCACTGTTGCATACTGGCCATTTGGAAATGGGCTGTAGCTACTAAGGAAGTGGAATCAGCCACTAGACAATGACTGCAACGCAAACTGTACACCTATTTTGGACAGTAGACACCAGGGAATGGACCCTGAAATGTAAACCATCAACCAGGAAAAACAGGGGCTCTTAATTGTACACTGGCTACCAGGAAATGCACTTTGCATTGTACACTGGTCAACAGGTATTAGGAATTGAACACTGCATCCCCAGTCTATGGGCTCTGTTTGCTCACTTGCCAGCAGAAACTCAGGCTTGTATTCTAATTCTACACAAGCCATCTGAGAACAGTTTTTGTATTATTGATTGGTCATTGTGTGGACCAGGACACTCTGCTACTACTATATATTGTTTTGTTCTGGTATAATGTGTGGTGGTTGCTTCTAGAAGGTTTAGAATAATGTTAGGAGTTACTGTTGAGGCACCATTAAGTATAATTGTAAAATAGTAAAAGTAGGGATTAGTAAATGGGGCTTATACAGTACATACTGGGGACACATTTTAGAAGCTTGACAATGGATCGCAAAACAACTTGTCCTGTACCTGGTGAGAGCAAGCATTTTCCCATGCACTCCAGTTTTGTTTGTTTTTTAATTTAGGGAAGGATACTACAAGGAGCAAATTTGATTCTAAAGAGCAGATTTAACTATGAGTGATATTCTTGATATCACTTGTTAATTACTAATCTTGAGGAAATGGTATGCTCTTCGTCAGGCAGTGACCTGCTCAGTTCTTTACCTGAACCCTCTGGCACTCTCTCTTCATTTGATCCCAAAAATGAAGAAGAAGTAACATCACTCTTCTCATCCTGCTTCTCTACTACCTCTCCTCTTGATCCTTTACCCTCACAAATAAGTAAAGCTCTGTCTCCGGTGCTCATCCCTACCTTAACTAACATCTGTAATCTCTCTCTCTCTACTGGTATTTTTCCTTCACTGGTCAACCATGCAGTGATTTCTCCCATTTTGAAAAAACAAAATTCTGACCCTAACTCTCTCTCAAACTACCGCCCTATCTCTCAGCTCCATTGTCTCTCTAAGCTACTTGAGAGACTTGCCTACACTCAATTCACAAACTTTCTTAACTCACACAACTTATTGGACCCACTTCAGTCAGGCTTCCGATCCCAACACTCCACAGAGACAGCACTGACTAAAGTGGTCACTACAAAGTCTAAAGGACATTACTCACTACTTATTCTTCTAGATCTATCTTCTGCCTCTGACACTGTTGCCCACTCTCTTCTCATACAAACACTACAATCCCTAGGTCTTAAAGACACAGCTCTTTCTTTCTTTCTTTCTTTCTTTCTTTCTTTCTTCCTATCCTACCTATCTAATAGCTTCTTCAGTGTTTACTTCTCTGAATCTACCTCCTTTTCGCTACCTCTTCAATACCTTCCCCTTTCAGTTGGAGTACTACAAGGCTCAGTCTTGGGTCCTCTGCATTTCTCAATCTATAACTCATCTCTTGGTAAACTAATCAGATCTTTTGGATTTCAGTATCATCTGTACTCAGATGATACTCAAATCTACCTATCCTCCACTGATTTGTCCCCATCTGTACTGGGCCGTGTCACTGAATGCCTTTCTGCCATTTCATCTTGGATGAGATCTCGCCTCCTCAAACTTAGTATTTCAAAAACAGAGTTAAATATATTTCTACTGGCCAATAGTAGTTACCAACCTGATATCTCTATCACTGTTGAAAACTTGACAATCTACCCTACCCCACAAGCTCGCTTCCTAGGTGTTATCCTTGACTCTGAACTGTCCTTTGTTCCCCACATTCAATCTGTCTCAAAATCATGTTACATGCATTTAAAAAACATATCCAAAATACGACCATACCTTACACAAGACACTGCTAAAACTGTAATCCATGCTCTCATTATCTCCAGCACTGATTATTGCAATAGTCTCCTAACTGGTCTTCCCAAAATGAGACTTTCACCACTACAATCCATTCTGAATGCAGCTGCAAGACTAATCTTCCTCGCTAGACGTTCATTGTCTGCAGAACCACTCTGTCAGTCCCTTTATTGGTTACCTGTATTCTACCGTATTCAATATAAAATACTTTAACTCACACACAAGGCCATTAACCAAACTACACCAAAGTACATCACTTTGCTGATCTCAAAATATCTCCCAACCCGACCTCTTCGCTCTTCACAAGATCTGCGTCTCTCATCCACACTCATTACTCGCTCCCACTCACGATTGCAGGACTTTCTTCGGGCTGCACCCACTCTGTGGAATGCCGTACCATGTACAATAAGACTCTCCTCTAGTCTCCAAACCTTCAAGCGTTCCCTGAAAACTCACCTCTTCAGACAAACATATCAAATTCCAGAACCGCCCACATAACTTTTATAAACCTTCCTATCAAATTGCATCTACTCTGCACAGTCCACACATATCCTCACATGTCTTCTCATTCTTCACTTTCCCTTCCTCTCGACCCCAGTTCATCATTGCTGTGTGACCATATCATACAGCCCACGAGGAACCTTTGGAATCTGGTGGACCATTCTGCAATAGATAGCACCCATCCATGTGTATCCATGCCAATTTCCCTATAGATTGTAAGCTTGCGAGCAGGGCCTTCCTACCTCTATGACTGTTTGTTATTACCCAGTTTTGTTATATCATTGTTATTTCCAATTGTAAAGCGCGATGGAATTTGCTGCGCTATATAAGAAACCGGTAATAAATAAATAAATAAATAGATTATCTTTAATTGTGCTCCAACTAATCAGCTTCTGGCTGTTATTTTGCAAACATATTACAGTTAGGAGCTCCATTTAAAGGCCCCATACTGTACATCAACAATCACAATTTATTCTTTCAGAGATACTGTGATTTTTTCCCCCCCAGATACAGTATATTGTTTCCCCAATCCATCTGACTTGCACATACATTGCAGATTTGTTTCAGTAATCTGCAGATGTTTTCCTTACAAAGTTTGTATCTACGCATTTTGAAAGTGTCTATACATCACCTCAATTGATTGTCTTTGATTGTCACTTGTTAAAAATGTAAATAAAGGTGGGTACTACTACCCACTGCTCCCATCCTACTCTTGAACTACCACCACAATGAAGCCTTCTGTTAATAGTTGAAAATGAGAAAAAAAATGTGAGGGGTCCTCCCGCCTCAAGCATATTCGTCCCTGGCCTCTTTGAGCTGTCTCTGGTCCAAACAGTATGGGGGAAAAAATAGTAGGGTTCCCCCATAACAATTTTTACAACTAGCATCGGGCTCCAAAAGTAGGGGGGTAATGCCACAACCAGAGGCCACACTTGACGAGTTTACCACAACCAAAGCATTAACCCCCCCAACTACTCAGCCCAGTCTGGGAATTCCATGGGAAATGGGACCTCCTAATATAGAGGTCCCTCCTCTCCAGAGGACCTCAGGCCTTTACTGAAGCCTGTGGCTATCCCCCACCCCCCATGGGTGGTGGGAACAGTTTTGAAAGCTTTCAGTTAAAGGACTATTTCATTTGGTCTGCGTGTACTGTCTTTACATTAATATTTATTTTACAGTGGGATTACAGGTCTCAGCAAGAATCCCCCATATGCCGGTACTTGGAGAACCACAAGTGCCAGCATTCGTGGTATTATGCACTTGCTGGTACCTATACTCTCCCTGTAAAATAAATATTGAAATAAAGACCAGATTAAAACACAGACCAAATTAAAAAGTCCTTTAATACACACTCACCTTCACAGTCACTCTACATACTCACCTTGTCCCCACCGATGGTCAGTCCCCTTGTCCAGTAGAATCAGAGATGAAGGTCTGCCCTCTTCTCCAGTACAATTCAAGATAAGTAAAAATTTAAAAAACTCCACCTGAACCATGCGGACCTAGCAGCGCTACATGTACATACTGTACATATAATGCTGTACCTGATAGTGAAAGCACCCACATGTGTTCATGCAGTATTGGATCCACACCAGCCAATCAGCATACATTACCATGGTGGTGGTATGATTGGATCTGACAGCAGTCTAGACCAAAACACACAAGATCTGATGCCAGGAAGATTGTGTTTAAAATGTTTGAAAGCATTTTTACTTTGCAGTATTGTATCCACACCTACCTAAAACTTTTGCCAGTACTGTATATCTTAGTAGTTAGCAGAGAAAACTCACTCACCCCTGTCTCGCCCGCTCTCCGACGGACACTTCCCAGCCTGCTATTCTATTCCACACATTGACAGATGGGGCGTGTACTGTGCATGTTAGGTTTGCTGCGTGCTGCAGAGCGTGATCAAAATCCTTAACTTGGATGAGGGAATTATATATATATATATATATATATATATATATATATATTGGCCCTTAGGGCCTAATGCAGACCTGATCGCAACAGCAAATTTGTTAGCTAATGGGCACAACCATGGGGGTAATTCCAAGTTGATCGCAGCAGGAATTTTTTTTAGCAGTTGGGCAAAACCATGTGCAGTGCAGGGGGGGGGGAGGGCAGATATAACATGTGCAGAGAGCGTTAGATTTGGGTGGGTTATATTGTTTCTGTGCAGGGTAAATACTGGCTGCTTTATTTTTACACTGCAATTTAGGTTGCAGATTGAACACACCACACCCAAATCTATCTCTCTCTGCACATGTTATATCTGCCCCTCCTGCAGTGCACATGGTTTTGCCCAACTGCTAAAAAATTTCCTGCTGCGATCAACTTGGAATTACGCCCCATGTGCATTGCAGGCGTGGCAGAAATAACATTTGCAGGGAGAGTTAGATTTGGGTGGGTTATAATGTTTCTGTGCAGGGCAGGGTCGGACTGGCCCACATGGGAACAGAGGAAACCACCGGTGGGCCCCACTGTCTGTGCCCCCCCCCCCCCCTCTTCTAGGGATCAGGTTCCAAACTCTATCCTAGTGCACTTGAATGGTGCATTATACATATGTTACATTATTCTTCACAAGATTACCAAGGGGCACAGAACATGTACTCTGTAATGGTTAGCCAAACCTCTGTGGTAGCTGGCCATGCTCCCACTGGAACCTGGCCACATCCTTGAGCATGGGCCCCAACAACAGCATTCCCCCGTTGGGCCCTCCATGCCCCAGTCCGACACTGGTGCAGGGTAAATACTGACAGCTTTATTTTTTACATTTAGATTTCAGTTTGAACACACCACACCCAAATCTAACTCTCTCTGCACATGTTATATCTGCCCCCCCCCCCCCCCCCCCGCAGTGCACATGGTTTTGCACATTAGCTAACAAATTTGCTGCTGCGATCAGGTCTGAATTAGGCCCATAACTTGATTCTGCCACCACAAGAGGGGGACCCGCTGTGCTCGCTGGCGGTATTACGGCTGGCGGGAACCTGACAGCTGGCATCCCGTCAGCTGGGATATCATACTGAACCCTACAGCAGAATGTCCATTGGAACATGACTGCTGATGCCAGTGCAACTGCATCTTTGGATGCTGTTGCTGGGCGTGACACTCCTGCATCTGACTAGCCACTCCCCTTTTACCTCCCGCCAAAAATTGCCTTTCTCTGCATCCAAATTCATTCTGCCAGTGGTAACCATTGGGATGCATGTACTCAGACACATGTGCAGATGTAAAACATTGGTCGCTAGCATCCGACATCGACACTGCATCTGCCTCTCACATGCCAGTCACTGAAGTACCAGTGGACTGAGGCTCTGCTCTTGTATGAAGTATCTTGTGTGGCTGTACGTTGTGGGCACAGAGTGGTAGTCACTCACTGATACCCCACACAATCTACATCATAATCAGTGGGTGGGGAGAACACTGTTGAAGGTTCTGTCAGGAGGGAAAAGTCCAGTCCTAACAGTGCTAGAGCCAGTGACATCACAAGGGAGGTTCGGGGAAGGAGGGGGGGGAGGGTTGCGTCGAGGGGTGACATCAAAGTACTTGCTCCTGCTCAGTGACAGGAGCCTGCTGCTGCACTGTAACATTATGTGCAGCAACCCTGCTCCTGTCACCCTGTAGTAGCTAGCACTGCAAGCATGACAGTCACCGGGGGCAGACCGCATCTCCCGGATCCCTGCAGTATGAAATGGGGGTCAGAAGCTAAACCACACCCCTCCCACAAAGCCACACCCCCATCCAATGAAGCCACGCCTATTTTACGACCACGGCCTCACCGGGCGCACTCTAGGTGAGTGATACCTCTGGCTAGAGCGAGTAGACAGAAGTGAGGGCGTATCTGAAAGTCTTCCAGTCATTGAGAGCTGCAAGGGTAGAGTGCTGCAGTTCTCTACTGCACTGCTGTTACTCACTTCCCTTGCAGCATTATGTAATATACACATTAAATATATTAGTAATAAATATGTGTATCAATATATATATATATATATATATATACGCATATAAATATACACAGTATATATCTCTATCTATCCATCTATCTATCTATCTATCTATCTATATATATATATATATATATATATATATATTTATAGAGAGAGAGAGAGAGAGAGAGAGATACACACGCTAGAATTTGTACCCAGGTCACTAGCTAGTGTGGCTGCCATGTACTGTAGCCTCATCACCCCTGCAGAAACTGCTTAGTAGTGGACTTGTTATACAGTAAACTTGAAATCTGGGCGTCGAAATGGAGAATAAGGTTCAATATAGAAAAATGCAAGGTTATGCATTTCGTGACTAAAAATAAACTTGCATCCTACATATTAAACAGGGAAAGTCTAGGGGTGACAGTTTTGGAAAAAGATTTGGGGGTACTCATTGATAATAAGCTTAATAACCGTATACAATGTCAAAGCGCAGTAAAGAAGGCAAGTAAGGTGCTAGCGTGCATAAATCGGGGAATTGAGACAAGGGACGAGAGTGTAATCCTGCTGCTGTACAAATCATAGGTACGTCCGCACCTGGAATATTGTGTTCAGTTTTGGGCACCACTGTATAAAAAAGATATCGGTGAACTCGAAAGGGTTCAAAGGCAAGCTACTAAACTGATTAAAGGGCTAGAGGGACTGGAGTACGAGGAAAGGCTTACTAGGCTGAATATGTATACACTGGAAAAGAGGCGTCTAAGAGGAGACATTATTAATGTCTTCAAATATGTAAAGGGTCATTACAAAGAGTTATCAGAGGAGTTATTTATTAAAAGAACTCTCTTTAGGACATGTGGGCACTCGCTGAGGCTGGAGGAGAGAAAATTCCATACGCAACGGAGGAAAGTGTTCTTCACTGTTAGGGCAATAAGGATTTGGAATTCCCTGCCAGGGAAGGTGATAATGGTGGACTCTGTAAATGCATTTAAAAGGGGATTGGATAAATTTCTGATTGAAAAGGATATCCAAGGTTACAACATTTAAAATATTGACGTTGTTAATCCGGGTGTAACATGATTTGTAGTTGTTAACTAGTCATAAAACATTCTTCAGCAGGTACAGTAAAATCAATTCAACTTAATACAAAATACAGGTTATACACGATGGGCATTTTGCCTCTTTTCAACCTCAATTACTATGTTACTACGATGTTACTAGTAAGGATTAGCTTTGCCAATGAATCAGAATAAGCATACAGAAAGTACAAATTAATTTTGACTTTTTCCTTTATCAGCCCACATTAATATGTGTATTAAAGCTATAACAGCTTGGAAGAACAAATACCAATAAAAGCTTACCTTTCTAACAAAACTTCAGTAGAAAGTGAGGCTAATACTGAACAATATATTTACTTTTGCTCTTTATATGTGTGTTTACTTTTTCAGGATACGGCTGACAAGTTTTTATTGTCCAACTATCTCTTCAAAATGGGTGTCTGGAACGGGATTGCAGATATCAATGAAGGATGGCAGCGCTACAATCAATAGTACCTACAGCATAGATTACTGGCTGGTGTAAGTAGGGCTTTTTCTGATGATTGCAGTGATATTATTCAGTGACTGAAGACAAAATAAACTCAAGAAATTTGTATTTAAATTTCAGAAAGGACAGCGCATCAAGTGTGTTGACTTTAAGTGAGATATCTGTCTCCTTGGTCCTGGGGGTTCATGAAGGTGATCCAGGCATGCCATCCATTTCCCTTCTTGACTGCCAATCTACTGTTCAAGGGATTGATGTCAAGCTTTTGAGCGACGTTAGGTAACTGTAATTTAGTATTGCTACAGTACTTTATTATTAGTTGATTATTAAACATAGTTTCTCTGGCCAGGATAGAACATATATATTTGTGAATAGATGAAAATTAGATAAATTATGTGTTATAACACTATCTAATGAGTGTCTCAGGTGAAGGATGAGCACTTAGGGAATGATTCTGATTTGGGAATAAAGTAAAACATTGCAAGTAACTGTGCACTTGGGAATAGACATGTTACACTGCAGGTGGGGCAGTATAACATCTGCAGAGAGATTTACATTTGGGAGGGCAGTGTCCAAACTGAAATCTAAATGACAGTGTAAAAACAAAGCTGTCCAGAATCTGTGGGCTACATGTAAATAAAGCCAGTATTTACCCTGCATGAATTTTTTTTCTTTATGTACTTACTCCCCTTGCAGTGCACAAGACCTGTTCTGTGCAAGTGCAGAATGGGTGTCCAGGTCTGAACCGCCAGCCTGTGTAAGCTTCAGCTTACTCAGGCTGACCGCAGCCTAAAACCGTTGTGATGGTGACGTGAGGCTGCAGCACTCAGATCTCGCAAATGCTGACAATAGGCGTCTATCTCCTACAGACGCCTCCTGCTGCATTTGAATTTTACACACACAGAATTGCACAGCTGCTTCATTGTGGCTGTGCAGTTCCCTACCATCATGAATTACTTCCCAGGTGCACAGTTACTTGCTCTTTGTTACTTTTTTTCCAACATCACAATAATGGTTTAATGAGTGGTTTACATAAAGGCAAAGACACGGTTTATAAGTCACACTCTTAGGCGGCATGGTCAACTTCTCTTCTGGAGGTGGAGCACCATGTAAAGGGAGCCACAGTATTTTCAGTATAATATTGCCTCACCCTCAAACACTTGGCTTACCCATTAGTACTGGGACATGATAGCTGTTGCTGATGATTACTTATGCCCCTACAAGCTGGCAAATTTCCAGGTCTCAGCCCCGACCCTGCCAAATAGCAGGGTCAGGGACCAGAGACTTCATCCTGATTATTTTGCTTTCACACTAAGCAAAATACTGGGTTGCTGAGAGTTCACATGCAGTAACCCAGGAATTTGCTGCTGGTGTGAAAGTGGTATTAGTGCTAAATGGATAAAGGGGAATGGTCAGGGGGGAGGGGGGGGGGGAGAGGTGTCAATGTTACATTTAATAACAAAGGTGTTTTATTGTTATAAAACATTACTTTCTTAAAACAAAATAGATCCTAATAATAGCACTTCTAAGTCACTGACATAAATTATGCCTCGCTGTTCAGTATTTTGCTAGTACTCTACCAGCTTTCTTGGGAGCTAATACTTACATTCTATTTTCTTAAGTTATATCTATAATGATCTCCAGAAATCTATCCAGAATTTGGTTGGAACAAATATTAATCAACAGGTAAGATATGGAAAAAGATACAGTAAGTAATATTCTTAAAGATGAGTGAAAAAGTTATATGATCTCCTAATTATGTTTAGTACGCCTTAGACTCTAATAGCAATGTAGAAAAAGATTAAAAAGTACTTAGGAAAATGTAGGAGTTCTCTTAAAGAAGTGGCAGTAATAGAATCTTTGATTATTTTGAGGTTTTTGATATTAATAAAACAGTTTTTTATTAAATAGTAATCCTGCGAATTAACATTTGAATACTGAGAATTTCTATCTATCTATCTATCTATCTATCTATCTATCTATCTATCTATCTATCTATCTATCTATCTATCGACTCCTTAAGTGCAGTACTGTGTGGAAAATATCATGAATTCCAATAGCGCTGTAAATAAAAGTGGTTTGGCTGGATCACACTGGTGGGATTTATTTTGACAAGTATGAGACTGAGGGTGGCACAAAATCATACAGCACATATGCAGGTAATGAAGTATACTATATACAACTAACATGATCTTGGCATCTAGTTATGTTTGTGGTATGTGAAGTAGGCTTTGGCTTCTTGGGAATGCGAGCAAGGCTATATTTAATTGCATGCAGCTCTTCAGGCCACCCAGATGTTGATGTAGCACAATGTACATAAAGGTTTTAGATGTAAGTTACATGGTCACATGGCCACAGCAATCTGGCAATGACTATATTTACCTCCCTCAACTCTGCCTAATTAGATTATTAAGCCTAATTAGTTTAATGGTTAATCAGGGACTGAAAACAGGCCTAATGCTGGGGATACACTATACAATTATCTGGCAGATCTGGCTGGATGGAATTAAAATCTGGTAATGGAGAGAAGAATGGCAATTGACCATTTGCTCCCGAACACTGGAAAATGGACGAAAAACTGTCATTTATACAGATTGGTTAAATCCTTGATTTGACCAATCTATCTGAACAACAGGTTGTGTCCGTTTTCCACTGTTTGGGAGCAAATTGTTGATTGCCATTCTTCTCATCCATTACCAGATTTTCATTCCAACCAGCCAGATCTGGCATTTAATCTGCCAGATAATTGTATAATGTATGCCAAGCTTTAGTCTTTACTATCAGTGACACAACTTCTGTGCTTTACACAGGACAATGCTCCAATGAGTAAAATGGATTAGGCCTGACAATGAAGTGACAGTTGTTTCCAGCAGGAACTGCAAGAAATCAAAAAAGTATTTGTTTTTTTTAATTATAATGGGAGCAGTTCCAAAATCTTTAATAAATATATAATTTGAACAATCGCTCTGATATACTCAAGACAGATAATTGGTAGCATTTGCTCACATAAAGGTTATTGCACATGCCATTATTTTTTTCTCTCAAATAACCAATTACTGTATAACTTTTATCCATGGAAGACATTTTTTGTGAAAGGACTTCTGTACTATAAAGACATTTATACACGTCTTCAACTCAAAATATAATCCAACACTAGAAAGCAGCACAGTGCGAGGAAAACCATGGTTTTTATCAAATGGCATTTAGTATATCTTAGGCATACTGCTTAAAATGACAGGGATGGCCTTCAGAGGGTTAACCATTGATGGTCTCCATCGATTTTGCTATTGGTGCTTAGCATCGTTGATATGAAACCATCTATGGTCACTGGCCATTCCTAATGACAGTTTAAACATTTATACAGAAATACTGTACCTGAAGCATGAACCATTCACTGGTCCACCAGAAATGGTCCTGAAACAGAGATGTAAGTAAATCTGTTGGTTTACATCAGAGGTTCCAAACCAACAAGCACAATAACAGTTTAGGTTTTCAACTTTGATGTAACCATCTGTGATCAAGCATGGATATCACTAAACCTTAGATTGTTACTGTGCCTTGAGGACTGTGGTTGGTAAACACTGGTTTACATATATCTTTAATGTTAGAGATCTGCGTATGCACCGTTGCTGTACTGCACATGTGCAAGTCTCCTTCTCTGATATCACTTGCAGTGCCCCCAAACTGCAGCATGATTTACATGAGGGCTGGGCTGCCTCATTTCCTAAAAACAGGGGAGTGATGGCCCCATTTTCTAGGAGTGTCTGCGTCTTTTGACACAAATTTACTGGTCTCACAAATGGGCAGGAGGCAGCCATTGTGAGTAAGCTTAGACTTACTAAGGTGGTTGATGTTGCTGCCATCTCAGCGATGATCACGATGGTGTGATCTGATGCTGCATCTTCAGACACAGCACTTGGATCTCAGATGATGGCAGAAGGTATATTTTTCCTTCAGATGCCTCTTGCAGGATTAGCATATTTTCACACAGCTCCTGTGCAAAAGCGTCAAATCGGAATCAGGCCCAATATATCTAAAGTGACTATAGAGTTGCTGGTTGCATATTTTGTACCAGTGTTTTTTATATATGTGGCGGGATGTAATGGAGTCCGAGATCACCGGAGATGCAGGATATGGGCAGATCGTGGAAGTTTTTTTAAAAGGGCAATCACTTACAGGGCATGGTTTTGCCTTGTAAGTGATTACCCCTTTAAAAAAACATCAGAGATCGTATGGCAACCCGCACCTCTGGCAATCTCGGACTCCATTACATCCTGCCAATGTTATATTAGCGACCTGCTCCGGATTCGCACTGAAGCAATTTTAAATTTACGGCAATAGGCTTTTTTAACCAAGATCTTATAAGATTTCCCTGTAGACGACATTAATCATTTTTGCTCCTAACGTCAACACAAAAACATTAAGGTGGACATTTACTAAGCAGTGATAAGAGCGGAGAAGTGAGCCAGTGGAGAAGTTGCCCATGGCAACCAATCAGCACTGAAGTAACATCTATAATTTGCATACTATAAAATTATACAGAGCTGCTGATTGGTTGATAGGGCCACTTCTCCACTGGCTCACTTCTCCACTCTTATCACTGCTTAGTAAATGTCCCCCTTAGTTTTGATGTGACATGCGAAAGGGCCACATAAAGTTGTCCATCCGCCCTCTGTTGGTTTGGCCTTCACCTGTTCATCTTCCATTCCTATTGGTTTTTGCTGAAAACACAGAGAAAAACGTAAAACTTAAAAAAGTATAGAAATAGAAACATTGAACTTTGTGGAAAAAGAATTGGTCTTCATATATAACTTAAATAGTCACCAAAAAAAAGATAAAAACTGAAATTTTGTATCAGTAAACAGGGCTTACAACAATTTTCTAGAGAAGCTGGATATTACAGGTTGAGTATCCCATATCCAAATATTCCGAAATACGGAATATTCCGAAATACGGACTTTTTTGAGTGAGAGTGAGATAGTGAAACCTTTGTTTTTTGATGGCTCAATGTACACAAACTTTGTTTAATACACAAAGTTATTAAAAATATTGTATTAAATGACCTGCAGGCTGTGTGTATAAGGTGTATATGAAACATAAATGAATTGTGTGAATGTACACACACTTTGTTTAATGCACAAAGTTATAAAAAATATTGGATAAAATGACCTTCAGGCTGTGTGTATAAGGTGTATATGTAACATAAATGCATTCTGTGCTTAGATTTAGGCCCCATCACCATGATATCTCATTATGGTATGCAATTATTCCAAAATACGGAAAAATCCCATATCCAAAATACCTCTGGTCCCAAGCATTTTGGATAAGGGAGACTCAACCTGTATTACGTATCAATCTCTACATAGAATAAAATAAGGGAGGTTATTCAGAGATGGACGCAGTTCTTGCCACCCACAGCAAGATCTGCCTCTATCTACTCACATGCTGGGGGCCTCCCAGCACTGGGTAATGCTGCCAATCATGTATGTGGTGCTGCCCCACAATGCGTCAGCAATTAAATTGCGAACCCATCAATTTAAGGTCGACCCCACGCAGCCGCCCCAAAACACTCCTGACATGCCCCCATTTTACCCAGAATGCCTCTGCAAACGGCGCAAAGGGTTGTGCTCACACACTGCGGCTGTTTGGCGTGCACAAATCCCCTGAATGCAACTGCTGCACACAGACGCGCGGCTGTGTTCGGGTCTGAATAGATCCCAAAGTTTAATAAATAAAGAAATATACAGATTGGACGGCCATTATTTTCTTTGACTTGCTTTGACTTCACAGTGAAACAAGCATAATTCTAAGTAAGTCCTATTTATTTATTTATATATTTATATATAGTGTCAGTAAATTTGGGGTTGGCATTTGGACGTAGAGTCCCCCGTGCCTGTTCTTGCTGGGCTGTCTCAGGGCATCACCATTTAAAGTCACTGTTTATATCATGTTTGTCTATTATTTATGTATGCACATTTTTTTCACATACTCTCTACCTTTAAACTCATAGTAGGGACCATCACATACCTACACTTTATATCACTTTACTATCACTATTTTTTAGTGTGATGCCCTGGGGGGGTCCTTTGCTGGATCATGTTTGGGGGTTCCCTGTGTTCCAGATGTTGGCCCCATAGTGTTAGGAACCTGCTCGACAAGAGGTGACCTGGACGATTGGTGGGCAGGCTGATATCATTGGCCAACGATATACCAAAAACCTCTTATGACATATATTTTATCATACTGTAATGATCGTTTAGTGAATCTGCACCCCCTTTGTCTGTGTATTAACTTAAATCCTAACTACTCTGGTCTCCCTTATGTCATGGATTAATGTTTCATACACCTAAACCTTCTACAACAAACAGAATTGCGAAAACCGCATCAAAATCCATTCAGTGAGTTTCGAGATTAGCCCGAACAAACAGACAGATGCCTAACGGGGGCTTTATTTTATACTATTAGAGATGTATTTACCCGTAGCATGTCAGGTAGACCTAATGCTCTAACTGTTTATTTTAAATTAATAGTTTAGCTTTAAAGAATAAAAGGTATACTAACATTTTAAAAATTAGAGTGTGTGTGTTAAATATATATAATTATATATACTATATAAAACTATATAGATATATTGGATATTTAGTAAACATTTGCTATATGTAGAACTCTTATCTTTATTACAGATATGTGCAGCACTGAGAAATAGTGTGAATCAATGGGATCAGTCCTTGAGCCATTTAAATTGTGAGTACTTCAACATATAACGTGATTTATGGCTAAGGGTCTGATTCTTAGGTGTATACAAAAGCACCCGCAGCGGTCGCCCATCTACTAACGCTTTCCCTTGCGTACCCCCGCATGGCCAAATGTGCAAGGACTGAGATGCCCACTTTGAGTATATGTACACGCAGTAATACTGATTGATTTGACCTTCAACACCAACATCGGTTGCACAATCAAAACTTGCACCACCCCTATGGCAGGTGCCATTTCTCTGTCCGTGTTTCCTCCTATGCAGCCACATTCACTGTTACTCCTGCAACCCTCCCGTAACATGCAAATTGTTCAGACCATTTTTGCATGCATTTGTAGCCTCGTCCCTTTCACCCCCCAGTAACACTCACTACATTGTCAATACACTGCTCCAAGCATGTGCCTGAGTAATAACTGTGTCTCTGCATGGGGAAAGTCCAGGAACGGTGTGAATTGTCCAACATTGGCAGTGCGCACACCTCAGAATCATGCCCGAATACTTTTGAACCACACCCAATATAACCAAACTTATTGAATACCCCCTTCATGCTGTTACATATTCATAGTCATTGTTATTAACCTTTTATATGGTGCCACAAGGGCTCCACAGCACCTTACAAAGTATATATAAGGAAGACAATGCAAACATAAGAAAATAGTGTCAAAGACTTACAGTACAATTCACTGTAGAACATAGGATCCAAGGTATAAAATCATTGCAGCATATGCTGCCAAAATATCCACAAAGTAATGACAGGTGATTGCAAAGGTTTGTTGCTGCTGATGGCAATAAATAGTTGATAGTCTAGATCAGGGAAGAAAAAGCAAAAAAGGAAAGCAGCCCTTTCTTGTTACAGTTTACAATCTATTGGGGGTGGGCAGAAAGACAGGAGTGACAGAAGAGAGAGACATAGAGCAAGGTGCATAAAGTGGTGGTTTTGGAATTACAGCAGGAGAGCCTTAGTCAGGGGCGGATTGGGATCGAACACCAGCCCGGGAAATTTATGGAAGCAGCCCTAATGAGGGCAGAGTCTGTAGAGGGGAAGAGGTCTGTCAAGAGGGCGGGGTCACTCCTCAGAGGTCCTGATTCTGAGATAGACGCAGTTGGGGCCTCCTATGCTTTACGTTATCCTAATGTTTACCTGCGACTTTATGCATGTGCTGCTACAATGCCCTTCCCTGATGTACATCTATAAGTCTGAATATACAATGACTAATATGCCTACTTTCAGTGTCTACTGACACTGCTGTCATGCCTTTAATCTACTTCTGATTTTATTGATTTTTTTATTCTACAAACCCCTTTTTTTAACCTTATATGTGTCAAAGTATAGGCACGGGGAGCACACACTACATACAGCATAGTACAGGGAGGGGAAGCACCCACTACATACAGCACGGTACAAGGAGGGAGCACACACTACATACAGCACAGTACAGTACATGGAGGGAGCACACACTACATACAGCACAGTACAGGGAGGGAGCACACACTAAATACAGCACAGTACAGGGAGGGAGCACACACTACATACAGAACAGCACATGGAGGGAGCACTCACTACATACAGCACAGCACAGGGATGGAGCACACACTACATACAGAACAGCACATGGAGGGAGCCCGCACTACATACAGCACAGTACAGGGAGGGAGCAGACACTACATACAGCACAGGGATGGAGCACACACTACATACAGCACAGTACAGGGAGGGAGCACACACTACATACAGCACAGGGAGGGAGCACACACTACATACAGCACAGTACAGGAAGGGAGCACACACTACATACAGCACAGTACAGGGATGGAGCACACACTACATACAGCACAGTACAGGGAGGGAGCACACACTACATACAGCACAGTACAGGGAGGGGGAGCACACACTACATACAGCACTGTACAGGGAGGTAGCACACACTACATACAACACAGTACAGGGAGGGGGAGCACACACTACATACAGCACAGTACAGGGAGGGGGAGCACACACTACATACAGCACAGTACAGGGAGGGAGCACACACTACATACAGAACAGTACAGGGAGGGAGCACACACTACATACAGCACAGTACAGGGAGGGAACCCCTAGTACCCCTAGTACCCCTAGGGGTGTGGCAGCAGCACTGAGTATTTCAGCAGAGAGCAAACTTTGGAATGCCTGAAGCAATTTACAACAAACTTGGTACACATGTGACTTACAATCTGGAAACAAACTCTGTGGGGGTCAGACACCTCTAGCACCCCTAGGGGTGACACAGCAGCACTAAGTATTTCAGCAGACAGCATAACTCTGGAATGCCTGCAACAACAAACTTGGTACACATCTGACTTACAATCTGGGAACAAACTCTGTGGGGGTAAGACACCCCTAGGGGTGGGACAGCAGCACAGAGTATTTCAGGAGATAGCATAACTCCCGAATGCCTGGACCAATTTACAACAAGCTTGGTACACATATGCCTTACAATCTGGGAACAAACACTGTGGGGGTAACACACTTAGCACCGCTAGGGGAGGGACAGCAGCACAGAGTATTTCAGCAGACAACATAACTCCAGAATGCCTGGACCTATTTACAACAAACTTGGTACACATATGATTTACAGTTTGGGAACAAACACTGTGGTGGTAAGACACCCCTAGCACCCCTAGGGGTGGGCCAGCAGCACAGACTATATCAGGACATGCATGATATGTCAGTGATAACAGGGCTGCATGTGACAGGGCCAGTGACATGATGTGAGGAGGGGAATGCAGGTAGCACAAACCCACACACTGAGAGTTATATAGTGGAAGTAGCACGGTCCCCCGGCAGCACAGAGTATATCAGGAGATACATAATGTGCTGCGCTATATAATAAACTGTGAAAAATCGATAATTTCACAGGGGCACTGACATGATGTGAGAAGGGCAATGGAGGCAGCAGGAAGCCACAGACTGAGAGTTGTATAGTGGGAAGAGCAGGGTCCCTTGGGGGACCAAAAAGGGGCCCGGCCACTACACAAAGTGCGTCAGGGAAGCAAGATATGCCGAAACTAGATCTCCAACCAACGTAAATTAATGAACAACTATCATTCTAATTTACCATCCTCATCCCATAGCAAAGCACGGGTATTCAGCTATCTACAATGTTATTTATACTGTGCGTTTAAAATGTAAATCTATTTTCGTAAACAGACATTCTTAAAATCCCGGGAATCGCCAGGTACTCCAACTAGTGTATGTATATATATATATATATATATATATTAGAGATGAGCGGGTTCGGTTTCTCTGAATCCGAACCCGCCAGAACTTCATGTTTTTTTTCACGGGTCCGAGCGACTCGGATCTTCCCGCCTTGCTCGGTTAACCCGAGCGCGCCCGAACGTCATCATGACGCTGTCGGATTCTCGCGAGGCTCGGATTCTATCGCGAGACTCGGATTCTATATAAGGAGCCGCGCGTCGCCGCCATTTTCACACGTGCATTGAGATTGATAGGGAGAGGACGTGGCTGGCGTCCTCTCCGTTTAGAATAGATTAGAGAGACACTTGATTTACTAATTTTGGGGAGCATTAGGAGTACTCAGTACAGTGCAGAGTTTTGCTGATAGTGACCAGTGACCACCAGTTTTATTTATAATCCGTTCTCTGCCTGAAAAAAGCGATACACAGCACACAGTGACTCAGTCACATACCATATCTGTGTGCACTGCTCAGGCTCAGGCCAGTGTGCTGCATCATCTATTATCTATATATAATATTATATATATCTGTCTGACTGCTCAGCTCACACAGCTTATAATTGTGGGGGAGACTGGGGAGCACTACTGCAGTGCCAGTTATAGGTTATAGCAGGAGCCAGGAGTACATAATATATTATATAGTGAGTGACCACCAGCAGACACACAGTGCAGTTTATTTAATATATCCGTTCTCTGCCTGAAAAAAGCGATACACACAGTGACTCAGTCAGTCACATACCATATCTGTGTGCACTGCTCAGGCTCAGGCCAGTGTGCAGCATCATCTATATATATTATATATCTGTCTGACTGCTCAGCTCACACAGCTTATAATTGTGGGGGAGACTGGGGAGCACTACTGCAGTGCCAGTTATAGGTTATAGCAGGAGCCAGGAGTACATAATATTATATTAAAATTAAACAGTGCACACTTTTGCTGCAGGAGTGCCACTGCCAGTGTGACTAGTGACCAGTGACCTGACCACCAGTATATATAATATTAGTAGTATACTATCTCTTTATCAACCAGTCTATATTAGCAGCAGACACAGTACAGTGCGGTAGTTCACGGCTGTGGCTACTAGAGATGAGCGGGTTCGGTTTCTCTGAATCCGAACCCGCCAGAACTTCATGTTTTTTTTCACGGGTCCGAGCGACTCGGATCTTCCCGCCTTGCTCGGTTAACCCGAGCGCGCCCGAACGTCATCATGACGCTGTCGGATTCTCGCGAGGCTCGGATTCTATCGCGAGACTCGGATTCTATATAAGGAGCCGCGCGTCGCCGCCATTTTCACACGTGCATTGAGATTGATAGGGAGAGGACGTGGCTGGCGTCCTCTCCGTTTAGAATAGATTAGAGAGACACTTGATTTACTAATTTTGGGGAGCATTAGGAGTACTCAGTACAGTGCAGAGTTTTGCTGATAGTGACCAGTGACCACCAGTTTTATTTATAATCCGTTCTCTGCCTGAAAAAAGCGATACACAGCACACAGTGACTCAGTCACATACCATATCTGTGTGCACTGCTCAGGCTCAGGCCAGTGTGCTGCATCATCTATTATCTATATATAATATTATATATATCTGTCTGACTGCTCAGCTCACACAGCTTATAATTGTGGGGGAGACTGGGGAGCACTACTGCAGTGCCAGTTATAGGTTATAGCAGGAGCCAGGAGTACATAATATATTATATAGTGAGTGACCACCAGACACACAGTGCAGTTTATTTAATATATCCGTTCTCTGCCTGAAAAAAGCGATACACACAGTGACTCAGTCAGTCACATACCATATCTGTGTGCACTGCTCAGGCTCAGGCCAGTGTGCTGCATCATCTATATATATTATATATCTGTCTGACTGCTCAGCTCACACAGCTTATAATTGTGGGGGAGACTGGGGAGCACTACTGCAGTGCCAGTTATAGGTTATAGCAGGAGCCAGGAGTACATAATATTATATTAAAATTAAACAGTGCACACTTTTGCTGCAGGAGTGCCACTGCCAGTGTGACTAGTGACCAGTGACCTGACCACCAGTATATATAATATTAGTAGTATACTATCTCTTTATCAACCAGTCTATATTAGCAGCAGACACAGTACAGTGCGGTAGTTCACGGCTGTGGCTACCTCTGTGTCGGCACTCGGCAGCCCGTCCATAATTGTATATACCACCTAACCGTGGTTTTTTTTTCTTTCTTTATACATACATACTAGTTACGAGTATACTATCTCTTTATCAACCAGTCTATATATTAGCAGCAGACACAGTACAGTGCGGTAGTTCACGGCTGTGGCTACCTCTGTGTCGGCACTCGGCAGCCCGTCCATAATTGTATATACCACCTAACCGTGGTTTTTTTTTCTTTCTTTATACATACATACTAGTTACGAGTATACTATCTCTTTATCAACCAGTCTATATATTAGCAGCAGACACAGTACAGTGCGGTAGTTCACGGCTGTGGCTACCTCTGTGTCGGCACTCGGCAGCCCGTCCATAATTGTATATACCAGCTAACCGTGGTTTTTTTTTCTTTCTTTATACATACATACTAGTTACGAGTATACTATCTCTTTATCAACCAGTCTATATTAGCAGCAGACACAGTACAGTGCGGTAGTTCACGGCTGTGGCTACCTCTGTGTCGGCACTCGGCAGCCCGTCCATAATTGTATATACCACCTAACCGTGGTTTTTTTTTCTTTCTTTATACATACATACTAGTTACGAGTATACTATCTCTTTATCAACCAGTCTATATATTAGCAGCAGACACAGTACAGTGCGGTAGTTCACGGCTGTGGCTACCTCTGTGTCGGCACTCGGCAGCCCGTCCATAATTGTATATACCACCTAACCGTGGTTTTTTTTTCTTTCTTTATACATACATACTAGTTACGAGTATACTATCTCTTTATCAACCAGTCTATATATTAGCAGCAGACACAGTACAGTGCGGTAGTTCACGGCTGTGGCTACCTCTGTGTCGGCACTCGGCAGCCCGTCCATAATTGTATATACCACCTAACCGTGGTTTTTTTTTCTTTCTTTATACATACATACTAGTTACGAGTATACTATCTCTTTATCAACCAGTCTATATATTAGCAGCAGACACAGTACAGTGCGGTAGTTCACGGCTGTGGCTACCTCTGTGTCGGCACTCGGCAGCCCGTCCATAATTGTATACTAGTATCCAATCAATCCATCTCCATTGTTTACCTGAGGTGCCTTTTAGTTGTGCCTATTAAAATATGGAGAACAAAAATGTTGAGGTTCCAAAATTAGGGAAAGATCAAGATCCACTTCCACCTCGTGCTGAAGCTGCTGCCACTAGTCATGGCCGAGACGATGAAATGCCAGCAACGTCGTCTGCCAAGGCCGATGCCCAATGTCATAGTACAGAGCATGTCAAATCCAAAACACCAAATATCAGTAAAAAAAGGACTCCAAAACCTAAAATAAAATTGTCGGAGGAGAAGCGTAAACTTGCCAATATGCCATTTACCACACGGAGTGGCAAGGAACGGCTGAGGCCCTGGCCTATGTTCATGGCTAGTGGTTCAGCTTCACATGAGGATGGAAGCACTCAGCCTCTCGCTAGAAAAATGAAAAGACTCAAGCTGGCAAAAGCAGCACAGCAAAGAACTGTGCATTCTTCGAAATCCCAAATCCACAAGGAGAGTCCAATTGTGTCGGTTGCGATGCCTGACCTTCCCAACACTGGACGTGAAGAGCATGCGCCTTCCACCATTTGCACGCCCCCTGCAAGTGCTGGAAGGAGCACCCGCAGTCCAGTTCCTGATAGTCAGATTGAAGATGTCAGTGTTGAAGTACACCAGGATGAGGAGGATATGGGTGTTGCTGGCGCTGGGGAGGAAATTGACCAGGAGGATTCTGATGGTGAGGTGGTTTGTTTAAGTCAGGCACCCGGGGAGACACCTGTTGTCCGTGGGAGGAATATGGCCGTTGACATGCCAGGTGAAAATACCAAAAAAATCAGCTCTTCGGTGTGGAGGTATTTCACCAGAAATGCGGACAACAGGTGTCAAGCCGTGTGTTCCCTTTGTCAAGCTGTAATAAGTAGGGGTAAGGACGTTAACCACCTCGGAACATCCTCCCTTATACGTCACCTGCAGCGCATTCATAATAAGTCAGTGACAAGTTCAAAAACTTTGGGTGACAGCGGAAGCAGTCCACTGACCAGTAAATCCCTTCCTCTTGTAACCAAGCTCACGCAAACCACCCCACCAACTCCCTCAGTGTCAATTTCCTCCTTCCCCAGGAATGCCAATAGTCCTGCAGGCCATGTCACTGGCAATTCTGACGAGTCCTCTCTTGCCTGGGATTCCGCCGATGCATCCTTGCGTGTAACGCCTACTGCTGCTGGCGCTGCTGTTGTTGCCGCTGGGAGTCGATGGTCATCCCAGAGGGGAAGTCGTAAGCCCACTTGTACTACTTCCAGTAAGCAATTGACTGTTCAACAGTCCTTTGCGAGGAAGATGAAATATCACAGCAGTCATCCTACTGCAAAGCGGATAACTGAGTCCTTGACAACTATGTTGGTGTTAGACGTGCGTCCGGTATCCGCCGTTAGTTCACAGGGAACTAGACAATTTATTGAGGCAGTGTGCCCCCGTTACCAAATACCATCTAGGTTCCACTTCTCTAGGCAGGCGATACCGAGAATGTACACGGACGTCAGAAAAAGACTCACCAGTGTCCTAAAAAATGCAGTTGTACCCAATGTCCACTTAACCACGGACATGTGGACAAGTGGAGCAGGGCAGGGTCAGGACTATATGACTGTGACAGCCCACTGGGTAGATGTATGGACTCCCGCCGCAAGAACAGCAGCGGCGGCACCAGTAGCAGCATCTCGCAAACGCCAACTCTTTCCTAGGCAGGCTACGCTTTGTATCACCGCTTTCCAGAATACGCACACAGCTGAAAACCTCTTACGGCAACTGAGGAAGATCATCGCGGAATGGCTTACCCCAATTGGACTCTCCTGTGGATTTGTGGCATCGGACAACGCCAGCAATATTGTGTGTGCATTAAATATGGGCAAATTCCAGCACGTCCCATGTTTTGCACATACCTTGAATTTGGTGGTGCAGAATTTTTTAAAAAACGACAGGGGCGTGCAAGAGATGCTGTCGGTGGCCAGAAAAATTGCGGGACACTTTCGGCGTACAGGCACCACGTACAGAAGACTGGAGCACCACCAAAAACTACTGAACCTGCCCTGCCATCATCTGAAGCAAGAAGTGGTAACGAGGTGGAATTCAACCCTCTATATGCTTCAGAGGTTGGAGGAGCAGCAAAAGGCCATTCAAGCCTATACAATTGAGCACGATATAGTAGGTGGAATGCACCTGTCTCAAGTGCAGTGGAGAATGATTTCAACGTTGTGCAAGGTTCTGATGCCCTTTGAACTTGCCACACGTGAAGTCAGTTCAGACACTGCCAGCCTGAGTCAGGTCATTCCCCTCATCAGGCTTTTGCAGAAGAAGCTGGAGGCATTGAAGAAGGAGCTAAAAGGGAGCGATTCCGCTAGGCATGTGGGACTTGTGGATGCAGCCCTTAATTCGCTTAACAAGGATTCACGGGTGGTCAATCTGTTGAAATCAGAGCACTACATTTTGGCCACCGTGCTCGATCCTAGATTTAAAGCCTACCTTGGATCTCTCTTTCCGGCAGACACAGGTCTGCTGGGGTTGAAAGACCTGCTGGTGACAAAATTGTCAAGTCAAGCGGAACGCGACCTGTCAACATCTCCTCCTTCACATTCTCCCGCAACTGGGGGTGCGAGGAAAAGGCTCAGAATTCCGAGCCCACCCGCTGGCGGTGATGCAGGGCAGTCTGGAGCGACTTTTGATGCTGACATCTGGTCCGGACTGAAGGACCTGACAACGATTACGGACATGTCGTCTACTGTCACTGCATATGATTCTCTCAACATTGATAGAATGGTGGAGGATTATATGAGTGACCGCATCCAAGTAGGCACGTCACACAGTCCGTACTTATACTGGCAGGAAAAAGAGGCAATTTGGAGGCCCTTGCACAAACTGGCTTTATTCTACCTAAGTTGCCCTCCCACAAGTGTGTACTCCGAAAGAGTGTTTAGTGCCGCCGCTCACCTTGTCAGCAATCGGCGTACGAGGTTACATCCAGAAAATGTGGAGAAGATGATGTTCATTAAAATGAATTATAATCAATTCCTCCGCGGAGACATTGACCAGCAGCAATTGCCTCCACAAAGTACACAGGGAGCTGAGATGGTGGATTCCAGTGGGGACGAATTGATAATCTGTGAGGAGGGGGATGTACACGGTGATATATCGGAGGGTGAAGATGAGGTGGACATCTTGCCTCTGTAGAGCCAGTTTGTGCAAGGAGAGATTAATTGCTTCTTTTTTGGGGGGGGGGTCCAAACCAACCCGTCATATCAGTCACAGTCGTGTGGCAGACCCTGTCACTGAAATGATGGGTTGGTTAAAGTGTGCATGTCCTGTTTTGTTTATACAACATAAGGGTGGGTGGGAGGGCCCAAGGACAATTCCATCTTGCACCTCTTTTTTCTTTTCTTTTTCTTTGCATCATGTGCTGATTGGGGAGGGTTTTTTGGAAGGGACATCCTGCGTGACACTGCAGTGCCACTCCTAGATGGGCCCGGTGTTTGTGTCGGCCACTAGGGTCGCTAATCTTACTCACACAGTCAGCTACCTCATTGCGCCTCTTTTTTTCTTTGCGTCATGTGCTGTTTGGGGAGGGTTTTTTGGAAGGGACATCCTGCGTGACACTGCAATGCCACTCCTAGATGGGCCCGGTGTTTGTGTCGGCCACTAGGGTCGCTAATCTTACTCACACAGCTACCTCATTGCGCCTCTTTTTTTCTTTGCGTCATGTGCTGTTTGGGGAGGGTTTTTTGGAAGGGACATCCTGCGTGACACTGCAGTGCCACTCCTAGATGGGCCCGGTGTTTGTGTCGGCCACTAGGGTCGCTAATCTTACTCACACAGCTACCTCATTGCGCCTCTTTTTTTCTTTGCGTCATGTGCTGTTTGGGGAGGGTTTTTTGGAAGGGCCATCCTGCGTGACACTGCAGTGCCACTCCTAGATGGGCCCGGTGTTTGTGTCGGCCACTAGGGTCGCTAATCTTACTCACACAGCTACCTCATTGCGCCTCTTTTTTTCTTTGCGTCATGTGCTGTTTGGGGAGGGTTTTTTGGAAGGGACATCCTGCGTGACACTGCAGTGCCACTCCTAGATGGGCCCGGTGTTTGTGTCGGCCACTAGGGTCGCTTATCTTACTCACACAGCGACCTCGGTGCAAATTTTAGGACTAAAAATAATATTGTGAGGTATTCAGAATAGACTGAAAATGAGTGTAAATTATGGTTTTTGAGGTTAATAATACTTTGGGATCAAAATGACCCCCAAATTCTATGATTTAAGCTGTTTTTTAGTGTTTTTTGAAAAAAACACCCGAATCCAAAACACACCCGAATCCGACAAAAAAAATTCGGTGAGGTTTTGCCAAAACGCGTTCGAACCCAAAACACGGCCGCGGAACCGAACCCAAAACCAAAACACAAAACCCGAAAAATTTCAGGCGCTCATCTCTAGTGGCTACCTCTGTGTCGGCACTCGGCAGCCCGTCCATAATTGTATATACCACCTAACCGTGTTTTTTTTTTCTTTCTTTATACATACATACTAGTTACGAGTATACTATCTCTTTATCAACCAGTCTATATATTAGCAGCAGACACAGTACAGTGCGGTAGTTCACGGCTGTGGCTACCTCTGTGTCGGCACTCGGCAGCCCGTCCATAATTGTATATACCACCTAACCGTGGTTTTTTTTTCTTTCTTTATACATACATACTAGTTACGAGTATACTATCTCTTTATCAACCAGTCTATATATTAGCAGCAGACACAGTACAGTGCGGTAGTTCACGGCTGTGGCTACCTCTGTGTCGGCACTCGGCAGCCCGTCCATAATTGTATATACCACCTAACCGTGTTTTTTTTTTCTTTCTTTATACATACATACTAGTTACGAGTATACTATCTCTTTATCAACCAGTCTATATATTAGCAGCAGACACAGTACAGTGCGGTAGTTCACGGCTGTGGCTACCTCTGTGTCGGCACTCGGCAGCCCGTCCATAATTGTATATACCACCTAACCGTGGTTTTTTTTTCTTTCTTTATACATACATACTAGTTACGAGTATACTATCTCTTCATCAACCAGTCTATATATTAGCAGCAGACACAGTACAGTGCGGTAGTTCACGGCTGTGGCTACCTCTGTGTCGGCACTCGGCAGCCCGTCCATAATTGTATATACCACCTAACCGTGTTTTTTTTTTCTTTCTTTATACATACATACTAGTTACGAGTATACTATCTCTTTATCAACCAGTCTATATATTAGCAGCAGACACAGTACAGTGCGGTAGTTCACGGCTGTGGCTACCTCTGTGTCGGCACTCGGCAGCCCGTCCATAATTGTATATACCACCTAACCGTGGTTTTTTTTTCTTTCTTTATACATACATACTAGTTACGAGTATACTATCTCTTTATCAACCAGTCTATATATTAGCAGCAGACACAGTACAGTGCGGTAGTTCACGGCTGTGGCTACCTCTGTGTCGGCACTCGGCAGCCCGTCCATAATTGTATATACCACCTAACCGTGGTTTTTTTTTCTTTCTTTATACATACATACTAGTTACGAGTATACTATCTCTTTATCAACCAGTCTATATATTAGCAGCAGACACAGTACAGTGCGGTAGTTCACGGCTGTGGCTACCTCTGTGTCGGCACTCGGCAGCCCGTCCATAATTGTATATACCACCTAACCGTGGTTTTTTTTTCTTTCTTTATACATACATACTAGTTACGAGTATACTATCTCTTTATCAACCAGTCTATATATTAGCAGCAGACACAGTACAGTGCGGTAGTTCACGGCTGTGGCTACCTCTGTGTCGGCACTCGGCAGCCCGTCCATAATTGTATATACCACCTAACCGTGTTTTTTTTTTTCTTTCTTTATACATACATACTAGTTACGAGTATACTATCTCTTTATCAACCAGTCTATATATTAGCAGCAGACACAGTACAGTGCGGTAGTTCACGGCTGTGGCTACCTCTGTGTCGGCACTCGGCAGCCCGTCCATAATTGTATATACCAGCTAACCGTGGTTTTTTTTTCTTTCTTTATACATACATACTAGTTACGAGTATACTATCTCTTTATCAACCAGTCTATATATTAGCAGCAGACACAGTACAGTGCGGTAGTTCACGGCTGTGGCTACCTCTGTGTCGGCACTCGGCAGCCCGTCCATAATTGTATATACCACCTAACCGTGGTTTTTTTTTCTTTCTTTATACATACATACTAGTTACGAGTATACTATCTCTTTATCAACCAGTCTATATATTAGCAGCAGACACAGTACAGTGCGGTAGTTCACGGCTGTGGCTACCTCTGTGTCGGCACTCGGCAGCCCGTCCATAATTGTATATACCACCTAACCGTGGTTTTTTTTTCTTTCTTTATACATACATACTAGTTACGAGTATACTATCTCTTTATCAACCAGTCTATATATTAGCAGCAGACACAGTACAGTGCGGTAGTTCACGGCTGTGGCTACCTCTGTGTCGGCACTCGGCAGCCCGTCCATAATTGTATATACCACCTAACCGTGGTTTTTTTTTCTTTCTTTATACATACATACTAGTTACGAGTATACTATCTCTTTATCAACCAGTCTATATATTAGCAGCAGACACAGTACAGTGCGGTAGTTCACGGCTGTGGCTACCTCTGTGTCGGCACTCGGCAGCCCGTCCATAATTGTATATACCACCTAACCGTGTTTTTTTTTTTCTTTCTTTATACATACATACTAGTTACGAGTATACTATCTCTTTATCAACCAGTCTATATATTAGCAGCAGACACAGTACAGTGCGGTAGTTCACGGCTGTGGCTACCTCTGTGTCGGCACTCGGCAGCCCGTCCATAATTGTATATACCAGCTAACCGTGGTTTTTTTTTCTTTCTTTATACATACATACTAGTTACGAGTATACTATCTCTTTATCAACCAGTCTATATATTAGCAGCAGACACAGTACAGTGCGGTAGTTCACGGCTGTGGCTACCTCTGTGTCGGCACTCGGCAGCCCGTCCATAATTGTATATACCACCTAACCGTGGTTTTTTTTTCTTTCTTTATACATACATACTAGTTACGAGTATACTATCTCTTTATCAACCAGTCTATATATTAGCAGCAGACACAGTACAGTGCGGTAGTTCACGGCTGTGGCTACCTCTGTGTCGGCACTCGGCAGCCCGTCCATAATTGTATATACCACCTAACCGTGGTTTTTTTTTCTTTCTTTATACATACATACTAGTTACGAGTATACTATCTCTTTATCAACCAGTCTATATATTAGCAGCAGACACAGTACAGTGCGGTAGTTCACGGCTGTGGCTACCTCTGTGTCGGCACTCGGCAGCCCGTCCATAATTGTATACTAGTATCCAATCCATCCATCTCCATTGTTTACCTGAGGTGCCTTTTAGTTGTGCCTATTAAAATATGGAGAACAAAAATGTTGAGGTTCCAAAATTAGGGAAAGATCAAGATCCACTTCCACCTCGTGCTGAAGCTGCTGCCACTAGTCATGGCCGAGACGATGAAATGCCAGCAACGTCGTCTGCCAAGGCCGATGCCCAATGTCATAGTACAGAGCATGTCAAATCCAAAACACCAAATATCAGTAAAAAAAGGACTCCAAAACCTAAAATAAAATTGTCGGAGGAGAAGCGTAAACTTGCCAATATGCCATTTACCACACGGAGTGGCAAGGAACGGCTGAGGCCCTGGCCTATGTTCATGGCTAGTGGTTCAGCTTCACATGAGGATGGAAGCACTCAGCCTCTCGCTAGAAAAATGAAAAGACTCAAGCTGGCAAAAGCAGCACAGCAAAGAACTGTGCATTCTTCGAAATCCCAAATCCACAAGGAGAGTCCAATTGTGTCGGTTGCGATGCCTGACCTTCCCAACACTGGACGTGAAGAGCATGCGCCTTCCACCATTTGCACGCCCCCTGCAAGTGCTGGAAGGAGCACCCGCAGTCCAGTTCCTGATAGTCAGATTGAAGATGTCAGTGTTGAAGTACACCAGGATGAGGAGGATATGGGTGTTGCTGGCGCTGGGGAGGAAATTGACCAGGAGGATTCTGATGGTGAGGTGGTTTGTTTAAGTCAGGCACCCGGGGAGACACCTGTTGTCCGTGGGAGGAATATGGCCGTTGACATGCCAGGTGAAAATACCAAAAAAATCAGCTCTTCGGTGTGGAGGTATTTCACCAGAAATGCGGACAACAGGTGTCAAGCCGTGTGTTCCCTTTGTCAAGCTGTAATAAGTAGGGGTAAGGACGTTAACCACCTCGGAACATCCTCCCTTATACGTCACCTGCAGCGCATTCATAATAAGTCAGTGACAAGTTCAAAAACTTTGGGTGACAGCGGAAGCAGTCCACTGACCAGTAAATCCCTTCCTCTTGTAACCAAGCTCACGCAAACCACCCCACCAACTCCCTCAGTGTCAATTTCCTCCTTCCCCAGGAATGCCAATAGTCCTGCAGGCCATGTCACTGGCAATTCTGACGAGTCCTCTCCTGCCTGGGATTCCTCCGATGCATCCTTGCGTGTAACGCCTACTGCTGCTGGCGCTGCTGTTGTTGCCGCTGGGAGTCGATGGTCATCCCAGAGGGGAAGTCGTAAGCCCACTTGTACTACTTCCAGTAAGCAATTGACTGTTCAACAGTCCTTTGCGAGGAAGATGAAATATCACAGCAGTCATCCTACTGCAAAGCGGATAACTGAGTCCTTGACAACTATGTTGGTGTTAGACGTGCGTCCGGTATCCGCCGTTAGTTCACAGGGAACTAGACAATTTATTGAGGCAGTGTGCCCCCGTTACCAAATACCATCTAGGTTCCACTTCTCTAGGCAGGCGATACCGAGAATGTACACGGACGTCAGAAAAAGACTCACCAGTGTCCTAAAAAATGCAGTTGTACCCAATGTCCACTTAACCACGGACATGTGGACAAGTGGAGCAGGGCAGGGTCAGGACTATATGACTGTGACAGCCCACTGGGTAGATGTATGGACTCCCGCCGCAAGAACAGCAGCGGCGGCACCAGTAGCAGCATCTCGCAAACGCCAACTCTTTCCTAGGCAGGCTACGCTTTGTATCACCGCTTTCCAGAATACGCACACAGCTGAAAACCTCTTACGGCAACTGAGGAAGATCATCGCGGAATGGCTTACCCCAATTGGACTCTCCTGTGGATTTGTGGCATCGGACAACGCCAGCAATATTGTGTGTGCATTAAATATGGGCAAATTCCAGCACGTCCCATGTTTTGCACATACCTTGAATTTGGTGGTGCAGAATTTTTTAAAAAACGACAGGGGCGTGCAAGAGATGCTGTCGGTGGCCAGAAAAATTGCGGGACACTTTCGGCGTACAGGCACCACGTACAGAAGACTGGAGCACCACCAAAAACTACTGAACCTGCCCTGCCATCATCTGAAGCAAGAAGTGGTAACGAGGTGGAATTCAACCCTCTATATGCTTCAGAGGTTGGAGGAGCAGCAAAAGGCCATTCAAGCCTATACAATTGAGCACGATATAGTAGGTGGAATGCACCTGTCTCAAGTGCAGTGGAGAATGATTTCAACGTTGTGCAAGGTTCTGATGCCCTTTGAACTTGCCACACGTGAAGTCAGTTCAGACACTGCCAGCCTGAGTCAGGTCATTCCCCTCATCAGGCTTTTGCAGAAGAAGCTGGAGGCATTGAAGAAGGAGCTAAAAGGGAGCGATTCCGCTAGGCATGTGGGACTTGTGGATGCAGCCCTTAATTCGCTTAACAAGGATTCACGGGTGGTCAATCTGTTGAAATCAGAGCACTACATTTTGGCCACCGTGCTCGATCCTAGATTTAAAGCCTACCTTGGATCTCTCTTTCCGGCAGACACAGGTCTGCTGGGGTTGAAAGACCTGCTGGTGACAAAATTGTCAAGTCAAGCGGAACGCGACCTGTCAACATCTCCTCCTTCACATTCTCCCGCAACTGGGGGTGCGAGGAAAAGGCTCAGAATTCCGAGCCCACCCGCTGGCGGTGATGCAGGGCAGTCTGGAGCGACTGCTGATGCTGACATCTGGTCCGGACTGAAGGACCTGACAACGATTACGGACATGTCGTCTACTGTCACTGCATATGATTCTCTCAACATTGATAGAATGGTGGAGGATTATATGAGTGACCGCATCCAAGTAGGCACGTCACACAGTCCGTACTTATACTGGCAGGAAAAAGAGGCAATTTGGAGGCCCTTGCACAAACTGGCTTTATTCTACCTAAGTTGCCCTCCCACAAGTGTGTACTCCGAAAGAGTGTTTAGTGCCGCCGCTCACCTTGTCAGCAATCGGCGTACGAGGTTACATCCAGAAAATGTGGAGAAGATGATGTTCATTAAAATGAATTATAATCAATTCCTCCGCGGAGACATTGACCAGCAGCAATTGCCTCCACAAAGTACACAGGGAGCTGAGATGGTGGATTCCAGTGGGGACGAATTGATAATCTGTGAGGAGGGGGATGTACACGGTGATATATCGGAGGGTGAAGATGAGGTGGACATCTTGCCTCTGTAGAGCCAGTTTGTGCAAGGAGAGATTAATTGCTTCTTTTTTGGGGGGGGTCCAAACCAACCCGTCATATCAGTCACAGTCGTGTGGCAGACCCTGTCACTGAAATGATGGGTTGGTTAAAGTGTGCATGTCCTGTTTTGTTTATACAACATAAGGGTGGGTGGGAGGGCCCAAGGACAATTCCATCTTGCACCTCTTTTTTCTTTTCTTTTTCTTTGCATCATGTGCTGATTGGGGAGGGTTTTTTGGAAGGGACATCCTGCGTGACACTGCAGTGCCACTCCTAGATGGGCCCGGTGTTTGTGTCGGCCACTAGGGTCGCTAATCTTACTCACACAGTCAGCTACCTCATTGCGCCTCTTTTTTTCTTTGCGTCATGTGCTGTTTGGGGAGGGTTTTTTGGAAGGGACATCCTGCGTGACACTGCAATGCCACTCCTAGATGGGCCCGGTGTTTGTGTCGGCCACTAGGGTCGCTAATCTTACTCACACAGCTACCTCATTGCGCCTCTTTTTTTCTTTGCGTCATGTGCTGTTTGGGGAGGGTTTTTTGGAAGGGACATCCTGCGTGACACTGCAGTGCCACTCCTAGATGGGCCCGGTGTTTGTGTCGGCCACTAGGGTCGCTAATCTTACTCACACAGCTACCTCATTGCGCCTCTTTTTTTCTTTGCGTCATGTGCTGTTTGGGGAGGGTTTTTTGGAAGGGACATCCTGCGTGACACTGCAGTGCCACTCTTAGATGGGCCCGGTGTTTGTGTCGGCCACTAGGGTCGCTAATCTTACTCACACAGCTACCTCATTGCGCCTCTTTTTTTCTTTGCGTCATGTGCTGTTTGGGGAGGGTTTTTTGGAAGGGACATCCTGCGTGACACTGCAGTGCCACTCCTAGATGGGCCCGGTGTTTGTGTCGGCCACTAGGGTCGCTTATCTTACTCACACAGCGACCTCTGTGCAAATTTTAGGACTAAAAATAATATTGTGAGGTGTGAGGTATTCAGAATAGACTGAAAATGAGTGTAAATTATGGTTTTTGAGGTTAATAATACTTTGGGATCAAAATGACCCCCAAATTCTATGATTTAAGCTGTTTTTTAGTGTTTTTTGAAAAAAACACCCGAATCCAAAACACACCCGAATCCGACAAAAAAAATTCGGTGAGGCTTTGCCAAAACGCGTTCGAACCCAAAACACGGCCGCGGAACCGAACCCAAAACCAAAACACAAAACCCGAAAAATTTCAGGCGCTCATCTCTAATATATATATATATATATTTCCAAATTAAGGGTGCACTCACCAGTCTTCAAATAGATCACGGCAATTTATGCAGACCATCAGCATATAGTTTATGTTGACGTTTCGGTCACAATTCTGACCTTTGCCTTGATCTATTTGAAGACTGGTGAGTGCTGGTGAGTGCTCCCTTAATTTGGAAATAAGTTGGAGTGAGATTTCTCCCTCATTGGAAGCCACCCCAGCACTTTCTTCATAAACAAACATGAGTGTGGACCCTCTATGTTTATATATATATATATATATATATATATATATATAAAAACAAAAAAAGAGGGATGGGGGTATAGCGACCACTGATGTCTAAAATAAATTGATTTAACAGTGTATAATTAGTGAATAAAATGTATTAACAATAGGTCTAAAAGTAATTGATGTAAAAAAAAATCCTTAAAAGAATGGGACACAAAACATACACAATCATAAATACAGTATATATAGGTAAGGTGCAAAATATAAGCAAAGTGCAAAATATTTGTAAGAGGATTTAGCTTATCTGAATATGAGGTCACTGTAAGGTTGCCTTACGCATTTCGTCACACAGACTTCATCATATACATATATATATAAGTTGGGATAGCGGCTGCGAGAATGCCGGCAGCGGGGCAAGTGCTAAGAGTCCCCTTGCGAGCTCGCTGCACTCGCCACGCTGCGGACTCGGTGGCTCGCTGTGCTCGCCACTGGTTCTATTCCACACTCTATGGGTGTCATGGTCACCCACAAGGGGGAATAGCCCTGGCGCAGCTGTCGGCATTCTCGGCGGTCGGGATCCCAGCATCGGTATTCTGACTGCTGGGATTCCGACCAACGGGAAAGTAACTACATAACTCTCTCTCTCTATATATATATATATATATATATATATATATATATACACACTGGTTGTCAGCACGTCAGACCGTCAGATGGAACAACATAACAGTAATGTCAGTGCCTGCGGCTGTGCACACTTGAATTGCTCTAGATTGCATCTAATGGCCACCAACGTGCAAAACTAGAGCAGCGTTCGCCTTTAATCATATAGAATATATATATATACATGAGTATATATATGTATATTAGAAGAAGAATGGAGGGCGCAAATCAGTAAAAAATCACAATTCCATTTATTATAAAAACATGCTCACATACAGCTCAGTTTTAGTAGATGAACTCGGTTCTCCATATGGCAACGACCGAGCCTCCGGAAATGTCCTCCGCACACGGCTCGTGCTGCTGGCCGCAAAAGCTCCTGTTATTTCCCTGGGACCGGACACATCAAAGACCATCTGTCTCTCGCTCCACAGGCCACGCCCAACGCGTTTCGTCAGCAGACTTCGTCAGGGGGTGTGGCTATGTTCCGTCTCGTTACCAATTTATACTACTCCATACACCTGTGTTTTATTACAGGCTCGGGTAGCTTCATTAGGGTTCATATGAATCATTCACACATTAAAATTAAAACCTATACTACAATCAAGTTAAAAATACAGATTTCATACTCCATTATTTCACGGGAGTCATATACAAAGTAATTACTAAAACTTAGGTACTGGACTGTTTTAAAAAATTACAATATAAACATTCTTTATCACACATTGATAATTCCCAACGATACTAGAAAATCTTACATATAAATTCAATACTAACATTATCAGTTATCGATGCTTGGTTTATGTCATGTAATACTTATAACATAAAATGACATAACATAAAAATCAAGAAAGAATAGAACATAAAAGATAAAAAGAGAAATGGGAGAAGAAAATACAATAGTTATAATGAAATTCATAACCAGAATAAATCTTGCATAATTCGTGTTTCTTTATTCCTTAATGCCCATATATCCACGATATCTATAACTGCACATGTGTTCCCCGTTTTTTGCAGCCCGCTCTAAAGTGGGGCAGAGGAATCAATGATTCGACAACACTGCCACACAGAACGGACTACTCGGCAAACCACTTTAGTGCAGAAACGGTGTGATATCGTAGTTCTCATTCAAACTCAGAGGGCTAATTGTTTCCAATGCGTGTATCCAAAACACCTCTCTTTTACTTAACTGTTTGAGAATATCGCCCCCTCTATCATCTAACTTAACATGTTCAAGGGCTTTAAAACTAAATTCATTAAGGTTACCTTTGTTACATTTTAAAAAATGCCTCGGGATACTATGTTCACCACATTTATTAACTATACTACGTGAGTGTTCTAACATGCGGATTTTTAATTAACGCTTTGTTTTACCTACATACCTAGCTTCGCACGAACATTCTACCATATATATTACACACATAGTCAGGCAATTCATCATTTCCTTTATATCCCAATATTTAGTTTTATTCCTATTCCAGATTTTCTTTCTCTCCTTACTAGCATAGGCACACATTTTACATTTCTCACAGGGGTAGAAACCAGTTGTTTTATTCAACCAAGAATCTATCTTATGTTGCGGCAGATTACTAGGTGCTAGTGCATTTTTAAAATTTCTAGCCTTTCGAAAAACAACTTTTGGTTTCTCCAGCAAATAATCTTTTAGGATTGGATCTAGTGATAAGACTTCCCAATGTTTAAACAGGATATTCATGATTTCTTTATTCTTAATATTAAACCCTGTAACGAAGGGTGTCATAACACTTGTTCTATCACTTCTATTCCTATAAGATAAAAGGCTTCCTCTATCTACTTTGTCTGCTTTCTCCTTACATTTTTCTACTAGTTTTAAAGGATACTTCTTCTCAAGGAATCTTGTTTTATAAAGCTCTGTTTGTTGTTCATACATCACGTTACTTGTACAATTACGCTTCACCCTTAAAAACTGCGAATATGGTATATTTGCTATCCAATTTTTATAGTGACAGCTATTAAAATGGACATAATTGTTACTATCCACTTTCTTTATATACGTATATGTATTAATACTCCTTCCTGAGCTATACTCAGACGTATCAATCACAAGATCAAGATATTCAATCTTATCTCTCTGAAAATTTGAAGTAAACTTTAAATTATATCTATTATATTCAAGTAACTCATGAAAGCATCAAATTCTTCTCTACTCCCTTTCCATACCACCAACACATCATCTATATAGCGATCATAAGAATGAAGTGATTCAGAAAAAGGGTTATTATTATAGATCACCTCATTCTCCCACTTCCCTAGATATAAATTCGCAAAACTCGGCGCATAGGGCGTACCCATCGCGCTGCCGCACTGCTGGTTGTAGAATTGTCCTTGGAACTTAAAATAATTATTTTTTAACACAAACTCTATGCATTGCACTAGAAACAACCTCATCTCCTCATTAAGGGATTCATCACCACTAAGGAAGTAGTAAATTGCTTCAAGACCCTCTTTATGTGGTATGCTGGTGTACAAAGATTCAACATCAATTGTACACCAGCTATACCCTTCCTCCCATCTCATATCACCTAAAATTTTTAGTATATGTGTTGAATCCTGCACAAAGGATTTTAGCTGGGGGACATATTTCTTTATGTAAATATCAATATATTCAGAAAGTCTAGAAGTGGCAGAATCTATTCCCGATATTATCGGTCTCCCAGGAGGCTTATCAAGCCTCTTATGTATTTTTGGGAGGAAATAGAAAACTGCCACCCTAGGATTCTGACTATACACATAACTAATTTCTTCTTTACTAATGCAACAAGAATGTTGACATTAAAACGTCACTTTTTGAAGAATAATAATGAAGCAGGTATTAATAATAAGAAAGAAACAGATAATAAGACGGGTCTGAAAGTAGGTTCAAATTATTATCCCCTTGAGTCTAGGGGTAGTTACATAGAAACTTTTTCCAGATTAATTATGAAGGATTTTGAGGAATTGTGTAAAGGTAATGTACAATACAAAGATAATTTACGAAAGGATGAAAGAGATGCTATACGTACTTTAGAAACAAATCATGAATTAGTTATTAAGATGGCCGATAAGGGTGGGGGGGTTGTTCTAATGAATAGATCAGATTATTTGGAAGAAGCAAATAGGTTGTTAGGGGACACAAGCACCTACTCTAAACTTACTTTGGATCCAAGTAATGTAGTATTAGAAAAACTCAAAGAGCTTTTGGATAAGGGTTTTCAGGGAGGTTGCATTAGTAAAGAAGAAATTAGTTATGTGTATAGTCAGAATCCTAGGGTGGCAGTTTTCTATTTCCTCCCAAAAATACATAAGAGGCTTGATAAGCCTCCTGGGAGACCGATAATATCGGGAATAGATTCTGCCACTTCTAGACTTTCTGAATATATTGATATTTACATAAAGAAATATGTCCCCCAGCTAAAATCCTTTGTGCAGGATTCAACACATATACTAAAAATTTTAGGTGATATGAGATGGGAGGAAGGGTATAGCTGGTGTACAATTGATGTTGAATCTTTGTACACCAGCATACCACATAAAGAGGGTCTTGAAGCAATTTACTACTTCCTTAGTGGTGATGAATCCCTTAATGAGGAGATGAGGTTGTTTCTAGTGCAATGCATAGAGTTTGTGTTAAAAAATAATTATTTTAAGTTCCAAGGACAATTCTACAACCAGCAGTGCGGCAGCGTGATGGGTACACCCTACGCGCCGAGTTTTGCGAATTTATATCTAGGGAAGTGGGAGAATGAGGTGATCTATAATAATAACCCTTTTTCTGAATCACTTCATTCTTATAATCGCTATATAGATGATGTGTTGGTGGTATGGAAAGGGAGTAGAGAAGAATTTGATGCTTTCATGAGTTACTTGAATATAAATAGATATAATTTAAAGTTTACTTCAAATTTTCAGAGAGATAAGATTGAATATCTTGATCTTGTGATTGATACGTCTGAGTATAGCTCAGGAAGGAGTATTAATACATATACGTATATAAAGAAAGTGGATAGTAACAATTATGTCCATTTTAATAGCTGTCACTATAAAAATTGGATAGCAAATATACCATATTCGCAGTTTTTAAGGGTGAAGCATAATTGTACAAGTAACGTGATGTATGAACAACAAACAGAGCTTTATAAAACAAGATTCCTTGAGAAGAAGTATCCTTTAAAACTAGTAGAAAAATGTAAGGAGAAAGCAGACAAAGTAGATAGAGGAAGCCTTTTATCTTATAGGAATAGAAGTGATAGAACAAGTGTTATGACACCCTTCGTTACAGGGTTTAATATTAAGAATAAAGAAATCATGAATATCCTGTTTAAACATTGGGAAGTCTTATCACTAGATCCAATCCTAAAAGATTATTTGCCGGAGAAACCAAAAGTTGTTTTTCGAAAGGCTAGAAATTTTAAAAATGCACTAGCACCTAGTAATCTGCCGCAACATAAGATAGATTCTTGGTTGAATAAAACAACTGGTTTCTACCCCTGTGGGAAATGTAAAATGTGTGCCTATGCTAGTAAGGAGAGAAAGAAAACCTGGAATAGGAATAAAACTAAATATTGGGATATAAAGGAAATGATGAATTGCCTGACTACGTGTGTAATATATATGGTAGAATGTTCGTGCGGAGCTAGGTATGTAGGTAAAACAAAGCGTCAATTAAAAATCCGCATGTTAGAACACTCACGTAGTATAGTTAATAAATGTGGTGAACATAGTATCCCGAGGCATTTTTAAAATGTAACAAAGGTAACCTTAATGAATTTAGTTTTAAAGCCCTTGAACATGTTAAGTTAGATGATAGAGGGGGCGATATTCTCAAACAGTTAAGTAAAAGAGAGGTGTTTTGGATACACGCATTGGAAACAATTAGCCCTCTGGGTTTGAATGAGAACTACGATATCACACCGTTTCTGCACTAAAGTGGTTTGCCGAGTAGTCCGTTCTGTGTGGCAGTGTTGTCGAATCATTGATTCCTCTGCCCCACTTTAGAGCGGGCTGCAAAAAATGGGGAACACATGTGCAGTTATAGATATTGTGGATATATGGGCATTAAGGAATAAAGAAACACGAATTATGCAAGATTTATTCTGGTTATGAAATTCATTATAACTATTGTATTTTCTTCTCCCATTTCTCTTTTTATCTTTTATGTTCTATTCTTTCTTGATTTTTATGTTATGTAATTTTATGTTATAAGTATTATATGACATAAACCAAGCATCGATAACTGATAATGTTAGTATTGAATTTATATGTAAGATTTTCTAGTATCGTTGGGAATTATCAATGTGTGATAAAGAATGTTTATATTGTAATTTTTTAAAACAGTCCAGTACCTAAGTTTTAGTAATTACTTTGTATATGACTCCCGTGAAATAATGGAGTATGAAATCTGTATTTTTAACTTGATTGTAGTATAGGTTTTAATTTTAATGTGTGAATGATTCATATGAACCCTAATGAAGCTACCCGAGCCTGTAATAAAACACAGGTGTATGGAGTAGTATAAATTGGTAACGAGATGGAACATAGCCACACCCCCTGACGAAGTCTGCTGATGAAACGCGTTGGGCGTGGCCTGTGGAGCGAGAGACAGATGGTCTTTGATGTGTCCGGTCCTAGGGAAATAACAGGAGCTTTTGCGGCCAGCAGCACGAGCCGTGTGCGGAGGACATTTCTGGAGGCTCGGTCGTTGCCATATGGAGAACCGAGTTCATCTACTAAAACTGAGATGTATGTGAGCATGTTTTTATTATAAATGGAATTGTGATTTTTTACTCATTTGCGCCCTTCATTCTTCTTCTATTAAATGTGCATGGAAACCAGTGGTTCTGGTTTTATAGCGGAGGAGGCAGCATCATACATCAAGAAACGGGACAAGGATATCTAAATATTGGACTAATACCATAAAGTGAAGTGGGTTTGAATGCGCAGCTTTTTTGATACTATATATATATATATATATATATATATATAAAATTTGGTTACTTAAAGCTGCAGGTGTGGCCTAATAATACCAGCAACATGAAGCTTTCGCAGCTTCAAGAAATAAACAATTGCTGGGAGCAGTCAGCTCAAATATATATACTTCTTCACTTCAATAATGACCAGGAGTGATAATCTGGTCTCTGTCCAGTCCATAATACCGTAGCGTATCCTGTAGAGGAGTGTCTGAGTTAATACCATTTTATGTGCCAATACACAGATTTTTTTGTCTTGTCTAAGGTGTGGTTTGCATGTTCCCTGCCTTATGTCCACAAAAAGGAACTGTAAAGACTAAACACAGGCACCCAAACATTTAAGAGAACCGATTGGGAAACAAATAATACATTTAAAAATTGGGAATGGTAGCACCAAGCCATCAGAATCCTTGGTTATCTGCAGAGTTCTTAATTTGAGGAGACTGTACTATATGGACTTTTCTGTGAAATGTTTCTTATTAATAATAATAATCAAAGAAAATGGAAGCTAAATTATTTACAGTAATTCCATTATTTATATTTTGCAGTGAATTTGTCACTTAATAATCTCATTGGCATTGACCTATCTCTTGTGGGTAATCCAGAGATTACAGAACAGTATGCTGACATAGGTTTAAAGGTAAGAATTTTGCCTTTTTGTCAGTCCAAGACAGTAAAATATGATGGAGGATGTTATTTATTAATTTATGTGCTTCAATCAATAGAAATCAATTACATATTTGCTACATTGTATAATTTACACTAGTTTAACTGAAACTGATTTGTTTTATTAGATTACTGTGTATTTACAGATTCTAAGTAAATAAGTCCCATCGTCTAGCTTGCATTGGGCCGATAATAGCTAATTACTGATTTCTTGCTATGGGTTAATGCACATTTCCACTGACATAATTAATGATATCAGGACTGAGATTTCTAGGACCACCCAGACACTATTAAATTTAGTTTCCCATTATGTTGTAACACTCTGCTGGAGCCTAGTGTGTTATTACCAGGTCCATCATCTCTGCTGTCACTGCATTCCCCCTGTGGATTCCCCATCCTTCGGTTGCCGTCCTGTCCTCTTTCTTAGGGGCAGGTGTGCAGCATCTGCAGCTGTTTTTGCTTGCAGTCATATGACTACTGATGTTAGATACAGCACCAAAATTGAAAGTCCTGCTTTATAAAATAGAGATGTCCATTGAATGGTTCACCATCAATGGCACCATTGGTACTTTCTATATATGGAATCATCAAAGGAAAACCATTAATGGTTTAAACTATTGAAAGATGTCTTAGTGTGGGCAAATGTGATGAGAGGGCAGGGTTGTCGGACATGTGAGTAATAAAAAAACAATAAAAAGTTTTGCATCATCAAAACCAAACCCATCAACCATTGGTAGCAAGCCATCATTGGTTGCTAAGCATTGATGGACAATGACCATTCCTTACACTGGCATTGAATTATTGCCAGAGTATAAGTAAAATTCTCCTAATCTACAACAACCCTTGTTCCAGTTGAAGCAGTGTATGACCCAGCTTGTCTGACTTTCCCTTGCTCTACTGTTTCTGCACTTCTCCATTGTTTTCTGTTTATTACCTGACTGGTCTTGATTTTTTTTTCACATTACCTCTCAGGCCAGAGGAGCTTTAAAAGATTATGAGATGCAGTACAAATGAAACAGACAGGATTCCCCTTCTCTTCTATCCCCCCCCCCCCCCCACACACACACACACATACACCACCATTGCAATCCCGTGGAAGCACATGTTTAGTACATCCTATGAAGCTCCCCAGTCTACAGTATTGATATGACCTTCAAACCTCTCTATGTGTCCCCCAGTTCTCCCCACATACCTTCAGACTATCTCATCAGATTGGCTCAGCTCCCTCCTCATAGGCCCATGAGTCACAGCAAAATGCTGTGAGGTAAATAAAAATAAATAGAAATTGGTCCATTATTGTTGTTTATGGGTACTAACCGTGTGCCACTGCCAATATTCTAAAATAACACTCACATCAATGCAGAATCATTATATTGTACAATTTAAAAATATTAGGCCACCCATCATTTTGGGATCAGAGATGCAGCCACACCAAAAACAAGACTACTGAGTGTTATGGAATGGAGGCAATGCTGAGACATACAGCACACACAGTGCACGGGATGCGGTCAAGATCATGCCAGACGGGATCCCGGCGGTCGGAATCCTGACACCGGGATCCCGACCGGCACAATCCCGACATATTCTCCCTCTGTGCGTGTCCACGACACCCATAGAGGGAGAATAAATTAGTATGCCGAGCGTAGCGAGGCACCGGGCCCGCAGCGAGCCCGCAAGGGGCTGCATTGCGCTCGCCCCCCTGTCGGGATTGTGCCGGTCGGGATCCCGGTGTCGGTATTACGACCGCTGGGATCTCATCTGGCGGGATCTCATACTGATCCCCAATGCACAGAGGTGAGGTACAATAGCACCCCAGACATACGGTATGTACTACAGAAAGGGCAGTTGCAAAGACAGGTTTTGAAGTCATGGGAAGCAACAGTAAAATTAGGTTTCACAGGGGTGTGTTTACATTAAGCTGTGGGATGTTACTGCATCATACTGCCCATGGTCATTCTCTTCTGAGCAGTGGTTCTCAAACTTGTTCCTCACAGTTCATATTTTCTTGTAACCCTAACAATGTCACAGTTTGAGATCATAGGAGAGATGTATCAAATGTTGGAGAGAGAGAAAGTGGAGAGAGATAAAGGGGCAGATGTATCAAGCACTGAAAATTATGAAGTGGACCTGTTGGGAAGGTGCCCATAGCAACCAATTAGCATTGAAGTAACATTTATCAAGAAGTAAAATGTTAGGTAGAAGCTGATTAGTTGCTATAGGCAACTTCTCCACTGTTCCACTTCTTGTTTCACTGCTTGATACCTCTGCTCCAAAGTATCAACCAATCAGCTTCTAATACAGTTATCATTCAAACAAAGCCTATAAATTGACAGAAGCTAATTGGCTGGTACTTTATATCTCTCCACTTTATCTCTGACACACCTCTCCAAAAATTTGAGAACCACTGCAGTAGCAGCTTCCCCCCATATCCCATGGCTGCTGGATAGGAGTCAGTGGCTGCGGTGGTGCAGGAAGGCTGCCGCCTCTTAGCACCATCAGTAGTCTATTCTGCCTGTGCAGGGGGGAAGGGGGGAGCGATCACACTGATTGCACCTCCTCTGCATTTGTCCCTGGCTGACGGATACTATAGTGCCACCAAAATCACACTCAGCACCAAAATACTTTTTTTTTTACATAATTTATTTGTATAAGGGGCCCCACACCTCCCACGATTAGGCCATACCTCCGTAAATGTACTTGGGCCTGCCACACCCCTCTACACCCCTGCTCAGCCATACCTTCCAACAATGGAAAATTGCTAAATCGCTATTTTTCTGCTGAAATCGAGATGGTTGGGGGCTATGCTTACCACATTTTTCCACCAGTCCGCAGGCCTAGGCGCACTTCTAGTTTGTGGAGGCATCTACAAAGTCAGGAAATCTTGCACCTTAAAGTGGTGCTCATCCAGACTGCTTAGTAGATGAGGACTACTTTCTGCCATTTAACTGCAAATTGATTGTTACAGAGTATATGAATCTTGTTAGTGCACAATCACCACACATACATAGGTACATTTACTGTAGCATGAAGAGAGTGCTACAATCAGGGCCGGTTCTAGCCCTTGTGGCGCCCCGGGTGAAAATAGGGGCGTGGCTTCATACAGGGGCATGGTCAGTTATAACCCCTGTAGAGTTGTGCCCCCATTTGTGCCCCAGTAGAGTTGTGCCCCCTGTAGAGTTGTGCCCCCATTTGTGCCCCCTGTAGAGTAGCGCCGCTTACAAAAAAATAAAAAAAATAAAAAAAATAATTAATACTTACTATCCCCACTCCTGATTCCCGACCACTGCTGACTTCCGCCGGCGCCGCTCCTCGGATCTATTGGAGAGACGTCATGACGTCTCTCCTATAGACCAGCATAGACACTAGAGGTCAATTATGACCCTTAGCATCTATGTGCCAGTCCCACAATGCTGTGCGGTGCGCGATGACATCATTGCGCACCGCACAGCAAAGGTCCTCTCCACGAAGGGAAACTAGACGGGTAGCGTCTAGTTTCCTTCACAGCGCCGCACAGCACCGGGGGGCACTGACCAACATTAGTGGTTCTTGCCATGGCGCGGCGCCCTCCGGAAGGTGGCGCCCCGGGCAAAAATCCAGTGTGCCCGTAGCAAGATCCGCTACTGGCTATAATGTTGTTAGCAGTATAATCTAATCTATTGCAATATGTTCTATATTGTCATGTGGGTTATGTGTTCCAATGTGTTTGCATGTGCTCAGAGCAGAAAAATAAATCATGCTGAAATGATCTCATCCATGCAGGGACTGTTCTACTCAATT